>NC_086446.1:422884523-423484523 GCF_028390025.1 Pseudophryne corroboree | reverse complement strand
CTGCTCTACCTACCTCTGTGTCGTCAAGTATACTATCCATCCATACCTGTGGTGCATTTCAGTTTTGCACAGTTTGCTGACCACCAGTATATAATATATAGCAGTACGGTACAGTAGGCCACTGCTCTACCTACCTCTGTGTCATCAAGTATACTATCCATCCATACCTGTGGTGCATTTCAGTTTTGCACAGTTTGCTGACCACCAGTATATACTATATAGCAGTACGGTACAGTAGGCCACTGCTCTACCTACCTCTGTGTCGTCAAGTATACTATCCATCCATATACAAAAGGAAAATTGAAGCGCTGATTGGTCATATATGAGAGAAGAAGGTCACATGGAAAATCACACATTTATTTGAATATTAAAAGAGAGTAAAAATGTTTAAAAAATACACAATGTGAAAAAAATTGGAGAACACAAATGGGTGTTGGATCTCAAAAACAGCTGTGCCCTTCTCAATCTCAGTGAGAGATTAGTGAGTGAAGTTCAAACCTGTTCCAAAAGACAGTCCCCTATTAATAAACTCTGGGTGTCCCGTTAGTAATCCATCGTGTAAATATTTACCACCAGCAGTTGTCCAAGGTGTTTAAGCGGTTGGCATCCGCAGGAGCTTGTCCCTTGTATGGCTGTGTAAAAGTTCCACGATGGAAAGATGTCCTTCTAACGGGGTCCGCAAATGGAGGCAATGGTGGGGACCTGGTCCAGGTAGAAGTTCCTCAGGAAATTGAATGGTAGACAGTGAGCACGCACAGCAACAATCACCAACGCGTTTCGTTGCGTTCACGCAACTTTTTCAAGGTATTGATAGTGCTGCTAACCAGGGTTTTTATACCCTTACCAATATGGTTACTCATTTGAGATCCAACACCCATTTGTGTTCTCCAATTTTTTTCACATTGTGTATTTTTTAAACATTTTTACTCTCTTTTAATATTCAAATAAATGTGTGATTTTCCATGTGACCTTCTTCTCTCATATATGACCAATCAGCGCTTCAATTTTCCTTTTGTATATTGCTTGTGACTTGGGGGTCTGACCAACCTCCTTTTGTTTTAGCTGCTGTGTTGTACCTCCCCAATCAGCGCATGGAGTAAAATCCACCCTAGGGTGTTTTTCCTTCTTCTTTGCAATACTATCCATCCATACCTGTGGTGCATTTCAGTTTTGCACAGTTTGCTGTCTACCAGTATGTAATATATAGCAGTACGGTACAGTAGGCCACTGCTCTACCTACCTCTGTGTCGTCAAGTATACTATCCATCCATACCTGTGGTGCATTTCAGTTTTGCACAGTTTTCTGACCACCAGTATATACTATATAGCAGTACGGTACAGTAGGCCACTGCTCTACCTACCTCTGTGTCGTCAAGTATACTATCCATCCATACCTGTGGTGCATTTCAGTTTTGCACAGTTTGCTGTCCACCAGTATATAATATATAGCAGTACGGTACAGTAGGCCACTGATCTACCTACCTCTGTGTCGTCAAGTATACTATCCATCCATACCTGTGGTGCATTTCAGTTTTGCACAGTTTGCTGTCCACCAGTATATAATATATAGCAGTACGGTACAGTAGGCCACTGCTATACCTACCTCTGTGTCGTCAAGTATACTATCCATCCATACCTGTGGTGCATTTCAGTTTTGCACAGTTTGCTGACCACCAGTATATAATATATAGCAGTACGGTACAGTAGGCCACTGCTCTACCTACCTCTGTGTCGTCAAGTATACTATCCATCCATACCTGTAGTGCATTTCAGTTGTGCGCAGTATATATAGTAGTAGGCCATTGCTATTGATATATTACTGGCATATAATTCCACAAATTAAAAATGGAGAACAAAAATGTCAAGGGTAAAATAGGGAAAGATCAAGATCCACTTCCACCTTGTGCTGAACCTGCTGCCACTAGTCATGGCCGAGACGATGAAATTCCATCAACATCGTCTGCCAAGGCCGATGCCCAATGTCATAGTAGAGAGCATGTAAAATCCAAAAAAATAAAGCTCAGTAAAATGACCCAAAAATCTAAATCAAAATCTTCTGAGGAGAAGCGTAAACTTACCAATGTGCCATTTACGACACGGAGTGGCAAGGAACGGCTGAGGCCCTGGCCTATGTTCAAGACTAGTGGTTCAGCTTCACCTGAGGATGGAAGCACTCATCCTCCTGCTAGAAAACTTAAAAGAGTTAAGATGGCAAAAGCACAGCAAAGAACTGTGCGTTCTTCTAAATCACAAATCCCCAAGGAGAGTCCAATTGTGTCGGTTGCGATGCCTGACCTTCCCAACACTGGACGGGAAGAGGTTGCGCCTTCCACCATTTGCACGCCCCCTGCAAGTGCTGGAAGGAGCACCCGCAGTCCAGTTCTTGATAGTCAAATTGAAGATGTCACTGTTGAAGTACACCAGGATGAGGATATGGGTGTTGCCTGCGCTGGGGAGGAAATTGACAAGGAGGATTCTGATGGTGAGGTGGTTTGTTTAAGTCAGGCACCCGGGGAGACACCTGTTGTCCGTGGGACGAATATGGCCATTGACATGCCTGGTCAAAATACAAAAATAATCACCTCTTCGGTGTGGAATTATTTCAACAGAAATGCGGACAACTGGTGTCAAGCCGTGTGTTGCCTTTGCTAAGCTGTAATAAGTAGGGGTAAGGACGTTAACCACCTAGGAACATCCTCCCTTATACGTCACCTGGACCGCATTCATCAGAAGTCAGTGACAAGTTCAAAAACTTTGGATGACAGCGGAAGCAGTCCACTGACCACTAAATTCCTTCCTCTTGTAACCAAGCTCCTGCAAACTACACCACCAACTCCCTCAGTGTCAATTTCCTCCTTGCACAGGAAAGCCAATAGTCCTGCAGGCCATGTCACTGTCAAGTCTGACGAGTCCTCTCCTGCCTGGGATTCCTCCGATGCATCCTTGAGTGTAACGCCTACTGCTGCTGGCGCTGCTGTTGTTGCTGCTGGGAGTCGATCGTCATCCCAGAGGGGAAGTCGGAAGACCACTTGTACTACTTCCAGTAAGCAATTGACTGTCCAACAGTCCTTTGCAAGGAAGATTAAATATCACAGCAGTCATCCTGCTGAAAAGCGGATAACTCAGGCCTTGGCAGCCTAGATGGTGAGAAACGTGTTTCCGGTATCCACCGTTAATTCACAGGGAACTAGAGACTTGATTGAGGTACTGTGTCCCCGGTACCAAATACCATCTAGGTTCCATTTCTCTAGGCAGGCGATACCGAAAATGTACACAGACGTCAGAAAAAGAGTCACCAGTGTCCTAAAACATGCAGTTGTACCCAATGTCCACTTAACCACGGACATGTGGACAAGTGGACCAGGGCAGACTCAGGACTATATGACTGTGACAGCCCACTGGGTAGATGTATTGCCTCCCGCAGCAAGAACAGCAGCGGCGGCACCAGTAGCATCATCTCACAAAACGCCAACTCGTTCCTAGGCAGGCTACGCTTTGTATCACCGCTTTCCATAAGAGGCACACAGCTGACAACCTCTTACGGAAACTGAGGAACATCTTCGCAGAATGGCTTACCCCAATTGGACTCTCCTGGGGATTTGTGACATCGGACAACGCCACCAATATTGTGCGTGCATTACATCTGGGCAAATTCCAGCACGTCCCATGTTTTGCACATACATTGAATTTGGTGGTGCAGAATTATTTAAAAAATGACAGGGGCGTGCAAGAGATGCTGTTGGTGGCCCAAAGAATTGCGGGCCACTTTCGGCATTCAGCCACCGCGTGCCGAGGACCGGAGCATCAGCAAACAGTCCTGAACCTGCCCTGCCATCATCTGAAGCAAGAGGTGGTAACGAGATGGCATACAACCCTCTATATGCTTCAGAGGATGGAGGAGCAGCAAAAGGCCATTCAAGCCTATACAGCTACCTACGATATAGGCAAAGGAGGGGGAATGCACCTGACTCAAGCGCAGTGGATAATGATTTCAACTTTGTGCAAGGTTCTGCAACCCTTTGAACTTGCCACACGTGAAGTCAGTTCAGACAATGCCAGCCTGAGTCAGGTCATTCCCCTCATCAGGCTTTTGCAGAAGAAGCTGGAGACATTGAAGGAGGAGCTAAAACAGAGCGATTCCGCTAAGCATGTGGGACTTGTGGATGGAGCCCTTAATTCGCTTAACCAGGATTCACGGGTGGTCAATCTGTTGAAATCAGAGCACTACGTTTCGGTCACCGTGCTCGATCCTAGATTTAAAACCTACGTTGTATCTCTCTTTCCGGCAGACACAAGTCTGCAGAGGTTCAAAGACCTGCTGGTGAGAAAATTGTCAAGTCAAACGGACCGTGACCGGTCAACAGCTCCTCCTTCACATTCTCCCGCAACTGGGGGTGCGAGGAAAAGGTTAAGAATTCCGAGCCCACCCGCTGGCGGTGATGCAGGGCAGTCTGGAGCGAGTGCTGACATCTGGTCCGGACTGAAGGACCTGCCAACGATTACTGACATGTCGTCTACTGTCACTGCATATGATTCTGTCACCATTGAAAGAATGGTGGAGGATTATATGAGTGACCGCATCCAAGTAGGCACGTCAGACAGTCCGTACTTATACTGGCAGGAAAAATAGGCAATTTGGATGCCCTTGCACAAACTGGCTTTATTTGACCTAAGTTGCCCCCCCTCCAGTGTGTACTCCGAAAGAGTGTTTAGTGCAGCCACTCACCTTGTCAGCAATCGGCGTACAAGGTTACTTCCAGAAAATGTGGAGAAGATGATGTTCATCAAAATTAATTATAATCAATTCCTCCGTGGAGACATTCACCAGCAATTGCCTCCAGAAAGTACACAGGGACCTGAGATGGTGGATTCCAGTGGGGACGAATTAATAATCTGTGAGGAGGGGGATGTACACAGTGAAATGGGTGAGGAATCGGACGATGAGGAGGAGGTGGACATCTTGCCTCTGTAGAGCCAGTTTGTGCAAGGAGAGATTGATTGCTTCTTTTTTGGTGGGGGTCCAAACCAACCAGTCATTTCAGTCACAGTCGTGTGGCAGACCCTGTCGCTGAAATGATGGGTTTGTTAAAGTGTGCATGTCCTGTTTATACAACATAAGGGTGGGTGGGAGGGCCCAAGGACAATTCCATCTTGCACCTCCTTTTTCATTCATTTTTCTTTGCATCATGTGCTGTTTGGGGACTATTTTTTTTAAGTGCCATCCTGCCTGACACTGCAGTGCCACTCCTAGATGGGCCAGGTGTTTGTGTCAGCCACTTGTGTCGCTTAGCTTAGCCATCCAGCGACCTTGGTGCACCTCTTTTTTTCTTTGCATCATGTGCTGTTTGGGGACTATTTTTTAAATCTGCCATCCTGTCTGACACTGCAGTGCCACTCCTAGATGGTCCAGGTGTTTGTGTCGGCCACTTGGGTCGCTTAGCTTAGTCACACAGCTACCTCATTGCGCCTCTTTTTTTCTTTGCATCATGTGCTGTTTGGGGAGTATTTTTTTGAAGTGCCATCCTGTCTGACACTGCAGTGCCACTCCTAGATGGGCCAGGTGTTTGTGTCGGCCACTTGGGTCGCTTAGCTTAGTCATCCAGCGACCTCGGTGCAAATTTTAGGACTAAAAATAATATTGTGAGGTGTGAGGTGTTCAGAATAGACTGAAAATGAGTGGAAATTATGGTTATTGAGGTTAATAATACTATGGGATCAAAATGACCCCCAAATTCTATGATTTAAGCTGTTTTTGAGGGTTTTTTGTAAAAAAACACACGAATCCAAAACACACCCGAATCCGACAAAAAAAATTCAGGGAGGTTTTGCCAAAACGCGTCCGAATCCAAAACACGGCCTCGGAACCGAATCCAAAACCAAAATACAAAACCCGAAAAATTTCCGGTGCACATCACTAATATATATATATATATATATATATATATATATATTAGTATATATATATATATGGCACTAAGGTTCACGTAGCAAAAATCGACCAGCGGACATGGTAGGTAATTAGATCAACGTTTCAATATTTTACTCATATTTTCATCAGCCACTAGGCGGCACCTGACAGCAGGGACGTGAGGTAAAAGTACCAGAGCCAGATTTACACACAATATATGAGCCAAAGGTTACATATCGGAATTATGCAAAGGTGCAGCAGTATAAACTCCCACAAATTTGTTGAGTTTTCATCAGGGATGTGTGGAAATTATAAGCAGGTGAGGCAGCCAGAGACTTTTTTCTCCAGAATTTTGGCTATAAAAATGATTAGAATAATGCAAAGACGATATTTCTAACATATTCTTTGTATTTTTTATATACTTTATGCGGATAAAACTCTGATCCAAACGTTATTATGACAGGAAAGGCTCTGCCTCACCTGCCTCACCCCGCCATATGTCACTGCCTGACAGAGCTCCGTTCTGGAAGCGGGTCTCTCTCCCCCTCTAACTCTCTCACTGGCACTGTTTCTCTCTGACACTGTCTCTGTCTTTCCTTAACGCTGTATCTCTCCATCTCTCTCCCTGACACTGTCTCTCTCCCTCTCTTTTTGATGCTGTGTCTCTCCCTCTTTCTCTGAAACTGACACTCTACCTGACCCGTTCTTGCTCTCCCTCTCTCGTCTCTTTCTCTCATTCCCTCTTTTTCCAAGAAACCCTCTCTCTCTCTCTCTCTCTCTCTCTCTCTCTCTCTCTGTCTCTCTCTCTCTCCCTGACCCTCCTCTCTCCCTCTCTTTCTTGCTTCTCTCATTGTTTATCTCTCTTTCCCTCTGACACCCTATTTGTCTCTCTCTCACTCCCCTCATTCTCTCTCTCCTGCTCCCTTGAGGTACATTGTAGTGACAATGGCAGGGCGGCCATTTCAAGATTTTGCTATGGGCCCACAAAGTTTTAGTTATGCCCCTGACCTGAACAGCAAATGGTGTGGCTTAGCAGATTGTGTACATGCTGAGAGATTCACTATCTGCTGTATACCAGTGACACCAGTGTAGATATACTGTACCGCGAGGCTAAGCTTTTCATTTACTGGATGCTACTATCATTTGATGTATGTGAGCATTGATTCAAGTAAATTTTACCGTGGTACAATTCTCAATTTGTGCACCCTCCATTTGCTCTTTTTACATGTTGGATACAATCTGTCTGAGCTTGGCTCTTTAACCACTTGCCTGGCATGGTCGCATTAGATGTGACCAGTCAGAAAGCTCACTGTGCGAAAGGGACCTCTGGTCCCTCTGCTTCCTGATTTCCCCCCCACCCACCCCCCCAGTGCCTGCCATACTGCCGATCACCGCTGATGACTCAGCCCGGCAGCACAGAAATGAGGCATGGAGCGCACTTATAGTGCGCATGTGCATTGAGCTTGACAAGTTTAGAAGGAGTGAACCTATGCTGATAGTAATTACTTGATCTGAGGAAGCCGCTGAGTTTGGTCAAAGGCGGGAGAAACGTGTTTTGTGGACCAGTGAGAGCACAAGCCGGTAATTGCAATATCCCATTTGAATATAGCATAATACAGAGCTCTGGGGTCTTCAGCTACATTACAGCGCTAGCAGCACATTGGGACCAACGGTGTCGGCAGCAAAAGCACTGTCTAGGAGACCCGCGATTCCACCACTTCTATACAGCGGACAGCACCTAGTGATTTTCCCTCTGGATAAGGCCACACAATTGGGATTACTGCTTCAGTGGCCCGGAGGACTAATCACATATATTACCCATATGTTTTAAGTACTATTATTTGGATGTGGCTTTACTAACACTTCAGTGGGGTATTTTGCAATAATGAGCTACAGTACAAACCACTTCTGGTACCTCTGCTTCCTGATTTTCTCCCCCCAAGTGTCTGCCGTGCTGCCGATTACTGCTGATCGGTCTGGGGAGACCCAGCAACTGCAGACACAAACAGCGTGCCGGGGAAATGTAAAAAAAAAAAAAAACAGCCCCTCACCTTCCCGAGGGGCTCCGGGGGCTGCTGAGAGGATCTGAAGCCAGGAAGCGGAAGTCGCAATGTTCCGATCATCGATGAAGTTGTGTAGGTTTGGGTTTTTTTATTAAGAAAATTGCTTTGGACAATCTTTATTTGAATGTTCTTAACCTTATTCAATCATGAAAAACCGACTATTTCTAAACAGTTTTTGGAAAAGTATTCGTCAGTTAAGTGATTAAGGAAGGTACTGCACAGACATCACATTTGACTGGAAACAGACTCTGGGGGTCATTCAGACCTGATCGCACACTAGGTTTTTTCGCTGCACTGCAATCAGGTCAGAACTGCGTATGCACCGCAATGCATGGGTACAAAGCGGATCATTGCTGTGTGATGGATTGTACAAAGAATCCATTCGCACAGCCGATCGCAAGGAGATTGACAGGAAGAAGGCGTTTGTGGGTGGCAACTGACCATTTTCTGGGAGTGATTGGAAAAACGCAGGCGTGTCCATGCGTTTGCAGGGCGGGTGTCTGACGTCAATTCCAGCCCCGGACAGGCTGAAGTAATCGCAGCGGCTGAGTAAGTTGTGGGCAACTCAAAAACTGCACAAAACTTTTTTGTACCACTTGGCTGCACATGCGATCGCACATTTGCAAAGCAAAAATACACTCCCCTATGGGCGACGACTATCTGCTCGCAGCAGTGCAAAAAAAACCCTAGCGAGCGATTAGGTCTGAATTAGGCCCTCTATCAGCAGGATGGGAAAATAGTGTGTGTAAACCCCTGCGCACTCTAGAGCCGCTACAAAAGGTAACACCTCTGCAGTGTCACCATACACAACAAAAGATACAAACATGAAATATAGATTTGAGGTGAAACCTCTGTGGCACTCATATACCAACACAGTCTCTAAAGTTTACCACGGAAGGTAAATATGAAGTCTACCAATCTTGTAATGGAGAGTCTTAGTCGATACCACTCTCAATGGTGCACATAAAAAGTAAAAAACAATGAAAGAAATGTGTCAGTCCCTTCACTTCTTTCCCACAACACAGTGCTATCAATGGGGGGGGATTCCTTCAACCACAGATACGGGGAGATGAGTGTTAGTCCATACAAGATCACCCTGCTTACATGTACGCTTACATTCACACACATATTAAATGGGTGATCTTCAGTTTGCCGGCGGCCGGGCTCCCGACGACAAGCATACCGGCGCCGGAATCCCGACTGCTGGCATACCGACAGCTCTTCTCCATCTTGGCGGTCCACGACTCCCCTGTAGGTAGAATAGATAGCGTGGTGCGCATATTGCGCCACCGTGCCCGCAGCACGGGGCTCATTTGTGCTCGCCCAGCTGTCGGTATGCCAGCGGTTGGGATTCCGGCGCTGGTATGCTGGCCGCCGGGAGCCCAACCGCCAGCATAACATACTACACCCCTATTATAAAACAGCTATCAAGGTTTCTTTGGCATGCCTCACTCAATCTGGTGGTATACAGATGATCATCCACTCATAGTTTACTCCAATAAAGAATGATGCTCACATGAATGCTCACATATATATTCAGTAATTGTTCATGTAGCATTAATTAAAAAAAACAAAACAGTTTTTCCAGATTAAAAAAAAATTATCTGTATAAACTGTTTGGTTTTTTTAATCAATTTTATGGAATAAACAGTGTGTGAAATTTTTACAAATCCCCTTTTTCTTTTATGCTTAAAACCGAGTGAATCAAGTTCCAGTGAGGATTGTGGGAGGATTTTATCAATTTTATGGAATAAATAGTGTGTGAGAAATTTTTACCAATCCCCTGGTTCTTTTATGCTTAAAACCAAGTGAATCAAGTACCAGAGAGGATTGTGGGAAGAGCGGGGATAAAGAAACTGCTATGTGAACAAATACTGAATATACTGTAAATGTGAGCATTCATGTGAGCATCATTCTGTATTGGAGTAAAATATGAGGGGATGTTCATCTGTATACCACCAGATTGAGTGAGGCATGCCAAAGAAACCTTGATAGGTGTTATAAATCGAGTGTTAATGTAAGCGTACATGTAAGCAGGAATTACTGCAAATCAATTAGAGGGGAGGAGGTATTCCAGTATTACAAGGAATGAAATAAAAGATGCAAAAAGTTAATTAGAGCAGCTAAAATTGTAAACGAAAAGCAAACAGCTATAGAGAGTAAAGCCAATCCTAAAAAGTTTTATAAATACATAAACAGTAAAAGGTTAAAAAAGGAGAATGTAGGGAGCCTTGATAAACGATGACAAAATAAAAGCGGATATGCTGAACAATTTTTTTTCATCAATATTCACCAGGGAGAATCAGACAGTGACAGTAGTGCATAACGACAGTGACGATAATGATTCGTGGCTAGATACTTGTTTAAGTGAGGAATTAGTCTAGGAGATACTAAGCAACATAAAGATTAATAAATCACCGGGCCCAGATGGATGTCACCCGAGGGTTATAATGGAGCTTAGGGCTCAGCTAGCAAAACCCTTATACTTGATTTTCTATAGTTCAATTAGATCAGGTACAGTACCGAGGGATTGGCGTATAGCTGAGATAGTGCCATTACTTAAAAAGGGATCTAAAAATCATCCTGGGAACTATCGGCCAGTTAGTATAACCTCTATAGTGGGTAAAATATTGGAAGGAATTTTGAGGGATAGCATAGAGGAATATCTGCGGAATTCAAGGTTATTATCAATAGTCAGCATGCGTTTGTGAGGGACAGATCGTGTCAAACTAACTTAATTAGCTTTTACGAGGAAGTGAGCGATAATCTCGACCAGGGTAAAGCAGTGGATGTGGTCTTTGTAGATTTTGCAAAAGCCTTCGATACAGTGCCTCACAGGAGACTGATCATCAAATTAAGGGAACTTGGACTAGGAAATACTGTACTATTTGTACATGGATAGGAAATTGGCTGGATAACAGGGTACAACGAGTAGTGGTTAATGGGATGTTCTCCAGCTGGGCACCGGTAGTCAGCGGAATACTACAAGGGTCCGTAATTGGCCCGGTACTGTTCAATATATTTATTAATGAGCTAGGAATAAGCCTGGGAAGCACAGTGTCAATCTTTGTAGATGATACTAAACTGTGTAAGGTAATTAATTCAGAAATCAATGTAGAGTCTCTACAGAATGACTTACTTAAACTTGAAACTTGGGCGTCTAAATGGGGAATGAGATTCAATATTGAAAAATGCAAAGTTATGCACTTTGGAATTAGAAACACACTTGCATCCTACACTCTTAATGGGGAAAATATAGGGGTAGCAGTAGTGGAAAAAGATTTGGGGGTGCTCATAGATAATAGGCTTACTAACAGTACACAATGTCAAAATGCATCAAAGAAAGCAAGTAAAGTCTTTGCGTGCATAAAACGGGGTATTGAGTCAAGGGACGAAGATGTAATCCTGCCTGTGAATAAATCATTGGTGCATCCACATCTGGAATATTGTGTTCATTTTTGGGCACCATATTATAAAAAAGATTTGGCGGAGCACGAAAGAGTTCAAAGGCGAGCTACTAAACTGATTAAAGGGTTAGAGACACTGGAGTATGAGGAAAGGCTTGTTAGGTTAAATTTGTATTCCCTTGAAAAGAGGCATCTAAGAGGAGACATTACAGGTTGAGTCTCCCTTATCCAAAATGCTTGGGACCAGAGGTATTTTGGATATGGGATTTTTCCGTATTTTGGAATAATTGCATACCATAATGAGATATCATGGTGATGGGACCTAAATCTAAGCACAGAATGCATTTATGTTACATATACACCGTATACACACAGCCTGAAGGTAATTTTAGCCAATATTTTTTATAACTTTGTGCATTAAACAAAGTGTTCACACAATTCACACAATTCATTTATGTTTCATATACACCTTATACACACAGCCTGAAGGTCATTTAATACAATATTTTTAATAACTTTGTGTATTAAACAAAGTTTGTGTACATTGAGCCATCAAAAAACAAAGGTTTCACTATCTCACTCTCACTCAAAAAAGTCAGAATTTCGGAATATTCCGTATTTCGGAATATTTGGATATGGGATACTCAACCTGTATTAATATCTTCAAATATGTAAAGGGTCAATACAAAGAGTTAGCAGTGGATATGTTTATTAATAAAACTCTGTATAGGACACGTGGGCACTCACTGAGGCTAGAGGAGAGAAAATTATGTACACAACGTAGTAAAGGGTTCTTCACCATAAGGGCAATAAGGATTTGGAACTCCCTGGCAGAGAAGATAATAATGGTGGACTCTTTAAATGCATTTAAAAATGGATTGGACAGTTTTCTAGCTTAAAAAGGTATCCAAGGCTATAGCATTTAATATATTGACATTACGTATATGGGTGTGATACAAAATATGGTTGTCAATAGGTACAAAACCATTATTTTGGCTGGTGCATTATAATATGCACTGCTTAATATGGATACAGGTTGAACCCGATGGGCATTTTGCCTATTTTCAACCTCACTCACTAACTATCACCAGGGTGATCCCGTATGGACTAACACCTCCCCTTATCTGTGGTTGAAGGAATCCCCCCCCCCATTGATGAGACTGTTGTGGGAAAGAAGTGAAGGGGCTGACTTCACATACTTTTTATGTGCACTATTGAAAGCGGTATCGACTAAGACTCTCCAATACAAGATTGGTGGATTTCATATTTACCTTTTGTGGTAAACTTTAGAGACTGTGGCCAGTATTTACTAAAAATCCGAGTTTGGCCGATTTTTGTTTTTTTTTCTAAGTCAAAATCCGGGAATTCACTAAGCACCAATCTCGGCAGTGTCTGGTCTGTTCGTAATGGTTTGAATGACAACGTTCCGAAATACGAATAAATAGACCATCGGTCAAACGCGGCTGTTATTTCATAGAATACGGGAATTCACTATTCATTCGTATTTGGGTGTTAGTCTCTGAGTGCTCAAATGCGGTCGTATTTTTTTGCGATTCGTTAAAAAAAGCAGCAAAAAAATAGACCTGCTTTTTTCAGTCGTGTTTACATGTGTTGCAAATAAAAAAATCACTCACACCTGAATTAGGATGCCTGTAAAAGGATGTTAGGCCCATTTTAATACACCTACACTCAGAAATGGCAGCAGGACTGTGGGCCAGTGATCTTTTGTGTGCTGTGGGATTCCTCAGACTCAGACTCAGACATCAGCCTGTAAGTACCCAGGGCCAAGAAACTGAACATGGTCAGCAGGTTGTACTGGTTCCGCGGAGGCTGCGCAGGCCTCGTTTTTTTAGGGGGCGTTTAAACTTGAACGCATTGTCCAATGATAAGGTCATACAGATGTTCCGTCTAAATCGTAACAACATTTTCCGTCTGTATGACCTTGTCAAACTGGGCCTAGACCCTGAGACAGCACGCTCTCGCCCTGTCTCAGGCCTACAAAAACTCCTGGCTGTGTTGCACTTTCTGGCTACTGGCAGCTTTCAGGCTGTGTCTGGGGTTGTCATAGGAATCTCACAGCCCTCATTTTCCAGAATCTTAACACAGGTGATGTATACCTAACGACCTCTTCTGTTTTGTGTTTGTTTTAATTTCTCGGTGGCCAGTTCTGTCCTAAAATCTCATCTTTAAAATGTTCACACAGGTGTTGGCTGTTTTGCAGCCCCACATCGAGGCCTCAATCTGCTTCCCTACCCAGGAGTCTCAGTGGCATGCCGTCAGGGTAGATTTCTATGAGCTGGCTGGCATGCCCAATGTGCTTGGAGCCATAGATTGCACACACATTCAGCGGAGACCACCTAGGGGCAGGCAGCACATATATACAAACCGCCATTTCGAACACTCCACAAATGTGCAGGTGGTTTGTGATGCAAATCTCAAAATAATGAGTGTTGTTGCTAGTTACCCTGGGGGCTGCCATGACTCTTTCCTCCTCAGTCAGTCATCCCTCTTTGATAAGTTTGAGGACAGACAAATGCCAGATGGATGGCTGCTGGGTATATAATTTGATATGTGTAGGCCTGCGTATACTTTGTCCAAATACAGGTGCAGATGTATTAACCTGTAGAAGGCATAAGGAAGTGAGAAACCAGTGATCTGTGCAAGGTGATAAAGGCACCAGCCAATCTCCTCCAATATGTAAATTAACATTCAGGAACAGATTGTCTGCTGCCTTTATTACCTTGCACATATCACTGCTTTTTCACTTCCTTATGCCTTCTACAGGTTAATACATCTGCCCCACAGTGTGTTATTTATGTGTTGCTGTATCTTAACATGAATCACGTTACTATATCTGTCTTTTAGGTGATGGAGGATATGGCTGTTTCTCTTGGCTTCTAACTCCATTGTCCCGACCTGATACCCCTGCTGAACACAATTACAATAATGCACATAAGTCCACGCGGAATGTGATAGAAAGATGTTTTGGTGTGCTGAAATCTAGGTTTCGGTGTCTGGATAAGTCTGGTGGCCTTTTGTTGTATAGTCCCTCCAAGGTGACTCAAATTGTGTTCTGCTGCTGCTTTCTTCATAACATGTGTTTGCAACAACATCTGCCACATGTTGAGGAGGAGGAGGAAGAAAACAGCCAGCAAGCAGAGGAATTAGAGACATCTGGTGATACTTGGAGTACTGATGTAGGGAGGCAGGTTAGGCAACAGATCATCAATCGCTATTTCTAAGGTAAGCTTGGTTTGCTTATTTCATTTGTTGTGTATTCATAAATAGATGTTTTGCCTTTTTTACCAAAATCCATTACTCAGAATGTGTCTGTCTCCTTGACACATACAAACATACCCTCGCTATATGAAAAACAAATGTCGCATGTGTATTGTGTGTATTTTTAATCTCAAAACAACAGATTATGAGTGGCATGCATTAAGTCTGGATAAGTGATCGAAAACTTGCAGTGCTAATTTCTTACAAGCCCACATCATCCATTTAGTATTTCACTTTATCATTGTGTGTAACATTCTAATGCACAGGTTCACAAACTCGGCCCTCAGGACCACACACAGTACATGTTTTTCTCGTAACCCAGTAGAAGCACAGGTGTATGAATTACTCACAGACATATGTTAAAAGGTTCACAGGTGGAGCTAATTATGTCACTTGTGATTCTGTGAGTAGACCTGCAAAACATGCACTGTGTGGGTTCTTGAGGGCCGAGTTTGAGAACCAGTGTTCCCAAAAAACACTCCTCAACATATAATATGTTAGCCTTGAGGAATACATGTGTCCCTATGTGTGATGCTCCATCATATTTAAGACTCACAAACTGACTGTAATCAGGAAAAATGTATTTCCTAATGTTTGATGCTGTAAACTTGATGATGTGTAAGTAAATACACAGTTTGCCACACATATACATTGTTATACACAGTTTTTGTTTTTTGTTGAAAAAGTACATATTTGTTTGTTTCAGCATCATGTGTAAAAACATGCTTAATAAATTTTAACACACACAAACATGTCCCAACAATACTGACATTCATTTGGACAATGTTTTTCAAACAAAACAAAGGCAACATATTACAAGCTTTTTACGCAACTCAATTGTGTTCTTCTTGTAATGTTGTATAGATAAGATAGCTAAAATATGTATCACTAACATTGTAATTTGGATTGTCTGCAGGCAAAGATAATGATTGGAATCTAGAAAGAGTAATGATTAGAAAAAAATCAAGTGGTCAGTTTACTTCCTGCTAAAGACATTCTGCCTGGCTGGCAATTATTGTATCTGCAGGCAAAGAGAATGATTGGAATCTAGAAAGAGTAATGATTAGAAAAAATTCAAGTGGTCAGTTTACTTCCTGCTAAAGACATTCTGCCTGGCTGGCAATTATTGTATCTGCAGGCAAAGAGAATGATTGGAATCTAGAAAGAGTAATGATTAGAAAAAAAAATCAAGTGGTCAGTTTACTTCCTGCTAACATGTATGTGTGGCTCCATCAACATTTCCCTCCTCCAATACCCCAAAAAAATGTTAATGAATAAATGTGCGTACTAAATATTTTTTTTTTTTTTTGGCCCACTTATAATTAATGATGTTGAAAAAAGGGTCAAGGAGCTAAGTGTTATATTTTTTTAGCAATAAAAACACTTGCTAACTATTTTGAGTTACTTATCACAAATGTCTAACTTGTTTTTTTTCACGTTTTTTTGGGTGGCTGCTTGTCCTGCCCTTTGCCTTTAGCACTGTCATGTTGTCGTGCTCTGGTGGACCGTCTTGGTGGTGATGAGACTGGCGTGATATTTGGAGTAGTCGTACCAGAACTGCTGCTTGTTTGCTGTTGGTGCATGCATCTGAGTGTTTCATTCAGGTTAGTGAGGGTGGCATTGAGTTCACGTGTAGCAGCATTTTGATTGTCTACTATTCGGAATAAACTTTCATTAATCTTTTGATTGTTTTGAAAAATGCTCATATAACTTTTCTGTTGTCTGTGCTGTTCTTCCATTATGCGCTGTAAGTTGCCCATGACCTGTGTAATGTCTGTACGCATGAGTTCCATGGTATTGCCTATTCTGGTTGTTTGTTCATTTTGTCTACTCAGATTTCTTGATATTCTTCTGAGGTGAGATGGTAGGCTTGCAAACATTTGTGTCTGCTTACGCAGGCAATCTTCATTAGTGGCCTGCTGTCTAGCCCAAATAGTCCAAAACACCTGATCAGGGCCTTGTGTTCCTGGTGCTGTTGGGCTGTGTTGTGGTGGTGGTGTGCTTTGCTGTGGTGGTGTACTCACAGGTGCTGGGGGGCTCATTCCTTGCATTAATGGCTGCATTTCTAAGATGTTTGTCTCCTCCATGTCACTGTGTTGGTGTTGTTGCAGAGGGATGCTGTTCCCAGGACTCGAAGCTGAAATGTTAAACAAATCTCCGTTAGCTATCCATATGTTTGAGAAATGTAAAAAAATCACTACACATGGAACACATGTCATTCACTGTTGCTTTCAACTATTCTGGCTAGCAACATCATCACTCATAGCTTAAATACATACATATGCCTGTTTGAGGCAAATGTGTCTGGTTACTTAATTGTGAAAGCAAACACTTTAGTTTTATTGTAGCTCACACATACTCCACCATAAAAACACATTGGAATACATAATGTGTTACCTTATAGCTTTGTTCTAACAAACATAGTAATGTTTTTATATGTATTTTGCAATGTTACCTCAAGCACACATGTGATTTTTGGAAAAACAACCTTACTTTTTGCAAACAAACCAACATGCTTTTTTGCTGCAGCATCTTATACCCAATGTCATACTATATGGCTCAAGTGGACATACATATCATTACTGGATGTGGACAAGGCCATTTAGTTTGGATTCCATTTCAGCTTTTACTTACTGCGGTGAGTATTTTAGTTTTGGATGTGTTTTGACTTAATGCGGTTATGACTGATTTTGATTATGTTCTGACATTTTACACATTTTTTTCAGTTTGATACTCACAATCAAGATGAGGGGAGTGTGGATGACGTCTTGGAGGTGTGTCCAAAATTTGGAGAGGGGGTACAGAACATACGGACGATAATCTTCGTGGCGGGGTAGCCTGCTGTGTTTGTGCCACTTCTGCTGCTCCATACTTCTTTTGATGGACCTTTTAATGAAAGTGCAATTTTGTTATGCCCATTCCTTTACAAGCATACCCTATACTACAATGGACACTTTACCTGCTTCCGCAGCATCATCATCATCATCATCATCATCAGATGTGATAGGAGTTACTGGCCGACGAGCAGTACTGCTTTTTTCAGACACTGTATAAAATGAATTATATAAAAAAATCATGCTATTGTGTATACATCCACCCATTATGCTTATAAACATTTATTCTTTTAGAAATGCTTGGTTTTTAGTTAAAACAAACATAAGGACCAGAAATATATAAAAAAAATGACCAAAACACATATGCACTATGGCAACATCAACACAGGAAAACATGTACAGGACACTGACATAGGCCACAAGTTCAAGGAAAGGTTTTAAAAATAAGAATTTACTTACCGATAATTCTATTTCTCGTAGTCCGTAGTGGATGCTGGGAACTCCATAAGGACCATGGGGAATAGCGGCTCCGCAGGAGACTGGGCACAAAAAGAACAGCTTTAGGACTACCTGGTGTGCACTGGCTCCTCCCCCTATGACCCTCCTCCAAGCCTCAGTTAGGATACTGTGCCCGGACGAGCGTACACAATAAGGAAGGATTCTGAATCCCGGGTAAGACTCAAACCAGCCACACCAATCACACCGTACAACTTGTGATATGAATCCAGTTAACAGCATGATAACAGAGGAGCCTCTGGATAGATGGCTCACAACAACAACAATAACCCGATTTGTTAACCATAACAATGTACAAGTATTGCAGATAATCCGCACTTGGGATGGGCGCCCAGCATCCACTACGGACTACGAGAAATAGAATTATCGGTAAGTAAATTCTTATTTTCTCTGACGTCCTAGTGGATGCTGGGAACTCCGTAAGGACCATGGGGATTATACCAAAGCTCCCAAACGGGCGGGAGAGTGCGGATGACTCTGCAGCACCGAGTGAGAAAACTCCAGGTCCTCCTCAGCCAGAGTGTCAAATTTGTAAAATTTCACAAAAGTATTTGACCCTGACCAAGTAGCAGCTCGGCAAAGTTGTAAAGCCGAGACCCCTCGGGCAGCCGCCCAAGATGAGCCCACCTTCCTTGTGGAGTGGGCTTTTACAGATTTTGGCTGTGGCAGGCCTGCCACAGAATGCGCAAGCTGAATTGTACTACAAATCCAGCGAGCAATAGTCTGCTTAGAAGCAGGAGCACCCAGCTTGTTGGGTGCGTACAGGATAAATAGCGAGTCAGATTTTCTGACTCCAGCCGTCCTGGAAACATAAATTTGCAGGGCCCTGACAACGTCCAGCAACTTGGAGTCCTCCAAGTCCTTAGTAGCCGCAGGTACCACAATAGGCTGGTTCAGATGAAACGCTGAAACCACCTTTGGGAGAAATTGAGGACGAGTCCTCAATTCTGCCCTGTCCGTATGAAAAATCAGGTAAGGGCTTTTACAGGATAAAGCCGCCAATTCGGACACACGCCTGGCTGAAGCCAGGGCCAACAGCATGACCACTTTCCATGTGAGATATTTTAAGTCCACAGTGTTGAGTGGTTCAAACCAATGTGATTTTAGGAAACCCAAAACAACATTCAGATCCCAGGGTGCCACTGGAGGCACAAAAGGAGGCTGTATATGTAGCACTCCCTTAACAAACGTCTGGACTTCAGGCACTGAAGCCAGTTCTCTCTGAAAGAAAATCGACAGGGCCGAAATCTGGACCTTAATGGATCCTAATTTTAGGCCCATAGACACTCCTGCTTGCAGGAAATGCAGGAATCTACCCAGTTGAAATTCCTCCGTCGGGGCCTTTTTGGCCTCGCACCACGCAACATATTTCCGCCAGATGCGGTGATAATGCTTTGCGGTTACATCCTTTCTGGCTTTTATCAGAGTAGGGATGACTTCGTCTGGAATGCCTTTTTCCTTTAGGATCCGGCGTTCAACTGCCATGCCGTCAAACGCAGCCGCGGTAAGTCTTGGAACAGACATGGTCCCTGCTGGAGCAGGTCCCTTCTCAGAGGTAGAGGCCACGGGTCCTCTGTGAGCATTTCTTGAAGTTCCGGGTACCAAGTCCTTCTTGGCCAATCCGGAGCCACGAGAATAGTTCTTACTCCTCCCCGCCATGTAATTCTCAGCACCTTGGGTATGAGAGGCAGAGGAGGGAACACATACACTGACTGGTACACCCACGGTGTTACCAGAGCGTCCACAGCTATTGCTTGAGGGTCCCTTGACCTGGCGCAATACCTGTCCAGTTTTTTGTTGAGGCGGGACGCCATCATGTCCACCTTTGGTTTTTCCCAACGGTTTACCATCATGTGGAAGACTTCTGGGTGAAGTCCCCACTCTCCTGGGTGGAGGTCGTGCCTGCTGAGGAAGTCTGCTTCCCAGTTGTCCACTCCCGGAATGAACACTGCCGACAGTGCTATCACATGATTTTCCGCCCAGCGAAGAATCCTTGCAGCTTCTGCCATTGCCCTCCTGCTTCTTGTGCCGCCCTGTCTGCTTATGTGGGCGACTGCCGTGATGTTGTCCGACTGGATCAGCACCGGCTGACCTTGAAGCAGAGGTCTTGCTTGGCTTAGAGCATTGTAAATGGCTCTTAACTCCAGGATATTTATGTGAAGTGATGTCTCCAGGCTTGACCACAAGCCCTGGAAGTTCTTCCCTGTGTGACTGCTCCCCAGCCTCGCAGGCTGGCATCTGTGGTCACCAGGACCCAGTCCTGAATGCCGAATCTGCAGCCCTCTAGAAGATGAGCACTCTGCAACCACCACAGGAGAGACACCCTTGTCCTTGGGGACAGGGTTATCCGCTGATGCATCTAAAGATGCGATCCGGACCATTTGTCCAGCAGGTCCCACTGGAATGTTCTTGCGTGGAATCTGCCGAATGGGATTGCTTCGTAGGAAGCCACCATCTTTCCCAGGACCCTTGTGCATTGATGCACTGATACTTGGCCTGGTTTTAGGAGGTTTCTGACTAGCTCGGATAACTCCCTGGCTTTCTCTTCCGGGAGAAACGCCTTTTTCTGGACTGTGTCCAGGATCATCCCTAGGAATACAAGACGTGTCGTCGGGATCAGCTGCGATTTTGGGATATTGAGAATCCAACTGTGCTGCCGCAGCACTACTTGAGATAGTGCTACTCCGACTACCAACTGTTCCTTGGATCTTGCCCTTATCAGGAGATCGTCCAAGTAAGGGATAATTAAAACTCCTTTCCTTCGAAGGAGTATCATCATTTCGGCCATTACTTTGGTAAAGACCCGGGGTGCCGTGGACAATCCAAACGGCAGCATCTGAAACTGATAGTGGCAGTTCTGTACCACAAACCTGAGGTACCCTTGGTGAGAAGGGTAAATTGGGACATGGAGGTAAGCATCCTTGATGTCCAGAGACACCATATAATCCCCTTCTTCCAGGTTCGCGATCACCGCTCTGAGTGACTCCATCTTGAATTTGAACCTCTGTATGTAAGTGTTCAAAGATTTTAGATTTAAAATAGGTCTCACCGAGCCATCCGGCTTCGGTACCACAAACAGCGTGGAATAATACCCCTTTCCCTGTTGCAGGAGGGGTACCTTGATTATCACCTGCTGAGAATACAGCTTGTGAATGGCATCCAATACCGCCTCCCTGTCGGAGGGAGACGTCGGTAAGGCAGACTTTAGGAAACGGCGAGGGGGAGACGTCTCGAATTCCAATTTGTACCCCTGAGATACCACCTGAAGGATCCAGGGGTCCACTTGTGAGTGAGCCCACTGCGCGCTGAAATTCTTGAGACGGGCCCCCACCGTGCCTGAGTCCGCTTGTAGAGCCCCAGCGTCATGCTGAGGACTTGGCAGAAGCGGGAGAGGGCTTCTGTTCCTGGGAACTGGCTGTTTGCTGCAGCCTTTTTCCTCTCCCTCTGCCACGGGGCAGAAATGAGGAGCCTTTTGCCCGCTTGCCCTTATGGGGCCGAAAGGACTGCGCCTGATAATACGGCGTCTTTTTATGTTGAGAGGCTACTTGGGTTAAAAATGTGGATTTCCCAGCAGTTGCCGTGGACACCAGGTCCGATAGACCTACCCCAAATAACTCCTCCCCTTTATAAGGCAATACTTCCATATGCCTTTTGGAATCAGCATCACCTGACCACTGCCGCGTCCTTAACCCTCTTCTGGCAGATATGGACAACGCACTTACTCTTGATGCCAGTCGGCAAATATCCCTCTGTGCATCACGCATATATAAAAATGCATCTTTTAAATGCTCTATAGTCAGTAATATACTGTCCCTATTTTCCCAGCAGTTGTATTTTCAGTCAGGGAATCCGACCAAGCCACCACAGCACTGCACATCCAGGCTGAGGCGATTGCTGGTCGCAGTATAACACCCGTGTGAGTGTATATACATTTTAGGATATTCTCCTGCTTTCTGTCAGCAGGTTCCTTAAGGGCGGCCGTATCAGGAGACGGTAGTGCCACCTGTTTTGACAAGCGTGTGAGCGCTTTATCCACCCTAGGGGGTGTTTCCCAACGTGCCCTATCCTCTGGCGGGAAGGGGTATGATGCCAATAACTTTTTAGGAATTATCAGTTTTTTATCGGGAGAAACCCACGCTACATCACACACTTCATTTAATTCCTCAGATGCAGGAAAAACTACAGGTAGTTTTTTGTCACCAAACATAATACCCTTTTTAGTGGTACTTGTACTATCAGAAATGTGTAAAACATTTTTCATTGCCTCAATCATGTAACGTGTGGCCCTACTGGAAGTCACATTCGTCTCTTCATCGTCGACACAGGAGTCAGTATCCGTGTCGGCGTCAGTATCTGCCATCTGAGGTAGCGGGCGTTTTAGAGCCCCTGATGGTCTTTGAGACGCCTGAACAGGCACAAGCTGAGTAGCCGGCTGTCTCATGTCATCAACCGTCTTTTGTAAAGAGCTGACACTTTCATGTAATTCCTTCCATAAGCCCATCCACTCAGGTGTCGACTCCCTAGGGGGTGACATCTCCATTACAGGCAATTGCTCCGCCTCCACATCATTTTCCTCCTCATACATGTCGACACAGTCGTACCGACACACAGCACACACACAGGGAATGCTCTGATAGAGGACAGGACCCCACTAGCCCTTTGGGGAGACAGAGGGAGAGTATGCCAGCACACACCAGAGCGCTATATATATGTTGGGATAACACCATACAGAGTGTTTTTCCCTTTATAGCTGCTGTGTATATTATACTGCGCCTAATTAGTGCCGCCCCCCTCTTGTTTTACCCTTTTCTGTAGTGCAGGACTGCAGGGGAGAGTCAGGGAGACGTCCTTCCAGCGGAGCTGTGAGGGAAAATGGCGCCAGTGTGCTGAGGAGATAGGCTCCGCCCCCTTCTCGGCTGACTTTTCTCCCGCTTTTTTCAGGAATCTGGCAGGGGTTAATATACATCCATATAGCCCTGGGGGTTATATGTGATGTATTTTTGCCAGCCAAGGTGTTTATATTGCTGCTCAGGGCGCCCCCCCCAGCGCCCTGCACCCATCAGTGACCGGAGCGTGTGGTGCATGAGGAGCAATGGCGCACAGCTGCAGTGCTGTGCGCTACCTTGGTGAAGACTGATGTCTTCTGCCGCCGATTTTCCGGACTTCTTCTTGCTTCTGGCTCTGTAAGGGGGCCGGCGGCGCGGCTCTGGGACCGGACTCCGAGGCTGGGCCTGTGTTCGGTCCCTCTGGAGCTAATGGTGTCCAGTAGCCTAAGAAGCCCAAGCTGGCTGCAAGCAGGCAGGTTCGCTTCTTCTCCCCTTAGTCCCTCGATGCAGTGAGCCTGTTGCCAGCAGGTCTCACTGAAAATAAAAAACCTAAAACTAACTTTTCCTAAGAAGCTCAGGAGAGACTTCCGGTTCCGGCTCCATGCTGTGAGGACACACCACAGCACAGCTCCGGTATATCCCGACCACGGCACCGCTATAACGGCTGTTTTAACAGCCTCACTTAGCCGGTATTTATAGCCCCACTGCTCCTCCGTGCAGCAAGCCGCCGGCGGCTGTGATCGCCCTGCACCTGAGACGCCCGCCGAGAAAAATCCCCGCCGGACGGCACTTCATTGCGGCCGCTCTCTCCCTCCCTCACTGCACACGGTGTGACAGGCAGTCATACCTGGGATAATCTGCCCTGGGAGACGACACTGAAATGAACGAGAGCCGCAGAGCTCAGTCACGGCACCCGGCTCTCACTGGATCACGAGCGGTAACCATAGCAACCGCAGCAGCAGCGCCAATTCTGTGTTAATCTCCTGCTGCCTACATATACACTGCCTTGCTCTGCAGCTGCAGAGACCTACAGACAAAAAAACTGATTCCTGCTGAAGATTCTAAGGTGGGTCACTGCTGTTTAACCCTATATATACCATTGCCAGCAAACTCCCACGCCTTAGGCTGATATCAAAGGTTTCCTAAGAATAACACAATACACAGGACCAGCTTCCATGGCTCACAGACACCACGCATGCTTTTTCTTACTTCTATAACCCAGTGAAATTTTATTCATACGATAGCACCCCATTCTCTTTATCCCTACTACTACAAATGGACCGGTTTCTATCCTCCAATTCTGCAGCCAAAGCCCTACCTTCCTCCCTCCCTGTTCGCCAGGAAAAAAGGAGAGCTAATTCCACTATGGCCCCTGGAATTACCACCCCTCCCTCTTCTCCAGCTCCCAAAAAATTGATTGCTTCACAATCACTCTCATGCCCCCCTTCAATGGATCGTTCCCCTGACTCGCCTATTACATACGCTGACCTCACAGAGGCCATTACACAAGCGATGGCTCCATTATTGTCAAAAGCAGTCTCAGACATCTCGCTCCAATTGCAGCATCTCTCACACAAAGTCTCTGTTAATGAGAATAGAATTGGAGGCCTCTGCCACGATATGGCTGATGTTCAGGGCTGTGTCAAACGTCTTGAAAAAGAGAATTATCAATTATGGATGAAGTTAGACGACGCAGAAAACAGGTCCAGAAGAAATAATATTCGGCTGGTAGGCCTCCCTGAAACTGTGAAGGGGGACAATCTTTCTCAATTTGTCCAAACAACGCTCCCCAATCTTCTAGGTATCGCCGATATTTGTAAAGATTTGGTAATTGAGCGTGTGCACCGTGTAGGTCCTCCCCCCCGTTCTACAGAGGGTCGCCCTCGTGTTACACTGTTCAGGTGCTTAAATTATTTACACAAAGTAGCCATCTGGTCCGCCTCCAGGAATATTCGATCTATACAGTGGGAAAACAACCGTCTGCTCATATTTCAAGACTTTTCTGCAGAATTATCAAGAGCAAGGAAGGCCTTTAATCCTATCTGTTCAAAATTGGTATCCGATAAACGAAAATTTTCCTTACTTTACCCAGCGAAGCTCCGAATCTATGATGGAGACAAACACCTGGATTTCTCTACTCCTGAGGATGCAGCGTCATATCTCCAAGGAGGGTCTTCTGAAGACCATAATGACATCGCTGATATTACTCCTATCCCTGACTCTTGACTTTTAGGCTCGACTCATAACGCCTCCATAAGAGAGGCTCTCCCCCTTCTTCTGATTCATTAATGTCAATTCAGCTACGTTTGAATATCCTTGCGAACATGTGATAATTACCAGTGAGATGGTTCCAATCCCACGTGGTCACACTTAGGTTTCTGTTATTGTTCAACATATGCGTTGAGAATGCAAATGAGGTTTAATTTTTGTTTATAGGTGATCTTATGAATAATTGATGACTAACACTATTGTTTAATCTCAGTGTTGCTCTTATCTCAACTCAACATTTAGCTTAAAAGTATTCTAGGTCTATTGCTGCATCTTATGACTTAGCTCTATCTTATATTAGATCATAATTTTCCCAGTTGCCGAGGTCGGGAAAACACCGGAAGCATTGCTCCGGAATAGAAATAATGTTTAGATTTATTTTAGTTATCAAAATGCTTTTTTGGTCCCGAAGTCTGTTTGCTTGTCAAACATTCAACATTTGTTTTTGTTTGTGTTCTTTTTCCCCCCATGCCCCACCCCCCTATCCCCATATCCTTTTCCCACTCTCTGATCTACTTACTCGAATTAAGGGTGTATCTTTTATTGTTCTACCCTAATTGGCCATTCACATGATAGACTTAAAAATTGGTACGCTAAATGTTGGTGGGATTAATTCTCCGGCTAAACGTCGTAAGATCCTTCTATACCTATCCAAGTCAGACATTAATGTTGCATTCCTGCAAGAAACTCATTTAACTCAACAAGAATCCTTGAAACTGCAGATGTCACAGTGGTCCCTTATAGCAGCGGCTCCATTTAACTCTAAATCTAGAGGGGTAGTTCTATTGGCAAAACGTAACCTTAACACCACAACAATATCCTCTGACATTGACCCTAATGGACGATTCCTAATCACTAAACTCTCCATTGATTCACATGTACTAGTCCTGTGCAACATCTACGCTCCCACCACTTACAAAAAATCATTTTTTCAGATGCTGCTAGCTAAATTATCTCTGTTCTCCAATGACAACCTTATAGTATGCAGTGATTTCAATTTAGTTTCTTCTAACTACCTAGACCGCTCTAACACCTCTAGGACCCCTCAACATCTCCCTACTCTAGGCATTTCTCTCTTTTCTGATTCTCTACAACTGATAGATATTTGGCGTGCACTTCACCCGATTGAAAGGGAATTTTCCTGCCACTCCTCCGCACACAACACTTTTTCCAGAATCGACTATGTCTTTATATCCCAACATCTTTTCCCGTCGGTTTCAGACTCAGCCATTGAACCCATAGTTATCTCCGACCACGCTCTGATCTGGTTCTCATACACTCTACACCCTTCTCGAAATAAATCTCCTCAATGGAGATTTCCCTCTTATCTTTCTAACTCCAAGAAGTTTTGCGACTCTTTACAGGCGACTTGGGACTCCTTCTATATTTCAAATAAACAACATTCAGAGCTAGATCCCCCTTTATTTTGGCAAACTGCCAAATCAGTACTCAGAGGTAGCATCATTTCCTACTCTTCAGCCCTCAAGAAAAAACACGCTCAGTCTTATTTAGACATGCAACGTGCACTTTCTTCCGCCTATCAAACCTTCAAAACTTACCCCACTCAGTCTCACAAATCTTCATATTTAACATTAAAACTACAGTTTAATGAATTTCTTTCTCTGATGGGAGACAAATACAAATTTAAGGTTGATTCTCGGTTTCATAATTTTGGAAACAAAGTAGGTAAATTACTAACAAACATCCTGAAAGGCACTTCACCTCCTATGTTAGTACATCCTCTAAAACTTCCTGATGGTTCTCTAACCAATGACCCCCAACAAATCACTTCTCTTATGAGACAATTCTATGAAACATTATACACAGGTCAACCTTCCACACTCAAAGATAATCAACATTCCTGGTCCTTTCCTGTACTACCTCAACTCCCTTCTGAATTAACCGAATCATTAGCTAACCCCATTACTTTGGAAGAAGTTCGCTCTACTATTAGCCACCTGAAACTCAACAAAGCTCCGGGCCCTGATGGCTTTTCTAACGAGTTCTACAAACTCCTAATAGATAAAATTGATAAACATCTTCTGGCTCTGTTTAACTCAATAATTAACTCCAAATCTATTCCCCTTTACTTTAATAATGCCATAATCAAAATCCTATTGAAACCAGGCAGAGACCCCTCCCTCCCTGGTTCTTACCGCCCAATCTCTCTACTGAATTCAGATTATAAAATTTTTGCAAAAATCTTAGCCGATCGACTAAAATACACCCTCCCCCACATAATCCACCCGGACCAATCTGGGTTCATCTGGGGTAGACATTCGGTGACTAACGTACGCAAGGTTCTCTCCGTAATCCAACATCTGAAATTTCACCCCTCCTCATCACACACCATTGTCTTAGCCTTAGATGCAGAGAAGGCGTTTGACCTTCTAGAATGGCCTCACCTTTTCAATTCCATGCAACATTTCGGATATCCTTCTTTTTTCATTTCCTTTATCCAGACCCTATACACTTCTCCGTCCTCTCAGATATATTGTAATGGCCACTTGTCCACTCCATTCGCAGTTTCTCGAGGTACACGCCAAGGATGCCCCCTTTCCCCGTTACTTTTCGCCATTGCCATTGAACCACTTGCAATTTCTATCAGGAATTCTCCTTCCATTCACGGTATCTCAATAGGGTCGTCCACACTGAAACTAGCTTTATACGCAGATGACCTCCTACTTTTTCTATCCAACCCTTCTACCTCTTTACCCTCTTTGTCTTCTTTGATATCTAATTTTGGCGCCCAATCAGGGTTCAAGATAAATATGTCTAAATCAGACATTCTAACGTTAGAAGGTCCCAAGTCCCATCCACAAACCCCCTCACTTCCTTTCTCAGTTGCTACCCCTAAAACAGAAATCAAATACCTAGGATTAAATATCCCATCAGATGTGTCCTCATTATACAAACTCAACTTTACCCCGATTCTCGCTAAAATAACTTCTCTATACGATTCATGGCTTAACTTACCATTATCCATCATTGGAAGAATAGCGGTAGTTAAATCCATCATATTCCCTAAAATTTTCTATTTAATTCAAATGTTACCAATTAATCTTTCTGCCTCTGACATGAAACGTTTTGACCAAATCACCTCACGATTCATCTGGCAAAATAAACGCCCTCGAATTGCTTTCCATAAACTTCAGACTCATAAATCCCATGGAGGATTCTCCCTCCCAAATTTAAAATTATACTCATTAGCTACGCATTTCAGATATATCTCAGACTGGCTTCTTTCTAAATCTACATTCACTTCTAATTCTCTTGACACCGCTCTATTTAATCCCTATTCTCCTGGTGCCCTTCTTCATTCCAAAAAATCAGACATCCCCTCAAATATTTTTCATCATATAATGTTTCATGACACTTACCTAGCTTGGATCTCCATAAACAAAAAACTGAAGAGAAATCCGACTTCATCTCCATACAATACCCTCTGGGGCAACCCTTCCTTTTCTCCCTCGATAACTAATCCAATCTTCCACACGTGGAAAGTTAAAGGTCTCTCACTTACCTCACAGGTCTTTGATCCTGGAGGACAAATATTGGCTTTTTCTACTCTCCAATCACGATTTTCACTTCACACCTCTAATTTTTTCATGTATTTACAAACACGACACTTTGCCTTTTCACTGGATCCAAAAACCAGACACCAAAACTCGACTGATCCCATTAATTCCCTATTGAGACTATTAAATGCGGTCCCTTATTGTATAAAATTTCTTTATACTATCCTATTACCGATCGCTAACACGAAATCATGGCATACACTAACATCTACATGGCAAAATGATATCCCTGACATTACTTCCCCTTCGACTCTCACTGAACATTGCCCTAAAATCTTAAAGTTCCTAAAATCCTCATATCTTCAGGAAGTACACTGGAGAACTATACACAGGGCCTACATATCTCCTGCTCAGAGAAAACATATGAATCCAGACACCTCAGGATCTTGTCCTAAATGTCACTGTTTGCACGCTAACTTTTACCACTGTTTCTGGGAATGTAGGAAAATAAAACGCTTTTGGAATAAGGTAACTGTATATATAAATTATTTATTCTCCACTCATGTTCCTCCTGACCCTCTAGCCTACCTTTGTGCGAACTTTAAAAATTGGCTCCCCAACAAGGAACTCTCATCTCATATCCCACTACTGGTTACCATTGTGACACTTGCAAAGAAAATAATTCTTATCCATTGGATCTCCTCCTCCTCTCCTTCCTTACAGGAATTAAAGTTGAAACTCCTACAAATCCTTTATTTCGATAGGAATAATACATTTCCAGACTTGGATAGGCACGTAGACCGGTTTTATGCCAAATGGTCCCCATTTATTGTTTCTCTAGACCCATCTACACAAGACAAAATTATGAAAGTGTTTGAAAATACAGACTGGCATCATCTCCGGGTCATCGCTAACTCTTAATCCCGATCAACACTAGCTTTCAAGATTATTCCGTCTAAATTTTTGCACATAGAAGAGGCCCTTGTCTTTTACATTATTTCATAATAAC
Source organism: Pseudophryne corroboree (assembly GCF_028390025.1). Lineage (NCBI taxonomy): Eukaryota > Metazoa > Chordata > Amphibia > Anura > Myobatrachidae > Pseudophryne > Pseudophryne corroboree. Next base: position 423,454,895 of record NC_086446.1, on the reverse strand, counting down.
TATGATCTCATCCCCCCCCCCCTCCCCTTCCCCCTTCCATCCCCTCCCCTTGTCTTTTATTTTTTACGATTTTTTATTTTCTTGTCTTTCTTTCTTTTCTCTCTCTTTTTCTATTATTCTCTTCTTGTATTCTTCTTTTTACTACCTATCTATTATATTTTCGTCATAGTCCCAAGTAGACAAATCATACAGAATTCTAAACTTGCATTCCATTTTGCAGTATTCTAGTTGAGGTTCTTGTTCATGTTAGCAAGCTGCATTTTGAATTAATCTCTCATATCATTATCTCTGTATTAAAAATCCACCGCTTTATATGTATGTGACGATCAACTTTTCCTGTTCTTTCATGTATACTTTTAAATAATAAAAATTGTATTATTAAAAAAAAAAAAAAAAAAAAAGAAGCTCAGGAGAGCCCCCTAGATTGCACCCAGCTCGGTCGGGCACAAAAATCTAACTGAGGCTTGGAGGAGGGTCATAGGGGGAGGAGCCAGTGCACACCAGGTAGTCCTAAAGCTTTTCTTTTTGTGCCCAGTCTCCTGCGGAGCCACTATTCCCCATGGTCCTTACGGAGTTCCCAGCATCCACTAGGACGTCAGAGAAATAAAATAAAAAACACACAACTTCATTTTGTATTGGAAGGAAAAATATTACAGATGCAATATCTAATTTGCTCTGTGATGTGGCACTCCAAAGACACATTACCACTATATGAGCAAAAACAAAATGCAGCAATTTATAAAAAAATTACACTGCATTGTGGTGTCACGGTACAAATACAAGCAAAAAAAAAAAAATATTGTTTTTTAAATTAAATAATTAACATTATCTAAAGATTACATTACACATGTAAGTGGTTTCCAAACCACTTTCCAGTACTCCAGCCTCTAACATGATAACCACTTTTTTTTTAAAATTCCACATGGATCACTTAAATATAAAACATAGTCACAATTATTTTTTTAAAAACGCCCAAAAGCAAAACATTATTGCAGGACAATTCAGAGACACACCAAGTCCAAACTACACATGCAAAATATCTGTCTGAAAAACACATGACATACAATAAAGTAAGATGTTACATTGGCTTTTATATAAAACATTAACCAAAACAATGTATTTGCTGACACACTTGAAGATGGGAGTAATATGCAACGTCACATGACACACATTACACAAAAAAACATAAAAAAAATGCAAATACACATGCTCACCATTCTACCTGGGTCTATCTGAATCCCGGACATGGGTTGCAGAGACAACTTCTGGAGGTATTACACTCCGCATGGGCTCCTCATACTCCAGATAACTTGCAATATAGGGCTGCCCACCACCGGTTTTCCGAGCCGACTTGGCCTCCTTGGCCATTTTGGACTTGACACGTCGCTTTATGTCATAGTACCGTTTGCGGCACGTGTCCTCCATCCGCTTGACCACCCCCTCACTATTGACAGCAGCAACTACTTTCGCCCACAACACCGTCTTCCTCCGTGTTGGCACCTTGGCGGACTCAGGGCCAAATAGCTGCCTCTGATACTTCATCAGCTCACGCACCAATGCCACATTTTCAGCAAAACTAAACTTAACATTCTGCCCAGTCTTAGTAGTGGTGCGTGGCTGCGGAGCACTCTGACTGTCACTATCACTTGAGGCTGCTGCAGCAACCTCACCCACCTCCTCCACCTCACTAACCTCACTAATACTCACCTCCTCCACCTGACCAACCTCCTCCCCCTCACTCACACACTCCACCTCTGAGTCACACATAATTGTGTGTCTAAACATTTAACACAGGGGGAAAAAAAGACAAACAACACACTCCTCCACTACCACTACACAACTCACTCACACACACACACACACACACACACACACACACACACACAAACACTGACAAGGGACTATAAAGAAAAATAACTTGGACTAAAAATGAGACAAAACCACAAAATACAAGACAACAAGAATGACAAGACAACTTTCAAACACAATACCACACTCAGAAATCGCTACCACCACTCCTCTTCAAACCACAAATTCACCTACCTCCACAGCACAACCTCCCTCCTCCTCACCACTAACTAAACCCACGAGGTGCGGACGGTTTGGGGCGTATTTATATGGTTGCGCACAGACACTCCTACCATCTGAAACACAACCAATCACGAACGGGGATGAAAATCGAAACTGAAAGTGAAAATGCGGCCGCGGGGGGAAAAAAACCCTGCCGCGTTTAACTTAGGAAAAAAAACAGCAAATACAACAAAAACACGTACACAAACGACAATGACGGCCGTAAATGTGCCAAAAAAACCGACTGGCATCGACATCGGAAAACACGAAAACCATAAAGTCGACTGCTTCGTAACTTTGCGTATATGGATTCAAAAAGTTGCATGAAAATGCACCCGATACAAAACGAGTTTAAACACTACACAAACCGACTCAAACACGAATATTAGTAAATATTGGCCAGTGTTGGTATATGAGCGCCACAGAGGTTTCACCTCAAATCTATATTTCATGTTTCTATCAGTGGGATGTAATAGCGTCCAAGTTTGCCAGAGGTGCAGGATGCCAGCTAAACTCAGACATTTTCTTTAAAGGGGAATGGTTTTGACTTGTAAATGATTGCCGTTTTAAAAAAATGTTGAGTTTGGCCGGCATCATGCACCTCCAGCAAACTCGAACGCCATTACATCCCACTGCTAATTGATGACTTAAAGACTTTGTGCATGTCCATTACATATTAATATATATACTAGTGATGAGCGGGTTCGGTTCCTCGGGATCCGAACCCCCCCGAACTTCACCCTTTTTTGCACGGGTCCGAGCAGACTCGGATCCTCCCGCCTTGCTCGGTTAACCCGAGCGCGCCCGAACGTCATCATCCCGTGGTCGGATTCTCGCGAGATTCATATTCTATATAAGGAGCCGCGCGTCACCGCCATTTTTCACTCGTGCATTGGAGATGATCGTGAGAGGACGTGGCTGGCGTCCTCTCAGTTTCTATGTTCAGTGTGCTGCAAATATCTGTGCTCAGTGTGCTGCAAATATCTGTGCTCAGTGTGCTGCAAATATCTACGTTCTCTGCCTGAAAAATGCTCCATATCTGTGCTCAGTGTGCTGCAAATATCTGTGCTCAGTGTGCTGATTGCTTTATTGTGGGGACTGTGGACCAGCAGTACAGTATTATATAGTAGGAGGACAGTGCAGAGTTTTGCTGACCAGTGACCACCAGTATACGTTCTCTGCCTGAAAAACGCTCCATATCTGTGCTGCATTGTAGTATATAGTAGGAGGACACTGCAGAATTTTGCTGTCCACCAGTATATAATATATAGCAGTACGGTACAGTAGGCCACTGCTCTACCTACCTCTGTGTCGCCAAGTATACTATCCATCCATACCTGTGGTGCATTTCAGTTTTGCACAGTTTGCTGACCACCAGTATATAATATATAGCAGTACGGTACAGTAGGCCACTGCTCTACCTACCTCTGTGTCGTCAAGTATACTATCCATCCATACCTGTGGTGCATTTCAGTTGTGCGCAGTATATAAAGTAGTAGGCCATTGCTATTGATATATTACTGGCATATAATTCCACACATTAAAAAATGGAGAACAAAAATGTAAAGGGTAAAATAGGGAAAGATCAAGATCCAATTCCACCTCGTGCTGAAGCTGTTGCCACTAGTCATGGCCGAGACGAAGAAATGCCATCAACGTCGTCTGCCAAGGCCGATGCCCAATGTCATAGTACAGAGCATGTAAAATCCAAAAAAATAAAGCTCAGTAAAATGACCCAAAAATCTAAATCAAAATCGTCTGAGGAGAAGCGTAAACTTGCCAATGTGCCATTTACGACACAGAGTGGCAAGGAACGGCTTAGGGCCTGGCCTATGTTCATGGCTAGTGGTTCAGCTTCACATGAGGATGGAAGCACTCATCCTCCTGCTAGAAAACTTAAAAGAGTTAAGATGGCAAAAGCACAGCAAAGAACTGTGCGTTCTTCTAAATCACAAATCCCCAAGGAGGGTCCAATTGTGTCGGTTGAGATGCCTGAACTTCCCAACACTGGACGGGTAGAGGTGGCACCTTCCACCATTTGCACGCCCCCTGCAAGTGCTGGAAGGAGCACCCGCAGTCCAGTTCCTGATAGTCAAATTGAAGATGTCACTGTTGAAGTACCCCAGGATGAGGATATGGGTGTTGCTGGCACTGGGGAGGAAATTGACAAGGAGGAGTCTGATGGTGAGGTGGTTTGTTTAAGTCAGGCACCCGGGAAGACACCTGTTGTCCGTGGGACGAATATGGCCATTGACATGCCTGGTCAAAATACAAAAGAAATCACCTCTTCGGTGTGGAATTATTTCAACAGAAATGCGGACAACTGGTGTCAAGCCATGTGTTGCCTTTGATGTTTAAAAGAAAGCGCTATGGATATTAATTAATGTGTACATTAATTGTATAGTGATGATAATATATGATGAATGAGATGGTGTATAAAAATGTATATGAAAAATATATATATAGAAGCGGTACCTGTAAAAAAGAAAAATTGTTAGTGATAAAATGTTTACACTCCTTTGAGTGACTGTGGTGAGGAGGTAGCCAGCAACACTTTATTTATCCTGAGTTAACGTGGTTTCCTACCTTTCCCTATGCTTTAATCCGGGACCGCTGAGAACACTGGGCGCTGCGACCGATGAATGCCGCTGGGAGAGCTGCTGAGAGCCGCTGGGAGCACTGCGGCTCTGACGGTTGTCCTCTGCGGCTGTTGGTTAGTAGCGGGGCTAGCAGCGCTTGTGTGTCCCGCTGTGTCCTGGGCTGGCAGCGCTTGCATGACCCGCTGTGTCCTGCGGGCTGTGAGCCGGCGTGGTGTTAATCCCGGCTTCAGGTGCAGCAGATGTTTATGCTGCTCGTGTTGCGGACGATGTTAAGGCCGTGCAGAAGGCTTCCTCCTTGAAGTGTATATATTCTCCAATGCGTTTCATGCAATTTGGTGCCAGCGGGTCACGCGGGTCACGCAAGCGCTGCCAGCCCAGGACACAGCGGGACACACAAGCGCTGCTAGCCCCGCTACTAACCAACAGCCGCAGAGGACAACCGTCAGAGCCGCAGTGCTCCCAGCGGCTCTCAGCGCTCTCAGCAGCTCTCCCAGCGGCATTCATCGGTCGCAGCGCCCAGTGTTCTCAGCGGTCCCGGATTAAAGCATAGGGAAAGGTAGGAAACCACGTTAACTCAGGATAAATAAAGTGTTGCTGGCTACCTCCTCACCACAGTCACTCAAAGGAGTGTAAACATTTTATCACTAACAATTTTTCTTTTTTACAGGTACCGCTTCTATATATATATTTTTCATATACATTTTTATACACCATCTCATTCATCATATATTATCATCACTATACAATTAATATACACATTAATTAATATCCATAGCGCTTTCTTTTAAACATCAAATCAGCAACCTTTAAGAAAGCAGCTCATTTCATTAGCGCAGTCAATTAAAATACATCCATGTGTTGCCTTTGTCAAGCTGTAATAACTAATAAGTAGGGGTAAGGACGTTAACCACCTAGAAACATCCTCCCTTATACGTCACCTGGAGCGCATTCATCAGAAGTCATTGACAAGTTCAAAAACTTTGAGTGACAGCGGAAGCAGTCCACTGCCAACTAAATCTCTTCCTCTTGTAACCAAGCTCCTGCAGACCACACCACCAACTCCCTCAGTGTCAATTTCCTCCTTACACAGGAAAGCCAATAGTCCTGCAGGCCATGTCACTGGCAAGTCTGACGAGTCCTCTCCTGCCAGGGATTCCTCCGATGCATCCTTGAGTGTAACGCCTACTGCTGCTGGCGCTGCTGTTGTTGCTGCTGGGAGTCGATCGTCATCCCAGAGGGGAAGTCGGAAGACCACTTGTACTACTTCCAGTAAGCAATTGACTGTCCAACAGTCCTTTGCGAGGAAGATGAAATATCACAGCAGTCATCCTGCTGCAAAACGGATAACTCAGGCCTTGGCAGCCTGGGAGGTGAGAAACGTGTTTCCGGTATCCACCGGTAATTCACAGGGAACTAGAGAATTGATTGAGGTACTGTGTCCCCGGTACCAAATACCATCTTGGTTCCATTTCTCTAGGCAGGCGATACCGAAAATGTACACAGATGTCAGAAAAAGAGTCACCAGTGTCCTAAAAAATGCAGTTGTACCCAATGTCCACTTAACCACGGATATGTGGACAAGTGGACCAGGGCAGACTCAGGACTATATGACTGTGACAGCCCACTGGGTAGATGTATTGCCTCCCGCAGCAAGAACAGCAGCGGCGGCACCAGTAGCAGCATCTCGCAAATGCCAACTTGTCCCTAGGCAGGCTACGCTTTGTATGACCGCTTTCCATAAGAGGCACACAGCTGACAACCTCTTACGGAAACTGAGGAACATCATCGCAGAATGGCTTACCCCAATTGGACTCTCCTGGGGATTTGTGACATCGGACAATGCCACCAATATTGTGCGGGCATTACATATGGGCAAATTCCAGCACGTCCCATGTTTTGCACATACATTGAATTTGGTGGTGCAGAATTATTAAAAAAATGACAGGGGCGTGCAAGAGATGCTGTCGGTGGCCCGAAGAATTGTGGGCCACTTTCGGCATTCAGCCACCTCGTGCCGAAGACTGGAGCACCAGCAAACACTCCTGAACCTGCCCTGCCATCATTTGAAGCAAGAGGTGGTAACGAGGTGGAATTCAACCCTCTATATGCTTCAGAGGATGGAGGAGCAGCAAAAGGCCATTCAAGCCTATACAGCTACCTACGATATAGGCAAAGGAGGGGGAATGCACCTGACTCAAGCGCAGTGGACAATGATTTCAACGTTGTGCAAGGTTCTGCAACTCTTTGAACTTGCCACACGTGAAGTCAGTTCAGACACTGCCAGCCTGAGTCAGGTCATTCCCCTCATCAGCCTTTTGCAGAAGAAGCTGGAGAGATTGAAGGAGGAGCTAAAACAGAGCGATTCTGCTAGGCATGTGGGACTTGTGGATGGAGCCCTTAATTCACTTAACTAGGATTCACGGGTGGTCAATCTGTTGAAATCAGAGCACTACATTTTGGCCACCGTGCTCGATCCTAGATTTAAAACCTACGTTGTATCTCTCTTTCCGGCAGACACAAGTCTGCAGAGGTTCAAAGACCTGCTGGTGAGAAAATTGTCAAGTCAAGCGGAACGTGACCCGTCAACAGCTCCTCCTTCACATTTTCCCGTAACTGGGGCTGCGAGGAAAAGGCTAAGAATTCCGAGCCCACCCGCTGGCGGTGATGCAGGGCAGTCTGGAGCGAGTGCTGACATCTGGTCCGGACTGAAGGACCTGCCAACGATTACTGACATGTCGTCTACTGTCACTGCATATGATTCTGTCACCATTGAAAGAATGGTGGAGGATTACATGAGTGACCGCATCCAAGTAGGCACGTCAGACAGTCCGTACGTATACTGGCAGGAAAAAGAGGCAATTTGGAGGCCCTTGCACAAACTGGCTTTATTTTACCTAAGTTGCCCCCCCTCCAGTGTGTACTCCGAAAGAGTGTTTAGTGCAGCTGCTAACCTTGTCAGCAATCGGCGTACGAGGTTACTTCCAGAAAATGTGGAGAAGATGATGTTCATCAAAATGAATTATAATCAATTTCTCAGTGGAGACATTCACCAGCAATTGCCTCCAGAAAGTACACAGAGACCTGAGATGATGGATTCCAGTGGGGACGAATTAATAATCTGTGAGGAGGGGGATGTACACAGTGAAAGGGGTGAGGAATCGGACGATGAGGAGGAGGTGGACATCTTGCCTCTGTAGAGCCAGTTTGTGCAAGGAGAGATTGATTGCTTCATTTTTGGTGGGGGCCCAAACCAACCAGTCATTTCAGTCACAGTTGTGTGGCAGACCCTGTCGCTGAAATGATGGGTTTGTTAAAGTGTGCATGTCCTGTTTATACAACATAAGGGTGGGTGGGAGGGCCCAAGGACAATTCCATCTTGCACCTCTTTTTTCTTTCATTTTTCTTTGCATCATGTGCTGTTTGGGGACTATTTTTTTTAAGTGCCATCCTGTCTGACACTGCAGTGCCACTCCTAGATGGGCCAGGTGTTTGTGTCGGCCACTTGGGTCGCTTAGCTTAGTCACACAGCTACCTCATTGCGCCTCTTTTTTTTCTTTGCATCATGTGCTGTTAGGGGACTATTTTTTGAAGTGCCATCCTGTCTGACACTGCAGTGCCACTCCTCGATGGGCCAGGTGTTTGTGTCGGCCACTTGGGTCGCTTAGCTTAGTCACACAGCTACCTCATTGCGCCTCTTTTTTTCTTTGCATCATGTGCTGTTTGGGGACTATTTTTTTGACGTGCCATCCTGCCTGACACTGCAGTGCCACTCCTAGATGGGCCAGGTGTTTGTGTTGGCCACTTGGGTTGCTTAGCTTAGTCATCCAGCGACCTCGGTGCAAATTTTAGGACTAAAAATAATATTGTGAGGTGTGAGGTGTTCAGAATAGACTGAAAATGAGTGTAAATTATGGTTATTGAGGTTAATAATACTATGGGATCAAAATGACCCCCAAATTCTATGATTTAAGCTGTTTTTGAGGGTTCACACCCGAATCCGACAAAAAATTTTCAGGGAGGTTTTGCCAAAACGCGTCCGAATCCAAAACACGGCCGCGGAACCAAATCCAGAACACAAAACCCGAAAAATTTCCGGTGCACATCACTAATATATACACAGATGTTGCCTTGTCCTTCCATATTTCTGTGTACCTTTCTTCTGAATTGTGCATCCCGTCTGTATGATCTTCATTGTGCCCCCAATGCAGTCTGTATTGTGTCCAATTAGTCTGTATTTTCTTTACTGTGCTTCTCACTAAAGTTCCTTATTATGCTCCACACATCTCCCCCCCCCCCCCCCTTTCTTGTGTCACTGCCCATATGTTACATGAATTTCATTAATGAGCTCTGTGCTCTTATAATATGCCCCCCATGTATAGTCAAAAATTTTCCCCTTCTTCCTCATCCTACTCCACACAACACATTGTGCCCCCCTCCATACCCTATATTGTGCTGCCCCTCCACACCTCACATTGTGTCCTTCTCCACATTCCACATTGTGTTGATGCTCCACATCCCCCATCCTGGATGGACCATCTACAACCCACATTGTGCTCCCCCCCCCTCACATCCTCCCATTCCATATTGTGCTCCCCTGCCCTCCTTCCTCCATCCATTCTCGCATTTTGTTTACCTCCCTTTCCCCCTAGTAGTTACTTGCATCACAATGCCGCCTGGGCAATCTAATATTGTATTTACTGCACCTCACAGTCTAACAACAGAGAAAGAGCTCTGGTCAGACCGCTCCATATCTCATCACTGACATGAATGCCTGCACTGTGTACAATCAATGTGGTCAATATACTAAAGACTGACTAGGCCATCTATGCCAAGGGCTGGCTCTGTGTCCCTGCATGTGCTTTTAGGTGCCATGTAAACAAGTTATACCCCTTTCAGACTGACAAATAAATTCCAGGGTTATTGCACATGAACGCGCATCTACTCGGGAAATTGCTCAGCGTGAAAGGGTACAGGAACAATATCCCGTGACGAGCTTTCCGGGATTTCATCCCAGGTCTCGACCAGGGTTGAATCCGGGATCGTCCCGGGATGCAGTGTAGTGTGAATGGGCTCAACCCGGTATTCAGGACCCGGGACTGTTAAAAGGCCTCTCATTGGAGCTTCCCCAGGCTCAGAAAAGATAATGTCATCATCCAGAGCCTGGGGAAGCATCCAGGAAGCAGAGGAGACAGTCATGGCGACCTGGACAGATCAGGAGGTGAGAGAGCTGCAGAAGGATGCAGCCATTTATAAAAATATTGCAAAGCTTCTTGAAGCAAGAGGCATTCCGAGTTGATCGCTAGCTGCCATTGTTCACAGCGCAGCAATCAGGCTAAAAATCGGCACTTCTGCGCATGCGTATGGTGCGCACTGCGCACGCGCGTCTTTCTTTCACAAAAGCCAATGCAGTTTTACACAAGCTCTAGCGACGCTTTTCAGTCGCACTTCTGGCCGCAGAGTGATTGACAGGAAGTGGGTGTTTCTGGGTGGTAACTGACCGTTTTCTGGGAGTGTGTTTAAAAACGCAGGTGTGCCAGATAAAACGCAGGAGTGGCTGGGAAAACGTAGGGGTGGTTGGCCGAACGCAGGGAGTGTTTGTGACATCAAAACAGGAACTAAATAGTCTGAAGCGATCGCAAGCTAGGAGTAGGTCTCGAGCTACTCTGAAACTGCACAATCTTTTTTTATAGCAGTGCTGCGATCCTTTCGTTCACACTTCTGCTAAGCTAAAATACACTCCCAGAGGGCGGCGGCTTAGCATTTGCACTGCTGCTAAAAGCAGCTAGCGAGCGATCAACTCGGAATGAGGGCCATTATACGTACACAACAGCAAGTTGTAAATAAAATGAAGACTCTGAAGAAGCAGTTCTTGAAGGTGCATGACAACAACCGTAAATAGAGTGGGGCTGGCAGGATCGACTGGCAATACTATGATATCTGCGCAAATGTCTTTGGACACAGAGCTATCTGCAATCCTGTGAGTCTGTTTTCAAGTTCACAGTACACTGCTACAGAAGACAGTCAAGGTCCTGAAGATACACAGACAGACAGTGACGTCTGCCCGCCATCACCACTGTTAATTGAGGACACACCTGAGAACAGCGAACATGAACATGACACATCCACCCACCTGTCCACACATACATCTAGCCATGATGACAGCATAACTGACACCATTGATGAGGTTGTGGAAGCTCAGTCCAGTGACAGTGGGAATGTGCAAAGTGCCGTCGCCGTCACCCCAACTTTGCAGAAAAATAGTAAGTATATTTTTTCAATTTTAAACACACATAGGGTTAAATATGAGCCAGTGTTAAAGGTTGGTGGCCGTTTTCTCCACTGCTGCACTTCCCGAATTTTTTCACAACATGTGGTGACGGGTACTGAGTGGCCGGTGTGCCGGCAGCGGGGTGAGCACAATGAGCCCCTTACGGGCTCGCTGCGCTTGCCACACTGCAAGGACGGTGGCACGCTACGCGTGCCGCGCTATTTATTCTCCCTCCAGGGAAAATAGTTGTTGGTATGCCGGGTGTCAGGATTCCGGCGCCGGTATACTGAGCGCCGGGATCCTAACAGGCGGCACACTGAATGCCACCCGTGGTGATGATCCTGAACCTCTGACCACGGGAGTTGAGTATGCAGTCAGGGAAGGGGGGTTCGGGTAGGGAGGGGGGAAGCAAAGGGATAGGCTGTGGGGGTTATCCACCACCCAGGGGGACTTAGAGTTACATACTTTCGTATGTACTTGGTGACAGGGTGGGGGGGTACAATAATGACCAATTATGTTCAGAGCCGGCCTTAGCTATAGGCAGGCTAGGCATTTGCCTAGGGCATCCAAGCATGTCTAGGGGCATCCAAGCATGTCCCTGCAGTATCTCATGCTGGGAGGGACAGTCTACAAACTAACTGTTACTTTCCAAATGTATTCAATCAGTACTTGTATACACTGCTGTTTACATTTGTCAAATAAAATGCACACTCTGCCTTAAAGTTCTTTAAACTCCCTCCGACATGCTTGAATGCCCCTGACTTGTGAGACCTCAGACAGACAGCAGAAACCCAGTAACTGCAATTCCTGGACCTGTGACATTTTCACTGATTATATAAGGTTATTACTGGATGGCTCCTTATGATACCACATGTGTATTTGGAGGACTGCTTCACATAAATCTGACATCACCTATACTGCTTGTGCACATGGGGGAGGGGGACCCTGCCATCCTGTGTCCCTTATTCCTGTGCAAACCCCAGGTGTCTGCAGGGACATAACATGGGCAGTGTTCTCCTCACACTTTATTTCCTAGTCAGTCCATGCTGTAAAATTCCCCTGCCAGGATGGCATACCCTGTGAGGTCACATCCCTTGTATGGGTGCCAGCGCAAGCACGCACCCACCCATCCTGCCACCCCCATCTCACAAACGCAGTCACGGATCCAGGGAGCTGCATGGGCGTACACACTGACTGCAAGCATGCCAGCAAGCAAAAGAAAGTTTTATAAAAAAAGCTACTAGCATTACTAATGTGGGGCATATGTGTCAGGTGCATCACTGTGTCGAATTATGTGTATTATGGGCATTACTGTGTGCCATTATGCAGGGTTGAACTGGACCACAGGGTAACCCCCCGGTGCGCCCCACTACCTAAGTGTTGCTGGGTCAGATGCAGAACTAGCGGCAGTGCTAGGGGGCACCAGACAAAATTTTGCCTAGGGCATCAAATTGGCTAGGGCCGGCTCTGATTATGTTCAGTATTGCCACGCTCAGAATGCCTGCATTGAGAACCAGGGGATATAGTTTTCACTGCTTTATATATAGATCAATGTAACTAGTTGCAGAGATAAGCTAGTGTGTAGGTGGGTTAATGCCACAAACACGTTTGCTTACGCTGCTATTTTTATGTACGCTCATTTGCTTTATCTCATCTTCACAGTTTTCAACGTCCCGCCTAGAAGGCAGAAACTGAACAAAGTGGAGCAAGTAGCTTAAGCCATGACAAATGTCCTTGTGGAACAACTCAGAGAGATGGACACTGCTATGTCCGCCCAGGAGGATGCAAGGCTCGACAGGTTTATAGAGGCCGAGCGCCAAATGCAAGACACATTTATTACCCAAGTCATAACAATGCAAGAACGCATGAATAGAGAGCTGCATGAGCGTCATAGTGAATTGCAACAAATGAACAAGGCGTTCTTTGAACGTTTGATGAATACTTTGAGAGCTCCAACCCAACACCACAGCTCACAATACCCTGAGCAGGGTTTTTCCACATTTAATCCTGGCCCATACTATGCCCCAAGTTCTGCAGCATCTAACGCACAAAGGGGGTAATTCCAAGTTGATCGCAGCAGGAATTTTGTTAGCAGTTGGGCAAAACCATGTGCACTGCAGGGGAGGCAGATATAACATGTGCAGAGAGAGATAGATTTGGGTGTGGCGAGTTCAATCTGTAATCTAAATTGCAGTGTAAACATAAAGCAGCCAGTATTTACCCTGCACAGAAACAAAATAACCCACCCAAATCTAACTCTCTCTGCAAATTTTATATCTGCCCCCCCCTGCAGTGCACATGGTTTTGCCCAACTGCTAAAGAATTTCCTGCTGCGATCAACTTGGAATTACCTCCAAAGTTCTGAGTTTAGTGTATACCGCAATTTAACTTGAACTTATGGGCACATTTATCAACGTGTGATACATTTCACTGCTAGTGATAAATTGCACCATCCAAACAGCTCCCAGATGTTGTTTTTTCTTACAGATGGCAGGTAGGAGCTGTTTGGCTGGAGTGACTTATCACTCACAGTGAAATGTATCACTTGTTGATAAATAACCACAGTGTGGTTAATAACAAAGTGTTTATGCACAACTGTTTGTGCATTATGTTTAAGTATAATGTTTTAAATGGTTTCTCATGTTTATTTTGTAGAGTGTCTACAAACCTCCAAAAAACACTTATTTTTGTATTTTATACAGTAATATACTGCAGGTACATTGTGGCTATACATTGGTGTATTGTATCTACAAGCCTACCAGGGAGCTTTTATTTTTGGAATTCAAAAGTTATGTGAAACTATATACATAATGGCCCTCATTCCGAGTTGTTCGCTCGCAAGGCGAATGTAGCAGAGTTACACACGCTAAGCCGCCGCCTACTGGGAGTGAATCTTAGCTTCTTAAAATTGCGACCGACGTAGGCGCAATATTGCGATTACAAACGAGATAGCAGTTTCTGAGTAGCTTCAGACTTACTCTGCCTGTGCGATCAGTTCAGTGCTTTTCGTTCCTGGCTGACGTCATAAACACACCCAGCGTTCGCCCAGGCACTCCCACCGTTTCTCCGGCCACTCCTGCGTTTTTTCCGGAAACGGTAGCGTTTCCAGCCACACGCCCCTAAAACGCCGTGCATCCGCCCAGTAACACCCATTTCCTGTCAATCACAATGCGAACGTCGGAGCGATGAAAAAGCCGTGAGTAAACTTACTTTCTTCATAGTAAAGTTACTTGGCGCAGTCGCAGTGCGAACATTGCGCATGCGCACTAAGAGAATTCTCACTGCGATGCGATGAAAAACTCCGAGCGAACAACTCGGAATGAGGGCCAATGTACCCAAATGTGCGTATCAGTAGTCCATGTGTTCCTTGTTTGGGAACTAATAGAAACTATTGTTTCATCATATATACACATTCTGTTAATGTGTTTATTTTTTTGGCTACAAATTGCACCTAAAACACAAAGGTGGTAAACAAAATAACCATAATATAATTAACCTAACATGTTGTGATGACTTTTATAATACTCAACTTTTCTAATAACTATGAAAATGTTGTAACTACTGTGATTTATATATCCTATCGCTAGTAACTATAGGATTTCTCCGGATGAAGTAATTAGCTCCTGACTTTGTACCTGGTAGAGCCCCGTATGATCTACAATACTGTACCAATAATGCAACCTGGAATAAATTGCTTATACCAAAAATTAACCAATAAAGAAAACGTTTTATTTTACTGGAACGGCTCTCTGTCCTCTGTTGTCTGTGGTAACGGAGGTAACCTGGATAAACGGGTTAATACAGCAGTATAATTCATACAATTTCAGTAAATAGCGGAACATACAATAATTCTAACACTTCCATCAATTCTACGTGTTATTGGTACCATAAGGGAAGGGGTTCCCCTAATCATTTAACTTTCTATTTGGAGTACTCATAATTACTCGTTGGTGCACATTAAGACGACACTTCCCCAAAGTTTGACTGGGCTATATGACTTCCTATACCTCTGTGTTGGCCAGTAGTTTAATTGAGAGACTTGTATTGAAATAATGTCTCTGCTCTGTCAATCGACTCCTAGCTCGCTATTCCTTAGAGCCCACAACCTTGGTAGAAATGGAAACTGTTTTTAAAGACTATCCTTGGGTCTGGAGTTGCTGAATCAGATAATAAATTCCAGAGAATAAGCTGCTTGCGAAGATCACCGAGGAATTACAATGGTACTATTGAAATGGCGAAACTACTGCCAGACTGAGTGACTAGTCCGACTAGTTCTGACTGAACTATTGCAGTGTTGGGTAACCTTTAATAGCACTATGTGGGTAGCGCTGAGCTAGCTGTCACTGACAAAGTAATGCAGGGCTGAGGAATGTGTGCATACACTATGCTGACTGCCTCAGAGCAAGGTGCGTTAAAAGTCTAAGTATCTGACGTCAACACTGAGTTGAGTACACTGAGGGTCTTATGAGTGTACTATACTGCTTATCTCTGACAAGGCTGAGGCTGGGCTGAGGCACGTATAAGTACTATATTAATTGTCACTGACAAGGCTGAGGCTGGGCTGAGGCACGTATAAGTACTATATTAATTGTCACAGACAAGACTGAGGCTGGGCTGAGGCACGTATGAGAACACTACAGCTGGCTACGGGATCATGAGTACCATATATGGAGCTCCGGTTCTGCCCTCCGCTGTCACTCACCGATACAGACCACCCCCTTTGGGATGGTATATCGGACGGTGCCGCCTTTGATCCGCCCAGCAGAGAAGAAGTCTACTCCTCAGACCTTGTCGATGCCGCCACCCACGTCTCCGTCCGTCACAAGCAGCCTTCTCCGCTACGCCCAGCGGGAACAGCCGCTCCAAGTCCCGCTGCTGCTCACCACGGTTATTTCACTCGGACCTCGCTCCCCACTCCACCGGAGCCGCCGCAACGCACACCGGAGTTCTTCACTCAGAATGCAGGCTCAATTCAGGTGCGTCAGTCCTTCCGTGACACAGTACACCGCCTGAGTCTCGCTCCTCTCTCTCCGTCTCCTCATCCGACTCCCCACGGTTTTTTTTCTCTCCTCTATATATAACCCCTCTCCAGGGTGCCCGGATCAATCCCGCCAGAGGTCCCTTGCACGAGCTGGCCTATCCTCCAAAGCCCTCGTGCCGGCACCCCTTTTCTCAAGAGGCAGTGTAACAGTCTATTGAGCCCATATCTAGGCTGACAGTTCCAACTCCCCTCCACGAGGGGCTCTTATTCACCATTACTTATTTCTATGAAAGCGACTATATTAAATATGCTAACATCCCTCTGTGAGGGTCTATGTGTAATTATATGAACTTCTTACTTTTCTAACCCTATCTACACAATGTTACTTTAATAATATTATAACTTTACCCTGTTACAGCGCATTGCCAACGCAGGGGTCTTAGCAAAATGTAACATACAGGTTTTAACAGGGTGTTACACTACTATTGTAACAGTGCCACAAGGTTTGCCGTAATAGTGTCACGAATTTGTTCTGCTGTGGAGTTTGTGTCGGCACCAAAAAATGCTCAATCACCAAGGTTTTCAACCTCAGGGTCCTGCACAGTCCACTCAGGAAGAAATAGTTCATTTTTAAGTTCGCAGATGTTGTGCAATATACAGAACGCAGCTACTGCATTAGGCATGATCTTTAGGTCAACATCATTCCGCTTCATCAAACAACGCCATCTTCCTTTTAACCTGCCAAAGGCGTTCACTACTACCATCCTTGCCGAACTCAATGTGTGTGTATAGGCTTGCTTTTCAGGGCTCAACTGGACCTGTTGGGTGTAGCCTTTCATAATCCAGTGGCATAAAGGGTATGCTGCATCCCCGATGATGTGAACGGGAATCTCCACCCCATTCACGATCTTAGAATACTGTTTTTAAAACGGGGAAAAGAATATATTGCAGAAGAGTCAAAAGTATAATAAGATGGGGATAAAAAATTATGTAGGCAATTATATGCAACCATTACAGTTAAAATACAGCACATAGGAGATAATGTAAAAAATGTTTACCTCTTTGGGATACAGCCAGCCATCCTGCTTCTCCTCTACAATGTTGAATAGATCTGAATTGGCAAGAACTCGGGAGTCATGAGATCATCCTTGCCAGCCAATAAACACATCTACAAAACTAAAATACAGTTACATTTAAAAAAGTTATACCGTAAAACACCCACGCAACTCATCCCTCCACCCCAAAAAAAAACACTAACCAATATTTGTGGTCCACAACAGCCTGTAATATGATTGAGTGCCATCTATTCCTGTTAAAATAGTCTGCAGGGTTGTCACGTGGGGCAATAATGGGGATGTGTGTCCCATCAATCGCTCCTGCACACTGCAGAAAGTCTCGCTTCACAAATCCTTTTATGGTGTCCTGTAAGCGCTGTCCTTGCGGTAAAGAAATGAAGTGCTTGTATAAGGTAGACACCATTGCCTGAGTCACCTGGTGGACTATAACACAGACACACCGAACAAGCACGAGATTGTGCGGTACTCTCCCGGGGTAGCATACCACCACAATGCAATAGCTAGCCTCCTGTGTGCCCCGATGAGTCTCCAAAGCCTGGTGGTCTGCATGTCAAGTGCTGGGGTAAGTAAGTCCAGGATGTAATCAAAGGTTGCACGAGACATACGGAAGTTAGCCATCCACTCTTCATCCTGGTAAGCTTCCACGGTCCTCATAAAGGCTTCTCCGTGCCAGCGATCTCTGGACCACAATGATCGGTTGGTCCCCGTGTTCAGTCTCAGGATGGTACTTATTCTGGATGATATGAGGCCTCTCCTCCTGCGCAAATACTGGCGGCGACTAGCAGCCCTCTCCACCATAAATTGCGCCCTCCTCATAAAATACATGTGCAGTATACTGCACAGTGTGACAAGCTGCATCATGCTCTCACTGGCTGCATTAAACATCTGTAAAGCAGAAAGAATCATGAGCTCCGGCATACACACTGGTACTCCGTTGGCCATGACTGCAGCAATGCTGTGAGCAGGCCCCACCCCTCCCTTTGCTTTCCTATTGTGACCTCATATATGTGAGCCAGAAAAATGTCCATTTCTAATGACATACATATGTATTTGCAGGGATTTCCCGGGATCAGTGTGAATGGGGCTGTCCTGGGTCGATCCCAGGTCTAAGTGCAGTCTGAAAGGGGTCAATCCTGGGATGCGTCCCGGGATACATCCCGGAACATATTCCCGGGTGTGACCCGGATCTGTCAGTCTGATAGGGGTATTAATTGTCTGGTCTGGAAGTGGCAAATAAGAGTGGTAAATAAGGCAGATACAACAAGATTGTATGAAGTTTAAGAAATGTAGATGTCCCTTTCCACCATGATTTTTAGGAAAGAAGTGAAACTAATTACAAATATTCCATCATCTTAATTTTAAAGATATTATTGAGGTTTTTTATTATGTAAGATGATACATCTACTGTTGTTGTTAGACTGAGGTTTAACAGGACAAATTTCTAAAAACTGCATAATCCTGACATGTATGAAAATATGCAAGAAAATGTAAAATAGAAAAATGAAACGACTGTCCTCACAAAGTAAATAATTATCTACAGTATGTGTAGTCTTCGGTAGGAAATAAGTATTTTTTGGTTGTAGATGAACAATCAGTATAATTATTATCTGTGGAATAGTGACAGTATTACCATTGACAAGTTTAGTCACAGCTTGTAAATGTTACTTGTTGCTTTAGAAAAAGTCACAACATATTGTTTAAATCTCATTCTTAGAGACAATGAAAAAAAGAAGCAATTGTTCAGAGATAGATGTGTTCTGCGGGGAGGTTTCACACTCACACATCAGGAAATGGCTAGAAGACTAATCTTTCTAGTCTTGCAGAATTTTAGTCATTTGTCTGTTCACTGGCATTTTACATTTAAGAGACACTGGTCTCTGCAACTGCATAGCTTTAACACAAAAGGAAAACTGAACCTAACACTCTACAATAGTGATGAGCGGGCTCGGTTCCTCGGAATCCGAACCCCCCCCCGAACTTCAGCCTTTTTACACGGATCCGAGGCAGACTCGGATCTTCCCGCCTTGCTCGGCTAACCTGAGCGCGCCCGAACGTCATCATCCCGCTGTCGGATTCTCGCGAGGCTCGGATTCTATCGCGAGACTCGGATTCTATATAAGGAGCCGCGCGTCGCCGCCATTTTCACACGTGCATTGAGATTCATAGGGAGAGGACGTGGCTGGCGTCCTCTCCATTTAGATTAGAAGAGAGAGAGTGAGAGTGAGACACTTGATTTACTGGAGCTTAGGAGTACTCAGAGAGTGCAGAGTTTACTAGTGACTGACCAGTGACCACCAGTGCAGTTTTTTTTATTATATTATTATTTAATATAATCCGTTCTCTGCCTGAAAAAAAACGATACACAGTGACACAGTAACAGTATACCATATCTGTGCTCAGCCTCAGTGTGCTGCATCATCTATGTATATCTGACTGTGCTGAGTGCTCAGTGCTCACACAGCTTAATTGTGGGGGAGACTGGGGAGCAGTAGCAGGAGTACATTATTTAACAGTGCACACTTTTGCTGCCAGAGTGCCACTGCCAGTGTGACTGACCAGTGACCACTGTCTGACCACCAGTATATTGTGATTGTCTGCCTGAAAAAGTTAAACACTCGTCGTGTGGTGTTTTTATTCTATAAACGCATTCTGCTGACAGTGTCCAGCAGGTCCGTCATTAATTATATAATATATACCTGTCCGGCTGCAGTAGTGATATATATATATTTTTTATATCATTATCATCCAGTCTATATTAGCAGCAGACGCAGTACGGTAGTCCACGGCTGTAGCTACCTCTGTGTCGGCAGTCGCTCGTCCATCCATAATTGTATACCACCTACCTGTGGTGTTTTTTTTTTTTCTATCTTCTTGATACTACTAGTAGCTTACTTTAGGAGTCTGCAGTGCTGCTGACAGTGTCCAGCAGGTCCGTCATTATATAATATATACTTGTCCGGCTGCAGTAGTGATATATATATATATATATTTTTATATCATTATCATCCAGTCTATATTAGCAGCAGACGCAGTACGGTAGTCCACGGCTGTAGCTACCTCTGTGTCGGCAGTCGCTCGTCCATCCATAATTGTATACCACCTACCTGTGGTGTTTTTTTTTTTTTTCTATCTTCTTGATACTACTAGTAGCTTACTTTAGGAGTCTGCAGTGCTGCTGACGGTGTCCAGCAGGTCCGTCATTATATAATATATACCTGTCCGGCTGCAGTAGTGATATATATATATTTTTTTATATCATTATCATCCAGTCTATATTAGCAGCAGACGCAGTACGGTAGTCCACGGCTGTAGCTACCTCTGTGTCGGCAGTCGCTCGTCCATCCATAATTGTATACCACCTACCTGTGGTGTTTTTTTTTTTTTCTATCTTCTTGATACTACTAGTAGCTTACTTTAGGAGTCTGCAGTGCTGCTGACAGTGTCCAGCAGGTCCGTCATTATATAATATATACCTGTCCGGCTGCAGTAGTGATATATATATATTTTTTATATCATTATCATCCAGTCTATATTAGCAGCAGACACAGTACGGTAGTCCACTGCTGTAGCTACCTCTGTGTCGGCAGTCGCTCGTCCATCCATAATTGTATACCACCTACCTGTGGTGTTTTTTTTTTTCTATCTTCTTGATACTACTAGTAGCTTACTTTAGGAGTCTGCAGTGCTGCTGACAGTGTCCAGCAGGTCCGTCATTATATAATATATACCTGTCCGGCTGCAGTAGTGATATATATATATATTTTTTATATCATTATCATCCAGTCTATATTAGCAGCAGACGCAGTACGGTAGTCCACGGCTGTAGCTACCTCTGTGTCGGCAGTCGCTCGTCCATCCATAATTGTATACCACCTACCTGTGGTGTTGTTTTTTTTTTTCTATCTTCTTGATACTACTAGTAGCTTACTTTAGGAGTCTGCAGTGCTGCTGACAGTGTCCAGCAGGTCCGTCATTATATAATATATACCTGTCCGGCTGCAGTAGTGATATATATATATTTTTTATATCATTATCATCCAGTCTATATTAGCAGCAGACGCAGTACGGTAGTCCACGGCTGTAGCTACCTCTGTGTCGGCAGTCGCTCGTCCATCCATAATTGTATACCACCTACCTGTGGTGTTTTTTTTTTTTCTATCTTCTTGATACTACTAGTAGCTTACTTTAGGAGTCTGCAGTGCTGCTGACAGTGTCCAGCAGGTCCGTCATTATATAATATATACCTGTCCAGCTGCAGTAGTGATATATATATATTTTTTATATCATTATCATCCAGTCTATATTAGCAGCAGACGCAGTACGGTAGTCCACGGCTGTAGCTACCTCTGTGTCGGCAGTCGCTCGTCCATCCATAATTGTATACCACCTACCTGTGGTGTTTTTTTTTTTCTATCTTCTTGATACTACTAGTAGCTTACTTTAGGAGTCTGCAGTGCTGCTGACAGTGTCCAGCAGGTCCGTCATTATATAATATATACCTGTCCGGCTGCAGTAGTGATATATATATATTTTTTATATCATTATCATCCAGTCTATATTAGCAGCAGACGCAGTACGGTAGTCCACGGCTGTAGCTACCTCTGTGTCGGCAGTCGCTCGTCCATCCATAAGTATACTAGTATCCATCCATCTCCATTGTTTACCTGAGGTGCCTTTTAGTTGTGCCTATTAAAATATGGAGAACAAAAATGTTGAGGTTCCAAAAATAGGGAAAGATCAAGATCGACTTCCACCTCGTGCTGAAGCTGCTGCCACTAGTCATGGCCGAGACGATGAAATGCCAGCAACGTTGTCTGCCAAGGCCGATGCCCAATGTCATAGTACAGAGCATGTAAAATCCAAAACACCAAATATCAGTAAAAAAAGGACTCAAAAATCTAAAATAAAATTGTCAGAGGAGAAGCGTAAACTTGCCAATATGCCATTTACCACACGGAGTGGCAAGGAACGGCTGAGGCCCTGGCCTATGTTCATGGCTAGTGGTTCAGCTTCACATGAGGATGGAAGCACTCAGCCTCTCGCTAGAAAAATGAAAAGACTCAAGCTGGCAAAAGCACAGCAAAGAACTGTGCGTTCTTCGAAATCACAAATCCACAAGGAGAGTCCAATTGTGTCGTTTGCGATGCCTGACCTTCCCAACACTGGACGTGAAGAGCATGCGCCTTCTACCATTTGCACGCCCCCTGCAAGTGCTGGAAGGAGCACCAGCAGTCCAGTTCCTGATAGTCAGATTGAAGATGTCAGTGTTGAAGTACACCAGGATGAGGAGGATATGGGTGTTGCTGGCGCTGGGGAGGAAATTGACCAGGAGGATTCTGATGGTGAGGTGGTTTGTTTAAGTCAGGCACCCGGGGAGACACCTGTTGTCCGTGGGAGGAATAGGGCCATTGACATGCCTGGTGAAAATACCAAAAAAATCAGCTCTTCGGTGTGGAAGTATTTCAACAGAAATGCGGACAACATTTGTCAAGCCGTGTGTTGCCTTTGTCAAGCTGTAATAAGTAGGGGTAAGGACGTTAACCACCTCGGAACATCCTCCCTTATACGTCACCTGCAGCGCATTCATCATAACTCAGTGACAAGTTCAAAAACTTTGGGCGAACAGCAGCGGCGGCACCAGTAGCAGCATCTCGCAAACGCCAACTCTTTCCTAGGCAGGCTACGCTTTGTATCACCGCTTTCCAGAATACGCACACAGCTAAAAACCTCTTACGGCAACTGAGGAAGATCATCGCAGAATGGCTTACCCCAATTGGACTCTCCTGTGGATTTGTGGCATCGGACAACGCCAGCAATATTGTGTGTGCATTAAATATGGGCAAATTCCAGCACGTCCCATGTTTTGCACATACCTTGAATTTGGTGGTGCAGAATTATTTAAAAAACGAGAGGGGCGTGCAAGAGATGCTGTCGGTGGCCAGAAGAATTGCGGGACACTTTCGGCGTACAGGCACCACGTACAGAAGACTGGAGCACCACCAAAAACGCCTGAACCTGCCCTGCCATCATCTGAAGCAAGAAGTGGTAACGAGGTGGAATTCAACCCTCTATATGCTTCAGAGGTTGGAGGAGCAGCAAAAGGCCATTCAAGCCTATACAACTGAGCACGATATAGGAGGTGGAATGTTCCTGTCTCAAGCGCAGTGGAGAATGATTTCAACGTTGTGCAAGGTTCTGCAACCTTTTGAACTTGCCATACGTGAAGTAGGTTCAGACACTGCCAGCCTGAGTCAGGTCATTCCCCTCATCAGGCTTTTGCAGAAGAAGCTGGAGACATTGAAGGAGGAGCTAACACAGAGCGATTCCGCTAGGCATGTGGGACTTGTGGATGGAGCCCTTAATTCGCTTAACAAGGATTCACGGGTGGTCAATCTGTTGAAATCAGAGCACTACATTTTGGCCACCGTGCTCGATCCTAGATTTAAAACCTACCTTGGATCTCTCTTTCCGGCAGACACAAGTCTGCTGGGGTTCAAAGAACTGCTGGTGACAAAATTGTCAAATCAAGCGGAACGCGACCTGTCAACATCTCCTCCTTCACATTCTCCCGCAACTGTGGGTGCGAGGAAAAGGCTCAGAATTCCGAGCCCACCCGCTGGTGGTGATGCAGGGCAGTCTGGAGCGACTGCTGATGCTGACATCTGGTCCGGACTGAAGTACCTGACAACGATTACGGACATGTCGTCTACTGTCACTGCATATGATTCTCTCCCCATTGAAAGAATGGTGGAGGATTATATGAGTGACCGCATCCAAGTAGGCACGTCAGACAGTCCGTACTTATACTGGCAGGAAAAAGAGGCAATTTGGAGGCCCTTGCACAAACTGGCTTTATTCTACCTAAGTTGCCCTCCCACAAGTATGCACTCCGAAAGAGTGTTTAGTGCCGCCGCTCACCTTGTCAGCAATCGGCGTACGAGGTTACATCCAGAAAATGTGGAGAAGATGATGTTCATTAAAATGAATTATAATCAATTCCTCCGTGGAGACATTGACCAGCAGCAATTGCCTCCACAAAGTACACAGGGAGCTGAGATGGTGGATTCCAGTGGGGACGAATTGATAATCTGTGAGGAGGGGGATGTACACGGTGATATATCGGAGGATGATGATGAGGTGGACATCTTGCCTCTGTAGAGCCAGTTTGTGCAAGGAGAGATTAATTGCTTCTTTTTTGGTGGGGGTCCAAACCAACCCGTCATTTCAGTCACAGTCGTGTGGCAGACCCTGTCACTGAAATGATGGGTTGGTTAAAGTGTGCATGTCCTGTTTATACAACATAAGGGTGGGTGGGAGGGCCCAAGGACAATTCCATCTTGCACCTCTTTTTTCTTTCATTTTTCTTTGCGTCATGTGCTGTTTGGGGGGTGTTTTTTGGAAGGGCCATCCTGCGTGACACTGCAGTGCCACTCCTAGATGGGCCAGGTGTTTGTGTCGGCCACTAGGGTCGCTTAGCTTACTCACACAGCTACCTCATTGCGCCTCTTTTTTTTCTTCTTTGCGTCATGTGCTGCTGTTTGGGGAGTGTTTTTTGGAAGGGCCATCCTGCGTGACACTGCAGTGCCACTCCTAGATGGGCCAGGTGTTTGTGTCGGCCACTAGGGTCGCTTAGCTTACTCACACAGCTACCTCATTGCGCCTCTTTTTTTCTTTGCGTCATGTGCTGTTTGGGGAGTGTTTTTTGGAAGGGCCATCCTGCGTGACACTGCAGTGCCACTCCTAGATGGGCCAGGTGTTTGTGTCGGCCACTAGGGTCGCTTAGCTTACTCACACAGCTACCTCATTGCGCCTCTTTTTTTTCTTCTTTGCGTCATGTGCTGCTGTTTGGGGAGTGTTTTTTGGAAGGGCCATCCTGCGTGACACTGCAGTGCCACTCCTAGATGGGCCAGGTGTTTGTGTCGGCCACTAGGGTCGCTTAGCTTACTCACACAGCTACCTCATTGCGCCTCTTTTTTTCTTTGCGTCATGTGCTGTTTGGGGAGTGTTTTTTGGAAGGGCCATCCTGCGTGACACTGCAGTGCCACTCCTAGATGGGCCAGGTGTTTGTGTCGGCCACTAGGGTCGCTTAGCTTACTCACACAGCTACCTCATTGCGCCTCTTTTTTTCTTTGCGTCATGTGCTGTTTGGGGAGTGTTTTTTGGAAGGGCCATCCTGCGTGACACTGCAATGACACTCCTAGATGGGCCAGGTGTTTGTGTCGGCCACTAGGGTCGCTTAGCTTACTCACACAGCTACCTCATTGCGCCTCTTTTTTTCTTTGCGTCATGTGCTGTTTGGGGAGTGTTTTTTGGAAGGGCCATCCTGCGTGACACTGCAGTGCCACTCCTAGATGGGCCAGGTGTTTGTGTCGGCCACTTGGGTCGCTTAGCTTAGCCATCCAGCGACCTCGGTGCAAATTTTAGGACTAAAAATAATATTGTGAGGTGTGAGGTGTTCAGAATAGACTGAAAATGAGTGGAAATTATGGTTATTGAGGTTAATAATACTTTGGGATCAAAATGAACCCCAAATTCTATGATTTAAGCTGTTTTTTAGGTTTTTTTTTTTTAAAACACCCGAATCCAAAACACACCCGAATCCGACAAAAAAAATTCGGTGAGGTTTTGCCAAAACGCGTTCGAACCCAAAACACGGCCGCGGAACCGAACCCAAAACCAAAACACAAAACCCGAAAAATTTCCGGTGCTCATCACTACTCTACAAGTGTGCCCAGATTGTAGTTTCCTTTATATTATATCAATAATATACAGTAGGGGTATACTACACAATCTCTTTCTATAATGTTCTTTTCTGGGGTATATAACCTGAAACTAATGACTGGGGTATAAAACCTGAAACAAATTTGTTATGCCCATGCTGGAGCTGTGGGCCTATTTCAGACCCGATCGCTGCAGCTGCAGTGATTGTAGCCTGAAGCCCTTCCTGGAGTGCGCACGTGCAGCGCCCGCACTGCGTGTGTGCAGTGCACCCAGTGAAAGCATCTCACTGATGCAATCGCCTTTGCCTGATTGACATTCAGAGACGGTCCCGAGGCAGGGTGCAGTCCGAACAACACAGGAGTGTCCAGACCGCTGTGGACATGGGCCGTGGCGGCTGTGTGATGTCACACGCAGCCGCTGTGACCACAGCGTGGCGGGTAGCTGCCTGCCAGCCCAGCGTAGCTAGGATGTGCAGGTAGGGAGCTAATTGGCGGGTGCGGGGGGGGGGGGGGGGGCAGGGTCTGACATGCGGGGTGGACTTGCCCTGTGCTAGGCGTCCCCCCGCATGTTAGAGAAACTGATCATAGATATGCTAAATTTAGCACATCTACGATCAGGTCCGAATCACCCCCAGTGTCTGGACTGGAGTAATAGAACACTTAAACACATGCTAAAGCAAAACTACATTTTAACACATTGCTTACCTATAATATAGATGCAATGGTTACATAAAGCTTCTTGAATATACAGAGGTATTCCACAGTAGCTTTCTTAATTACTATCTACTATTTGTTACATTGGTGCACAGGGAAAGTCTTTCAGGCAGCAGTGATAGGTGGTTACCAGAGGAACGGCAATGTGGTATCTGATTGACAGATCTACAGTAAAAAGATAGGTTGACCCCAAATGGTCGACATGTAAACAGGTTGACAGGGTCAAAAGGTAAAAGGTAGACAGTGCATTAAGGTTTTTTCAACTCATCATCTTTTACCATTCATGTGGACTACGATTGGGAATTTGTAACCTGCGCCGAGCGCAGCAGTAGCAGAGCAGGACACCTTGCCTGCATCATGGTGAGCGAAGTGAAGCTGCGAGGGTACATGTTTCCACCAATTTGTCTTAAAGATGGTAAAACATACAAAATGTCACAAAAAACTAAAGTGCATTGACCTTTTTTGTGTCAACCATTTCCATGTCAATCTTTTGACCCCGTCGACCTTTTCTACTGTCTACCTTTTCCATGTCAACCTTTTGACCCTGTCAACCTTTTGCATGTTTACCATTTGGGGTCGCCCTACTGACTGTATCTTTTTACTGTAAATCTAATGAACCACACCCAGGCAATGCACTGATGTGGAGCAGTGAGAGAGGAAGACTAATCTTGCCACAGCATTGAAGAGGGTTAGAAGCAGGGATATATGAGGGGAATGTCAGATAGCAGTAGGATACATTTGTCAGTTTGGTAGATGATGAAAGCTTCGATAAGAGTTTTGGTAGAATCAATTGCGTAGTTACCATAGGCACAGGAGGGCATGGCCATGGGGTCCAGAGCTGAGAGGTGCCACTTCCCTGTCAAAGTGACATGTTATTTACATTTTTCACCAGTGGTTGGTAAAGGGGCCCTTAAAATGTTTTGCCTTGTGGCCTATAACATATCAAGTTATGCCCCTGGACTTGCTCAATGTAATGTGGAATAAAATGGGCTGGAGGGCATTATAATGTTACGTAATATGAACTGGGGCACTGTAATGTGGCCCAATATGAAATGGAGGCACTATAGTGTGGCATAATATAAACTGGAGGCACTGTAATGTGGGATAATATGAACTGAGGAGGGGTACGTTCAGGAGACTGCCGGTCACAATACCAATGCTGGGATCCCAGCATCTGAAAATCCTGCTAGTCAGCATGCTGACCTCCAGGGACTGCTCCCACTTGTGGGTGTCCACAACTCCCATAGAGTGGGAATAGAACCTGTGGCAAGCGCAGCTGCCCGCTGCGTGGCGAGCCCACAAGGGACTTCGTTGCACTCGCCCCCGCCGGCCATCTAACAGCCGGGATCCCGCCATTGGTGTTATGACCGGCGGTCTCCTGACCACCGGTCACACATACCCAACACACTGGGGACACTATGTCATAATGTGAATTGATGGTACTGTATTAATGCATAATAGTTCATAAAAAAACCTAGGGTACAATTATGGGGCATGACATTAAAAACTGCTGTAGAGTGGGGTCTCTCTAGATGCTTTGGGACAGGGGCTATTTCAAATATAGCTATGGGGCCCACATAGCTCTTGCTACGCCCCTGGGTACCTTCATGTTACTATCTAGAATATTTCATCTATATTTCATTTACAGAATGCACATGTAGAGAATGGTCTGGTTATAAGGCAAACATGCTTTTGTATTTTTTTTCTTTTTTTGTCTGTTTATAGTTAGTTCATTTAGATGCCATCTGTTCTGCTTGGTTGTATAATTCATTAGTGGGTGCTGTACAATTAGCTCCCATAAAACGGCTTTTGGTAGACCTTTCACAACACCTGGAGGCTGGTACTGATAGCACGTTAATGTTTCTCGCACACTAAACATGGACTACGCCAGTGTCGAAGAGAAGCTGCGTTAAAAGGGGATGGTACGCATTGACAAGGACATATTTCTGTCTTAATTACAAATTGGTAAAATTATTTGAAAGCCCTACATGTGAGATCAGGTTGGAGAAGTGCTAATGGAAAGCTGAGTTGCTGTATTAAATCTATAATTGATACATTATTACAGTTCTATTTATTTTAATACAATCCAGGACATGTAACTATCATGCCTTTTATCGAGCCAGAAAATTAAAAACTGTGAAAACTCTGTTCTTAGTTAGGAGAAATTAAATGGTTTATAAATTAATCTCAAAATTGTATCCAGTATATTTTCTTCATAACAAATTTGAAATGTATATGTGAAATGCCTGTGCATGATTATTTTTATTTACCTTGATATACTGCATGTTATACAGTGAGAGATCGCATACTGTATCCCTAGTTTCCTTTAAGCTAAACAGAATTTAACAAATTGAATGTTATATTGAACAGACAAGCTTGCTGTAACATCAGGTTAACTTCATGAACAGGCATTTAGGGGGTCATTCTGACCCGTTCGCTCGCTGCATGTCAGGGAAGAAGATCGTAGCTGTGCTAAATTTAGCACAGCTACGATCAACTCGGAATGACCCCCTTAGTACAGTTCCGAGTTGATCGCTCGCTAGCAGTTTTTAGCAGCCATGCAAACGCTATGCCGCCTCCCACTGGGAGTGTATTTTAGCTTAGCTGAAGTGCGAACGAAAGGATCGCAGAGCGGCTACAAAGTTTTTTTTGTGCCGTTTCTGAGTAGCTCTAAACCTACTCAGCGCTTGCGATCACTTCAGACTGTTTAGTTCCTGTTTTGACGTCACAAACACGACCTGCATTCGCCCAGCCACGCCTGCGTTTTTCCTGGCACGCCTGCATTTTTCTGAACACTCCTTGAAAACGGTCAGTTAACACCCAGAAACGCCCAATTCATGTCAATCACTCTGCCTGCAGTTCGACTGAAAAGCTTCGCTAGACCATGTGTGAAATGACATCAGTCATTGTAATAGTACGTTGCGCGTGCGCATTGTGCCGCATGCGCAGAAGTGCCGTTTTTTTATTGCCTCATCACTCCACAGCGAACGAATGCAGCTAGCGAACAACTGGAATAACCACCTTTCTTTTCAGATACAAGAGAGTAAATTACAGAGTCCTTGGTACCCAATAGTTTAGTTCTAGTGTAATCCCCCCATATACATGCTAGTGTTTGTTTGTAGTTTCCTGCATGTTCCCCTTCTGATTAGGACTGAGCTACAAGTGATACAGTATTTGTTTTTGGATTGCAGTCACAAAAGGTCACTTATACCACTTTTATACCAAAAATGCAGGGACTTACCCAGGAATACGGTCCCCAGATCATGCAGGGACATTCCCGGGTTGGGCCCCGTTTACACCAGCATTTGGAGCCGGGACATCCCGGGTTGGCACCTTTCAAACTGAACCCGGGTTGGCCCTGCATTTTATGAGATTGTCATTAGAAATGGCCTTTTTTAGGCCCACAAAGATGAGTTCATTACAGAGAGAGAGGAAGAGTGTATCTAGTGCAGGTGGGAAGGGGCCACAAACACGTACGATCACAACACTGCTTTTTCTTATATGCCCTTTTTTCCTTCTTACTCCCCTTGCAGTATATAAAAATGCTGGGTGTACTCCTTCATTAGCCAGTGCTGCATCCCCGATAATGTGGACTGGGATGTCCACCCCATCCACAGTCTTGGATTTCTGAAAAGAAATACAAAAGTATGAGTATCACATGATTACTGAAACCGGTATGGGGTGAAGCAAGTGACAGCAATCTACAGTGACTCCTATTTCAAAATAAACCTTTTAAGAAGAGGAATACAATAGGTCACACATATTCCATCACAATTGACATCCAAAAGTGAAATCTGGCAAACCATTAAAAGAAACATGCCGGCTTCCCCCCATGAGAGGGAAACAGTGTTAACTGCAATTCACAAATTGTATCTTCAACAGGTGGTGGTCAAGGTTCCCCTCCTTCAACAAGGAGGGGGTTATTATTCGACCATGTTGTAGTCCCGAAACCAGACGGTTCGGTCGGACCCATATTGAATTTAAAATCCCTGAACATATACCTGAGAAAGTTCAAGATGGAATCGCTAACCCCAAACCCAACCTCTATCACAAACATGAAAATTGTGACCTTCTAACATCCTAAAACTATCAAAGCTAAATACACAGTCCAAGGCAAAGACTGCCTATGGCAATTACCTATACACTTTGCAATCAGGAGATGATGGATTAGCGTTAGGGTGCTCATAGTAGGGACCTCTGGAATACGGGGGGTAACTGTGCTCGGGGTTTGGAGTATTAACGCAGAAAAAATTTATAAATAGCCATTGCTATTGTATCTTTTTCAGATGCACCCAGTTGAGGTTTCTGCCCCTTTCTTCTGTTTTCTCCGAACACTTTGTGGTTTGTTTGATTTTTGGTATGCCCAAAAAACCCAAACAGAAATATAAGAACCTATTTAGCCAAATCTAGTCACCATGGGGCATTTGGCCTTCCGATATTTTAATATGCCACTTATATAAGTAATATTCTTTCGAGGCGTGCTGA
The DNA here is from genome assembly GCF_028390025.1 of Pseudophryne corroboree. Lineage (NCBI taxonomy): Eukaryota > Metazoa > Chordata > Amphibia > Anura > Myobatrachidae > Pseudophryne > Pseudophryne corroboree. Next base: position 423,423,981 of record NC_086446.1, on the reverse strand, counting down.
TTTGGGGACAAAGAGTCTGATTGTTATCCTATCTGCCCAAGAGTCATATACCAGCCTCAGCCTACTTTTTCCCCCACTCACACTACTCTGCAAGTATCTATTGCAAGTATCCATTCTCCAGAGGCGCTTTAAGAGAGGAGGGTGCGTTCTAAGGGACATCTCTATTACGCATGCACAGGATAATAGCTGCGGCATCGATTTTACAAGTGATAATGTTCCCTAGTATCTTGCATTCAAGAAGACATATTGGACTTAATTATTCAAATTACCATACAGGTTACTGAAAATAAGTCTATAGTAGATTGCTTTTGCATATGTTTTGTCTACCATTGCCTGTGTCTGGTTGGGGAACCACCACAGGCATTTCCAACTTACACCCTTACCACATCATCTATAGCCTTACCAATGGGGTATTACACTTACTTTATTTATCTAATGTTTTTTTATAGAAACATTTTGTAAGTCGTATTAGATCCCAGCCACGGCCAGATTAACAATGGGGCGGATGGAGCTCCAGCTCCAGGCCTCCAAATAAAAATAGGCCCATTATCATGACAGCATGATGAAGACAAGCCACCAGCTGGCCACACATCGTCATAAATCATAAGCATTAAATTGTATTTCTATTTTCCACACAAAATGAGGCAATTTTTGTACTTTTACATATTTAGCGAGACATTGGGGATGATAGTGTAGGAAATATACACACTAACACAGCACTGGTCACATCTCCTCTGCTTCTCAAAATAGGCCCTTGAACATTTTCAGACCCAGGCCCATTAGGCCCTCAATTCAGTCCTGATCCCAGCAAGTTAGTCTAAGCATCTTTTTTATTCAATTCCATATCTAATGTGACTTTTGTTATAAATAAAAAGATTAAAAAAATACTACTTATTTATGTGAGGACAGTATGAGATACTACTTATGTTATGAGATTACCCAACATAACAGTGTGGATGTTGGAAAAGCACTGACCAACAAGCGCAATCCATCTAGTGACCAACGGTTTAATTGCACTCTAGTACATGATACTTTGTGATAGGGATTCTCCGCACTCTTTGAATACAGTCAAATTTGACTACAGGAGATCTGAATAGTGAGTGAGAGGATATGGATGACATTTTTGGAAAAGTTGGTATACTGCCACATTCAAAAAAATATTGTTATAGATCTATGTTAAATAAAGCTGCTGCTGGAATAGTGAAAAACCCTATAATATGCACACATAATAATAATAATAATAATAATAATAATAATAATGATAATTTGTTAGTTTATAAATAGGCATAGTAGCAACACTCCTTGTATGGTTACAACTTCGATACCTAGGTTTTAAAGAAGAACACAAAAAATGGACATAAATTCCACGCTTTGCTATGCTCGGTTTGCAGCTGTGGCTCCGGATGGCCAAACTTCACTAAACATATTTGAGACATGTCAAGCGGTTGTTGATACCCCTTCTTTAGAACTTTCTATTCTCATGTACATACAGGTCAAAATAAGAAGAGGGGACAGAGGTATAGGACCAGGGCCAAGCGGTTATTATCTGCCGTTCAATTCTATGTTTCTATGTTTAACAGCATTGTAGGCTGTTGCAAAGGAATGCACTGGATCCACTATCCACCATTCACTTGAATAAATCAAATTTAAAAAAATCCTGCGGTCCCGAACGGTCTCTCCATATGCTTTCATACAGTCAATGGCTGTCAGCACTTTGGTGGATGATTCTAGCCATCCACCAATCAGCATGCTGACAGCCATTTACAGGTGGCAGGCAAGTAGAGGGGCTCCTAGAATTGTGGAGCCCTGGGCAGCTACCTAGAATGCCTATACGTTAAGATTGCTCTGTATGGGACCACTACACCTGTTAGTGGTCGCAGCCAATCTAGTGCATGTAGCAGGTAAGTATGTTTTAACTCTACAGAACAAAATTAAGGTTTCCCATACAATGGCCCAGATTTATCAAGCCTTTGAGAGTGATAAATTGCACGGTGATAAAGTACCAACCAACCAGCTCCTAACTGTCATTCTTCAAACACAGCCAGTAACATGGAAGTCAGGAGCTGATTGGCTGGTACTTTATCACCATGCTATTAAACACTCTCCAAGACTTGATAAATGGGGGCCAATGTATGACTACCTTAAAGGAAGAAAGTCCGTCTGCTATTTAGCCTGCATTTCCAGGTAAAGCATGATGTGTTTATATTTTTTCAGCATTGGGTAATTTATGATTGCCCTTACAAATGAGCTCAACCAATGTCTATTTTATGTCCCTGCATATGTACTAACATTCTACACTAATCTGTAACTTGAATAAGCTGTTATTACAAGTAGAGGGACAAACTGAATCTTAAAGATTGACAGTGCTAGCAGAACTATTTTCTGAAGATGATTCGTATTAGAGACAGATGGAGAAAGGTGTTTAGGCTGGAGAAAAAATATTTATTAGCAAGAGCAAGAAAGAGAGAGACATCATATCATGTGGCAAAGCCGTGTCAGTGAGAGAATGAGAGAATTGTTTTAGAGTGCGAGTGATGTTGCAAAAATACCACAATGTGACAGACGCAAGATAAAGTAAGATATTAGACGGAATGAGAGAAATGGGAGAGAGAAAGAGAGACAAATACTGTAATTACAGAAGCAACGACTGCTGTGGATGATGGAGGATGAATAAAGCAGAAGTGAAATAAAAATGAGCATTGAGAGGAAAAATAAATACCGAAAGGAGAAAGGGTAGATGGAGAGGAGGGGGTGTGTGGAGAAATATATTGCCTTGTTCATTGTGCTGTGATTTCCGAGAGAGGTCAGAGCAGCGGCCGGCCTGTGAATCTCTCGCTCTGTTCACCGCGGCCCTGAGAGACCTGGATACTGAGGTAAAAGCATCTATTATTTAGAGCCGGCCTCAGGTTTCCAAATGGATTCTTCACTTTAATAAACCCGAGAGTGTGTCCTCGGCCTCCTGCAATCATACAGACACTTAACCCCTTACCTACCAGTGGACCTGGTCTGCAGAGTATACAGTATACACGCCACAGAAATCCTGTAATATGGCTGTACAGTAACAAGTGTTTGTTCAATATGCAGGGCTGTTATTTGATTCCAGTTGTGAAGGGACAGTTTACTACATACAAGCACACAGTGCGTACATAACCCATTTTAGCATGTTTGTGAACTCACTCTCGCTTTCACATCGCAAACCCGCGTCCGACCTGGGATTCTGAACCCAGGTCTAACCTGGGTAAGACCCTTTCACACTGCACTTTCGACAAGGGTTATTCCCAGGATGGCCCCTCTCACACTAAACCCAAATCACTCATGTAAATACTATGGATTTCATTTGAAATTGACTTTTTTGGGCTCACAAAGATGCGGTGTCAAAAAGAAACAAAAGGAGACACAGGAACATCCAATCAGCGCCTTTTTTTTGAGTCCCGGGTTGAATAACCGGGGTTGGACACTTTCACGCTGCACTACGACCCGTGTTTCACCTTGCTTCAATCCCAGGTTGTAATGCTGGGTTGCTCAACCCGGTTTATTTCACTTTGGCACTTTCACACTGCACCTCAACCCGGGTCCACCTGGCAATAACCCGTTATTTTGGCGATGTGAAAGGGGTTGCATGCTGTCAAGTTTAAATAGCATATAATATAAATTGTCAATAATATACTGTAGCATTAATCCATTGAGCAGTATATAATACAGTCCCCTTACTGACCTGACTACTATACGTATGTTACAGCTCTAGTGTACATCATATTTCCAAGCACCAACTGTAAACTCTTTCCACCACTTTTCCAACTTACAGTGCAATTCCTGGTGTCATGGGTTGAGAATTACAGTCTGGATTCATATGTTGGAAAGATGTTGTGGTATCAGAGTTTCCACCAAACACAGAGTGAAACACCCTAAATATAATCCTGTTATCAAACCAAGCTAGTCGTAAAACTAAAGGTGCCCTGCGTCTTTGGCTCAATCTCCAAACTGTTCAACCCAAAGAGAGGGGAAGGGGTCTGTCAGGCCTTGTGCCATCTACGAAAAAATGTTACTAAAAAAAAACTTTCAAGAAAAAGAAAAAAAAATTGCTACTGTTACTTATTCTTGGCTTCCCTTATCTATGTTGATCTCTGGCCTCCCTAAACGATTTCTGTTATCTCTATAGCCCCTGTCTTGTCTCCTAGGTCTCCTGCATCACCACAGCCCCTTGCTTCACCTCTGCCTCAGACTGGTTTGTGCTGTCCAGAGTCCCAGCTCCACTACAGCTGCCACAGCACCCCACTGCTCCTCAAGTCAGAGGCCAGATTCCTCAGTGTCTCCAGCCTACAGTACATGTTCTCTCTGACTACTGGTGGGATATATCACATTACCTGGATAATAATATCCCTGTTCATCACAGTATTTATGTCTAGTTCCATGTGTGTCATAACAAATCCCTACTGACAGCATCACCGCACAGTCGTGATGTCCCAAGAGTCATGAAGTAGGCTTAAATCATGTATTCTCCTTTTAAATCCACCATGCAACTCATACTCATGACTTATTTCTGTTGTCTTCTTGTCACTCATGTCATCACCTACCTTTGATTCGCATCAATGCATACTATAATGGTCTGTGTCCAATATGATAAACCAGCTAATCCAATGTGTGGAAGAAATCAAGATCTGGAGGCTTCTGTAAAATGAGATATACATTTCAGGTATAACTTTAAAGACGCGTGTAGGAATGGACATACATGCAAGAAGAATACATATGTATGTACCCTAAGTGGCCAATTATTAGGACCACAAGGCAATTTTATGCAAAGTAGCTATTCCGCAAATAATGCTGATGTAAGATGTCTGAATCTGTAGAAGAATGGAAATGAAATGAAATGATGGGTAAACAACACAATCTGATGGACTTTGATAGTGGACTGTTTAATGGAGTTGCATCTAGAGGGGGTTATTCAGTACGGTTAGCATATTCTGCTAAAAAGCAGAATCTGCAATCCTTTCGTTCACATGCTGGGGCCCGCCATCGCAGGCAAGGCCGCCCCGCATGCAGAATTGCCTACCCAGTGGCTGACTGCAATTTAATTGCAATCGCTGCAACTGTGGACGACTCCCTGCAGCCACAACTAGGCTGCATATGCAAGAGGTCCACCGCCATTTTTTACAGTGAAGCAGCTACGTGTGATGACAAGCAGGCTACCCAAAAATGCTACCCCCGCCCCCGTTTTTCTATACGCTGATTCCGCAAAACTCCGTCACCACCCCCCGCCCTGTTAACGCCTCTGCCTGTCTGACAGGCAGAGGCGTTCACAGCCAGTGCGATCAGATGGATGGGACCTGCGCATGTGCATTGGCACCGGGAATGGGGTTATTGCGGTCGCATTAGTGACCCACAGTGACCGTAATTAGTGACCCACAGTGCGGGTATTAACAAAACAGCTGCACTGGTGAATTGTTTGCGGCTGCAGTTGTTAAAGTGTACACAGAGTGGACCAGCAGACAAAAACTGGGTCTGAATGCAAGCTCTGCGGTTTTATAAAGCTACTGGATGCTCGAGAGGAATGGAGAGTGGGCAGACTTGTTCAGTACCAAAGACATGCAACAGTAAATGATTGGAAACAGATCATGTAATGTGAAATTTGCATTTACATTATTACTAACTAGGGATGTGCGCCAACCCAAATCTTGGATTTTGGATCTTTATCTCCTTTGTGTTTTGGATCTGTATTGGTTTTGCCAAAACTGCCCTTGCAGGTTTTGGATCTGTATTTTTTTTCATAATCATAAAAACAGCTAAAATTGCAGGACTTGGCCTGCTTTTTTCCCTACAGTATTATTAACCTCAATAACATTTATTTCCACTCATTTACAGCATCGGATCTTGCAGGTTTTGGATTCCGTATAAGGAAGCCGCAGCCGGGATTCGGTGCCAGCATGTCTGCAATCAAGTGGAAATATGGGCCCTCATTCCGAGTCGTTCGCTCGGTATATTTCATCGCATCGCAGTGAAATTCCGCTTAGTACGCATGCGCAATATTCGCACTGCGACTGCGCCAAGTAATTTAACAATGAAGATAGTATTTTTACTCACGGCTTTTTCTTCGCTCCGGCGATCGTAATGTGATTGACAGGAAATGGGTGTTACTGGGCGGAAACACGGCGTTTCAGGGGCGTGTGGTTAAAAACGCTACCGTTTCCGGAAAAAACGCAGGAGTGGCCGGAGAAACGGAGGAGTGTCTGGGCGAACGCTGGGTGTGTTTATGACGTCAAACCAGGAACGACAAGCACTGAACTGATCGCAGATGCCGAGTAAGTCTGAAGCTACTCTGAAACTGCTAAGTAGTTTGTAATCGCAATATTGCGAATACATCGGTCGCAATTTTAAGAAGCTAAGATTCACTCCCAGTAGGCGGCGGCTTAGCGTGTGTAACTCTGCTAAAATCTCCTTGCGAGCGATCAACTCGGAATGAGGGCCATGGTTAATTAATACAGAAATTAGTTACATATATTGGGCAAAAACATATAGTTATTTACTAGAGATGAGCGGGTTCGGTTTCTCTGAATCCGAACCCGCCCGAACTTCATGTTTTTTTACATGGGTCCGAGCGACTCGGATCTTCCCGCCTTGCTCGGTTAACCCGAGCGCGCCCGAACGTCATCATCACGCTGTCGGATTCTCGCGAGGCTCGGATTCTATCGCGAGACTCGGATTCTATATAAGGAGCCGCGCGTCGCGGCCATTTTCACACGTGCATTGAGATTGATAGGGAGAGGACGTGGCTGGCGTCCTCTCCGTTTAGAAATTAAAATAGATAGGAGAGTGAGAGTGAGACACTTCATTTACTTACTGGAGCTTAGGAGGAGTTATACTAGTGACTGATGACCAGTGACCTGACCACCAGTGCAGTTCTATAATTTATTATTATTTAATAATCCGTTCTGTTCTTGTTCTCTGCCTGAAAAAAAACGATACACAGTGACTCAGTCACACTCACATACCATATCTGTGCTCAGCCCAGTGTGCTGCATCATCTATGTATAATATCTGACTGTGCTCACAAAGCTTAATTGTGGGGGAGACTGGGGAGCAGTTATAGGTTATAGCAGGAGCCAGGAGTACATATTAAACAGTGCACACTTTTGCTGCCAGAGTGCCACTGCCAGTGTGACTGACCACTGACCACTGTGACCAGTGACCTGACCACACTGACCACCAGTATAGTATATTGTGATTGAATGTCTGCCTGAAAAAGTACACTCGTCGTGTGACTTGTGTGGTGTTTTTTTATTCTATAAAAATTAAAAAACTCATTCTGCTGACAGACAGTGTCCAGCAGGTCCGTCATTATATAATATATACCTGTCCGGCTGCAGTAGTGATATATATATATTTTTTATATCATTATTTATCATCCAGTCTATACTAGCAGCAGACACAGTACGGTAGTTCACGGCTGTAGCTACCTCTGTGTCGGCACTCGGCAGTCCATCCATAATTGTATACCACCTACCCGTGTTTTTTTTTTCTTTCTTCTTTATACATACTACATCTCATTATCATCCAGTCTATATTAGCAGCAGACACAGTACAGTACGGTAGTCCACGGCTGTAGCTACCTCTGTGTCGGCACTCGGCAGTCCATCCATAATTGTATACCACCTACCCGTGTTTTTTTTTTCCTTTCTTCTTTATACATACTACATCTCATTATCATCCAGTCTATATTAGCAGCAGACACAGTACAGTACGGTAGTCCACGGCTGTAGCTACCTCTGTGTCGGCACTCGGCAGTCCATCCATAATTGTATACCACCTACCCGTGGTTTTTTTTTTCTTTCTTCTTTATACATACTACATCTCATTTTCATCCAGTCTATATTAGCAGCAGACACAGTACAGTACGGTAGTCCACGGCTGTAGCTATCTCTGTGTCGGCACTCGGCAGTCCATCCATAATTGTATACCACCTACCCGTGGTTTTTTTTTTCTTTCTTCTTTATACATACTACATCTCATTATCAACCAGTCTATATTAGCAGCAGACACAGTACAGTACGGTAGTCCACGGCTGTAGCTACCTCTGTGTCGGCACTCGGCAGTCCATCCAAAATTGTATACCACCTACCCGTGGTTTTTTTTTTCTTTCTTCTTTATACATACTACATCTCATTATCAACCAGTCTATATTAGCAGCAGACACAGTACGGTAGTTCACGGCTGTAGCTACCTCTGTGTCGGCACTCGGCAGTCCATCCATAATTGTATACCACCTACCCGTGGTTTTTTTTTTCTTTCTTCTTTATACATACTACATCTCATTATCATCCAGTCTATATTAGCAGCAGACACAGTACAGTACGGTAGTCCACGGCTGTAGCTACCTCTGTGTCTGCACTCGGCAGTCCATCCATAATTGTATACCACCTACCCGTGGTTTTTTTTTCTTTCTTCTTTATACATACTACATCTCATTATCAACCAGTCTATATTAGCAGCAGACACAGTACAGTACGGTAGTCCACGGCTGTAGCTACCTCTGTGTCGGCACTCGGCAGTCCATCCATAATTGTATACCACCTAGTCCTACCCGTGGTTTTTTTTTTCTTTCTTCTTTATACATACTACATCTCATTATCATCCAGTCTATATTAGCAGCAGACACAGTACAGTACGGTAGTCCACGGCTGTAGCTACCTCTGTGTCTGCACTCGGCAGTCCATCCATAATTGTATACCACCTACCCGTGGTTTTTTTTTCTTTCTTCTTTATACATACTACATCTCATTATCAACCAGTCTATATTAGCAGCAGACACAGTACAGTACGGTAGTCCACGGCTGTAGCTACCTCTGTGTCGGCACTCGGCAGTCCATCCATAATTGTATACCACCTACCCGTGGTTTTTTTTTTCTTTCTTCTTTATACATACTACATCTCATTATCATCCAGTCTATATTAGCAGCAGACACAGTACAGTACGGTAGTCCACGGCTGTAGCTACCTCTGTGTCGGCACTCGGCAGTCCATCCATAATTGTATACCACCTACCCGTGGTTTTTTTTTTCTTTCTTCTTTATACATACTACATCTCATTATCATCCAGTCTATATTAGCAGCAGACACAGTACAGTACGGTAGTCCACGGCTGTAGCTACCTCTGTGTCGGCACTCGGCAGTCCATCCATAATTGTATACCACCTACCCGTGGTTTTTTTTTTCTTTCTTCTTTATACATACTACATCTCATTATCAACCAGTCTATATTAGCAGCAGACACAGTACAGTACGGTAGTCCACGGCTGTAGCTACCTCTGTGTCGGCACTCGGCAGTCCATCCATAATTGTATACCACCTAGTCCTACCCGTGGTTTTTTTTTTCTTTCTTCTTTATACATACTACATCTCATTAGCATCCAGTCTATATTAGCAGCAGACACAGTACAGTACGGTAGTCCACGGCTGTAGCTACCTCTGTGTTGGCACTCGGCAGTCCATCCATAATTGTATACCACCTACCCGTGGTTTTTTTTTTCTTTCTTCTTTATACATACTACATCTCATTATCAAGCAGTCTATATTAGCAGCAGACACAGTACAGTACGGTAGTCCACGGCTGTAGCTACCTCTGTGTCGGCACTCGGCAGTCCATCCATAATTGTATACCACCTACCCGTGGTTTTTTTTTTCTTTCTTCTTTATACATACTACATCTCATTATCATCCAGTCTATATTAGCAGCAGACACAGTACAGTACGGTAGTCCACGGCTGTAGCTACCTCTGTGTCGGCACTCGGCAGTCCATCCATAATTGTATACCACCTACCCGTGGTTTTTTTTTTCTTTCTTCTTTATACATACTACATCTCATTATCATCCAGTCTATATTAGCAGCAGACACAGTACAGTACGGTAGTCCACGGCTGTAGCTACCTCTGTGTCTGCACTCGGCAGTCCATCCATAATTGTATACCACCTACCCGTGGTTTTTTTTTCTTTCTTCTTTATACATACTACATCTCATTATCAACCAGTCTATATTAGCAGCAGACACAGTACAGTACGGTAGTCCACGGCTGTAGCTACCTCTGTGTCGGCACTCGGCAGTCCATCCATAATTGTATACCACCTACCCGTGGTTTTTTTTTTCTTTCTTCTTTATACATACTACATCTCATTATCATCCAGTCTATATTAGCAGCAGACACAGTACAGTACGGTAGTCCACGGCTGTAGCTACCTCTGTGTCGGCACTCGGCAGTCCATCCATAATTGTATACCACCTACCCGTGGTTTTTTTTTTCTTTCTTCTTTATACATACTACATCTCATTATCATCCAGTCTATATTAGCAGCAGACACAGTACAGTACGGTAGTCCACGGCTGTAGCTACCTCTGTGTCGGCACTCGGCAGTCCATCCATAATTGTATACCACCTACCCGTGGTTTTTTTTTTTCTTTCTTCTTTATACATACTACATCTCATTATCAACCAGTCTATATTAGCAGCAGACACAGTACAGTACGGTAGTCCACGGCTGTAGCTACCTCTGTGTCGGCACTCGGCAGTCCATCCATAATTGTATACCACCTAGTCCTACCCGTGGTTTTTTTTTTCTTTCTTCTTTATACATACTACATCTCATTATCATCCAGTCTATATTAGCAGCAGACACAGTACAGTACGGTAGTCCACGGCTGTAGCTACCTCTGTGTTGGCACTCGGCAGTCCATCCATAATTGTATACCACCTACCCGTGGTTTTTTTTTTCTTTCTTCTTTATACATACTACATCTCATTATCAAGCAGTCTATATTAGCAGCAGACACAGTACAGTACGGTAGTCCACGGCTGTAGCTACCTCTGTGTCGGCACTCGGCAGTCCATCCATAATTGTATACCACCTACCCGTGGTTTTTTTTTTCTTTCTTCTTTATACATACTACATCTCATTATCATCCAGTCTATATTAGCAGCAGACACAGTACAGTACGGTAGTCCACGGCTGTAGCTACCTCTGTGTCGGCACTCGGCAGTCCATCCATAATTGTATACCACCTACCCGTGGTTTTTTTTTCTTTCTTCTTTATACATACTACATCTCATTATCATCCAGTCTATATTAGCAGCAGACACAGTACAGTACGGTAGTCCACGGCTGTAGCTACCTCTGTGTCGGCACTCGGCAGTCCATCCATAATTGTATACCACCTACCCGTGGTTTTTTTTTTCTTTCTTCTTTATACATACTACATCTCATTATCAACCAGTCTATATTAGCAGCAGACACAGTACAGTACGGTAGTCCACGGCTGTAGCTACCTCTGTGTCGGCACTCGGCAGTCCATCCATAATTGTATACCACCTAGTACTACCCGTGGTTTTTTTTTTCTTTCTTCTTTATACATACTACATCTCATTATCATCCAGTCTATATTAGCAGCAGACACAGTACAGTACGGTAGTCCACGGCTGTAGCTACCTCTGTGTTGGCACTCGGCAGTCCATCCATAATTGTATACCACCTACCCGTGGTTTTTTTTTTCTTTCTTCTTTATACATACTACATCTCATTATCAACCAGTCTATATTAGCAGCAGACACAGTACAGTACGGTAGTCCACGGCTGTAGCTACCTCTGTGTCGGCACTCGGCAGTCCATCCATAATTGTATCCTAGTATCCATCCATCTCCATTGTTTACCTGAGGTGCCTTTTAGTTGTGCCTATTAAAATATGGAGAACAAAAATGTTGAGGTTCCAAAATTAGGGAAAGATCAAGATCCACTTCCACCTCGTGCTGAAGCTGCTGCCACTAGTCATGGCCGAGACGATGAAATGCCAGCAACGTCGTCTGCCAAGGCCGATGCCCAATGTCATAGTACAGAGCATGTCAAATCCAAAACACCAAATATCAGTAAAAAAAGGACTCCAAAACCTAAAATAAAATTGTCGGAGGAGAAGCGTAAACTTGCCAATATGCCATTTACCACACGGAGTGGCAAGGAACGGCTGAGGCCCTGGCCTATGTTCATGGCTAGTGGTTCAGCTTCACATGAGGATGGAAGCACTCAGCCTCTCGCTAGAAAACTGAAAAGACTCAAGCTGGCAAAAGCACCGCAAAGAACTGTGCGTTCTTCGAAATCCCAAATCCACAAGGAGAGTCCAATTGTGTCGGTTGCGATGCCTGACCTTCCCAACACTGGACGTGAAGAGCATGCGCCTTCCACCATTTGCACGCCCCCTGCAAGTGCTGGAAGGAGCACCCGCAGTCCAGTTCCTGATAGTCAGATTGAAGATGTCAGTGTTGAAGTACACCAGGATGAGGAGGATATGGGTGTTGCTGGCGCTGGGGAGGAAATTGACCAGGAGGATTCTGATGGTGAGGTGGTTTGTTTAAGTCAGGCACCCGGGGAGACACCTGTTGTCCATGGGAGGAATATGGCCACTGACATGCCTGGTGAAAATACCAAAAAAATCAGCTCTTCGGTGTGGAAGTATTTCAACAGAAATGCGGACAACAGGTGTCAAGCCGTGTGTTGCCTTTGTCAAGCTGTAATAAGTAGGGGTAAGGACGTTAACCACCTCGGAACATCCTCCTTTATACGTCACCTGCAGCGCATTCATAATAAGTCAGTGACAAGTTCAAAAACTTTGGGCGACAGCGGAAGCAGTCCACTGACCAGTAAATCCCTTCCTCTTGTAACCAAGCTCACGCAAACCACCCCACCAACTCCCTCAGTGTCAATTTCCTCCTTCCCCAGGAATGCCAATAGTCCTGCAGGCCATGTCACTGGCAATTCTGACGAGTCCTCTCCTGCCTGGGATTCCTCCGATGCATCCTTGCGTGTAACGCCTACTGCTGCTGGCGCTGCTGTTGTTGCTGCTGGGAGTCGATGGTCATCCCAGAGGGGAAGTCGTAAGCCCACTTGTACTACTTCCAGTAAGCAATTGACTGTTCAACAGTCCTTTGCGAGGAAGATGAAATATCACAGCAGTCATCCTGCTGCAAAGCGGATAACTGAGGCCTTGACAACTATGTTGGTGTTAGACGTGCGTCCGGTATCCGCCGTTAGTTCACAGGGAACTAGACAATTTATTGAGGCAGTGTGCCCCCGTTACCAAATACCATCTAGGTTCCACTTCTCTAGGCAGGCGATACCGAGAATGTACACGGACGTCAGAAAAAGACTCACCAGTGTCCTAAAAAATGCAGTTGTACCCAATGTCCACTTAACCACGGACATGTGGACAAGTGGAGCAGGGCAGGGTCAGGACTATATGACTGTGACAGCCCACTGGGTAGATGTATGGACTCCCGCCGCAAGAACAGCAGCGGCGGCACCAGTAGCAGCATCTCGCAAACGCCAACTCTTTCCTAGGCAGGCTACGCTTTGTATCACCGGTTTCCAGAATACACACACAGCTGAAAACCTCTTACGGCAACTGAGGAAGATCATCGCGGAATGGCTTACCCCAATTGGACTCTCCTGTGGATTTGTGGCATCGGACAACGCCAGCAATATTGTGTGTGCATTAAATATGGGCAAATTCCAGCACGTCCCATGTTTTGCACATACCTTGAATTTGGTGGTGCAGAATTTTAAAAAAAACGACAGGGGCGTGCAAGAGATGCTGTCGGTGGCCAGAAGAATTGCGGGACACTTTCGGCGTACAGGCACCACGTACAGAAGACTGGAGCACCACCAAAAACTACTGAACCTGCCCTGCCATCATCTGAAGCAAGAAGTGGTAACGAGGTGGAATTCAACCCTCTATATGCTTCAGAGGTTGGAGGAGCAGCAAAAGGCCATTCAAGCCTATACAATTGAGCACGATATAGGAGGTGGAATGCACCTGTCTCAAGCGCAGTGGAGAATGATTTCAACGTTGTGCAAGGTTCTGATGCCCTTTGAACTTGCCACACGTGAAGTCAGTTCAGACACTGCCAGCCTGAGTCAGGTCATTCCCCTCATCAGGCTTTTGCAGAAGAAGCTGGAGACATTGAAGGAGGAGCTAACACGGAGCGATTCCGCTAGGCATGTGGGACTTGTGGATGGAGCCCTTAATTCGCTTAACAAGGATTCACGGGTGGTCAATCTGTTGAAATCAGAGCACTACATTTTGGCCACCGTGCTCGATCCTAGATTTAAAGCCTACCTTGGATCTCTCTTTCCGGCAGACACAAGTCTGCTGGGGTTGAAAGACCTGCTGGTGAGAAAATTGTCAAGTCAAGCGGAACGCGACCTGTCAACATCTCCTTCACATTCTCCCGCAACTGGGGGTGCGAGGAAAAGGCTCAGAATTCCGAGCCCACTCGCTGGCGGTGATGCAGGGCAGTCTGGAGCGACTGCTGATGCTGACATCTGGTCCGGACTGAAGGACCTGACAACGATTACGGACATGTCGTCTACTGTCACTTGTTATGCACACCAGTGCCTGCAGGAATGTACTGGTGTCTGAACAGAGAGGGATGCAAAACAAATGAACTAACAGACAGACTGGGAAATATGACATCACGTACACAGAAAGTGATAGGGTAACAAAACCAATACAAAGTGAACAGAGAAGCCCAGAGGCTAAGAAACTGGGTGTCTCCCTAGTATTACAAATGCTCAGATGGAAAAAGCAAGATGTTGAGTTTTAATACGTAGAGAACCCGAAATGCTGTTGCTAAGGGCAACAGCAAAACCCTAAAGGGTTACCAACGGGTGTGGCAGCAAACTCCTTGGTCAGAGATGGAATAGTAGACACAAGGAGAGTCTCCACAATCCTAATTCTCCCTTGCAGGGCCCAGGTTCAGCTTACTGACTAAACTGACACATGGACGCCCTGCACAGTGAGAGAGGATTAAGCATGCAGGTCTGAAAGTACAGCCACAAACCTGCTGGGTTAACAGAATAGCAAAAGTCACCTCAGCAGGCTAAACGACTGACTCCAGTCTTACTGCTAGGTCTGGATTGGCAGAGTGTAGTACCAAATCCCCAGGCCTATTTGCAGTAAGCAATAACAAATACAAAGCTACACAGTACTGGCTAATTTTCAGGAACTGACTAACCAACAAAGATTCAGCAGCATCTGCTTAATCTGAGAAGAGGCCTTATAAAGCAGGTGCTGTCCACGCCCCACTCAGACCTCACAGACTGTGAGCACAAAAACCAGCACCGGATCCCCTGCTTGTAACCACTGCACAGCAAAAGACCCGAACCGGAGTATCAGCTGCGCTCAGGTTACTCCGCTAGCACTCGTCTCCCGGTTGCCATGACGACGTGGCAGCACAGGGCAGGAGACCCTAACAGTACCCCCCCTCTGACGAGGGGTCAAAGAACCCCTACCACCGGGTTTATCGGGGAACTGCGAGAAGAAAGAGCGTATCAGTCTGGGGGCATGAAGATCACAACTGCGCACCCACGACCGCTCCTCTGGGCCATACCCCTTCCAGTGCACCAAAAATGACAGCCGACCCCGAACCATCTTGGAGTCAAGAATCCTTTCAACAACAAACTCCCTCTGGCCACGTATCAGAAGAGGGGAAGGTCTTCCTCTTGAAGAAGGATTACTAATCGCCCGTTTTAAAAGGGAACAATGAAATGTTTTATTGATACCCAAAGAACGGGGCAGATCTAACTGAAATGCCACTGGATTGATAACCCTGGTGATCTTATAAGGGCCGATGAACCGGGGGCCTAACTTATGAGATGGCTGTCTCAACTTCAAATTCTTGGTAGACAACCAGACGAAGTCTCCTAATTTGAAGCTGCAGGGTCTTTTCCGCTTATCAAAAACCCTTTTGGTCACTAATGACACAGCCACAAGGGCTTTCTTCACTTTCCTCCAAATACCTCTAAGGACCGAAACGACAGAGGAACCACCAGGCGTGGAGTCCAGGGGGTCAAAAGAATTGGCCTTAGGATGATGCCCATACACACAAAGGAAGGGAGATATCCCTGTAGCAGAGTGAGCCGCGTTGTTATAGGCAAACTCCGCCATGGACAGATGAGCAACCCAGTCAGTCTGACACTTGGAGACATAACACCTGAGGAACTGCTCCAAGGACTGGTTCACCCTTTCAGTCTGCCCATTAGACTGCGGATGGTAGCCTGACGACAAGCTGACAGAAATCTGGAGATCGGAACAAAATGCCCTCCAGAATTTGGCCACAAACTGGGATCCGCGGTCAGAGACCACATCAAGTGGCAACCCGTGGAGACGCACAACATGCAGCATAAATAATTCAGACAGGCGTCTGGCCGATGGCAGCCCAACCAGTGGAACGAAGTGCGCCATCTTCGAAAACCTGTCAACGACAACCCAGATGGCTGTCATCCCCGAGGATTTGGGCAAGTCCACCACAAAATCCATTGAAATGTGGGTCCATGGCTTAGATGGAATAGAGAGTGGATGTAATGGGCCAACAGGAACCCCTCTAGGAGTCTTATTTCGGGCACAGATGTCACATGCCCGAACCCACTGATCCACATCCTTAGCCACCGAGGGCCACCACACCGCCCTAGAAAGCAACTCCCGAGTTCTGGCAATACCCGGGTGACCTGCCGACTTCTTGGCATGGAATTCCAAGAACACTCGCGGTCTTAACCTAGGAGGCACAAACAAAAGACCTACCGGAAGGTCTGGAGGAGCCTGCTCCTGTGCTCTAAGGACTAATGACAAGAGGTCCTGGGTAATGCCCACTTTAATACATGATGGGGACACAATGGGCAACGGCTCCTCGGTGGTCTCTTGGATTGGAGCAAAACTCCGCGAGAGCGCATCAGCCTTGATGTTTTTTGACCCAGGGCGATAAGTTATCAAAAAATTAAAGCGAGCAAAAAACAAAGCCCATCGTGCCTGCCTGGCATTGAGACGCTTTGCTGACTCTAAATATGCCAAATTCTTATGGTCGGTGAGAATTGAGACCACAAACTTAGCCCCCTCAAGCCAGTGTCTCCACTCCTCGAGTGCATCCTTAATAGCCAACAATTCCCGGTTACCCACGTCATAATTCATCTCTGCAGGCGAAAATTTACGGGAAAAGTAAGCACAGGGATGAAGGCGATTATCAGGCACTCCCATCTGAGAGAGCACTGCCCCAATACCCATCTCAGAGGCATCCACCTCCACCACAAAAGGACGCTCTGGATCTGGGTGTCGCAGCACTTTGGCCGAGACAAATGCCCTTTTGAGACGGGCAAAAGCCGATTTGGCCTCACGAGACCAGTGAGCAACATCCGCCCCTTTCTTCGTGAGTGCCACCAAGGGCGCCACTATAGACGAAAATCCAGCGATAAATCGTCTATAAAAATTTGCAAAGCCCAGGAAACGCTGAAGCGCCTTCAAACTAGTGGGCTGCACCCAATCCAGGACTGCCTGTACCTTGGAACCCTCCATTTGGAAACCTTCTGGGGAGATAATATATCCTAGAAATGCGATTTGCTGAACTTCAAATTCGCACTTCTCCAGCTTCGCCCCAAGCCGGTGGTCTCTGAGTTTCTGGAGGACTAAGCGTACATGCTTCCGATGTTCCTCCAGGGAATGGGAGAAGATTAGGATGTCATCTAAGTATACGACTAGGAATCTATCCAAATATTCCCTGAGCACATCGTTCATGAAATCCTGGAAGACTGCCGGGGCATTACAGAGCCCAAAAGGCATCACCAAATATTCATAATGCCCTGAGTGGGTATTAAAGGCAGTCTTCCATTCATCCCCCTCTCTTATTCGGATTAAATTGTACGCACCGCGTAGGTCAATCTTAGAAAAGATGGTGGCAGTACGAAGCTGGTCAAACAAGACCGAAATGAGAGGCAGTGGGTATGAGTTTTTAATCGTGATACGGTTCAATTCCCTGAAGTCGATGCAGGGTCGCAATGAACCGTCCTTTTTACCCACGAAGAAGAACCCCGACCCAACTGGAGACTGTGAAGGTCTGATAAATCCTTTAGCCAAGTTCTCCTGAATGTACTCTGCCATAGCCTGAGTCTCAGGACGTGACAGGGAGTACAACCTGCTCTTGGGAAGCTTAGCATTCGGCAACAAATTAATGGCACAGTCATAAGGGCGATGGGGAGGTAGTACCTCTGCAACTTTTTTGGAGAACACGTCCGCAAAATCTGCATAACACCCTGGCAATACTGGAAAACTTAGCTGCGAGAGCCTGACTGGAAGGCTCAAGCAACTCCTGAAACAATCAGTACCCCAACTAAGAATCTCCCCAGAGACCCAGTCAAATTGAGGATTGTGGGCCCTTAACCAGGGTAACCCCAACACCAATGGGGCAAAAGTACAGACAGTCACATAAAAGGACAATTTTTCAGAGTGTGTGGCTCCAATAAACAAAGAAATCTGGCTAGTGCAAGAGGTAATTTTACCCTGGGATAATGGTTTCCCGTTTAACCCACAAATTTCAATTTCCGACGCCAAGGGTACTAAGGAAACAGAGTGTTTCAGGGCGAATTGGCGGTCCATAAAAACCCCGTCGGCCCCACTGTCCACAAAGGCCTCAGTCATGACAGTTTGACCGAGGATCTTCAAGGTCACCGGAATGATAAAAGTCTTCTTGGGAAATTCTGACTTCTGGCCTGACAGGATATTTCCCATCACCCTCAGGCCCTGAAGTTTTCCGGCTTTTCTGGGCATGATACTACCACATGACCCTTATTCCCACAGTACAAACACAACCCCTGCTGTCTCCTCCGCGTCTTCTCACGCGAGGAGAGGCGGGTAGCCCCAATCTGCATAGGCTCCTCGGAAAATTCCTCAGAGTCTGAGGTTCCCTTGGGAAAGAAGGAAACCTCGGTCTCCCTTTCAAGCCTACGCTCTCTCAGCCGTCTATCCACCCGGATGGATAACTGCATGAGCTGATCCAAGCTATCAGGCAAGGGATATTGTACCAGTTGGTCTTTTATCTGGTTAGAAAGACCTCTTCGGTACTGGTGTCTCAGGGCTGGGTCATTCCACTGGGTATCATGGGCCAACCTCCGAAACTCCGTACAGTAAACCTCAACTGGCCTTCGCCCTTGCTTAAGGATCGAAATCTGAGCCTCGGCTGAGGCCGTCTTGTCAGGGTCATCATACAACATGCCCAGTGCCGTAAAAAAAGCATCAACACTTTTAAGCGACGGACAGTCAGGCTGCAACCCATATGCCCAGACCTGTGGGTCTCCTTGTAGCAAGGAAATCACTATGCCCACCCGCTGAATCTCTGACCCAGAAGACTGAGGCCTAAGCAGGAAATATAGCTTGCAGCTCTCCTTGAAACAAAAGAACTGTGAGCGATCTCCAGAAAAACGATCCGGAAGATTTACTTTCGGCTCCTTAACCCCTGAAGGTGCTGCTGCTGCGGGAGCTCCGCCAGCGGCCTGGGAGGTGTGCATTTTAATGGACAAATCACTAAATTGACGAGTCAGGACCTGCACCTGATCGACCACCTGTTGCAACGTATTTTGAGGGGTATGCTCCATGGCCCTCATTCCGAGTTGTTCGCTCGGTATTTTTCATCGCATCGCAGTGAAAATCCGCTTAGTACGCATGCGCAATGTTCGCACTGCGACTGCGCCAAGTAACTTTACTATGAAGAAAGTATTTTTACTCACGGCTTTTTCTTCGCTCCGGCGAACGTAATGTGATTGACAGGAAATGGGTGTTACTGGGCGGAAACACGGCGTTTCAGGGGCGTGTGGCTGAAAACGCTACCGTTTCCGGAAAAAACGCAGGAGTGGCCGGGGAAACGGTGGGAGTGCCTGGGCGAACGCTGGGTGTGTTTGTGACGTCAACCAGGAACGACAAGCACTGAAATGATCGCACAGGCAGAGTAAGTCTGGAGCTACTCTGAAACTGCTAAGTAGTTAGTAATCGCAATATTGCGAATACATCGGTCGCAATTTTAAGAAGCTAAGATTCACTCCCAGTAGGCGGCGGCTTAGCGTGTGTAACTCTGCTACATTCGCCTTGCGAGCGAACAACTCGGAATGAGGGCCCATATTCCCACAAAATTTCAACAGGAGTATTGGGCTGCTGAATATGTTATGCACACCAGTGCCTGCAGGAATGTACTGGTGTCTGAACAGAGAGGGATGCAAAACAAATGAACTAACAGACAGACTGGGAAATATGACATCACGTACACAGAAAGTGATAGGGTAACAAAACCAATACAAAGTGAACAGAGAAGCCCAGAGGCTAAGAAACTGGGTGTCTCCCTAGTATTACAAATGCTCAGGTGGAAAAAGCAAGATGTTGAGTTTTAATACGTAGAGAACCCGAAATGCTGTTGCTAAGGGCAACAGCAAAACCCTAAAGGGTTACCAACGGGTGTGGCAGCAAACTCCTTGGTCAGAGAGGGAATAGTAGACACAAGGAGAGTCTCCACAATCCTAATTCTCCCTTGCAGGGCCCAGGTTCAGCTTACTGACTAAACTGACACATGGACGCCCTGCACAGTGAGAGAGGATTAAGCATGCAGGTCTGAAAGTACAGCCACAAACCTGCTGGGTTAACAGAATAGCAAAAGTCACCTCAGCAGGCTAAACGACTGACTCCAGTCTTACTGCTAGGTCTGGATTGGCAGAGTGTAGTACCAAATCCCCAGGCCTATTTGCAGTAAGCAATAACAAATACAAAGCTACACAGTACTGGCTAATTTTCAGGAACTGACTAACCAACAAAGATTCAGCAGCATCTGCTTAATCTGAGAAGAGGCCTTATAAAGCAGGTGCTGTCCACGCCCCACTCAGACCTCACAGACTGTGAGCACAAAAACCAGCACCGGATCCCCTGCTTGTAACCACTGCACAGCAAAAGACCCGAACCGGAGTATCAGCTGCGCTCAGGTTACTCCGCTAGCACTCGTCTCCCGGTTGCCATGACGACGTGGCAGCACAGGGCAGGAGACCCTAACATCACTGCATATGATTCTCTCAACATTGAAAGAATGGTGGAGGATTATATGAGTGACCGCATCCAAGTAGGCACGTCACACAGTCCGTACTTATACTGGCAGGAAAAAGAGGCAATTTGGAGGCCCTTGCACAAACTGGCTTTATTCTACCTAAGTTGCCCTCCCACAAGTGTGTACTCCGAAAGAGTGTTTAGTGCCGCCGCTCACCTTGTCAGCAATCGGCGTACGAGGTTACATCCAGAAAATGTGGAGAAGATGATGTTCATTAAAATGAATTATAATCAATTCCTCCGCGGAGACATTGACCAGCAGCAATTGCCTCCACAAAGTACACAGGGAGCTGAGATGGTGGATTCCAGTGGGGACGAATTGATAATCTGTGAGGAGGGGGATGTACACGGTGATATATCGGAGGATGATGATGAGGTGGACATCTTGCCTCTGTAGAGCCAGTTTGTGCAAGGAGAGATTAATTGCTTCTTTTTTGGTGGGGGTCCAAACCAACCCGTCATATCAGTCACAGTCGTGTGGCAGACCCTGTCACTGAAATGATGGGTTGGTTAAAGTGTGCATGTCCTGTTTATACAACATAAGGGTGGGTGGGAGGGCCCAAGGACAATTCCATCTTGCACCTCTTTTTTCTTTAATTTTTCTTTGCGTCATGTGCTGTTTGGGGAGGGTTTTTTGGAAGGGACATCCTGCGTGACACTGCAGTGCCACTCCTAGATGGGCCCGGTGTTTGTGTCGGCCACTAGGGTCGCTTATCTTACTCACACAGCTACCTCATTGCGCCTCTTTTTTTCTTTGCGTCATGTGCTGTTTGGGGAGGGTTTTTTGGAAGGGACATCCTGCGTGACACTGCAGTGCCACTCCTAGATGGGCCCGGTGTTTGTGTCGGCCACTAGGGTCGCTTATCTTACTCACACAGCTACCTCATTGCGCCTCTTTTTTTCTTTGCGTCATGTGCTGTTTGGGGAGGGTTTTTTGGAAGGGACATCCTGCGTGACACTGCAGTGACACTCCTAGATGGGCCCGGTGTTTGTGTCGGCCACTAGGGTCGCTTATCTTACTCACACAGCTAGCTCATTGCGCCTCTTTTTTTCTTTGCGTCATGTGCTGTTTGGGGAGGGTTTTTTGGAAGGGACATCCTGCGTGACACTGCAGTGCCACTCCTAGATGGGCCAGGTGTTTGTGTCGGCCACTAGGGTCGCTTAGCTTAGTCATCCAGCGACCTCGGTGCAAATTTTAGGACTAAAAATAATATTGTGAGGTGTGAGGTATTCAGAATAGACTGAAAATGAGTGGAAATGATGGTTTTTGAGGTTAATAATACTTTGGGATCAAATCAAAATGACCCCCAAATTCTATGATTTAAGCTGTTTTTTAGGTTTTTTGGAAAAAAACACCCGAATCCAAAACACACCCGAATCCGAAAAAAAAAATTCGGTTAGGTTTTGCCAAAACGCGGTCGAACCCAAAACACGGCCGCGGAACCGAACCCAAAACCAAAACACAAAACCCGAAAAATTTCCGGCGCTCATCTCTATTATTTACATGGTTGTGGCACATACCTTGCGTAATGCTGTCTGAGGAAACCTGAACCAAACTACTCCAACTGGTGGATCCTTCTCCAGGTCAAACATGCCTTTCTGGAACTGATCCTACATTGAGGCTGAAAATAATCTGTTCAAATAATAATATTCTGTGGTCTGACCGGCAGTGTCACAGTACTTATGAAAATAAAATAAAAATTGTATGGCACACTGGGGTGCAGCAGAAACAAAAAAAAAAAAAAAAAATTAAATTATATTTTAGGCTTTTTAGTTCTTATTATTTAAATTTTACACTGGGTCAGACACCCTGGATTGACGGACAGAGAACCCCTGTACATATACAGCAGCCCCTGGATGTATACTGGGATACAGCAAAAAAAAGATATTTTATTTTAAATTAATAAAATATTATTTATTTATTTATTTCGTTTAAATTAGAATATATTCATTTGTTGTTTTTTTAACACTGGGGCAGAGCCACTGGATGGACGGATAGAGCACCACTGGAGGGCACAGTAGCACCTCCTGGATGGACAAAACAGCACCGCTGCATGCAGACAGCACAGACACGTCTGCACTGTACAAGATCCACCGCCGGAGTGAGAATCCAAAACCCGATAAGAAATCGACAGCAGGAGGATGATATTTTGCCGCCTTCTCGGATCCAAGTTAGGCAGGAAAACCTAAGCAGGACTAGGATCCTGGCCTGGATCACGAAGTTCGGGTGGGTCCAGTTCTCTGAGAACTGGACCCGCTCATCTCTACTACTAACCTGTCAAGCCACATCTGTATAACATCTCTATGCTATGTCTAAACTACCGTGAGGAATAAGCATGCATACTTATTACTCCTGATGTGAACCTGCCAAATGTCCTAGTGCTGTAGAGCTTGATGTGCCTTTAGATGCGTCCAGCTCAACATATGCACATACATAGACGCACTTTTTCATTTCCTGTTCATGTCTGGGGCATTACATTAGCCCCTTGGGAAGTATTCACAATGCCAGTTACAGAACACTCTCTTCCCCAGTGGGAATAGCCCCGGTGCGCTGGGATCCCAACAGCTGGCAAATTAAATGCATCCCATTCACAGTGGTATGGTAAAAATGCATTAAAAATGTTTTGTGGAAATCTAAGTTGGTGAGGGTATCTAATAATAATAATAATAATAATAATAGTAATAGCGCATAAATGTAAAGTATAATGAAGTGCATAAGACACTTTTTTTTTTTTAAATATTGCAGTAGAAATAAGAATGAATAATAGAATAATATAGTAATATGATAATATAACATACTGATGATGTGGTTAGCATCCCAGCGGTCTGTATGGCGGCGGTCATTTGACAGATGCCGGAATCCCGACACCACTTGGAATCCTGGCACTTGAATACCGACAACCCAAATTGAAGTATCGGGGTGACGGTTAGGGTTAGGGCATGGGGGGGTGGGGTTAGGTTTAGGCACTGGAGGGGGCGGGTTAACCCTAGCCAACATCACCTGAGGTAGGGGGCAGGGGAGAGATAAAATAATTACCCCATCCCCTATCGGCATTCTAATTGTCAGGATGCGGTAGACGTTCCTGTGACAACCGGCATCCCAACCGCCGGTATAATGTATCACACATACTGGCTATATTTTATACCAAGCTGTTATATAACAATGATTGTGGGAGCCAGAAGGGCTGTTTCTGATGGGAGTGATTACAATCATGTGATGTGCAAGAGGGACTAATGTCTAGAGTGTTGTATCAATTGTATAAGGGGTTTTGAGTCAGAAAATTGTTTGGCGAATAGAGTTTAACCAGCTTGTTCTTCAGGTTCTGTGGAGAACTTCAGAAACTGTAAATAAAAAGAAATGTGTTTGTGTTTTGTCATACATTCATTGTGTCCTGGTTGTGGGAAAATTGGCTTTTCTGTAGCCGTGCAGTGAGTGAAGGAAGGAATCCTGAGGAAGCCCTGAGTATCACTGGAAAGACATCCAGACCTAAGCCAGTGAGTAACTGAACAGCTATTGTGGACTAAAGCATTTGGGATGTTGCAGAAAATAGTTTGGGTTCATATAGGAATAATGACTTGAAGAGTTGCTTGTACCAGAGTTTTGATATCTAGCCAAAAACAAGACACTTTTGGGCAAACCCACCAAATGTGATGGAATGAGCCTATAGATGGGCAAATATATTAACATAGCCTTCAACTGGGGTTTGATTTCCATTAAGCATGGAGGTGTACAGTACTGAAAAACAATTTATAATTGTTTCATGTCTCTAATGGGCTACCAGCAATTTCTGCAGTGATGGCGACCCTTATAAATGAACAGTGCGGTTAGTGATGGGGAACTGGCTAGAAAATTGCCGGAGCAGTAGTCAACTACAAGTCTCAGCTGGATAACACCTCGTTTTAGTAAACACTGCCAGTGTGACTTTACAGCAACTTGTGCAGTGCACATTGGGCCTAATTCAGAGTTGAGTTGAGTTGATCGCAGCAGCAAATTTGTTAGCAGTTGGGCTAACCATGGGGGTCATTCCAACCCGTTCGCACGCTGCAACTTTTTGCAGCCATGTGAACGGGTCAGAACTGCGCCTGCGTGCGGGTGTCATTGCGCAGGCGTGTCATTGCCCGGTGAAGGGCGTTGCCAGGCAGCGACGAGGGGACCGAAGAAAGCGTTAACAGCGGCGAATGCAAGAAGATTGACAGGAAGAAGGCAGACCTGGGCGGCAACTCACCGTTTCTGAGGAGTGTCCGGAAAAATGCAGGTGTGGTCGGCTGTTGAAGAGGTGGTTCCTGACGTCAGGTCAATGCCGGATCATCGCAGCAGGTGAGTAACTCCAGAGCTGTGCAGAGTGTCAGTGGCAAACGCAGGGTTTCCGCACATGTATGTAAATATACATACATATATTTTCCCAGTAAAAAAAGCCAGGGGCCCTTAGATTTTAGAAAAAAAACAATAATGATGCAAGATCACAACATACCAACGTGTTGGGGGTACAGGCTCCTGCCATTTTTACTTGGATTCAATTAAATACAGAGTGCACCTGAGTATCATTGTGTAAGTCAAAGGAGTGCCGTACACACATACTCTAGCATACTTACAAACACACGCAGCACTCATACATAAATACATACATACACATTGTGTACATGCACACACACAACAGTGTACATGCACACAACACACATACATACATCCAGTATACATGCACACATACATACACACAGTATACATGCACACAGCATACTTACATACACAAAGGCCCTCATTCCGAGTTGTTCGCTCGGAGTTTTTCATCGCATCGCAGTGAGAATTCTCTTAGTGCGCATGCGCAATGTTCGCACTGCGACTGCGCCAAGTAACTTTACTATGATGAAAGTAAGTTTACTCACGGCATTTTCATCGCTCCGACGTTCGCATTGTGATTGACAGGAAATGGGTGTTACTGGGCGGATGCACGGCGTTTTAGGGGCGTGTGGCTGGAAACGCTACCGTTTCCGGAAAAAACGCAGGAGTGGCCGGAGAAACGGTGGGAGTGCCTGGGCGAACGCTGGGTGTGTTTATGACGTCAGCCAGGAACGAAAAGCACTGAACTGATCGCACAGGCAGAGTAAGTCTGAAGCTACTCAGAAACTGCTAACTCGTTTGTAATCGCAATATTGCGCGTACGTCGGTCGCAATTTTAAGAAGCTAAGATTCACTCCCAGTAGGCGGCGGCTTAGCGTGTGTAACTCTGCTACATTCGCCTTGCGAGCGAACAACTCGGAATGAGGGCCAAAGTGTACATGCACACAGCGTACGTACGTACGTACGTACGTACGCACGCACACACAGCAAACATACACACACAGCGTGGAAGGAGACCGGCAACTGCCAAGCCACGACATGGAGCAGATTCACGGGACCAGCAGGTGACGTCATCAACAACTGCCGATCACGGCTAGACGCATCTGAAGACAACGCATTAACGGACAGCGGAGGAAAAGGTCCCGATTAGTTTAAGATAGGGACAGGTAACCTGAACCACTATCAAACTCCAGTATACCGGCTCTTTCCACATTACCCTAAAAGAGCTGTAAACATTTATCTAACAAACTTTTTCTTTACAGGTGCCACTAATGATATTCTTTTCTTCAGCTTTATCATTACTTTTTCATTAGCACGTCAATTGTTACACACAGCCACACACAGTATACATGCACACAGCACACATACAGTATACATGCACACAGCCACACACAGTATACATGCACACAGCACACACATAGTATACATGCACACAGCCACACACAGTATACATGCACACAGCCACACACAGTATACATGCACACAGCACACACAGTATACATGCACACAGCACACACACAGTATACATGCACACAACACACACACAGTATACATGCACACAGCCACACACATTATACATGCACACAGCACACACACAGTATACATGCACACAGCCACACACAGTATACATTAGTGATGAGCGGGTTCGGTTCCTCGGAAACCAAACCCCCCCGAACTTCACCCATTTTACACGGGTCTGAGGCATACTCGGATTCTCCCATATGGCTCGGTTAACCCGAGCGCGCCCGAACGTCATCATCCCGCTGTCGGATTCTCGCGAGATTCGGATTCTATATAAGCAGCCGCGCGTCGCCGCCATTTTCACTCGTGCATTGGAAATGTTAGGGAGAGGACGTGGCTGGCGTCCTCTCCGTTAATTCATCTTGATGCAAATATTTGTGCTTATTGCTTAATTGTGGGGACTGGGGAGCAGCTGTATTATATAGGAGGAGTACAGTGCAGAGTTTTGCTGACAGTGACAACCAGTATACGTTGTCTGCCTGAAAAACACTCCATATCTGTGCTCAGTGTGCTGCATATATCTGTGCTCACACTGCTTTATTGTGGGGACTGGGGACCACCAGTATATTATTTAGGAGGAGTACAGTGCATAGTTTTGCTGACATTGACCACCAGTATACGTTGTCTGCCTGAAAAACACTCCATATCTGTGCTCAGTGTGCTGCATATATCTGTGCTCACACTGCTTTATTGTGGGGACTGGGGACCAGCAGTATTATATGGGAGGAGTACAGTGCAGAGTTTTGCTGACAGTGACCACCAGTATACGTTGTCTGTCTGAAAAACACTCCATATCTGTGCTCAGTGTGCTGCATATATCTGTGCTCACACTGCTTTATTGTGGGGACTGTGGACCACCAGTACATTATATAGGAGGAGTACAGTGCAGAGTTTTGCTGACCAGTGACCACCAGTATACGTTGTCTGCCTGAAAAACACTCCTTATCTGTGCTCAGTGTGCTGCATATATCTGTGCTCACACTGCTTTATTGTGGATACTGGGGACCAGCAGTATTATATAGGAGGAGTACAGTGCAGAGTTTTGCTGACAGTGACCACCAGTATATATAGCAGTACGGTACGGAAGGCCACTGCTCTACCTACCTCTGTGTCGTCAAGTATACTATCCATCTAGATTCTATACCTGTGGTGCATTTTAGTTTTGCAGTTTGCTGACAGTGACCACCAGTATATATAGCAGTACGGTACGGAAGGCCACTGCTCTACCTACCTCTGTGTCGTCAAGTATACTATCCATCTAGATTCTATACCTGTGGTGCATTTTAGTTTTGCAGTTTGCTGACAGTGACCACCAGTATATATAGTAGTACGGTACGGAAGGCACTGCTCTACCTACCGCTGTGTCGTCAAGTATACTATCCATCTAGATTCTATACCTGTGGTGCATTTTAGTTTTGCAGTTTGCTGACAGTGACCACCAGTATATATAGCAGTACGGTACGGAAGGCCACTGCTCTACCTACCGCTGTGTCGTCAAGTATACTATCCATCTAGATTCTATACCTGTGGTGCATTTTAGTTTTGCAGTTTGCTGACAGTGACCACCAGTATATATAGCAGTACGGTACGGAAGGCCACTGCTCTACCTACCTCTGTGTCGTCAAGTATACTATCCATCTAGATTCTATACCTGTGGTGCATTTTAGTTTTGCAGTTTGCTGACAGTGACCACCAGTATATACAGCAGTACGGTACGGAAGGCCACTGCTCTACCTACCGCTGTGTCGTCAAGTATACTATCCATCTAGATTCTATACCTGTGGTGCATTTTAGTTTTGCAGTTTGCTGACAGTGACCACCAGTATATATAGAAGTACGGTACGGAAGGCTACTGCTCTACCTACCTCTGTGTCGTCAAGTATACTATCCATCCATACCTGTGGTGCATTTCAGTTGTGCGCAGTATATATAGTAGTAGGCCATTGCTATTGATACTGGCATATAATTCCACACATTAAAAAATGGAGAACAAAAATGTGGAGGGTAAAATAGGGAAAGATCAAGATCCACTTCCACATCGTGCTGAAGCTGCTGCCACTAGTCATGGCCGAGACGATGAAATGCCATCAACGTCATCTGCCAAGGCCGATGCCCAATGTCATAGTAGAGAGCATGTAAAATCCAAATAACAAAAGTTCAGTAAAATGACCCAAAAATCTAAATTAAAAGCATCTGAGGAGAAGCGTAAACTCAGTGGCAAACGCAGGATTTCTAGAGGGGGGTTTCCAAATACAATCCACAATATCCCACTCTGCGGAGCATGGAATACAATATTAATATTTAACACTATAGATGGTCTATAGTATAGGCTGTATCAAACATATTTTATATAATTAAGATAATGTACTGTAAGTGGTCAGGAAAAGGTTAAACATACCATAATAAATAAATAAATACACAAATATAATAGAACCAGTACTGCACTGTCTAAGCACACATTTTCCCACCTCATTGTAAGGCTCCTGTCTCTTCTTCTTGGTAGCTACTCTCTGGTCCAGTGCACTGATTGATGCCTCAGAAGCAGAAGAAGCTTCTATCCCTAGGCATGTGCAGCAGCTTAAACTGCATGATGTGGCGGCAGCTCTAGTAATTGTATTATATACCATTGCAATTGTTGTCATAATTTGAGCCACTTGCCAAGAGAAGAGGGGTTTCCAGGCAACCAGAAACCCCCCCTGCGTTTGCCTATGAAACTTGCCAATATGCCATTTACGACACTGAGTGGCAAGGAACGGCTGAGGCCCTGGCCTATGTTCATGGCTAGTGGTTCAGCTTCACATGAGGATGGAAGCACTCATCCTCTCGCTAGAAAACTGCAGTGCCACTCCTAGATGGGCCAGGTGTTTGTGTCGGCCACTTGTGTCGCTTAGCTTAGTCACACAGCGACCTTGGTGCGCCTCTTTTTTTCTTTGCATCATGTGCTGTTTGGGGACTATTTTTTTGAAGTGCCATCCTGCCTGACACTGCAGTGCCACTCCTAGATGGGCCAGGTGTTTGTGTCAGCCACTTGTGTCGCTTAGCTTAGTCACACAGCGACCTTGGTTCGCCTCTTTTTTTCTTTGCATCATGTGCTGTTTGGGGACAATTTTTTTTAAGTGCCATCCTGTCTGACACTGCAGTGCCACTCCTAGATGGGCCAGGTGTTTGTGTCGGCCACTTGTGTCGCTTAGCTTACTCACACAGCGACCTTGGTGCGCCTCTTTTTTTCTTTGCATCATGTGCTGTTTGGGGACTATTTTTTTGAAGTGCCATCCTGCCTGACACTGCAGTGCCACTCCTAGATGGGCCAGGTGTTTGTGTCGGCCACTTGTGTCGCTTAGCTTAGTCACACAGCGACCTTGGTGCGCCTCTTTTTTTCTTTGCATCATGTGCTGTTTGGGGACAATTTTTTTGAAGTGCCATCCTGTCTGACACTGCAGTGCCACTCCTAGATGGGCCAGGTGTTTGTGTCGGCCACTTGTGTCGCTTAGCTTAGTCACACAGCGACCTTGGTGCGCCTCTTTTTTTCTTTGCATCATGTGCTGTTTGGGGACAATTTTTTTGAAGTGCCATCCTGTCTGACACTGCAGTGCCACTCCTAGATGGGCCAGGTGTTTGTGTCAGCCACTTGTGTCGCTTAGCTTAGTCACACAGCGACCTTGGTGCGCCTCTTTTTTTCTTTGCATCATGTGCTGTTTGGGGACTATTTTTTTGAAGTGCCATCCTGTCTGACACTGCAGTGCCACTCCTAGATGGGCCAGGTGTTTGTGTCGGTCACTTGTGTCGCTTAGCTTTGTCACACAGCGACCTTGGTGCGCCTCTTTTTTTCTTTGCATCATGTGCTGTTTGGGGACTATTTTTTTGAAGTGCCATCCTGTCTGACACTGCAGTGCCACTCCTAGATGGGCCAGGTGTTTGTGTCGGCCACTTGTGTCGCTTAGCTTAGTCACACAGCTACCTCATTGCACCTCTTTTTTTCTTTGCATCATGTGCTGTTTGGGGACTATTTTTTAAATCTGCCATCCTGTCTGACACTGCAGTGCCACTCCTAGATGGGCCAGGTGTTTGTGTCGGCCACTTGGGTCGCTTAGCTTAGTCATCCAGCGACCTAAAAATAATATTGTGAGGTGTTCAGAATAGACTGAAAATGAGTGTAAATTATGGTTATTGAGGTTAATAATACTATTGGATCAAAATGACCCCCAAATTCTATGATTTAAGCTGTTTTTGAGGGTTTTTTGTAAAAAAAACACCCAAATCCAAAACACACCCGAATCCGACAAAATATTTTCAGGGAGGTTTTGGCAAAACGCGTCCGAATCCAAAACACGGCCGCGGAACCGAATCCAAAACCAAAACACAAAACCCGAAAAATTTCCGGTGCACATCACTAGTACATGCACATAGCAGACATACAGTATACATGCACACAGCCACACACAGTATACATGCACACACACATACATACAGTATACATGCACACACAGAGTATACATGCACACATACTGCCATACATACACATACAGCATACATGAATAGAGTTTACAAACACACCATTGACAGAAAGCACAGCCCCTCCACCAAATCACATGCTACTCACAGTAATCGGGACATCATGTACACTACTGTCCCCTCTTTCACCTGCTGGCTGCTGCAGTAGTGCTGAGTGGCTGATAATAGTAGGGACAGCTACTGGCTGCCTCACCAGGCTCTGTCATAATGCCCAACGTACTGCCTGAGAGGAGCTGCGCGCTTTCGCTGCAGCTCCCCCCTACAGGCAGACAGCAGAGCAGCCGCCTGTCAGTGTAAGGACACGGAGGGAGATGCTGCAGCCGCGTTACAGGTGCAGCTCCTCCGTAGCCAAAAGAAAAAAAAATCGGTCACCAGCGCCGATGGATCGCCCGCCAGGGGGGGTTTCTAGGTACTCGGAAACCCCCCCTGTGTGCGCGTATGAGTGTGCACAAACTTTTTGTTTGTGCAGCTCTCTGCACAACTGATTGCAGCCCTGCATAGCCCTAACCCCCTCCCCTGTAGGCGGTAATTACCTGGTCGCAGCAGTGCTAAAAATAGCCTGCATGCGACCAGGTCTGAATTACCCCCCATTTGCACTGCAGGGGAGGCAGATATAACATGTGCAGAGAGAGTTAGATTTGGGAAGGGTGTGTTCAATCTGCAATCTAAATTGCAGTGTAAAAATAAAGCAGCCAGTATTTACCCTGCACAGAAACAAAATAACCCACCCAAATCTAACTCTCTCTACACATGTTATATCTGCCCCCCCCCCCCTGCAGTGCACATGGTTTTGCCCAACTGCTAACAAATTTGCTGCTGCAAACAACTCTGAATTACCCCCATTGGCCCTCATTCCGAGTTGTTCGCTCGTTGCCGAATTTCGCTATATTGCTATATTGCGATTAGTCGCTTACTGCGCATGCGCAATGTTCGCAGAGCGCATGCGCTTAGTTATTTTACTCAAAAGTTAGGTATTTTACTCACGGCATTACGAGGATTTTTCTTCGTTCTGGTGATCGGAGTGTGATTGACAGGAAGTGGGTGTTTCTGGGCGGAAACTGGACGTTTTAAGGGTGTGTGTGAAAAAACTCTGCCGTTTCTGGGAAAAACGCGGGAGTGGCTGGAGAAACGGGGGAGTGCCTGGGCAAACGCTGGGTGTGTTTGTGACGTCAAACCAGGAACGAAACTGACTGAACTGATCGCAGTGGCAGAGTAAGTGTCGAGCTACTCGGAAACTGCTAAGAAATTTCTATTCGCAATTTTGCGAATCTTTCGTTCGCAATTCTGCTATGCTAAGATACACTCCCAGAGGGTGGCGGCTTAGCGTGTGCAATGCTGCTAAAAGCAGCTAGCGAGCGAACAACTCGAAATGAGGGCCATTGTGGATAATTCTGAGTTGATCGCAGCAGGAACTTTGTTAGCAGTTGGGCAAAACCATGTGCACTGCAGGGGGGGGGGGCAGATATAACATGTGCAGAGAGAGTTAGATTTGGGTGGGTTATAGTGTTTCTGTGCAGGGTAAATACTGGCTGCTTTATTTTTACACTGCAATTTAGATTGCAGATTGAACACACCTCACCCAAATCTAACTCTCTCTACACATGTTATATCTGCCTCCCCTGCAGTGCACATGGTTTTGCCCAACTGCTAACAAAGTTCCTGCTGCGATCAACTCAGAATTACCCCCTCTGTTCTATAAGCAGCTTGCAGCAATTTCAGCAGTGATGTGCAACACTCACACAGTGATGACATTTCTTGCAAATAAATGGTGGGTTTGCTGGAGTTGAGGGGCGCTCACTCACCACTCAACTGTAAGTCTCAGCACAGATAAAGGTCTGTTTAGATTACACATTGCCTGTGTGCTTTTTGGAGAAAACTACTGTTTCTCTTGCTAAAAAGACCTTAGCATGCACACATGTATCATTAACATTTGGCATGTAGTATACTGCATATTACTGTATTTGTATAATAATGGTCGGAAGACAGTGCTTTTAATCCTAGAAGGAGCTGCTGATACTTGTAAATTGGTGGACTATGCCCCTTGCAGGTAGCAGGGAGAAGCATCGGGCATATATTAATGTCCGAAGTGAGATACTGGCCAGGGTCAACCAGGAAAAGAGCATCCGTTCGCCCCAGCGACGCTAGAGCAAACTAGTTAGGAGGGATGCTAGACGGCTGCAGAGGGCCTGGTTCATATATAGTAAGTACAGTATTACAGCACAGTATAAATTATTATTATTATTACGGCAGGGGCACTGAAGGGGGCTAGGGTGGTCGCGGTGTGTATTTTGTGCCGAGCTGCCAGCTGATTATGGCCCTGAACGTGAGCCACTCAGATCTCGCAGACTGGCAGCCAATCAGGATTGGTTGCAGATGATTCTTCATAGAGTGGAAACTTAGCAGCGAATGAGTCACATTTTTATCCTGCTTTAAACAAAGAAAAACCTTCCAGCTGTAACTTGGCTCCATGATTGGTCTATTTGAAATGCATATGCAAGCATCAATCATAGAGCAGGGTTCAGCAGGAAGATTGTTTAGATTGTCTCTATGGAACAAATCACCGGTATGAACCTTTGAGAATATTCCTGCCACCTTTGCTGATTTCCTGTTCAAATTCTTGCTGGCTATAACAACAACTATTTAATCTCTTTACTATAGTTTCATCATACTCATACTGTAAGTACATTTTAATTATCATACTGTAATTTATCCATATTCGTGCCCATGTACACGCATATTCATGTATTCAGTCACACAGTTCAGCGACACTACCCTGAAAAGTATACTACTAGTAACTCCGTTGTTGTTGGTTGTTTGCAATGGTGGGCAGCCATTTTGTCCCATTTGACTGTGCTCGTGTTTTGCCGTGCAGTTTTGTTAGCATTTATTGCCATACCAATAGATTTTACTAGGCCCATGTAGTAAGCCACCATGTTATGTACTTAAGGATTTATTTATTAAGACTTGGATGGAGATAAAGTGGATAGAGATAAAGTACAACCCAATCAGCTCCTAACTGCCATATCACAGGCTGTGTTTAAAAAAAATGACAGGAGCTTGTTGGCTGGTTCTTTATCTCTGTCCATTTTATTTCTTTCCAAGGCTTAGTGAATAGCCCTCTAAGGGGTACATTTACTAAGCAGTGATAAGAGCAGAGAAGTGAGCCAGTGGAGAAGTTGCCTATGACAACCAATCAGCACTGAAGTAACATCTATAATTTGCATACTATAAAATGATACAGAGCTGCTGATTGGTTGATGGGAAAATTTCTCCACTGACTCACTTTCAGCTCTTATCACTGCTTAGTAAATGTACCCCTATGACTCCTAAACAGTAGCAGCTTAGTTCTGAAATGTATGCTGTTGGTAGCTCCAAGGGGGTTGGTTGCCTTATGGCTATTCATAATAGTTGGTGGCCATTTTGTCCCATCTGAATTGTGCTTGTGTTTTGCTGTGCAGTTTTGTTAGCATTTGTTGCTGTACCGGTAGATTTTACTAGGCTTATGCCATCAATAATAATAAGTTATCATGTTATGTACTACGATGCATAAACAGTAATAGCAACTTTGCTCTAAAATGTATCTCGCTGGTAGCTCCATGAGAGTCGGTTACCTTGTGGCTGTTCGTAACAGTCGGTGTCCATTTTGTCAATTTTGAATTGCGCTCATGTTTTTCTGTGCACTTCTGTAAGCATGCTTGTTGTTAGGGTGACACAATACTTAATTGGTGCCCAAAACAATACAGTTGCTACATCAGATGAACATTTATTAGCATGATGCTCAAAACAAATTAGTTCCCACATCTAAGTAAGGTTATTCTTCCAGAATGTTTTATTTAATAAATAACACTTTTTATAAAATGTGTCCTGTGCCTCTTAAAATCTGTTATTAATTGTTTTAACATAAATATTCACAAATATTTCTCTTCTCTCCGTAGTTCCTGTCAGGCAACATGCCATTAACTATCAACAAAACTATGAGCAAGATACAGTAATTGCTAACATGAAAAAAGACAATAAGGGTGGGATTCAATTCTTTTCACCCCTTTCCATACTCGTTCTGTTTCTGCCCTCAGGGACGTTGTATCATTATTTCAGCTCGCTACCCCCAGAGTAGCAAGGCACCCAACCCTTAACACAGCTAAACCTGATTACTATGGGCGCAATATCCACGATAACGGAGATCATTTTAGAAAGGAAATTGGGCGTGATATATCATTTGAATCTCACCCTAAGACTACCCGAGAGATCCAAGCATGGCTCAAAGAAAGTGGCATTGTAGGCAATTTATAGGCTGTCTTCTGTCATCCTTTGAAGAGGATGAGGGCCAGATTTATAACTTTTTCCAAATGCACATGGTATGTATTGACTGTAACAGACATGCAGTAAACTTTATTTTGATATTATTGTTAAACTTTTTACAGTTTTATTGTACAGTTGTACTGTACATTAATATCTATCTGTCATACTGAACTGTAGGAGAGAGTGAAAACAATTGTGGAAGAACAAATTTGTGAGGACGATGAGCATACTGCTGCACAAATACAACGTATTCTCCATTCCGAGTATGACCTGGACATCTCATGTTCCAGCATTAAAATGATGCGTAGGGAACTGGGATTGAACTGTGGCCCTATAAGGTAAAAAACATAATCCACAAATGCACTGTAAAGTATTTTACACAGTAATAAGTCCTTAAGAAAGTTATAAAAGACTGCTGTAAATTAATCATTTTTCTGTACACAGTATACATCCCATGATAAGGGATGTGAATAAATATAAGAGAGTTGAACAGGCACACCGATTGAAACAGAGCGGTGAAATGTTTGATGATGTAATTGTCACAGAGAGAGAAATGAGACTGAACAATGAAGAAGAGCTGAAGGCCGCTATTGAAGCATCCTGGTCTTCCATAAACACCTCAGCAATGCCACAGGCCGATAGAATCCACGCCACGCCGCATTGAGGCAGTAATTCATGCAAAAGGGGCCCAAACCAAGAACTGAGTACATATGCATGATTATACTTTTCAGAGGGCCGACATTTCTGTGTTTAAAATCCTTTTTTAATTGATTTTATGTAATATTCTAATTTTCTGAGATTTTGGATTTGGGGTTATCTTAAGCTGTAAGCCACAATCATCAAAATGATAACAAATAAAGGCTTGAAATATCTCACTTTGCATGTAAGGTAATATAATATATTAGTTTTACCTTTTAAGTTGAATTACTGAAATAAATGAACTT
This sequence comes from Pseudophryne corroboree, assembly GCF_028390025.1. Classification (NCBI taxonomy): domain Eukaryota; kingdom Metazoa; phylum Chordata; class Amphibia; order Anura; family Myobatrachidae; genus Pseudophryne; species Pseudophryne corroboree. The sequence goes on along the minus strand of NC_086446.1, from coordinate 423,387,433 downwards.
TTGCACGATATTCTAATTTTCTGAGTTTCACCTTTACTGCAGGTCTTCGGACATGAATCCAACTGAATTGGTGTGGGCCCAGTTGAAAAGATACATCAGATCTGATGTGAGGCTGACAATAAACATTAGCTGAACCCACTTAAACTTCCAGGATCAGAGGAGCGGCAGCTCAGGTTTTCTCTTCTTGCTTGGAATTCAAATTGAGGCAAAATGTCATCATCATGGCATCTGATCCTTGGGGGTTTTGAATTCCATATAAGTCCCTCCCGCTGTGAATTGGATGCCATTTCACACTGACTCCAGTGCATGCTGCTGTGCTGTGTCCATCCACTCAAGTGGCCAATTCTTTCTATCCTTTGATGACATCTAAATTTAATATACATACATTATTACAAGTCAGGCACTACCACAACAAAATCAAGACTTGCTTATCTAGTAGAGCCATTAGCACTTTCCAATATCAAGAGTCACCAAAGAGTTAAGGGGCATATTTATCAAAATCTGCATCTCAGATGAGGAAGTGATGTTCTAAATTTGCCCAAATACGCAATGCGATAATTGAATACATCGCAGGGATGTATCAATTATCGCATGCAGGGACAGAGCTTACAAGAAAACTCTGTCACTGCAAATCCATGCACTACAAGTATAGGAAATGTGACCTGCAAATTTTTATAACTCTCCTCCAATTGCCCTTTAGTAATGTACATTCTGGTGATACTTAAATAATGTGAAAAGGGCGTGTAAATATGAACTATGAATAGCATTTTTAAGTCATAAGGTGGATGCACAGTAATGTGAGCACTCTACATTTCTTTAAAAAGTAGCTTTTCACCGCAGTTCAACTCCATCTTCAACCTTCTTCTTCATTTAAAACATTAAAAATGATCGGCAATCCATGGTGTTCAGAAGTAAAGATCGTTTACAGTTGTTTGATCTAAATTATATACTTACTTGCTTGTATTTTAATATCTTGGAAATGTACTGCTTTCATTTATATGCTTGACTTCATCTTCTCCTAATTAAAAAAATAAACACAGACACTGTTTTAAAGTCTTTCATAATGATCCTACGTGGGGTCTGATAGCAATAAAATTAATTAATGCAATGATATTCATTTATACTTTTTATCTAAACACATTACTGAATAAATGAAGTCCATCACAATTAAACTCCATGTGGGGTTTGCTGCAACTAACCAATCAGAGCTACTTTCACTCATCGTCACCAATCAAAGCAAAGTCGCTTTGTATTGGTTAGTGAGGACAGTCTTTTTGGTCCATACAGGCTTCTCTTCCTGTCAGTTGGGATGGGGTTTTTGAAGGAGCAGGTCTTTGTTATTCACATGGGCTTTTCTCTATTCCCATTGCTTTAGGTGGTCAGTAAACTGCTGCAAGAAGGTATTGCGTTATGTAAATATAGGGTTTTACTGTATTTTGAATTTGCTTTTGCAGGGTCCAGTGAGCCATGGATGGCAGGGATGGTTAGAGCTTTTACATCTACAAGCACCAGCATGCGCTTGCACCCATGTGTATGCTGGCATTTGTGGTTCTGCAAGTGACAGCACACCAATGTAAAGCTGCTTGCTAGGATTAACAGTGCCTATCTGCCACCATATTCCTGATATTACCAAACACCAGGAGTGGATTGGGATTGAAAACCAGGGGACGGGGTTTGTTGAGGGGGCGTGATTCTGAGTCACGTCTTTTTGAAAGACCTTTCCTAAGTTCCAGGCATAAGTTGTGATACACTGCTAGCATAGAGTGAAAGTCAAATATAATACTCGCAGCATAACCCATTGCATACTTACAAACACACAATCTCCATACACACACACAACATACATACAGCACACGTACAAACACACATACACACACACACACACACAGGGCATACTTACAAACACACACAGAGTATACATACACTTACATACGCATACAGCATACACACAGGGGTGTAGCGAGGGTGGCTCCAGTGGAGCGCAAGCTCTGGGTGCCGGAAAAGTTAGAGGGCGCACCGTCGCCTGCTCACCCCCTCCTTCTGCCACACTGACTCGGACTCTGAGACTATGTAGGGAGCAGGGCAGGTCAGAGGAGTCAGCAGGAGACACTAACAGCCGACACATGCCGGAGCTCTGCCGCCCTCCTTATATGTCTCAATGTCTGCTTGTAGCTGTGCAGCAGGGTTACTTCTGTCCTGCTACACCACTCTCTGCCTCGCCTGCTGCAGCACCTCTTTCTGCCCCGGCTACTGCAGCACCTCTCTTTGTCCCAGCTATTGCAGCATCTCTCTCTGTTCCAGCTGCTGCAGCACCTTTTTCTGCCCAGGTGCTGCAGCACCTATCTCTGCCCCGGATGCTGCAGCACCTCTTTCTGCCTCGGGTGCTGCAGAACCCGTCTCTGCCCTAGGCTGCTGTTGCAGCACCTCTCTCTGCATAAGAAGCTGCAGAGTAACATTTATAAGCAGCTCTACTATGGCATAACTTCCCTTATATTTTTGTTGCGCTCCTTTGGCGCGCACTGTCCCTGTTTTATACATGACAGGTGCCCAAAAGAAACTTTCACCCTGAGATCGACAAGGTCTAGAACCAGCCTTGTCACTAATTTTGGATTTTTCAATATTCTTTCTTTTCAAATGTAACATGCACCCAATTCAGTATAGGGGAGGGGGGCGCCGAAACATGCCCTTGCTCCGGGCACCATGGCACCTAGCTACGCCTTTGCATACATATACAGATGGAGCCACGCTAATCGTGGCTCTGTCTGTGCCTGGTTGCACCCGGTGAGGCGGACCACTGGGAGCAAACAGGTTGTACATGCATTGTAGATGCGCACGCTCCCATTCAAAGTGAATGGGCGCATCGGTGTACAGGCCGAGACGCGCTGCTCTCCCCCGTCTGTGATTTTGAGCGTAGCTCCATCTGTACATACACAAACACACACATAGCATACTGTACTTACACAAACCACGGGTTGAAGAGAGGAACAGTCTGGCCTCTGGAGTCTGATAGCTTGCAGGTGGGCGGAGCTGCTGCTGCTGGGGGCTGTTGCTGCTCTCACTCTCCAAGGCTGAGACAATGAGTTCCCGGCTCCGGGCACTGCTGCTGACTCATCAGTGAGTGCAGGGAGACTGTTGGTCAGCCAATGGTCCTGCCTGCCAGGCAGCAGGAAGGGTGACAGACTTTGCTTCCTTTTTGCGTCCACAGCGGAACGCAAATCGCGTAAGCACGGCAGCCGGGCCGGCCGGCAGGTAGTGTAATCTTGCCCAGCATGTGGTGTAAACCGGCCCAGCAGATGGGAGGATGGGCCAGCGGTAATCTCTACCGATGTCCCGGTGGCCCAATCCACCCCTGCCAAACGCAGTCATTGGGAGGAGCCCCGGTGCTATGAGCCCAGATTGTTTCTTCTAGGTGACACGTTTTTGCAAGCTTGATTCATTTAGGGAATTCAGGACCAAGCTTGCCAGGCTGTGGCAGTGTCAGATTGTAACAGGGAAATCCCACGGTGTGGTTTATAGTCTTACCAGCCTGTTATAAGCTAATGGTAGTTGTGGCTTTTGCAGGATGATTTGGTAGATGTGTGAAACGCTAATTTTATGTTAATTTAGCAATAACATGGCCATGATAGACTATTAACCCATAAAAACTAATATTGGGAATAGAAGCTCACTTTTAACATCATTGTGACTGCTGCACATATTTATAAGTTGCTGAGTGCTTATTAGAGATGAGCGGGTTCGGTTTCTCTGAATCCGAACCCGCCAGAACTTCATGTTTTTTTTCACGGGTCCGAGCGACTCGGATCTTCCCGCCTTGCTCGGTTAACCCGAGCGCGCCCGAACATCATCATGACGCTGTCGGATTCTCGCGAGGCTCGGATTCTATCGCGAGACTCGGATTCTATATAAGGAGCCGCGCGTCGCCGCCATTTTCACACGTGCATTGAGATTGATAGGGAGAGGACGTGGCTGGCGTCCTCTCCATTTAGATTATAAGAGACTGAGAGAGATTTACTGGAGCTGACTAGGAGGAGTACTGTTACTGTAGAAGTGTAGAGACTGAGTGGAGAGAGTTTACTAGTGAGGACAGTGCAGTTTACTTTATAATCCGTTCTCTGCCTGAAAAAAGCGATACACAGCTAGAGATGAGCGGGTTCGGTTTCTTTGAATCCGAACCCGCACGAACTTCACTTTTTTTTTCACGGGTCCGAGCGACTCGGATCTTCCCGCCTTGCTCGGTTAACCCGAGCGCGCCCGAACGTCATCATGACGCTGTCGGATTCTCGCGAGACTCGGATTCTATATAAGGAGCCGCGCGTCGCCGCCATTTTCACACGTGCATTGAGATTGATAGGGAGAGGACGTGGCTGGCGTCCTCTCCATTTAGATTAGATTTAGAAGAGAGAGAGAGAGAGAGATTGCTGTGATACTGTAGATTAGAAGAGAGTGCAGACAGAGTTTAGTGACTGACGACCACAGTGACCAGTGACCACCAGAGACAGTGCAGTTGTTTGTTTTATTTAATATATCCGTTCTCTGCCTGAAAAAAACGATACACAGTCACACAGTGACTCAGTCTGTGTGCACTGCTCAGCCCAGTGTGCTGCACATCAATGTATTGTATATAAAGCTTATAATTGTGGGGGAGACTGGGGAGCACTGCAGGTTGTTATAGCAGGAGCCAGGAGTACATGATAAATAATATTATATTAAAATTAAACAGTGCACACTTTTGCTGCAGGAGTGCCACTGCCAGTGTGACTAGTGGTGACCAGTGCCTGACCACCAGTATATTAGTAGTATTGTATACTATCTCTTTATCAACCAGTCTATATTAGCAGCAGACACAGTACAGTGCGGTAGTTCACGGCTGTGGCTACCTCTGTGTCGGCACTCGGCAGGCAGTCCGTCCATCCATAATTGTATTATAATATATACCACCTAACCGTGGTTTTTTTTTCATTCTTTATACCGTCGTCATACTAGTTGTTACGAGTATACTACTATCTCTTTATCAACCAGTGTACAGTGCGGTAGTTCACGGCTGTGGCTACCTCTGTGTCGGCACTCGGCAGGCAGTCCGTCCAACCATAATTGTATTATATACCACCTAACCGTGGTTTTTTTTTCATTCTTTATACCGTCGTCATACTAGTTGTTACGAGTATACTACTATCTCTTTATCAACCAGTGTACAGTGCGGTAGTTCACGGCTGTGGCTACCTCTGTGTCGGCACTCGGCAGGCAGTCCGTCCATCCATAATTGTATTATAATATATACCACCTAACCGTGGTTTTTTTTTCATTCTTTATACCGTCGTCATACTAGTTGTTACGAGTATACTACTATCTCTTTATCAACCAGTGTACAGTGCGGTAGTTCACGGCTGTGGCTACCTCTGTGTCGGCACTCGGCAGGCAGTCCGTCCAACCATAATTGTATTATAATATATACCACCTAACCGTGGTTTTTTTTTCATTCTTTATACCGTCGTCATACTAGTTGTTACGAGTATACTACTATCTCTTTATCAACCAGTGTACAGTGCGGTAGTTCACGGCTGTGGCTACCTCTGTGTCGGCACTCGGCAGGCAGTCCGTCCAACCATAATTGTATTATATACCACCTAACCGTGGTTTTTTTTTCATTCTTTATACCGTCGTCATACTAGTTGTTACGAGTATACTACTATCTCTTTATCAACCAGTGTACAGTGCGGTAGTTCACGGCTGTGGCTACCTCTGTGTCGGCACTCGGCAGGCAGTCCGTCCAACCATAATTGTATTATAATATATACCACCTAACCGTGGTTTTTTTTTCATTCTTTATACCGTCGTCATACTAGTTGTTACGAGTATACTACTATCTCTTTATCAACCAGTGTACAGTGCGGTAGTTCACGGCTGTGGCTACCTCTGTGTCGGCACTCGGCAGGCAGTCCGTCCAACCATAATTGTATTATAATATATACCACCTAACCGTGGTTTTTTTTTCATTCTTTATACCGTCGTCATACTAGTTGTTACGAGTATACTACTATCTCTTTATCAACCAGTGTACAGTGCGGTAGTTCACGGCTGTGGCTACCTCTGTGTCGGCACTCGGCAGGCAGTCCGTCCAACCATAATTGTATTATATACCACCTAACCGTGGTTTTTTTTTCATTCTTTATACCGTCGTCATACTAGTTGTTACGAGTATACTACTATCTCTTTATCAACCAGTGTACAGTGCGGTAGTTCACGGCTGTGGCTACCTCTGTGTCGGCACTCGGCAGGCAGTCCGTCCAACCATAATTGTATTATAATATATACCACCTAACCGTGGTTTTTTTTTTCATTCTTTATACCGTCGTCATACTAGTTGTTACGAGTATACTACTATCTCTTTATCAACCAGTGTACAGTGCGGTAGTTCACGGCTGTGGCTACCTCTGTGTCGGCACTCGGCAGGCAGTCCGTCCATCCATAATTGTATTATAATATATACCACCTAACCGTGGTTTTTTTTTCATTCTTTATACCGTCGTCATACTAGTTGTTACGAGTATACTACTATCTCTTTATCAACCAGTGTACAGTGCGGTAGTTCACGGCTGTGGCTACCTCTGTGTCGGCACTCGGCAGGCAGTCCGTCCAACCATAATTGTATTATAATATATACCACCTAACCGTGGTTTTTTTTTCATTCTTTATACCGTCGTCATACTAGTTGTTACGAGTATACTACTATCTCTTTATCAACCAGTGTACAGTGCGGTAGTTCACGGCTGTGGCTACCTCTGTGTCGGCACTCGGCAGGCAGTCCGTCCATCCATAATTGTATTATAATATATACCACCTAACCGTGGTTTTTTTTTCATTCTTTATACCGTCGTCATACTAGTTGTTACGAGTATACTACTATCTCTTTATCAACCAGTGTACAGTGCGGTAGTTCACGGCTGTGGCTACCTCTGTGTCGGCACTCGGCAGGCAGTCCGTCCATCCATAATTGTATTATATACCACCTAACCGTGGTTTTTTTATACCACCTAACCGTGGCAGTCCGTCCATAATTGTATACTAGTATCCAATCCATCCATCTCCATTGTTTACCTGAGGTGCCTTTTAGTTCTGCCTATAAAATATGGAGAACAAAAAAGTTGAGGTTCCAAAATTAGGGAAAGATCAAGATCCACTTCCACCTCGTGCTGAAGCTGCTGCCACTAGTCATGGCCGAGACGATGAAATGCCAGCAACGTCGTCTACCAAGGCCGATGCCCAATGTCATAGTACAGAGCATGTCAAATCCAAAACACCAAATATCAGAAAAAAAAGGACTCCAAAACCTAAAATAAAATTGTCGGAGGAGAAGCGTAAACTTGCCAATATGCCATTTACCACACGGAGTGGCAAGGAACGGCTGAGGCCCTGGCCTATGTTCATGGCTAGTGGTTCAGCTTCACATGAGGATGGAAGCACTCAGCCTCTCGCTAGAAAACTGAAAAGACTCAAGCTGGCAAAAGCACCGCAAAGAACTGTGCGTTCTTTGAAATCCCAAATCCACAAGGAGAGTCCAATTGTGTCGTTTGCGATGCCTGACCTTCCCAACACTGGACGTGAAGAGCATGCACCTTCCACTATTTGCATGCCCCCTGCAAGTGCTGGAAGGAGCACCCGCAGTCCAGTTCCTGATAGTCAGATTGAAGATGTCAGTGTTGAAGTACACCAGGATGAGGAGGATATGGGTGTTGCTGGCGCTGGGGAGGAAATTGACCAGGAGGATTCTGATGGTGAGGTGGTTTGTTTAAGTCAGGCACCCGGGGAGACACCTGTTGTCCGTGGGAGGAATATGGCCGTTGACATGCCAGGTGAAAATACCCAAAAAATCAGCTCTTCGGTGTGGAGGTATTTCACCAGAAATGCGGACAACAGGTGTCAAGCCGTGTGTTCCCTTTGTCAAGCTGTAATAAGTAGGGGTAAGGACGTTAACCACCTCGGAACATCCTCCCTTATACGTCACCTGCAGCGCATTCATAATAAGTCAGTGACAAGTTCAAAAACTTTGGGTGACAGCGGAAGCAGTCCACTGACCAGTAAATCCCTTCCTCTTGTAACCAAGCTCACGCAAACCACCCCACCAACTCCCTCAGTGTCAATTTCCTCCTTCCCCAGGAATGCCAATAGTCCTGCAGGCCATGTCACTGGCAAGTCTGACGAGTCCTCTCCTGCCTGGGATTCCTCCGATGCATCCTTGCGTGTAACGCCTACTGCTGCTGGCGCTGCTGTTGTTGCCGCTGGGAGTCGATGGTCATCCCAGAGGGGAAGTCGTAAGCCCACTTGTACTACTTCCAGTAAGCAATTGACTGTTCAACAGTCCTTTGCGAGGAAGATGAAATATCACAGCAGTCATCCTACTGCAAAGCGGATAACTGAGTCCTTGACAACTATGTTGGTGTTAGACGTGCGTCCGGTATCCGCCGTTAGTTCACAGGGAACTAGACAATTTATTGAGGCAGTGTGCCCCCGTTACCAAATACCATCTAGGTTCCACTTCTCTAGGCAGGCGATACCGAGAATGTACACGGACGTCAGAAAAAGACTCACCAGTGTCCTAAAAAATGCAGTTGTACCCAATGTCCACTTAACCACGGACATGTGGACAAGTGGAGCAGGGCAGGGTCAGGACTATATGACTGTGACAGCCCACTGGGTAGATGTATGGACTCCCGCCGCAAGAACAGCAGCGGCGGCACCAGTAGCAGCATCTCGCAAACGCCAACTCTTTCCTAGGCAGGCTACGCTTTGTATCACCGCTTTCCAGAATACGCACACAGCTGAAAACCTCTTACGGCAACTGAGGAAGATCATCGCGGAATGGCTTACCCCAATTGGACTCTCCTGTGGATTTGTGGCATCGGACAACGCCAGCAATATTGTGTGTGCATTAAATATGGGCAAATTCCAGCACGTCCCATGTTTTGCACATACCTTGAATTTGGTGGTGCAGAATTTTTTAAAAAACGACAGGGGCGTGCAAGAGATGCTGTCGGTGGCCAGAAAAATTGCGGGACACTTTCGGCGTACAGGCACCACGTACAGAAGACTGGAGCACCACCAAAAACTACTGAACCTGCCCTGCCATCATCTGAAGCAAGAAGTGGTAACGAGGTGGAATTCAACCCTCTATATGCTTCAGAGGTTGGAGGAGCAGCAAAAGGCCATTCAAGCCTATACAATTGAGCACGATATAGGAGATGGAATGCACCTGTCTCAAGTGCAGTGGAGAATGATTTCAACGTTGTGCAAGGTTCTGATGCCCTTTGAACTTGCCACACGTGAAGTCAGTTCAGACACTGCCAGCCTGAGTCAGGTCATTCCCCTCATCAGGCTTTTGCAGAAGAAGCTGGAGGCATTGAAGAAGGAGCTAACACGGAGCGATTCCGCTAGGCATGTGGGACTTGTGGATGCAGCCCTTAATTCGCTTAACAAGGATTCACGGGTGGTCAATCTGTTGAAATCAGAGCACTACATTTTGGCCACCGTGCTCGATCCTAGATTTAAAGCCTACCTTGGATCTCTCTTTCAGGCAGACACAGGTCTGCTGGGGTTGAAAGACCTGCTGGTGACAAAATTGTCAAGTCAAGCGGAACGCGACCTGTCAACATCTCCTCCTTCACATTCTCCCGCAACTGGGGGTGCGAGGAAAAGGCTCAGAATTCCGAGCCCACCCGCTGGCGGTGATGCAGGGCAGTCTGGAGCGACTGCTGATGCTGACATCTGGTCCGGACTGAAGGACCTGACAACGATTACGGACATGTCGTCTACTGTCACTGCATATGATTCTCTCAACATTGATAGAATGGTGGAGGATTATATGAGTGACCGCATCCAAGTAGGCACGTCACACAGTCCGTACTTATACTGGCAGGAAAAAGAGGCAATTTGGAGGCCCTTGCACAAACTGGCTTTATTCTACCTAAGTTGCCCTCCCACAAGTGTGTACTCCGAAAGAGTGTTTAGTGCCGCCGCTCACCTTGTCAGCAATCGGCGTACGAGGTTACATCCAGAAAATGTGGAGAAGATGATGTTCATTAAAATGAATTATAATCAATTCCTCCGCGGAGACATTGACCAGCAGCAATTGCCTCCACAAAGTACACAGGGAGCTGAGATGGTGGATTCCAGTGGGGACGAATTGATAATCTGTGAGGAGGGGGATGTACACGGTGATATATCGGAGGGTGAAGATGAGGTGGACATCTTGCCTCTGTAGAGCCAGTTTGTGCAAGGAGAGATTAATTGCTTCTTTTTTGGGGGGGGGTCCAAACCAACCCGTCATATCAGTCACAGTCGTGTGGCAGACCCTGTCACTGAAATGATGGGTTGGTTAAAGTGTGCATGTCCTGTTTTGTTTATACAACATAAGGGTGGGTGGGAGGGCCCAAGGATAATTCCATCTTGCACCTCTTTTTTCTTTTCTTTTTCTTTGCATCATGTGCTGATTGGGGAGGGTTTTTTGGAAGGGACATCCTGCGTGACACTGCAGTGCCACTCCTAGATGGGCCCGGTGTTTGTGTCGGCCACTAGGGTCGCTAATCTTACTCACACAGCTACCTCATTGCGCCTCTTTTTTTCTTTGCGTCATGTGCTGTTTGGGGAGGTTTTTTTGGAAGGGACATCCTGCGTGACACTGCAGTGCCACTCCTAGATGTGCCCGGTGTTTGTGTCGGCCACTAGGGTCGCTAATCTTACTCACACAGCTACCTCATTGCGCCTCTTTTTTTCTTTGCGTCATGTGCTGTTTGGGGAGGGTTTTTTGGAAGGGACATCCTGCGTGACACTGCAGTGCCACTCCTAGATGTGCCCGGTGTTTGTGTCGGCCACTAGGGTCGCTAATCTTACTCACACAGTCAGCTACCTCATTGCGCCTCTTTTTTTCTTTGCGTCATGTGCTGTTTGGGGAGGGTTTTTTGGAAGGGCCATCCTGCGTGACACTGCAGTGCCACTCCTAGATGGGCCCGGTGTTTGTGTCGGCCACTAGGGTCGCTAATCTTACTCACACAGCTACCTCATTGCGCCTCTTTTTTTCTTTGCGTCATGTGCTGTTTGGGGAGGGTTTTTTGGAAGGGACATCCTGCGTGACACTGCAGTGCCACTCCTAGATGGGCCCGGTGTTTGTGTCGGCCACTAGGGTCGCTTATCTTACTCACACAGCGACCTCGGTGCAAATTTTAGGACTAAAAATAATATTGTGAGGTGTGAGGTATTCAGAATAGACTGAAAATGAGTGTAAATTATGGTTTTTGAGGTTAATAATACTTTGGGATCAAAATGACCCCCAAATTCTATGATTTAAGCTGTTTTTTAGTGTTTTTGGAAAAAAACACCCGAATCCAAAACACACCCGAATCCGACAAAAATAATTCGGTGAGGTTTTGCCAAAACGCGTTCGAACCCAAAACACGGCCGCGGAACCGAACCCAAAACCAAAACACAAAACCCGAAAAATTTGACTCAGTCACATACCATATCTGTGTGCACTGCTCAGGCTCAGGCCAGTGTGCTGCATCATCTATTATCTATATATAATATTATATATATCTGTCTGACTGCTCAGCTCACACAGCTTATAATTGTGGGGGAGACTGGGGAGCACTACTGCAGTGCCAGTTATAGGTTATAGCAGGAGCCAGGAGTACATAATATATTATATAGTGAGTGACCACCAGACACACAGTGCAGTTTATTTAATATATCCGTTCTCTGCCTGAAAAAAGCGATACACACAGTGACTCAGTCAGTCACATACCATATCTGTGTGCACTGCTCAGGCTCAGGCCAGTGTGCTGCATCATCTATTATCTATATATAATATTATATATATCTGTCTGACTGCTCAGCTCACACAGCTTATAATTGTGGGGGAGACTGGGGAGCACTACTGCAGTGCCAGTTATAGGTTATAGCAGGAGCCAGGAGTACATAATATATTATATAGTGAGTGACCACCAGACACACAGTGCAGTTTATTTAATATATCCGTTCTCTGCCTGAAAAAAGCGATACACACAGTGACTCAGTCAGTCACACACATACCATATCTGTGTGCACTGCTCAGGCTCAGGCCAGTGTGCTGCATCATCTATTATCTATATATAATATTATATATATCTGTCTGACTGCTCAGCTCACACAGCTTATAATTGTGGGGGAGACTGGGGAGCACTACTGCAGTGCCAGTTATAGGTTATAGCAGGAGCCAGGAGTACATAATATATTATATAGTGAGTGACCACCAGACACACAGTGCAGTTTATTTAATATATCCGTTCTCTGCCTGAAAAAAGCGATACACACAGTGACTCAGTCAGTCACATACCATATCTGTGTGCACTGCTCAGGCTCAGGCCAGTGTGCTGCATCATCTATTATCTATATATAATATTATATATATCTGTCTGACTGCTCAGCTCACACAGCTTATAATTGTGGGGGAGACTGGGGAGCACTACTGCAGTGCCAGTTATAGGTTATAGCAGGAGCCAGGAGTACATAATATATTATATAGTGAGTGACCACCAGACACACAGTGCAGTTTATTTAATATATCCGTTCTCTGCCTGAAAAAAGCGATACACACAGTGACTCAGTCAGTCACATACCATATCTGTGTGCACTGCTCAGGCTCAGGCCAGTGTGCTGCATCATCTATTATCTATATATAATATTATATATATCTGTCTGACTGCTCAGCTCACACAGCTTATAATTGTGGGGGAGACTGGGGAGCACTACTGCAGTGCCAGTTATAGGTTATAGCAGGAGCCAGGAGTACATATTATATTAAAATTAAACAGTGCACACTTTTGCTGCAGGAGTGCCACTGCCAGTGTGACTGACCAGTGACCTGACCACACTGACCACCAGTATAGTTAGTAGTATACTTATATTGTGATTGCCTGAAAAAGTTAAACACTCGTCGTGTGACTTCACTTGTGTGTTTTTTTTTTTTTATTCTATAAAAATAAAACTCATTCTGCTGACAGACAGTGTCCAGCAGGTCCGTCATTATATAATATATAATATATACCTGTCCGGCTGCAGTAGTGATATATATATATTTTTTATATCATTTATCATCCAGTCGCAGCAGACACAGTACGGTAGTTCACGGCTGTGGCTACCTCTGTGTCTCTGCACTCGGCAGGCAGTCCGTCCATAATTGTAATACCACCTAACCGTGGATTTTTTTCATTCTTCTTTATACATACATAGTTACATAGACATCTTCTCTTTATCAACCAGTCTATATTAGCTGCAGACACAGTACAGTACGGTAGTTCACGGCTGTGGCTACCTCTGTGTCTGCACTCGGCAGGCAGTCCGTCCATAATTGTATACCACCTAACCGTGGTTTTTTTTCATTCTTCTTTATACATACATAGTTACATAGACATCTTCTCTTTATCAACCAGTCTATATTAGCTGCAGACACAGTACAGTACGGTAGTTCACGGCTGTGGCTACCTCTGTGTCTGCACTCGGCAGGCAGTCCGTCCATAATTGTATACCACCTAACCGTGGATTTTTTTCAGTCTTCTTTATACATACATAGTTACATAGACATCTTCTCTTTATCAACCAGTCTATATTAGCTGCAGACACAGTACAGTACGGTAGTTCACGGCTGTGGCTACCTCTGTGTCTGCAGTCGGCAGGCAGTCCATAATTGTATACTAGTATCCATCTCCATTGTTTACCTGAGGTGCCTTTTAGTTGTGCCTATTAAAATATGGAGAACAAAAATGTTGAGGTTCCAAAATTAGGGAAAGATCAAGATCCACTTCCACCTCGTGCTGAAGCTGCTGCCACTAGTCATGGCCGAGACGATGAAATGCCAGCAACGTCGTCTGCCAAGGCCGATGCCCAATGTCATAGTACAGAGCATGTCAAATCCAAAACACCAAATATCAGAAAAAAAAGGACTTCAAAACCTAAAATAAAATTGTCGGAGGAGAGGCGTAAACTTGCCAATATGCCATTTACCACACGGAGTGGCAAGGAACGGCTGAGGCCCTGGCCTATGTTCATGGCTAGTGGTTCAGCTTCACATGAGGATGGAAGCACTCAGCCTCTCGCTAGAAAAATGAAAAGACTCAAGCTGGCAAAAGCAGCACAGCAAAGAACTGTGCATTCTTCGAAATCCCAAATCCACAAGGAGAGTCCAATTGTGTCGGTTGCGATGCCTGACCTTCCCAACACTGGACGTGAAGAGCATGCGCCTTCCACCATTTGCACGCCCCCTGCAAGTGCTGGAAGGAGCACCCGCAGTCCAGTTCCTGATAGTCAGATTGAAGATGTCAGTGTTGAAGTACACCAGGATGAGGAGGATATGGGTGTTGCTGGCGCTGGGGAGGAAATTGACCAGGAGGATTCTGATGGTGAGGTGGTTTGTTTAAGTCAGGCACCCGGGGAGACACCTGTTGTCCGTGGGAGGAATATGGCCGTTGACATGCCAGGTGAAAATACCAAAAAAATCAGCTCTTCGGTGTGGAGGTATTTCACCAGAAATGCGGACAACAGGTGTCAAGCCGTGTGTTCCCTTTGTCAAGCTGTAATAAGTAGGGGTAAGGACGTTAACCACCTCGGAACATCCTCCCTTATACGTCACCTGCAGCGCATTCATAATAAGTCAGTGACAAGTTCAAAAACTTTGGGTGACAGCGGAAGCAGTCCACTGACCAGTAAATCCCTTCCTCTTGTAACCAAGCTCACGCAAACCACCCCACCAACTCCCTCAGTGTCAATTTCCTCCTTCCCCAGGAATGCCAATAGTCCTGCAGGCCATGTCACTGGCAATTCTGACGAGTCCTCTCCTGCCTGGGATTCCTCCGATGCATCCTTGCGTGTAACGCCTACTGCTGCTGGCGCTGCTGTTGTTGCCGCTGGGAGTCGATGGTCATCCCAGAGGGGAAGTCGTAAGCCCACTTGTACTACTTCCAGTAAGCAATTGACTGTTCAACAGTCCTTTGCGAGGAAGATGAAATATCACAGCAGTCATCCTACTGCAAAGCGGATAACTGAGGCCTTGACAACTATGTTGGTGTTAGACGTGCGTCCGGTATCCGCCGTTAGTTCACAGGGAACTAGACAATTTATTGAGGCAGTGTGCCCCCGTTACCAAATACCATCTAGGTTCCACTTCTCTAGGCAGGCGATACCGAGAATGTACACGGACGTCAGAAAAAGACTCACCAGTGTCCTAAAAAATGCAGTTGTACCCAATGTCCACTTAACCACGGACATGTGGACAAGTGGAGCAGGGCAGGGTCAGGACTATATGACTGTGACAGCCCACTGGGTAGATGTATGGACTCCCGCCGCAAGAACAGCAGCGGCGGCACCAGTAGCAGCATCTCGCAAACGCCAACTCTTTCCTAGGCAGGCTACGCTTTGTATCACCGGTTTCCAGAATACGCACACAGCTGAAAACCTCTTACGGCAACTGAGGAAGATCATCGCGGAATGGCTTACCCCAATTGGACTCTCCTGTGGATTTGTGGCATCGGACAACGCCAGCAATATTGTGTGTGCATTAAATATGGGCAAATTCCAGCACGTCCCATGTTTTGCACATACCTTGAATTTGGTGGTGCAGAATTTTTTAAAAAACGACAGGGGCGTGCAAGAGATGCTGTCGGTGGCCAGAAAAATTGCGGGACACTTTCGGCGTACAGGCACCACGTACAGAAGACTGGAGCACCACCAAAAACTACTGAACCTGCCCTGCCATCATCTGAAGCAAGAAGTGGTAACGAGGTGGAATTCAACCCTCTATATGCTTCAGAGGTTGGAGGAGCAGCAAAAGGCCATTCAAGCCTATACAATTGAGCACGATATAGGAGGTGGAATGCACCTGTCTCAAGTGCAGTGGAGAATGATTTCAACGTTGTGCAAGGTTCTGATGCCCTTTGAACTTGCCACACGTGAAGTCAGTTCAGACACTGCCAGCCTGAGTCAGGTCATTCCCCTCATCAGGCTTTTGCAGAAGAAGCTGGAGGCATTGAAGAAGGAGCTAAAAGGGAGCGATTCCGCTAGGCATGTGGGACTTGTGGATGCAGCCCTTAATTCGCTTAACAAGGATTCACGGGTGGTCAATCTGTTGAAATCAGAGCACTACATTTTGGCCACCGTGCTCGATCCTAGATTTAAAGCCTACCTTGGATCTCTCTTTCCGGCAGACACAAGTCTGCTGGGGTTGAAAGACCTGCTGGTGACAAAATTGTCAAGTCAAGCGGAACGCGACCTGTCAACATCTCCTCCTTCACATTCTCCCGCAACTGGGGGTGCGAGGAAAAGGCTCAGAATTCCGAGCCCACCCGCTGGCGGTGATGCAGGGCAGTCTGGAGCGACTGCTGATGCTGACATCTGGTCCGGACTGAAGGACCTGACAACGATTACGGACATGTCGTCTACTGTCACTGCATATGATTCTCTCAACATTGATAGAATGGTGGAGGATTATATGAGTGACCGCATCCAAGTAGGCACGTCACACAGTCCGTACTTATACTGGCAGGAAAAAGAGGCAATTTGGAGGCCCTTGCACAAACTGGCTTTATTCTACCTAAGTTGCCCTCCCACAAGTGTGTACTCCGAAAGAGTGTTTAGTGCCGCCGCTCACCTTGTCAGCAATCGGCGTACGAGGTTACATCCAGAAAATGTGGAGAAGATGATGTTCATTAAAATGAATTATAATCAATTCCTCCGCGGAGACATTGACCAGCAGCAATTGCCTCCACAAAGTACACAGGGAGCTGAGATGGTGGATTCCAGTGGGGACGAATTGATAATCTGTGAGGAGGGGGATGTACACGGTGATATATTGGAGGGTGAAGATGAGGTGGACATCTTGCCTCTGTAGAGCCAGTTTGTGCAAGGAGAGATTAATTGCTTCTTTTTTGGGGGGGGGTCCAAACCAACCCGTCATATCAGTCACAGTCGTGTGGCAGACCCTGTCACTGAAATGATGGGTTGGTTAAAGTGTGCATGTCCTGTTTTGTTTATACAACATAAGGGTGGGTGGGAGGGCCCAAGGACAATTCCATCTTGCACCTCTTTTTTCTTTTCTTTTTCTTTGCATCATGTGCTGATTGGGGAGGGTTTTTTGGAAGGGACATCCTGCGTGACACTGCAGTGCCACTCCTAGATGGGCCCGGTGTTTGTGTCGGCCACTAGGGTCGCTAATCTTACTCACACAGTCAGCTACCTCATTGCGCCTCTTTTTTTCTTTGCGTCATGTGCTGTTTGGGGAGGGTTTTTTGGAAGGGACATCCTGCGTGACACTGCAGTGCCACTCCTAGATGGGCCCGGTGTTTGTGTCGGCCACTAGGGTCGCTAATCTTACTCACACAGCTACCTCATTGCGCCTCTTTTTTTCTTTGCGTCATGTGCTGTTTGGGGAGGGTTTTTTGGAAGGGCCATCCTGCGTGACACTGCAGTGCCACTCCTAGATGGGCCCGGTGTTTGTGTCGGCCACTAGGGTCGCTAATCTTACTCACACAGCTACCTCATTGCGCCTCTTTTTTTCTTTGCGTCATGTGCTGTTTGGGGAGGGTTTTTTGGAAGGGACATCCTGCGTGACACTGCAGTGCCACTCCTAGATGGGCCCGGTGTTTGTGTCGGCCACTAGGGTCGCTTATCTTACTCACACAGCGACCTCGGTGCAAATTTTAGGACTAAAAATAATATTGTGAGGTGTGAGGTATTCAGAATAGACTGAAAATGAGTGTAAATTATGGTTTTTGAGGTTAATAATACTTTGGGATCAAAATGACCCCCAAATTCTATGATTTAAGCTGTTTTTTAGTGTTTTTTGAAAAAAACACCCGAATCCAAAACACACCCGAATCCGACAAAAAAAATTCGGTGAGGTTTTGCCAAAACGCGTTCGAACCCAAAACACGGCCGCGTAACCGAACCCAAAACCAAAACACAAAACCCGAAAAATTTCAGGCGCTCATCTCTAGTGCTTATCCATGAGAAGACCTGAATTTCAGCTAATATTATATGCCTGCCAAGTGCTACACTTTTGATATCAAGGTGTTTGCGATATATATTGCTGGGTGCTTATCTTAAAGGAGACCTGAACTGCTGCTATTATGGAGAACGAATTGACAGAATAGGAGAGGAGTGGGTTAAACCTCAGCTAGTCTGGGGGCAGGACGGTAAGGCATTATGGGAGTTTTATTGTTAGCCAATAGGAATGAATGTTGGGGGTAGGTGGACTGGGTTCTTAAGCCTGAGAAAGGGGCTGGGTCAGCCTCTTCTGCTTTTGTCGTGGTGAGGGTGAGTGCTCTACCCCCCTTTGGCCCTCATTCCGAGTTGTTCGCTCAGTAATTTTCTTCGCATCGCAGCGATTTTCCGCTAATTGCGCATTCGCAATGTTCGCACTGCGACTGCGCCAAGTAGATTTGCTATGAAGATTGGTATTTTACTCACGGCATTACGAGATTTTTTCTTCGTTCTGGAGATCGGAGTTTGATTGACAGGAAGTGGGTGTTTCTGGGCGGAAACTGGCCGTTTTATGGGAGTGTTTCTGGGAAAAACGCGGGAGTGGCTGGAGAAACGGAGGAGTGTCTGGGCGAACGCTGGGTGTGTTTGTGACGTCAAACCAGGAACGACAAGCACTGAACTGATCGCACTGGAAGAGTAAGTCTCGAGCTACTCAGAAACTGCACAGAGAAGTCTTTTCGCAATATTGCAAATCTTTCGTTCGCAAATTTGATAAGCTAAGATTCACTCCCAGTAGGCGGCGGCTTAGCGTGTGCAAAGCTGCTAAAAGCAGCTTGCGAGCGAACAACTCGGAATGACCACCTTTGTCTCTTGCTGTGCTGCATCTTAATTTTAAGTGCTCTTGTCATACCTGCTGTTGCTGTACCCCCTCTGTCCTCATTGCCCGGGATTATACATTAGCTGACATGCCCCGTCCTCGCTGCTCCTCTACCCCCTCTGCCCGCTTCCTTGATGCGGCCCCTACTCGGGAGCCGGCCTCCGGTGCAACGGGCCGGAGCGCTCTGCTCGCGGCAGGGTCTGTGCCTGCTGGCGCTGCTGCGGGCACTCGTTCTCGGGCACGCGCGGCGGCGCGTGCGTCCGCCCCGTCGCCGGCTAGGCCGCGGCCGCCGGGGGATCCCTCCAGCTCGCCTGCGGCTGAAGTTGGGCTGGGCGGCAGGCGTGTGCGGGGTGCAGCGGGCAGCCGGCGGGGAGAGCCAGCCGGGGAGCCCGCTGGCGTGGATTCTCCGCCAGCTGCTGCGGCGCGGGGACGCGTGCATGCGCGTTCCCTGCACTCTCCACCGCTGAGAGTCACCAGAGGCTCCCCAGAGCATGAGGGGATTGCCTCTATGGAGGGAGACGGTGAACCTTCCACGGGCCGTCCGGTGAGGCTGGTGCAGCCCGGATCGCGGGCGCGCACATGCGCCCGTGGGGCAGCTGGACTCCTGGGGTGCTCTCCCCGCTCTGACGGGGGGGCTCCCGGGGGCCTCTGGTAGTGACGGCGGGGGGCCGGAGGGGGGGGGGGTTCTGGCTGGTGGCAGAAGGCAGCGGGTTCTCCCGGTGGGCGAGGCCAGTGGGGGCCGGAGCGGCTCGGTGGCTCGAGATGCACCGCAGGAGGGAACGGGGGTTATTGGGGCGGCTAGTGCCAGTTCCCGGCGGGGCCGACCTGGGCAAGGTGCCGGCGCGGTTCGACCCATCCCAGCTGTGGACCCGGGGGCTGGGGGGACCTCTGGAGTTGCGGCTGTGGCTCCGGATCCCTCTGCCGTTGCGTCAGCACTGTCGGCCATGCGGCGGCGTTTGCGCCGTTTTTGTCGGCTTTGTCTCCGGGTGGTGTTTCATCAGTTTCCGCTGCGGGCGACGCGGCCGTTCCCCCAAGTGCGTCTGACCCAGCCATGGCGCAGTTTCTACAGGCATGTCACAGTCTGGGCTCCGCCGCTGGGTTGCTGGGTAGCACTACCCCATCGCCCGCGGGGGCGTCTGCTTTCATTCCCGCCAGGGGGGCTTCGGCTCCGGGGGCGGTTGTCCCTTCTTTTTCAGGTGCGGATCCGGATAGCGATCGGGACGAGGAGCCGGTCGTGGCCGTCGTATCGCCTTCCGGAAGCGGGCTCGCCGGTGAGTGGGACACCGATACTGTTGCTATGTCGCTGGGGTCCTCTTCTTCCTCGTACGGCAGTACGTCGAGTAGATCTTCCTCTTCTTTGTCGTGCCAGTCTGCGGTTAGTAGCACCGCGAAGGCTAGGAAGAGGGCTATCAGGTACGCGCGGCGTGAGGTGCGGCACCGGGATAAGCGGTCTCGGAAGAGTAGTGGTAGTTCTCGACGGGAAAGGAGGAGGCGTAATTTGCCGGGCGTGGTTCGCTGCGAGTACACGGCAGTCTTGCGGGGATTGTGGGAGAGTTGCAGGAGGAAGATTAGATGGGGGGAATACGTCGACCTCTTTACGTTGACGGAGGACACCAAGAGGGAAGGTAAGGAAGCGCTCGCGAAGGGCGGTATTGGGACGGAGGCCTTTCGATCGTATGACAACTGGTTGGCGGGTTTCTGTGTTTTTGCGGTGTGCTACTTGGAGGATCGCCCTGATGAACACATGAACGTCATCAGGTATATTCACCTCGTGCATGACATGCAGCGTCAGTCTAAGGACGATTCGTGGCTGCAATACGACAAACAGTTCCGTTAGAAACACGATTGCCTACACGTCATTGACTTCGGATGCAAAGACGTGGAGGTATGGCTTCGGGTCACGCGAGCGCAGGATGTGAAGATGGTGGCTAAGGTGGCGCAGGCCGCAACGGCGAGTCAGTTTCGACCAGCGGTTGAGGGTCCGCCGCGCCGCCCTTGGAACACGGCCCGTTCTCCGCAGCAGACGCCGGCAAAGGGGAAGTGTTTCGCGTTCAACAATGCCACGTGCCCTCTGGGACAACGGTGTCGTTTTCGACACCTTTGCTTGCGATGTAACGGATCCCACCCTGCTTCCAATTGCTTCCGCGGGGGGCGTCCTGGTGCCAAGGCGGCCGCTGGCCCTGCCGGAAGAGCAACGGGCAGGCTTGCCGCTAGTTAGGGCGCTGACCCCGGTTCGTTTGGGGGCCATGCTAAAATGGCTAGGATGGTACCCAAACACAGACGACGCAAGATTTCTGCGGGAGGGTTTTGCGTCGGGTTTTCGTTTGCCTGTGGTGGGGGATGTTTTAGTTCGGGCCACCAGGAACCTGCAGTCTGCCCGTGATTTCCCTGACGTGCTTCGAGGTAAAGTGGAACAGGAGGTTCGCCTAGGGAGAATGGCGGGCCCCTTTGCGCAGCCACCTATCGGGGATTTGATTATTTCCCCGGTGGGGGTTGTGCCCAAAAAGGCACCGGGTAAGTTTCGGCTCATTCAGCATTTGTCTTATCCATCGGGGTCCTCGGTGAATGATGCAATTTCGCCGGAAGATTGTTCGGTGGTGTGTCAGTCCTTTGAGGATGCTCTGGGCTTGGTCCGGGAGTGTGGCCCGGGGGCCCTCATGGCTAAGCTGGATGTTGAATCAGATTTTCGCTTGCTCCCTTTGCACCCGGAGTCATTTCGATTCATGGGTTTCCGCGTCGGGAAAGAATACTTCATTGACAAGTGTCTGCCTATGGGGTGTTCCGTTTCGTGTACCTTTTTTGAAAAGTTCAGCACATTTTTACATTGGTGCGTGGAGTTTTCTTGCGGAGGTAGCGGGATTGCACATTACCTGGATTATTTTTTGTGCATGGGGCCCGCGCATTCTCCTCGCTGTGGTTTCCTGCTGTTCTCGCTGCGGGCATTGCTGGGGCATTTTGGCGTCCCGGTGGCAGAGGATAAGACGGAGGGGCCCCTCTCCTGCTTGTCCTTTTTAGGTATCGAGATCGATACGGTCGCGGGGGTGTGCCGTCTGCCTCAGGACAAGGTCGTGCAGCTACGGGAGTCTATTGCGCAGTGCTCGGAATGAAGTAAGGTGACGTTGCGTGAGGCGCAATCCCTCTTGGGTCGGTTGAACTTTGCCTGTCGGGTGATTTCCATGGGCAGGGTTTTTTGCCGGAAGTTGGAACGGTCCACGGCCGGGGTGTCCAGGCCGCACCATTTTGTCCGTTTCTCGGCAGAGATTAGGCGGGACCTCGCTATGTGGGTTTCGTTCCTGGCGGATTTCAATGGTGTACGGATCTGGATGGCCCCGCTCGTTGACAGTTTCGAATTGCAGTTGTTTACAGATGCGGCGGGCTCCTCGGGGTTCGGTTGTTACCTGGACGGGGCTTGGTGCGCGGCCTCTTGGCCCGAGTCTTGGTCGAGGGAGGGGCTGACCGGCGACCTGTTGTTGCTGGAGCTCTTTCCCATCATGGTGGCCTTGGAGGTTTGGGGGGAGCGACTGCGCGATCGCAGTATTCTCTTCCGTTGCGATAACTTGGGGGTCGTGCACGCGGTTAACAACCAAAGGGCTAAGGCCCTGCGGGTCCACCGAGTGTTGTCACGGCTCGTGCTAACCTGTTTGCGCTGCAATATTCTGTTTCGGGCGCAACACGTCCCCGGGGTAGATAATGGGATCGCCGACGCATTGTCCAGGGGGCAGTGGGATAGGTTCCGTTTGTTGGCCCCGGAGGCTGATTCGGTAGGTTTGCCCTGCCCTTCTTATGTTTGGCAGGTCATCATGGCGGATTGGAAGGGCTAGCAGAGCTGTCTTTGGCTCCGTCCACTCTCGCTGGATACCGTAGGGCCGGGAAGGAGTGGGAAGAATTTTCCCGTGACAAAGGGCCTAGAGGTAAGAGGGGTCAGAGCTTGTTTCTAGACTTCGTTTGGCAACTCTTCGTAATGGGGAGATCGAGGGCCGTGGTGTCTCGGTTCCTCGCCGGGATATCCTTTTATTCTAAATTGAAGGGTATGCCGGATTTTGCGAAGGGTTTCCTGCTGGCAAGGGCGCTTAGAGGTTGGGCGCGTTCGGCTCCGGTGCCTCCCGATGGCCGACGCCCTATTGATGCGTCCCTGCTTTCTTCCCTCTTAGGGGCGGTGGCGGGGGTGGCGGACTCCCGTTTTGAAACGCTTCTGTTTCAGCTGGCCTTTTCCATGGCGTTCCATGGTGCATTCAGGGTTTCTGAGCTGGTTGCGGCTTCTAAGAAAACCGAGGCCTTTATGCGGCGCGCGGATGTTATTGTGGGTAGTGCTGTGCAGGCTGCGCCGCTCAAAAACTGATCAGATGGGTAGAGGGCATTGGCTCACTTTGACACCATCGGGTGGTGGGGACTGTTGTCCGGTGGCATTGGCTGGTCGGTATGCGGAGGTCAGGCCCTCGTCTGAGGGATCTTGGCTCCTGCATTACGACGGGTCGCCATTGACGAAGTACCAGTTTACATGGATGATGCGGCGCTGCCTGTCCAGTTTGGGCCTCTCGCCTAGGGACTTTGGTTCCCATTCCTTTAGAATAGGGGCCTCCACTTCCGCAGCATCTGCAGGGCGCGCCGTGGATGAAATTAAGGCTTTGGGCCGCTGGAAGTCGGCGGCTTATAAACGTTACATTCGGCCCGTTGTTGCGTAAGCAAGTTTGTTCTACTAACATGTTGTTTGTGTTACTGCATTGTGTGTTTCAGTTCAGTGTGTTTGTACTGTATTGTTTGTCTCACCTGTCCTCCCTACTCGGATGGCTAGCTACTCGCCACTGCTGGCAGTGGGGGTCTGGAGTGCTTCGCGATTTTTTGCCTGAACTGACGAACTGATTTGGCTTAATTTATTAAATTCGGCTAATTGGCATCTAATTACAAGTTCCTCAGCAGGTTTTTACGTTTCACCTCCAGCCGAGTTATTCTGTGTTCTCCCCAAACCCCCCCCCTCCCAGCTCTAACCTCCCCCCCCCTTTTTGTTATTTTGTTTTTTCCTTTTGTGTCTTTCTGTTGCTTCGATTGGCCTGAAGCTTGTTCAAGAGGAAAGTTATAGTCCTCTATTCAAATTTTTCTTTTTGGCAGATCCTCGTTCTGATAGTTGGTTCCTGTTCTGGACTGGGTTTGGTTTTATCTCCCATATTCACATTTGTTTATCTGTTTTTTCCCCTTTTAGGTTGGCGGGTGGATGTGTGTGATGTGTGGGTGATTGGCCATTCCTATGTTTATTGGGCAGACAAATTTTTGGCTACGGAAGGGGCTCCTTGCTTTGTGGGTTCGGATGAGGGCCCTCATTCCGAGTTGATCGGTCGCAAGGCGAATTTAGCAGAGTTACACACGCTAAGCCGCCGCCTACTGGGAGTGAATCTTAGCTTCTTAAAATTGCGACCGATGTATTCGCAATATTGCGATTACTAACTACTTAGCAGTTTCTGAGTAGCTCCAGACTTACTCTGCCTGTGCGATCATTTCAGTGCTTGTCGTTCCTGGTTGACGTCACAAACACACCCAGCGTTCGCCCAGGCACTCCCACCGTTTCTCCGGCCACTCCTGCGTTTTTTCCGGAAACGGTAGCGTTTTCAGCCACACGCCCCTGAAACGCCGTGTTTCCGCCCAGTAACACCCATTTCCTGTCAATCACATTACGATCGCCGGAGCGAAGAAAAAGCCGTGAGTAAAAATACTTTCTTCATAGTAAAGTTACTTGGCGCAGTCGCAGTGCGAACTTTGCGCATGCGTACTAAGCGGATTTTCACTGCGATGCGATGAAAAAGAACGAGCGAACAACTCGGAATGAGGGCCGATGTGCGGTGGATAGGTGTGCGTGGTATGCTTTGGCATGATCTGAAAGCGAAGCTTATGGAGCAGGTTCGGCGGTTTGGTATCCCCAAACTGTTGGTGATTCACTTAGGAGGGAACGACCTAGGTAGGAGGAAGGCAGTGAATCTTCGATTGGCCATTATTCAGGATCTGCAAGTGATTTCGGACGCTTGGCCAGGCTGTAGGCTTATCTGGTCTTGTATGGTGCCGCAGTTGTGTTGGCGTGGAGTGGTGGATTGTCAGGCGATCGATGTGGCTCGCCGGAAGGTGAATGACGCGGTGGCTAAGTTTGTGGTGGCCCATGGCGGTACTGTGGTTTGGCATCAGCGGATCAAATTTCGGCACTTCTACTTGTTTAGCCTGGATGGTGTGCACTTGACAGGACAGGGACTATCTATGTTTTTGGAGGATCTGTTTTCGGTGGTTGGTTCGGTAGGTTAGGGGTATGGTGGTGGTGAGTAGTTTCTATGGAACAGAACTTCGCTGTTGGCGGGAAAGACCGGCAAGTTAACATTTGTTGGATTAAAGAGTGGATTGGAGGTCATTTGGTTGTTGATGTTAGGTGCACTCTCCTTCGCTGACTGGTTTTACATCTGCTGGACCGCCTTCACGGGTGGCAGCCTCATCACCTTCACGGGTGGGTAGTCAGGATGGAGGTTGAGCGGATACCTATTTGTTTGTTGGAAGGTTTACGTCAGTTCTTTTTTATAAGATAGTTATCTATGGGATAGGGTTGTTTAGCCGTTCTTTCTGGCCACCATACTTTAGTTTAATTATTCACAGTTAATGGTTCACTTAAATAAATAGCTAACAATTTCTGCCAAATTCAAGTCTCCGTGTCTTTATTTATTATAATTAAGTGTTAAGATGTTATAGTTTATGTTACGGACAATCCTCAGACTATATGAGGTTTATATATATACAGTATACTGCACCTACATTGCTGCGTATATACGTCTAAAGGAGACCTGAACTGCTGCTATTATTATATATACACTATACTGCACCTATAATAGCAATTGCTGTGTATATACATCTAAAGGAGACCTGAACTGCTGCTATTATTATATATACAGTATACTGCACCTACATTGCTGCGTATATACGTCTAAAGGAGACCTGAACTGCTGCTATTATTATATATACACTATACTGCACCTATAATAGCAATTGCTATGTATATACGTCTAAAGGAGACCTGAACTGCTGCTATTATTATATATATGCTGCACCTATAATAGCAATTGCTGCGTATATACGTCTAAATGAGACCTGAACTGCTGCTAATATTACAGATACAGTATGCTGCACCTTTAACACCATTGTGTGTTTGCTGCTATTGAATATTTGTTTTAAAGGAGACTTGAACCGCTGCTTATATTATATATACTGTATACTGCACTTATAATAGCATTTTCTGCTGCACATGCTGTTGAACGCCTGTCCTAAAGGAGAAAATGGGATGCAGTTAATATTCCGGATATCGGGATCCCGGCTGCCGAAATACTGATGCCGGAATCCAAACACCCGTCAAAATCCCGACATTGAAGTTTTAATAGGGTCAAGACACCGACGCCGAAACTACAAAACTCCCAACAGCTGTGATCCCGACCCTTGTAACTATAGCCGCCGGAGCTCTCGGTGCTGGAGCTCTCATTATTGGCGGGGGGAGGTTAGGTTTAGCCAACACCGGGGGGTGGGTATGTTAGGTTTAGGCACTAAGGGGGGAGGGTTAGGTTTAGGCTGGGGACAGGAGGGGTTAGGGTTAGGCACTAAGGGGGAAGGTTAGGGTTAGGCTGCGGGAAGGGAGGGTTAGAAGGTAGGGGACAGGGGTTAGATTAGTAAAATTACCCCTGTTGAGATTTCAGAAATCGGGATGCTGGCATCGGTATTTTGACCGTCCTGTGGTCATTAGTACCGGTCCCGTTTATATATGTTGCAGTTTGTCATGTTATCTGTTGCACATGCTGCTAAGTACCTGTCTTAAAGGGGACCTAAACTGCTGCTAATACTATATACTAGGTGATTCATCTTCACACCGTCGCAAGGGGCTACGCCCCCTTAACCCCTGCACATCCTTTGGGTTGGCAATATTTGTATTATATGGAGTATTACCTTCTAGCATAATGTTGTTAGTGGTTAAATATATTACGTCCAAAGGGCGTGCGATGGTCAAGGGGGCGTAGGCCCTTGTGACAGCGTGGAGAGCGGAAACAGGGCACGATGAATGACCTATTGTGTTAATAATATGTTATGTGTAAATAATGTAGGTATAAAGGGGACGCGGTCAAGATCCCGTTGGACAGGTTCCCGGCGGTCGGAGTACCGACACCGGGATCCCGACCGACACAATCCCGACATATTCTCCCTATGTGGGTGTCCACGACACCCATAGAGGGAGAATAAATGAGTGTGCTAAGCGTAGCAAGGCACCGTGCCTGCAGCGTGTCGAGTGCAGCGAGCCCGCAAGGGGCTGCGTTGTGCTCTTGCACCCTGTCGGGAATTGTGTCGGTCGGGATCCCGGTGTCGGTTTTCCGACCGGCGGGATCCCGTCTGGCGGGATCTCGTACTGATTCCGTATAAAGACCTAATGTTCGGTAAATACCACATACACAGTGCGTGTGTTGGGAGATTATTTCTCATATATATATATATATATATATGTAGCAGTATTACCCAGCACTCCTGGTCCTATGATTTTCAAATTGCCTGGGTGCCCTCCACATCGATGTAAACAGACAGTCAGAAATAAATGGCGTCACTCCAGGTCTTGTAGTCATCAAAAATGTGTATTTCAAAAAATTAACACAGTGCCAACGTTTCAGGGCCCGCAGCCCCTTTGTCAAGGTGTGTGTAGTATAACAAAAATCATCTTACCTTATAATGCTCCTCGGCACTTATTGGTGACACTAGCTTTATAAGGTAAGATGATTTTTGTTATACTACACACACCTTGACAAAGGGGCTGCGGGCCCCGAAACGTTGGCACTGTGTTAATTTTTTGAAATACACATTTTTGACGACCTGGAGTGACGCCATTTATTTCTGACTATATATATATGTATATATATATATATATATATATATATTTATATACATATATATATATATATATATATATATCACTATAGAGCCCCTTCCCCTATATAACATCACATACACAGTGTGTGCACTGGGGACTTATCCCCATAACTGTATATGGTATTAGCCTCTCACCAGCTTCGTTGTCCCCGAACACTGCACACTACAGACTCTCACTCTGCACCTGAAACAGCAACCACTATGTTCCTTCCTGTCCATGCAAGGTATGCCGGGAGTTGTAGTCTCCCCACAACACTGCTGTGACGTCACAGTGACGCGCAACCTCCTGCTGTCTATCATGCCAGATACACATATGCCCCACAGTGCCAGATATGCCCCACAGTGCAGGTTATACATATGCCCCACAGTGCTAAATATGCCCCATAATGCCAGATCTACATATGCCCCACAATGCCAGATAAACATATGCCCCACAGTGCCAGATATGCCCCACAATGCCAGATATACATATGCCCCACAGTGCCAGTTATACATATGCCCCACAGTGCCAGATATGCCCCACAGTGGCAGTTATAAATATGCCCCACAATGCCAGATATACATATGCCCCACAATGGCAGATATACATATACCCCACAGTGCCATATATACATATGCCCCACAATGCCAGTTATACATATGCACCACCCACCACACCAGACACCTCCCACCTCCCTCCCGCTCCTCTCCCGCTGCTGCTGTTTCAGGGTCGGGGGACGGAAAGGAGAGCGGAGCGTGGGCCCATCCCTCAAAGCTGCTCAGTCAGACTCTGGTGGTCTCCAGCCACGGCGTGTATTTTCTCAACTAAGCACCAGTTTGTTAGCCAATAAGAGCTTGCGGACCGGCAGCCGCAGCTCCTGATTGGCTGCCGGTCCGCGAGCTCTATTGGCTAACAAACCGGTGCTCAGTTGAGAAGATACACGCCGCAGCCAGAGACCAAAGTCTGACTGAGCAGCACTGAGGGACGGGACCACGCTCTCCTCTCCTTCCCTTACACAGCAGCGGGTTGGGAAGGGGAAGAGGAGCACATCGGCGGCTTTTACCGTAATAGCCGCTAACAACGGCTATAGTGTGTGTGAGTGGCGGGCCGCGGGTACGGCGTACAGGCGGCTAGATTCTTAACGGTACGCCGCACCCGAGCGTACCGCCACACTTGCAGGCCTGGTCTCTCCTATCCAGATTCGTGACTCTATGACTCAGAGCTCCTGGCCACGCTCAGCGCCACGCCCAGCATTAGTAAATGAGTCATAGGGTGGGATTCAAATGATATATCATGCCCAATTTCATTTCTAAAATGATCTGTTATCGCGCATATTGCGCACATAGTAATCAGGTTTAGTTGCGTAAAGGGTTGGGTGCCTCGATACTCCGGGGGTAGTGAGCTGAAATAATGATACCAATGCCCTGAGTGCAGAAACAGAATGGGTGTGGAAAGGGGTGAAAATAATTGAATCCCGCCCATAGAGTCATAGATCTGGACAAATAATATATATGAGATATATATGCTGCGCCTTTAATATCATTCTGCCTGCTGTACATGCTGCTGAGTACAAGTCCTAAAGGAGACTTGAACTGCTGCTAATATTTTATGTTTATCAACCACTGCAACTTTAATACCGTTGTGTTTGCTACACATGTTTAGAGGTTAATGAGTGTTTAAGGCATGGGTCTTCAACCTGCGCCCCTCCAGCTGCTGTGGAACTATACATCCCAGCATGCAATGCCACAGTTTTGCTATTAAGGCATGCTAAAACTGAGGCAGGGCATGCTGGGATGTGTAGTTCCACAGCAGCTGGAAGACCGCAGGTTAAAGACCCATGGTTTAAAGCCTTTAGAGTTTAATGAGTGTTTAAGGAAAAGGGAGTTCTGAATTGCAGCTATTTTATATGTTTCTCAGCAGAACAACAAGAGGAGAATAAAATGTACTTATGTACATTGCTTTACATCTTAAAAGCTATATATAGTAAATAAGGATAATTATAAGATATATAGAAGCCGCATAAGAACATATGTTATCAATGGTGCTTTAAGTGGTATGAGTACTCACACAGAGCCTTTGATATATGTTGTATGTAAAAAGTAAAGGGGTGTCCATTAAGTTTATATATAGAGGTAATTAAACGTACGGCTCTGTTTGAACACCCACATCGCCTAATTTAGTTGTATATATATATATATATATATTTGTATTTTTATTGTTATAAATCTTTATATATTTTTATTGCCATAATTATTGGTGTATATGGCCAACTGATGTCTTGGAAGTAATTCATCCAGTGATATTTAGAAGGAAATAAATATACATATATTTTACAGTTTGCCAGTGCTTCCTTCTTATTTCTTTTTTGGTATATACATTTTTTATGTGGAGTAGGGTGCCTCCATTATTGTTGTAAGCAACAGGCAAACACAAGGTCGCACTGGAAGGTTAATTGGCGACAGGTATCCGATTTTCCGCTAACTGCGCATGTGCAATGTTCGCACTGCGACTGCGCCAAGTAAATTTGCTATGCAGTTAGGTATTTTACTCACGGCATTACAAGGTTTTTTCTTCGTTCTGGAGATCGGAGTGTGATTTACAGGAAGTGGGTGCTTCTGGGCGGAAACTGGCCGTTTTATGGGAGTGTTTGAAAAAACGCTACCGTTTCTGGGAAAAACGCGGGAGTGGCTGGAGAAACGGAGGAGTGTCTGGGCGAACGCTGGGTGTGTTTGTGATGTCAAACCAGGAACGACAAGCACTGAACTGATCGCACTGGAAGAGTAAGTCTCGAGCTACTCAGAAACTGCACAGAGAAGTCTTTTCGCAATATTGCGAATCTTTCGTTCGCAATTTTGAGAAGCTAAGATACACTCCCAGTAGGCAGCGGCTTAGCGTGTGCAAAGCTGCTAAAAGCAGCTTGCGAGCGAACAACTCGGAATGAGGGCCATTGTACTTCCACCACTATTGTTACAACCAATTCAGTCTGAGTGATGGTGCTTGGATCACTTTTGGGATGCGGGACACAACATTTTTCAAAAATCTTAATACAGACACAGGCATACTCTTTTTTGGTGGTGTGTGCAGTATATAAATGTGTATTTTACACAAAAAAGTAGGCGTGCATCCAACTCAAAATGAGCCTCAGACTGTGCATTTGATATAATAAATAATATAGATTAATAATTGCTGGGTGTTTTTTTACAGTAAAAAACTGAGCGCCTTATTCAGGTTAGATCGCAACAGCGATCCAACCTGCAGTTTCCCAATAATGGGGAAACTGCGCAGGGCCCGTTGGGTGCATGTGCAGAACGGGCCCTGCGATCGCATTGCTACGATGCCAACGCCTCTGCCTGAGTGACAAGCAGAGGCGTTTCACTGGGACGGACGGGATCGGAGGAAACTGGTTTGGGTTAAGGGGGGGGGGGGCATTCTCCGGGAGTGGCAAGGCCAAGGTCTGCGATGCTGTCGCAGTTTCCCTGGCGTCACTAGCCTCTAAGCGACTTCAAGTCTGAGTAAGGTCAGAATTAGTCAGACTGCAATCGCAGATGAACATTGCAACCAGTGGTTGTGATGTTCATCCTGAACTACGATAGCATAGAAGTTTTTAGCAATGGCAAATGCAGGAAGTAGGTGCTCTGCATGCACCTCCTCTTGTATTAAGAGCAGCTTTGCAATTACAATCCAACCTGTATAAGGCACTCAATTTCCAGTTCTCCATAGTAGAGCATGTACAGTATCTACTATCTTTATCATATGTAGAACAGTATGTGTTTCTGTCTTGTATGCAAAGCAGTCTGTATTTCATATAGTAGAATTAATTTGGCTTATTCATTCCAGCATTTCTTATGTTGTAAAAATGTTTCCACACCATGTAAATTTGACTAATTTATTCTGCAGGGCTAAAATGCCCCCTACTGTTAGTAATAATTAATACAATATCACGTCTTGCTAATATCCATGACAGGTAAATGGGACTCCTGGGGGTAGAGAGAGAGTATTTCATTTGAGAAATGGTCACTATCTTGTCTTATTCAGCGTAGCCTACTATAATATATCATGTAAACCTCTGACTCATGGCCCTGTGCTAGAGAGATAAAAGCCAATGGACAGCAAAGTAAGGACAAAGAGGGAATCCTTACTGGTGTCATTTCTGATGTTGCACAATCAGCTCCTGATTGTTTCAGTATCTCCCAATTCATCCGTTTTAATCTATATATGTTTTGCATGAGAATTTTTCCATAAGAGTAAATGAGGGCTGTATAGGCACAAAATTATATAAGGAGTCTTTGGTTTGTGATGGATTAATAAAGTGAACTGTTGTTAGGTAGATTAGCTCCCCCTCGAAGGGTGTTGGTTGTGTTTTGGTTTAGCCTTTCAGGGTAATTAAGGGAGGTAACATAGGAGGGGTATATATAGTCAGTAACATCATCAGCACTTACTTTTGAGTGCCTTGGAAAGAGCAGATAAGTGGTCTCCCTGTGTCTTTTATCCTGTGACTCTTTTTTTTTCCTCATTCTCTTTCTTGTGTGCCTTTCTTCTCTTTGGGTTACCCTTATCTGTCCTTGCCTTTATGCCTCCTTAGTGTCGTGGTGTTCATAAGCTACCATGCCGCGCCCCAGGCGTTCTGCTCCCCCCCCCCCCCCGGCTGACTGATGCGGCCCGCCCGCTTACTTCCGCTAGCCGCCGGGGATCTGGAGTGCGTGCCCGTCCCGCTGATTCCCCGGCGGCGGGTGGTCCTCCTCCCGCTGCCCCGGCTGCTGCCGATACTCCTGGTGCCTCCTCTCCCACTCGGTCCCCGCGCACCTCCTCGCCGTGTCTTACTTCCGGCGGGTCGGCGCTTGTTGATGGCGCCGTGGTCTGGTACGCTATGCCTGGCCGTGTGGTGACCGGGGACCTGCTTGGTGGCGGGGGGGTCATGAGGTCGGCTGCTCCTGCGGCGCTGGTCGCGTCTCCATCCTCCTCAGCTGCGTTAACCCCCGAAGCGCCGGGAATAAGCGCGTCTGCTGCGGCCACGCCCGGGAGGGGTGATGGTGCTGGGGATATGCCTCCTGCCCCTCCTGGGTTACCCGATGATGGGGGCAGTGGGTTCCCCACTCTTTTCGGCCATGTTCCTCCCTGGGCAAGTGGCGCAGCTCACGTGGTCTTTCAGTTCGTTGCAGGCATTAGGGCAGCCCACATATTATGCAGGTTCACCACATTTTCATAGTTCCCCGTTTGCAGTTCAGCACCCCCCCTTTTACCAGCAAGCTGGTACCCCCTTGGGGGGACCCTATCTGGCTGGTGGCCGACTGCAGGTTTTGGGCTCAGTCCGTGGGCGCTGGCTTACAATGTGGCTCCTGGTGTTTCCTATACCCCGATAGTCAACTCCTCTGGCTCCACCAGGAGGGCCCCTGATGTGGCCCCAGCCTGTGTTGCTTATGGGGTCACCTGCGCTGGCGGGTGGTCGGGTTTGTGCGGTTTCGGAGCACCAGGTACTTAACTCTTTTGTCTCTTCTGTAGCTACAGGCAGTGACTGTCTCATGTCTCATGAGTTGCAGCAGGTACCTGTTGGAGATCGTCTGGCGGGCACCAATCTGACCCCCTCGACTGCACAGGTCTCAGCCTCGGACGCAGTGTCGGCTGCGGTGGACAGTGCTGGACAAGGCGGCATGGCGCCTGGTTCGACGACAGCATCGGGTCCGGATCCACCGGCTGGCGTTTCGGCTGATGGTGAGCTTGACGTTTCTGATTCCTCTTCTGTTGTTTCTTCATTTATGTCCTCTGCTAGCATCGACTATTCCGGTTCGCCTCCGCACCCGCGCAAGATGGCTAGGCTGGTTGCTAGTGCAGTTGTGAAGGAACTGGGCGGGGTGAAGCGTCTGCAGAAAGCAACCACTCTGCCCGAGACGCCGGGGTTTACTGACATGGTACACTGCGCTAACACGGCGGTTACCAGGGGTTTGAGGAAGAGTTTGAAGGACAGGATTAGAAAGGGGAAATTTGTAGATGTCTTCACCATTATGGCAGACATGAAGAAATCCTATGCTGTGGCTTAAAAGGCAGGAATCTCCAGCGAGAATTCCTTCCGTAGTTATCATCTCTGGTTACGCGGCTTCTTGGTTTTCTCAGCTTGCTACTTGGAAAGCAGGACCGGGGAATACAAGAACGTCGTCAAGTATTTGTTCTTGGTTAACGAGACCCTCATCCAGTACAGAGGTTTCATGTGGAGGCACTACGATACCAAGTTCAGGGAGAAACACGGTGGGTCCAAGGTTTTGCCCCTGGGGTGTAAGGACGTCGAGGTTTGGTTGGAAGTTACCAACCAGGCCCGACAGCTGATAAAAGCCCCTGGCAAAAAGGGTTTTGCCAGTGGCAAGCGGGGTTCAGTCGTGTCCGCTAAAGGTAAATGTTTTGCGTTTAATGATTCAAAGTGCGATACTCCTGTAGAATCTGCGGAGCGGGCCACCCAGCCAAGGACTGTAAGTCCGCCCCTGGTGGGCGCCTCGCCGAGCAAGGGGAACCCACCCACGGTGCTCAGTAAGGCCCCTTCTCCCATTATAGTGTTGGAGCTGTCTACTGTAAGTGGCTGTCGCGTTACCTGTATCCCGTTGAGGCTGGGTTTTTGTTGGACGGTTTCTGTTCTGGTTTCAAGTTGCCCATTCCTGACTCAGTATTGGTGGGGGATCGCAGGAATTTGAAGTCTGCTCTGGATTCGCCGCAGGTGGTGAGGCAGAAGGTGGACGCGGAAGTGGAATTGGGTCGGATGTGCGTCTGTTTTCCTTTTATACCTTTGCCCGACTTGTCCATCTCCCCTCTGGGGGTCGTGCCCAAGAAGGTGTCGGGCAAGTTCCATTTGATCCAACATCTGTCTTAGCCAAGGGGCGGATCCGTTAACGATGCAATTCCTGACGAGTTCTGTAGGGTGCGCTGTCAACATATCGACAAAGCTCTTGAGCTGGTGCGAGGATTTGGTGAGTGCGCCTTGCTGGCTAAGCTTGACATCGAGTTGGCTTTTCAGCTTCTCCCTTTACACCCTGGTTCCTTTCGTTTTATCGGTTTCCGTCTAGATGGAGCCTATTACATTGACAGGTGCCTGCCCATGGGGTGTACTGTTTGTTGTGCCTATTTTGAGAAATTCTGTAGTTTTTTACACTGGTGCGTCCAGGAGAGCACGGGTCACGCCGGTATTGCTCACTATTTAGACGATTTTCTATTTATAGGCCCCAGAGATAGTTCAGTTTGCCAGGACGTCTTGCTGTCTGCAGTTAGTTTGTTTCGGAGTTTGGGGGTCCCTATTGCGGCGGACAAGACTGAGGGCCTTTCATATCTCGGTATTTAAGTTGACATGGCTATGGGTTGTTGTCATATTCCTGAGGACAAGATCCATAAGCTGTTGATTTTGATTGGGGATAGTTTGGGCAGGGCCAGAGTCATACCGATGGGAAGAGTTTTGTGCCGCAAGTTGGAGAGAGCCACCGCTGAGGTGACCAGTCTGCTTCACACCATTCGCCTATCTCGGGAGATTAAGGACAACCTTAGAACTTGGGCGTCATTTTTGGAACACTTTAATAGGGAGTTGTTATGGCCCCCTTCCCCTGATATCCAGCCCCCACCTGCAGCTCTTTACTGATGCTGCAGGTTCCTCTGGCTTTGGTGCCTTTTTCCAGGGTGAATGGTGTGTTGCTCCCTGGCCCCAGTCTTGGGTAGCGTGCAGTTTCACTGCTAATTTGCTATTGCTCTAATTGATCCCAATCATTGTGGCGGTCGAATTGTGGTCGCCTCTATTGGCTACTCAGACAGTCATATTTTGGTGCGACAATTTGAGGATGGTTGTTGGCGGTGGGATCGTTGGCACCTTCTAGCTTGTGGGCATACTCCGCAGCTTGGAAGGATTGAGAATCCTACCAGACTCCTCACTTGATTGCTGGTAAGTCTGTGGAGGATTGCTTCCTCGAGTACGTGTGGGGCCATTACTCGCAGGGCAGATCCAGGGCAGCTATGTCCAAATCCGTCGCTGGCATCTCCTTTCACGCTAGGTTACTCGGGACTATTGACCACACAAAGTCATTCATCCTGGATAAGGCATTGCAAAGGTGGGCCAGGGAGACCCCCTCAGTTGCTGATGCGTGCAGCCCCATTGACCTGCGCTTGTTGCGCAAGTTGTTGGTTGCGCTTTCTGCAGTGGCTGGAAACGAGTTGGAGGCTTCGTTGTTTAGAGTGGCTTTTTCTTTTGCCTTTTTTGGTGCTTTTAGGATTAGCGAGCTGGTGGCCGTTAACAAGTTTTCCTCTGGGCTTCTTTTCAAGAACGTGGTCTGCCGAGAAGGGCTGATCATGTGTAAGATTGCCCGATCCAAGATGGATCAGCTGGGCCGGGGCAAATGGGCACAAGGCAACCTTATGGTACCCCTTGTGCCCTGTTAGTTTAACACAGGCGTATTTGCCCGCCAGGCCAGTGGCTGACGTTAAATTTTTGCTGCACTCTAACTCTTCGCCTCTTACTCGTTTCCAGTTCACTGCTGTTTTTAAAAGTTGTTTGAAGCATTTAGGGCTTAATGTGGTGGACTACGGAATGCATTAGTTTCGGATAGGGGCAGCTACTTGGGCCGCCACAAGAGGGCTTTCCCCGTCGGTCATTCAAGAAATGGGTCGGTGAAAGTCAGCTGCTTAAAAGTCGTATGTTCGTGTTGATAAGTTGTGATCTGCGCCCGTTGGCGACCCAAAAATGTTGTTTGCCCACCAGTTTTGGAACGGCTAACGTTCTGGATCTGAGGGCGTGAAGGAAATTTATTTTTTACATTTTTCTCCGTTAGTGGGCTAATTACAATTGGCTGTCCTACAAGTCCACCGGAGGTTTTTTTAAAGTTTTCACCTTCACTTGGGTCCGTTTTCTGCAGTTATTATTTAGTTGTGTTTTGCTTGTCTGGTCATGCACGCTAACTGTTAGGTTATTTCTTTTACAGCCCCTAATTTTTCATCTTCCCAGGTTTGGGTGGTGGGCCATTCCTATATTTTTTGGCTGCACAGGCAGCTGAGTTGCTAGGCGTTCAGAGTGTCAGGTGGCTGTGAGTTAGGGGTTTACGGTGGTCTGGTTTATTGTCATTACTTTTTGACAAAGAGAGGTGCTGGGGTCGTCCAGACATTGTTATACTTCATCTAGGAGGTATCCACATAGGCCAGCAGAAAGGTATATAATTGACACTTCACGTCTCTTATTTTTGTCTGTGTCTTTATTTTAGAGATAAGCTAGCTTATTGGTTATGCAAAGGTTAATCGCAATAAATCAAAAGACGCCTTATGGAAAGCATAGATGTCAGTAAAGATAAAATACACAGGGAGATATGTATCAAACGTTGGAGAGAGATAAAGTAGACACAGATTAAGTACCAACCAATGAGCTTCTAACTGCCATTATACAGGCTGTGTTTGACAGGAGCTGATTGGTTGGTACTTTATCCTTCACCAAGGTCTGATAGATCTCCTACACAGTACCTAAATACTGTATGACTTATTTATGTAGCTATGTATTTAGTAAACAGATTAATATGCAAAATAACTTTATAATGCAATAGTTCTGATGTCAGAATAAACGTATTTGACACAAGAATTAATATGTATTTAATTGTATAATATGTATCCTCCAAATAATTCTTCCAAAGTATTCTACATGGCTGCGTGTTTCACTGGTCTGTTAAGTAATACTGTACATACCTATTTGTGTTTAAGTACATACATTTCATAGAAACTAATGCTCTTTCTTCCTCGCGTGCCTATATCTGGGATCACTGAGATGAGTTGTACCACTGCGCTGCCTCTGTGATGTGTGTCTATGTCTGGGGGCAGATTGTAACAAGATGTGATCATTTGCCCTGCACACAGCTGTGGAGGGAATATTTGTGTGAAGTGGCAGAAAAGATTTTAAATGCTTGTGAAGTTCCCCCAACCAGAGACATATCTAAACAGATGAATATATTAAGATTCATTAATTAGGAACTTAAACACAAATCCCTGAGGTTAGTTAGTGCAGATACTCAGCAGTGATTGCAGATTAGTACACTGCATATCCAGTCAATGGAGCGCAGATCATTCTAGTCTACAGCAGAGGTTAAAATGCACCATGTGTGTCCACTTTATAATTGGTGAGATGTGAAGGCAAGAAGAGGATATATGAATACATCAGTACTGTACTGCATTAGAACAATAGGGCCAGGGGCGCTATAACATTTTTAGGGCGGGGTAATATATAATTTCATTTTCGGCACTTCTAAATTGCCACCCCCTCAGGGGCAGCTGAAGTTACCAGCCACAACAACTACCTGATGACAAAGATATATCTATCTATATTTTTATACGGATGTAGCCACGCTAATTGTGGCCACATCTAGGCGCGAATGCGCCTCGCTTGCTGTGACCGCATGCATGTCTTAGACGCACACGCGCCTCATTCAAAGTGAATGAGGCAGCAAAAGACGCAGCTTGGCGCTAGCCGAGCCGGGAGTGGATGTAGCAGTCAGATGAAGCCACAGTAAGCGTGGCTACATCTGTAGATATCTCTATCTACAGTATCAGTGCTGCAAGGCAGTGCTGTAGGAGCGTTTGAGTCCATAGAGGAAAGCTAAAAGATGAAGGAGAAGCTGTGGGGGAAGAGGGGAGGAACATATGAAATGAGAGGTGAAAGGGCACAGGGCTGGTCCCAGATGAGGGGCCTGCCCACAGTAACTAGTTGCATACTGTAGGGGCTGGCTGGCAACTTTTAGCCTGGGGAGCAAGTCCAGAGCACTGGCCCATAAGTAATGGAGCCATCTTAAATGGAGGTTTTTTTGTCTAAAAAATATTTATTAATAAAAAAAAAATAGGCCTGGTGTAAATTATCCCAAAGATACTTTATTATACATTTTTTACAAAAATCCCATAATGCTATAGGTGTTTTCACCCATCGGTCATTATTGGCGCTATCTTGGCCCTTTTCGGGCGTGATATCCTATCGCAGCAGATAGGATATTGCCCTATAATGAAAAAACACTCGAGTTTCTTTAACAAAAACACAACACATAATTTTATTGGACCATCAGGCATTGCAGTTGGTGGTCCAGGACCAAATTACATTTTTATGGTCAATTTGAAATGTAAAACCAGTGCTAGTGGCTACTGATCATAAAATATATACACAAACACAACCACAACTATGTCCTCTAGCACATAACTGAGATGGTGCAAATGAAAAACTCTGAATGAGGCCCATTGTTTCCCAGCGACATTTGCATGATTTCCTCTGCCATACAATAGTATGGTGATGGCGAAATCATTAGATGTTTGCAGATATCAGAGAGAAAAGTGATTTTCTCTATGTTATCTGCCATCATACATGCAGATGTTCAATGTAAGTGTAAAAAGCGCTGGTTAAAGAGCATTTGACACTTAGCACCTTTAACCCCCAAAGGTCAGTGTATAGAGACAAAAATGACATACAGGAACTACCTACCACCATAATTATTATTATCATTTTTTTTTTTTTTTTGCTGTTGAAAAAAAGAGTATAAACAATACTAAACATACACTTACTTTGACTTGCTCTTTTTCTTTCCTCTTTCTTTTCCTTTAACTGGGTCCTTCTCCTTCTGCCCTTCAGCTCTTCCCCTGTGTGTTTTTCTATTCACTTCCTGTCACACTCTGGGTGCAGCCAGGGGTGAACTTTCTATGGCCCTTTCTACATGGGAGTTTCATACCGCTCAACTTTTTGTCTCTCTAAAGAGGGGCGTGGCCTAAGAAATGGGGCGTGGCTTCACAGAGGACCCGCGATCGCTAGCCACGCCCCCGTTTTCGTAACTGAGGGGGCCTGCCCAGCGCTCTGTGAGCCGCTGGCATGCCCCCTCTCCCTCTGACGCCAGTGAATCATACATGCCGACATTCTGGCTGCTCTCTGCGGGAGAGAGCAGCCAGGTCGGCTCAGCAGGGGGGCAGGGGAGGGCTGTGACGTGGGGAGGAGGTGGTCCGGAGGCGGGACAGGGGGTGGAGCAGGGGTGGGGTGGGGGCGGAGTTACCATACCACATCCTTTAAGCCACGCCCCCGCTCTGTAATGCCGCAAACCCCGGCATTACACTGCAGGGGGCGTGGCTATGATGACGCAATTCAGCAAGAATCGCGTCATCAACTGCCCGGACCGCCCACTTTACACACTAAGTGGGCGGACGGGCAGGGGGACCCCTGATTCCGGGAGACTTGCCTGCTCTTCCGGGGGGCCGGGAGGGTCACCCGATTTTCGGAAGCCTCCCCGCCATTTCGGGAGAGTAGGCAAGTATGCAGTTCAACGCTGCTCTGGTAAGCAGGGCACCGAGAGACAGAGCCTCCCAACTGCCCCCCCACCCCCACCGCGGGACACTGCGGCCCGCAGGTGGGACAGCAGGACAGACCCCAAAAAACGGGACTATCCCGCGAAAATCAGGACAGTTGGGAGGTATGGAGTTTCCTATTGACAAAGGCTCCCATGTAGGGTCCTCCTATTAGGAGTGGGCAATAATAAGCTACCCTCCAGCTGATGTTGAACTATACATCCCAGCATGCCTAACACATTTTCAGCATGGCCTGCTGGGATATGTAGTCCCACAGCTGGAGCGCCACTTATTTATTTATTTAAAAATAGCTTATTGTGGGAGTCTCTTATTAAGAAAGAGGCTCCCATTTATACCAACTTTCATTTTCTTTTCATGTAATTTTTATTTATTTATAAGTAATTATCGGTGAGGGGTGGTGGGGGTCTCGGGTGACACAGCCGCTAGCAGCAGGCCGGCCGTGTCACTAATATTTTGTGTAGCTGTTAGCTGCTGCGCTCCTGCCCCCCTCCTTCCCCCCATGCTTTTTTAAGTTAGTCAGCCGCCCCATCCCATTCCCAGTGTGATACGGCCGCCTATGCGCGGCAGGGCGGCCGTATCACAAATCGCATAGCAACTTATTGTGTATCTACAGGGCTTCCAAAGCCC
Organism: Pseudophryne corroboree; assembly: GCF_028390025.1. Taxonomy (NCBI): domain Eukaryota; kingdom Metazoa; phylum Chordata; class Amphibia; order Anura; family Myobatrachidae; genus Pseudophryne; species Pseudophryne corroboree. Next base: position 423,346,703 of record NC_086446.1, on the reverse strand, counting down.
TGTAGGATACAAAAGGCAGAGGGGAGTCATGTAACCATGGCTGCGCCGATAAGACAGTCACAGTCGGAGCGCAGCCGCGGCTGCAGGCTACAGCAGCCTAACACTAGACCACCAGGGATTTCAATTTATGAGGCAGCCCGTGACACTTGGCGGTAGCCACGGCTGTACTCGGAGTCGGACTGTTACTGTCAGTGCGGCCGTGGCTTCAGCAGAGCTGTGTAGTGCAGGGGTGGCCAAGCAGTCAGTGGCAAAGAGCCAGAAAAGATCTGTCATATCATGTGCGTGCCGAAGGTGCACAAGCAAAAATGGGAGCGTGGCATAGTTGTCACAAAGCCACACCCCATTTTTATGCGCACACCTTTCGGTTTGACGTTTGTAGGAGTATGACCTTGTGTCATAACCCCCGTTTTAAGTCATGTTGTACAGTGCCACATACAAATAAAGCCCCTGTACAGTGCCACATACATATAAAAACACCAAAAAATAGGTGCCTCCACAGTGCCAAATACATATATGCCTCCACAGTGCCAGATACATATATGTCCCCACAGTGCCAGATACATATATGTCCCCACAATGCCAGATCCATATATTCCTCCACAGTGCCAGATACATATATTCCTCTACAGCGCCAGATACATATGTCCCCCACAGTGCCAGATACATATATGTCCCCACAGTGCCAGATACATATATTCCTCCACAGTGCCAGATACATATATTCCACCACAGCGCCAGATACATATATGCCCCACAGTGCCAGATACATATATGTCCCCATAGTGTCAGTTACATATATGTCCCCATAGTGTCAGATACATATATGTCCCCACAGTGCCAGATATGCCCCGACTACCAGATACATATACTCCTCCACAGTGCCAGATACATATATGCCCCCATAGTGCCAGATATGCCCCCACTGCCAGATAGACATCTCCCCAGTGCCAGATATGCCCCCACTGCCATATACACATCTCCCCAGTGCCAGATATGCCCCCAGTGTAAGATACACATGTTCCCTCTGTGCCAGATATGCCCCCAGTGCCAGATATGCCTCCAGTGTCAGATACACATGTCTCCCCAGTGCCAGATATACCCACAGTACCAGATATGCCCACAGTGCCAGATACACATGTCCCCCCAGTGCCAGATATGCCCCCACTGCTAGCAACACATCTCCCCAGTGCCAGATATACTGTACCCCCAGTGCCAAATATGCCCCCAATGCCAGATACACGTCCCCCAGTGCCAGATACACATGTCCCCACAGTGCCAGATATGCCCCCAGTGCCAAATATGCCCCCACTGTCAGCTACACATCTCCCCAGTGCCAGATATGCCCCCACTGCCAGCTATACGTCTCCCCAGTGCCAGATATGCCCCCAGTGCCAGATACACGTCCCCCCAGTGCCAGATATGCCCCCAGTGCCAGAAACACATGTCCCCGCAGTGCCAGATATGCCCCCAGTGCCAGATACACGTCCCCCCAGAGCCAGATATGCCCCCAGTGTCAGAAACACATGTCCCCCCAGTGCCAGATATGCCCCGTGCCAGATATGCCCCCAGTGCCAGATACACATCCCCCCAGTCTCAGATATGCCCCCAGTGTAAGATACACATGTCCCCACACTGTGCCCCCCCAAGTGCTGCTCACCGCCGCGCTGCTGATCTCCTCAGTCTGCTGCTTGCGAGGGGAGGAGAGCATAGTGTGTGCCTCTCCCGCCCCTCAGTCTCCACTCTCCGGCGGCGTTGATTCTCTCAAATTAGGCGCCGGCCCGTTAGCTAATCAGAGTTCGCGGACCGGCAGCTAAGACTCCTGATTGGCTGCCAGTCCGCAAGCTCTGACTGGCTCACAGGCCGGCGTGGGCACTGCAGACTAGGGCAGCGGGAGGTGCCGTGGGAGCTTACGATCCGCATGCGGAGATAGAAAGAGCCGCACGTGGCTCGAGAGCCGCGGGTTGGCCACCATTGGTGTAGTGGAAGGTGGTGGCCGGCCCGTGATCCTTGGCAGTAGCATGGCCCGGGGGGCACATGGCACCCTGCCCCTCGGGCCAGACCGCCTCTGGGGCTGGATGCAGGGTGGGGGAGGGCCCTGGAGGCAGTCGGAGAAGGCCTGTGGGAAAAGAGAAGGTGTAACAGCCAGGAAGTGGTTATTTATGCAATTTCACACACAAATATACAAATATTTATAGTTCCATTGGTTGAAAGAATAGGCATAAGCCTGGAACATCCCACATTTCTGCTGCGGGGTACACTGGGCTCCACAAGGATTGGACAATGGGGTGTAGAGTAGGATCTTGATCCGAGGCACCAACAGGCTCAAAGCTTTGACTGTTCCCAGAATGCACAGCGCCGCCTCCTCTATAGCCCCGCCTGCCAGCACAGGAGCTCAGTTTTTAGTTTTGTAAGTTGGTGCTGCAGTAAGCAGGCACTTAACAGAGGGGCTGCTCCATGCAGCCCTAAAAAAAGCTTTTTATGAGATAAAAAGTGAAGACTTCAAGGGCAGCAGTTGTGGTAAATGTCTTGTGACATTCACTGCTACAGCTCCAGCTCTTCCCAGCGGCGCTGTACACTCCCGAGCCCTGATCGCCAGCTACCTACAGTGGAGGCTCCGGTTTTCTTCACGTTAGACACACACGGCTGGGGCTCTCCAGGATCGCGTGGCCGCGCTTCGGGAGGTGGTAAGTGGGTCCCACTTGTGGGACCCTGTCTCTATCGCGATCCGGCGTGGTCAGTGGGAGGCAGGCCGTGCGCGCTGGCGGTGGACACTGTGGATACAGGCGATCCCACTAGATCACCAGGGCATGGGCGCAGGTCAGGTTTTCTCTCTAAACCAATTCTTATATCGCCCACAGTACCCGGTGGTTTTGCCAGCAGAGGGGATAAGGCTTAGACCTGAAGCCCCTCCCCCAGCCCCAGGGCGCCATTTCTAGCAAGTGTTCCCGCCCTGGAGCTGCATCTCTGTCTTTTCCACACTCCCTGTCAGTGTCTGCAGCGCCATTATCCCTCAGCTCACTGTTCCTGGGACTGCTTGGGCAAATCCTCCTATGTAAAGCCGCCTGGTTGTCAATGCTGTGACTTTACATGACACTTAAGTATTCTACCTGCCTTTTTTAGTCAGTGTTAGTAAGAAAGAGTGCACTTAGTCACGGTTTTATAGTACAATTACCCTGTGATATACATCCAGTTCTTACTGTGTACTGTTATATCTATCTATTGTTATATAGCTGTGTAAGCTAGTCCAGTGCAGTATTATTGTCAGTAATAACCTCTGCATTGTACAAACTGTGACTATCTGTGTGTGCATCTGATAGCTGAGTGTTGTCCATTTCGTGTCTTTCACTCAACTTGCTATCCCTATATTCTATAACCTGAGGGCTTGGTGCGTCAGGTTTTATCTAATATAGGATTTTCACAAAGATATACCGTATTACGTATTTTTCTCTGTGATTTAGTCACCATATCTCTCCTTTATCTCTGCTGGTGCTGACTACACTGCGCAGGGGTTTGGGTTTAGAGGTATAGTGCTGCTGATAATTGTACTGTGTTACCTCATACAGCAAGTATATCATGTCTGCTTCTGAGGGTAACGGTTCTGGCGCTGAACACACTGCCGGTGTTGCTGAAGCCACAGATCCATATGAGAAGGATATAGCAGCTGTGGGCTCTGGTTCTGGGGGCTCCTTGCCCCCCAGTGGGACTGTGGCAACGGAGGCACATACTGACCCACCGTGGGCCGCTTTTTCCACGCTTCTGCATACGCTAGTTCATAAACTAACACCCCCTATGGGACCCCCAATGCCGGTACAACCGTATGTGATCCCTGCAGCTAACCCGCCGTGGGCGGACGATTTATCTGCTCAGTTAAAGAAGTTGAACCAGTCCCTGACTACTAAAAAGTCTGACAATCGCTCGCCTAAGTCCAAGGGGTCCTCTAAGCGAGCGCTTGTCTCCTCACAATCCACTGCTGTCACTGACACCTCGTCTGATGAAGACGGCACGTATACTGAGTTGACCCCACAGGTTCTGACTCAGATATGGCTGATGGGGAGGGTAGTTCACATGTGGATGTTCCTGATCTTGTGGAGGCTATTAAGTTAATTCTACAGATTACGGATGATCCCGAGCCATCCGTCCCTCCTAAGAAACCAGATAGGTTCAAGCGTCAGAAGGTGGTTAAACAAGTTTTACCTCACTCTGACCACCTAGTGGATATATGTCAGGAACCCTGGGAAAACCCGGGTACGAAGTTTGTGCCTCACAAGAAAATGCTGGCTCGCTATCCCCTCGCACCAGAGCTGTCTTAGAATTGGGAAACGCCTCCTCCAGTAGACTCACATGTGGCTAGGATGGTGGTTTCCTCAGCTCTACCTGTCACTACCATCACGTCTCTAAAAGAGCCTACGGATAAGCGTGTGGAGTGTTGTCTGAAAGCGATTTACACCCTCACGGGTGCTGCGCAAAGGCTCACTATTGCAGCTACATGGGCTGCCGAGGCTATTTAAGCGTGGGCCTTGGAGTTAGATACTGAAATCTCCTCTGACCATGCTGAACAATGCTTGTCATATATTGTCACAGCTTCTCGCTATATTAAAGAGGCGGCTTCGGATGCCGGTATCCTAGCAGCCTCTACTACGTCAGTCCTGGCTCGCCGGCTATTGTGGCTGAGATCCTGGTCTGTGGATCTGGACTCTAGAAAAACCCTGGAGGTACTCCCTTTCAAGGGAGATATTCTGATTGGGGAGGACTTAAATAAGATAGTGGCTGACTTGGCTACTGCCAAAACTGCCTGTCTACCAAATACCGCTCCTTCTGTGTCGAAGGCTAAAGGTACGTCCTTTCGCCCTTCAGGTAAAGCAAAAGGTCAGGCGTACTACAAGCGGGCCCGCACTTCCAAACCTGGTAAGCCATAGCCCAAAAGAGCCTGGGCTGCCCGTCAGCCAGCTTCCAAGACCGATAAGCCTGCCGCATGACGGGGCGGGCCTCCCCCTGGGGGATCCCAGGGTGGGGGGCCGGCTTCTTGGGTATACCCAGGAATGGTTGAAGACCACTTCAGATGCCTGGGTACGAGAAGTCGTCACTCGAGGTTACGCCATAGCCTTCAAAAACCGACCCCCTCATCGATTTTGCCAGACAGACGTTCCATCGGACCAGCCAAAGGCAAACACTCTGCATTCGGTGGTACAGACCCTCCTGGATACAGGAGTCGTAGTACAGGTGCCTCTTGCTCAGAGGGGCCGGGGGTACTATTCTCCGCTGTTTCTAGTCCCGAAACCGAATGGGTCCTCCCAGCCCATTCTCAACCTCAAGGCATTGAACAGGTTTGTGAAGGTTTCCAAGTTCCATATGGAAACTATTCGCTCTATAGTTCTGGCCTTGGAACCTGGGGACTACATGGTCTCTCTGGATATACAGGATGCTTACCTGCATATTCCTATAGCAGCGTCACATCAGCAATACCTGAGGTTCGCTATTGGCAACCTTCATTACCAGTTTCAGGCGTTACCTTTTCGTTTGACAACGGCTCTGCGAGTCTTCACCAAAGTAATGGCGGTGATGAAGGTGGTACTCCGCCATCAAGGGGTTATGATACTGCCGTACCTGGACGACTTGTTAATCCTGGCAAATTCCCCAGAACTTCTCCTGTGTCATTTGGATATGACGGTCCGGTTTCTACAAGCCCACAGGTGGCTCATCAGCTGGAAGAAATCCTCCCTGGTCCCTTCTCAGAGCATGGTGCACCTGGGAGCACTAATGGACACTGACAACCAGTGGTTTTTCTTGTCTCAGGAGAAAGTCCTGAAGCTTCAGGACAGGATTCGTTGCTTCCTTTCTCGTCCGCAAGTGTCGATACATTCGGCAATGCAGGTGCTGGGCCTCATGGTCTCAGCATTCGACATGGTGGAGTATGCTCAATTCCATTCTCGCCCCCTCCAGAGGCTGATTCTAGCCAAGTGGGACGGCCTGCCTCACCGGATCAGGTCTCACATGATCTCATTGACTCCGGAGGTCCATCTGTCGCTACTTTGGTGGCTCCGGGATATCCAACTGGGTCCTGTTGACGACAGATGCCAGTCTAAGAGGTTGGGGCACGGTGCTGGAGCAACACTCCCTTCAGGGTCGGTGGACCAAGGAGGAGTCTCTCCTCTCGATCAACATTCTGGAATTGCGGGCGGTCTTCAATGCGTTGAACCTGGCCCAGCATTTAATTCAGAACCGTCCTGTTCAAATACAGTCGGACAACGCCACCACTGTGGCTTACATAAATCATCAAGGCGGCACTCGAAGCCGTTCAGCAATGAAGGAAGTCTCACGGATTCTACATTAGGTGAAACGCCATCTACCGGCCATATCGGCAATATTCATTCCGGGAGTCCTCAATTGGGAAGCGGACTTTCTCAGTCGTCAGGACGTGCATGCCGGCGAGTGGAGCCTCCATCCTTCTGTTTCAACTCCTAGTGGAAAAGTGGGGTCTTCCAGATGTAGATCTGATGGCATCTCAACACAATCACAAGGTTCCGGTCTTCGGAGCAAGGACAAGGGATCCTCAAGCAGCATTCGTGGATGCGCTGGCGGTGCCGTGGAGGTTTCGGCTGCTGTACGTGTTCCCTCCGGTGTCACTCCTGCCCAGGGTAATTCGGAAGTTCAAGCAAGAAAAAGGAAATCTGCTTCTCATAGCTCCGGCGTGGCCCAGACGGCACTGGTTCTCAGACCTGCAAGGCCTATCGTCAGAGTGTCCACTTCTGCTTCCACAACGCCCAGACCTCCTCGTTCAGGGCCCCTGTATCTACCAGGACCTAGCCCGGCTGTCTTTGACGGCGTGGCTCTTGAAGCTTCCATCTTGAGGGCTAAGGGTTTTTATGAAGAGGTCATTAAAACTATGTTGCGGGCCCAGAAACCGGCTTCTGCTCGGATTTACTATAGGGTCTGGCATTCCTACTTTGTTTGGTGCGCATCTAATAATTATGACGCTTCCAAGTTTAGTACAGCCAAACTTTTGGCTTTTCTGCAGCAGGGCCTAGATTTAGGCATGCGTTTGGCCTCCCTCAAGGTTCATATTTCTGCCTTGTCGGTGTGGTTTCAGAGAAAAATTGCAACTTTACCTGATGTTCATACTTTCACTCAGGGTGTGTTGCGTATCCAACCTCCCTATGTCCCGCCTGTGGCTCCTTGGGACTTGTCGGTGGTTTTGGAGGCGTTGCAGGAGCCTCTGTTTGAACCCCTGGTTTCAGCTGACCTTAAGTGGCTTTCCCTTAAGGTGGTGTTCTTGCTGGCTATTGCCTCTGCTAGAAGAATGTCGGATCTGGGTGCCTTGTCTTGTAGTTCCCCATATCTGATTTTTCACCGTGACCGGGTGGTTCTTAGGACTCGTCCCGGATATTTACCTAAGGTGGTTTCTTCGTTCCACCTTAATCAGGAGATTGTGGTTCCGTCCCTTGTCTCTCCTGATCTGTCTCCCAAAGAGAGGTCTTTGGATGTGGTACGGGCTCAACGTATATACGTGAAGAGAACTGCTTCTGTTCGAAAATCTGATTCTCTCTTTGTTTTGTTTGGATTTCACAAACGTGACTGGCCTGCTCACAAGCAGACCCTGGCCTGATGGATTAGAATGGTGATTGCACATGCTTATGTGAAGGCTGGTCTATCAGATCCTACTCACATTACGGCCCATTCTACTCGGTCTGTTGGACCTTCTTGGGCGGCCCAACGTGGTGCGACCCTTGAACAATTGAGCAAGGTGGCTACGTGGTCCTCCGGGAACACGTTCATAAGGTTCGATGCCTTCGATACTGCCGCTTCCAAGGATGCTTCCTTTGGACGCCGGGTTCTTGTGCCCGCTACAGTGCGTCCCCTCCCATAAGGAACTGCTTTAGGACATCCCCATTGTCCAATCCTTGTGGAGCCCAGTGTACCTCGCAGCAGAAAACGAGATTTATGGTAAGAACTTACCTTTGTTAAATCTCTTTCTGCGAGGTACACTGGGCTCCACAAGGCGCCCACCCTGACGCACTTAGCTTCTTTGAGTTGGTATGGCATTAGCCGTTGACACTTCTCTTGTCATGAGAGTGTGGTGTGTCAAAGTCTAAAAATATTGCAGTACACACATCACGTACAAACAACACACAGATGGCCTCCGCGCGTGTACTTGTTCTGCTGTGCGTGCACATATTCGCAATTTGCGTATGGTCGCTCCCGCGGTCGTGCGCATCAGCGCGTGTTATGGGTATTTACGGTAGAGTTTGTGAACACATGGAGAGCTATCAAAACACATTACATATTTAATCCAAATAGTGCACAATGTACACATAGTCCCCCTGCACCACACCAGAAAGTAACAACAGTTTAAATGATTCCAGAACAAAGGGATTCACCTTTACAGGATAAGAGGGGACAGACTAAGGTTATAAGGTGGTGTTTGGTATCCAGCTGTAGGGTATTTTAAGGGTAACATTCCGGTGTTGGTCTGCGGAAGATCGCATGTTCCTGCGGATAGTTATGTGCAGAAGCAGAATATAGATATAAACTGTATTTACTGTATATTATGTATGCGGCAGGAATCCAGAGGAGACCACCCACAAAAGGCAGTTGGGAAAGACATCGCCTACCTTTTCAAATCGACCTATGACCTCTCCTGTACTGTAAAAGTGCATTCCTGTGTCCAATGGACAAAGGGATTACAGTATCCATTGTATTGCTTTTGGAAGAATTGTATAAATAAAGCCTGCTGCAGCCTGGCCTGGCACAAGACTCACAACGTTATCTATTAGATGACGGAGGACCGGACTGGGAAGCGCACGCGAATATACTCACGTATGTACATTGACTGTAGCCATTTACTCTGTTATATTGTAGTGTATTATTTGTATTGTAAAACCCCTTTCAGCAATAATCCACTGTGGTGTCGGAACCCAGCGATAAAATCACAATTGGTGTCGTGTCCTCATTGCCCTGCTAAGGTTTAAAGTGTTTTATCATTGCATTACATTACTGCTACGGTTTAAAGTGTTTTATCATTGCATTGCATTGCATTACTGTAAAGGGTTAAAGTGTATCTCTGGGTGTGCGCGCGCTGTGTGTACTTTGTACCCCCAGCGCGGCGTTTGTATGCAAAGTCCGTACAGTGATACGGGACTTCGTACGCAAACAGTGTATAAAGTACGTAGTGTGTGTACTAAGGTTAGCGGCCGCAGCGGCTCCATGGTAAAGTGTATTCTAAGTGTGTGTAAGGTATAGCTTTCATTCCTGTAAGATAATCAACATTATCAGGTGTATGTGGCTACTAACCGTTGTCGTCTCTTTTCCTGCTACTGCATTGAGCTGGTTAATAGAGATGAGCGCCTGAAATTTTTCGGGTTTTGTGTTTTGGTTTTGGGTTCGGTTCCGCGGCCGTGTTTTGGGTTCGAACGCGTTTTGGCAAAACCTCACCGAATTTTTTTTGTCGGATTCGGGTGTGTTTTGGATTCGAGTGTTTTTTTCCAAAAACACTAAAAAACAGCTTAAATCATAGAATTTGGGGATCATTTTGATCCCAAAGTATTATTAACCTCAAAAACCATAATTTACACACATTTTCAGTCTATTCTGAATACCTCACACCTCACAATATTATTTTTAGTCCTAAAATTTGCACCGAGGTCGCTGTGTAAGTAAGATAAGCGACCCTAGTGGCCGACACAAACACCGGGCCCATCTAGGAGTGGCACTGCAGTGTCACGCAGGATGTCCCTTCCAAAAAACCCTCCCCAAACAGCACATGACGCAAAGAAAAAAAGAGGCGCAATGAGGTAGCTGTGTGAGTAAGATTAGCGACCCTAGTGGCCGACACAAACACCGGGCCCATCTAGGAGTGGCACTGCAGTGTCACGCAGGATGTCCCTTCCAAAAAACCCTCCCCAAACAGCACATGACGCAAAGAAAAAAAGAGGCGCAATGAGGTAGCTGTGTGAGTAAGATTAGCGACCCTAGTGGCCGACATAAACACCGGGCCCATCTAGGAGTGGCACTGCAGTGTCACGCAGGATGTCCCTTCCAAAAAACCCTCCCCAAACAGCACATGACGCAAAGAAAAAAAGAGGCGCAATGAGGTAGCTGTGTGAGTAAGATTAGCGACCCTAGTGGCCGACACAAACACCGGGCCCATCTAGGAGTGGCACTGCAGTGTCACGCAGGATGTCCCTTCCAAAAAACCCTCCCCAAACAGCACATGACGCAAAGAAAAAAAGAGGCGCAATGAGGTAGCTGACTGTGTGAGTAAGATTAGCGACCCTAGTGGCCGACACAAACACCGGGCCCATCTAGGAGTGGCACTGCAGTGTCACGCAGGATGTCCCTTCCAAAAAACCCTCCCCAATCAGCACATGATGCAAAGAAAAAGAAAAGAAAAAAGAGGTGCAAGATGGAATTGTCCTTGGGCCCTCCCACCCACCCTTATGTTGTATAAACAAAACAGGACATGCACACTTTAACCAACCCATCATTTCAGTGACAGGGTCTGCCACACGACTGTGACTGATATGACGGGTTGGTTTGGACCCCCCCCAAAAAAGAAGCAATTAATCTCTCCTTGCACAAACTGGCTCTACAGAGGCAAGATGTCCACCTCATCTTCACCCTCCGATATATCACCGTGTACATCCCCCTCCTCACAGATTATCAATTCGTCCCCACTGGAATCCACCATCTCAGCTCCCTGTGTACTTTGTGGAGGCAATTGCTGCTGGTCAATGTCTCCGCGGAGGAATTGATTATAATTCATTTTAATGAACATCATCTTCTCCACATTTTCTGGATGTAACCTCGTACGCCGATTGCTGACAAGGTGAGCGGCGGCACTAAACACTCTTTCGGAGTACACACTTGTGGGAGGGCAACTTAGGTAGAATAAAGCCAGTTTGTGCAAGGGCCTCCAAATTGCCTCTTTTTCCTGCCAGTATAAGTACGGACTGTGTGACGTGCCTACTTGGATGCGGTCACTCATATAATCCTCCACCATTCTATCAATGTTGAGAGAATCATATGCAGTGACAGTAGACGACATGTCCGTAATCGTTGTCAGGTCCTTCAGTCCGGACCAGATGTCAGCATCAGCAGTCGCTCCAGACTGCCCTGCATCACCGCCAGCGGGTGGGCTCGGAATTCTGAGCCTTTTCCTCGCACCCCCAGTTGCGGGAGAATGTGAAGGAGGAGATGTTGACAGGTCGCGTTCCGCTTGACTTGACAATTTTGTCACCAGCAGGTCTTTCAACCCCAGCAGACCTGTGTCTGCCGGAAAGAGAGATCCAAGGTAGGCTTTAAATCTAGGATCGAGCACGGTGGCCAAAATGTAGTGCTCTGATTTCAACAGATTGACCACCCGTGAATCCTTGTTAAGCGAATTAAGGGCTGCATCCACAAGTCCCACATGCCTAGCGGAATCGCTCCGTGTTAGCTCCTCCTTCAATGCCTCCAGCTTCTTCTGCAAAAGCCTGAGGACGGGAATGACCTGACTCAGGCTGGCAGTGTCTGAACTGACTTCACGTGTGGCAAGTTCAAAGGGCATCAGAACCTTGCACAACGTTGAAATCATTCTCCACTGCACTTGAGACAGGTGCATTCCACCTACTATATCGTGCTCAATTGTATAGGCTTGAATGGCCTTTTGCTGCTCCTCCAACCTCTGAAGCATATAGAGGGTTGAATTCCACCTCGTTACCACTTCTTGCTTCAGATGATGGCAGGGCAGGTTCAGTAGTTTTTGGTGGTGCTCCAGTTTTCTGTACGTGGTGCCTGTACGCCGAAAGTGTCCCGCAATTCTTCTGGCCACCGACAGCATCTCTTGCACGCCCCTGTCGTTTTTTAAAAAATTCTGCACCACCAAATTCAAGGTATGTGCAAAACATGGGACGTGCTGGAATTGGCCCAGATTTAATGCACACACAATATTGCTGGCGTTGTCCGATGCCACAAATCCACAGGAGAGTCCAATTGGGGTAAGCCATTCCGCGATGATCTTCCTCAGTTGCCGTAAGAGGTTTTCAGCTGTGTGCGTATTCTGGAAAGCGGTGATACAAAGCGTAGCCTGCCTAGGAAAGAGTTGGCGTTTGCGAGATGCTGCTACTGGTGCCGCCGCTGCTGTTCTTGCGGCGGGAGTCCATACATCTACCCAGTGGGCTGTCACAGTCATATAGTCCTGACCCTGCCCTGCTCCACTTGTCCATATGTCCGTGGTTAAGTGGACATTGGGTACAGCTGCATTTTTTAGGACACTGGTGACTCTTTTTCTGAGGTCTGTGTACATTTTCGGTATCGCCTGCCTAGAGAAATGGAACCTAGATGGTATTTGGTACCGGGGACACAGTACCTCCAACAAGTCTCTAGTTGGCTCTGCAGTAATGATGGATACCGGAACCACGTTTCTCACCACCCAGGATGCCAAGGCCTCAGTTATCCGCTTTGCAGTAGGATGACTGCTGTGATATTTCATCTTCCTCGCAAAGGACTGTTGAACAGTCAATTGCTTACTGGAAGTAGTACAAGTGGGCTTACGACTTCCCCTCTGGGATGACCATCGACTCCCAGCGGCAACAACAGCAGCGCCAGCAGCAGTAGGCGTTACACGCAAGGATGCATCGGAGGAATCCCAGGCAGGAGAGGACTCGTCAGAATTGCCAGTGACATGGCCTGCAGGACTATTGGCATTCCTGGGGAAGGAGGAAATTGACACTGAGGGAGTTGGTGGGGTGGTTTGCGTGAGCTTGGTTACAAGAGGAAGGGATTTACTGGTCAGTGGACTGCTTCCGCTGTCACCCAAAGTTTTTGAACTTGTCACTGACTTATTATGAATGCGCTGCAGGTGACGTATAAGGGAGGATGTTCCGAGGTGGTTAACGTCCTTACCCCTACTTATTACAGCTTGACAAAGGGAACACACAGCTTGACACCTGTTGTCCGCATTTCTGGTGAAATACCTCCACACCGAAGAGCTGATTTTTTTGGTATTTTCACCTGGCATGTCAACGGCCATATTCCTCCCACGGACAACAGGTGTCTCCCCGGGTGCCTGACTTAAACAAACCACCTCACCATCAGAATCCTCCTGGTCAATTTCCTCCCCAGCGCCAGCAACACCCATATCCTCCTCATCCTGGTGTACTTCAACACTGACATCTTCAATCTGACTATCAGGAACTGGACTGCGGGTGCTCCTTCCAGCACTTGCAGGGGGCGTGCAAATGGTGGAAGGCGCATGCTCTTCACGTCCAGTGTTGGGAAGGTCAGGCATCGCAACCGACACAATTGGACTCTCCTTGTGGATTTGGGATTTCGAAGAATGCACAGTTCTTTGCTGTGCTGCTTTTGCCAGCTTGAGTCTTTTCATTTTTCTAGCGAGAGGCTGAGTGCTTCCATCCTCATGTGAAGCTGAACCACTAGCCATGAACATAGGCCAGGGCCTCAGCCGTTCCTTGCCACTCCGTGTGGTAAATGGCATATTGGCAAGTTTACGCTTCTCCTCCGACAATTTTATTTTAGGTTTTGGAGTCTTTTTTTTACTGATATTTGGTGTTTTGGATTTGACATGCTCTGTACTATGACATTGGGCATCGGCCTTGGCAGACGACGTTGCTGGCATTTCATCGTTTCGGCCATGACTAGTGGCAGCAGCTTCAGCACGAGGTGGAAGTGGATCTTGATCTTTCCCTAATTTTGGAACCTCAGCATTTTTGTTCTCCATATTTTAATAGGCACAACTAAAAGGCACCTCAGGTAAACAATGGAGATGGATGGATTGGATACTAGTATACAATTATGGACGGGCTGCCGAGTGCCGACACAGAGGTAGCCACAGCCGTGAACTACCGCACTGTACTGTGTCTGCTGCTAATATATAGACTGGTTGATAAAGAGATAGTATACTCGTAACTAGTATGTATGTATAAAGAAAGAAAAAAAAACCACGGTTAGGTGGTATATACAATTATGGACGGGCTGCCGAGTGCCGACACAGAGGTAGCCACAGCCGTGAACTACCGCACTGTACTGTGTCTGCTGCTAATATATAGACTGGTTGATAAAGAGATAGTATACTCGTAACTAGTATGTATGTATAAAGAAAGAAAAAAAAACCACGGTTAGGTGGTATATACAATTATGGACGGGCTGCCGAGTGCCGACACAGAGGTAGCCACAGCCGTGAACTACCGCACTGTACTGTGTCTGCTGCTAATATATAGACTGGTTGATAAAGAGATAGTATACTCGTAACTAGTATGTATGTATAAAGAAAGAAAAAAAAACCACGGTTAGGTGGTATATACAATTATGGACGGGCTGCCGAGTGCCGACACAGAGGTAGCCACAGCCGTGAACTACCGCACTGTACTGTGTCTGCTGCTAATATAGACTGGTTGATAAAGAGATAGTATACTCGTAACTAGTATGTATGTATAAAGAAAGAAAAAAAAACCACGGTTAGGTGGTATATACAATTATGGACGGGCTGCCGAGTGCCGACACAGAGGTAGCCACAGCCGTGAACTACCGCACTGTACTGTGTCTGCTGCTAATATATAGACTGGTTGATAAAGAGATAGTATACTCGTAACTAGTATGTATGTATAAAGAAAGAAAAAAAAACCACGGTTAGGTGGTATATACAATTATGGACGGGCTGCCGAGTGCCGACACAGAGGTAGCCACAGCCGTGAACTACCGCACTGTACTGTGTCTGCTGCTAATATATAGACTGGTTGATAAAGAGATAGTATACTCGTAACTAGTATGTATGTATAAAGAAAGAAAAAAAAACCACGGTTAGGTGGTATATACAATTATGGACGGGCTGCCGAGTGCCGACACAGAGGTAGCCACAGCCGTGAACTACCGCACTGTACTGTGTCTGCTGCTAATATAGACTGGTTGATAAAGAGATAGTATACTACTAATATTATATACTGGTGGTCAGGTCACTGGTCACTAGTCACACTGGCAGTGGCACTCCTGCAGCAAAAGTGTGCACTGTTTAATTTTAATATAATATTATGTACTCCTGGCTCCTGCTATAACCTATAACTGGCACTGCAGTAGTGCTCCCCAGTCTCCCCCACAATTATAAGCTGTGTGAGCTGAGCAGTCAGACAGATATATAATATATATAGATGATGCAGCACACTGGCCTGAGCCTGAGCAGTGCACACAGATATGGTATGTGACTGACTGAGTCACTGTGTGTATCGCTTTTTTCAGGCAGAGAACGGATATATTAAATAAACTGCACTGTGTGTCTGGTGGTCACTCACTATATAATATATTATGTACTCCTGGCTCCTGCTATAACCTATAACTGGCACTGCAGTAGTGCTCCCCAGTCTCCCCCACAATTATAAGCTGTGTGAGCTGAGCAGTCAGACAGATATATATAATATTATATATAGATAATAGATGATGCAGCACACTGGCCTGAGCCTGAGCAGTGCACACAGATATGGTATGTGACTGAGTCACTGTGTGCTGTGTATCGCTTTTTTCAGGCAGAGAACGGATTATATTATGTACTCCTGGCTCCTGCTATAACCTATAACTGGCACTGCAGTAGTGCTCCCCAGTCTCCCCCACAATTATAAGCTGTGTGAGCTGAGCAGTCAGACAGATATATATAATATTATATATAGATAATAGATGATGCAGCACACTGGCCTGAGCCTGAGCAGTGCACACAGATATGGTATGTGACTGAGTCACTGTGTGCTGTGTATCGCTTTTTTCAGGCAGAGAACGGATTATAAATAAAAGTGGTGGTCACTGGTCACTATCAGCAAAACTCTGCACTGTACACTACTGAGTACTCCTAATGCTCCCCAAAATTAGTAAATCAAGTGTCTCTCTAATCTATTCTAATTCTAAACGGAGAGGACGCCAGCCACGTCCTCTCCCTATCAATCTCAATGCACGTGTGAAAATGGCGGCGACGCGCGGCTCCTTATATAGAATCCGAGTCTCGCGATAGAATCCGAGCCTCGCGAGAATCCGACAGCGTCATGATGACGTTCGGGCGCGCTCGGGTTAACCGAGCAAGGCGGGAAGATCCGAGTCGCTCGGACCCGTGAAAAAAAACATGAAGTTCTGGCGGGTTCGGATTCAGAGAAACCGAACCCGCTCATCTCTACTGGTTAACTAAAAACTGAGCTCCTGTGCAGGGAGGCGGGTTTATAGAGGAGGCGGCGCTGTGCATTCTGGGAACAGTCAAAACTTTAAGCCTGTTGGTGCCTCGGATCAAGATACTACTCTACACCCCATTGTCCAATCCTTGTGGAGCCCAGTGTACCTCACAGAAAGAGATTTAACAAAGGTAAGTTCTTACCATAAATCTCGTTTTTTTGAAATATAAATGTATTGTTCAGAACTTAAAAAAAGGCTAAATATATGCCCAAAATGAATCTGACAATTTAGGGGGTAATTCTGAGGTGGTAAAAAAGCACAAAAAAAGCAAATTACTTTGTATCTGGAACAAACCATGAGGTATATTTACTAAGGTCCCGATTTTGACCGAGATGCCGTTTTTTCTTCAAAGTGTCATCTCGGTAATTTACTAAGCAAAAATCACGGCAGTGATGAGGGCATTCGTAATATTTTGGAAGTCCTAGGAAAAAATCACGAATCAATACACCATCGGTCAAATACGCCTGCAATTTGGTAGAAATCGTGAATTTACTAAAAAGTGCAAAACACAAACACTGCCGACAATTGCCAAACACTGCTGTGATGAAATACAAATCGTGAAAAAGTGCTAAAAAAAAACAGACCTGCTTTTTTATCCCGTGTTTGTATAGGCATGCACGGATCCATGAGATCCGTGCATGTTTTTCAGTGGGAAGGGGTGGGAAATGTTATTATTTTTCCAAAAAAAAATGTGTGGGGTCCCCCCTCCTAAACCAAACCAGCCTCGGGCTCTTTGAGCCGGCCCTGGTTGCAAAAATATGGGGGAAAAATTGACAGGGGTTTCCCCATATTTAAGCAACCAGCACCGGGCTCTGCGCCTGGTCCTGGTTCCAAAAATACGGGGGACAAAAAGCGTAGGGGTCCCCACGTATTTTTGAAACCAGCACCGGGCTCCACTAGCTGGACAGATAATGCCACAGCCGGGGGTCACGTTTATACAGTGCCTTGCGGCCGTGGCATCAAATATCCAACTAGTCACCCCTGGCCGGAGTACCCTGGGGGAGTGGGGACCCCTTCAATCAAGGGGTCCCCCCCCCAGCCACCCAAGGGCCAGGGGTGAAGCCCGAGGCTGTCCCCCCCCATCCAATGGGCTGCGGATGGGGGGCTGATAGCCTTTGTTGAAAGTAATGAATATTGTTTTTAGTAGCAGTACTACAAGTCCCAGCAAGCCTCCCCCGCAAGCTGGTACTTGGAGAACCACAAGTACCAGCATGCGGCGGAAAACCGGGCCCGCTGGTACCTGTAGTACTACTACTAAAAAAATACCCAAATAAAGACATTACACACACACCTTGAAAGTATAACTTTAATGCATACATACACACCACCATATACACATACTTACCTTATGTTCACACGAGGGTCGGTCCTCTTCTCCAGTAGAATCCATGGTGTACCTGTTGAAAAAATCCTACTCACCAAATCCAGTGTAGAGGGCTCCTCGGATAATCCATTTGTAATCCACGTACTTGTAAAAATAAAGAAACGGGACACCCGACCACGAACTGAAAGGGGCCCCATGTTTTCACATGGGACCCCTTTCCCCGAATGCCAGAAACCCCCTCTGACTGATGTCTAAGTGGGTTCCATCAGCCAATCAGGGAACGCCACGTTGTGGCACCCTCCTGATCGGCTGTGTGCTCCTGTACTGTATGACAGGCGGCACACGGCAGTGTTACAATGTAGCGCCTATGCGCTCCATTGTAACCAATGGTGGGAACTTTGTGGTCAGCGGTTGACCGAAAGTGACCTCACCGCTGACTACAAAGTTCCCACCATTGGTTACAATGGAGCGCATAGGCGCTACATTGTAACACTGCCGTGTGCCGCCTGTCATACAGTACAGGAGCACACAGCCGATCAGGAGGATGCCACAACGTGGCGTTCCCTGATTGGCTGATGGAACCCACTTAGACATCAGTCAGAGGGGGTTTCTGGCATTCGGGGAAAGGGGTCCCATGTGAAAACATGGGGCCCCTTTCAGTTCGTGGTCGGGTGTCCCGTTTTTTTATTTTTACAAGTACGTGGATTACAAATGGATT
This sequence comes from Pseudophryne corroboree, assembly GCF_028390025.1. Taxonomy (NCBI): domain Eukaryota; kingdom Metazoa; phylum Chordata; class Amphibia; order Anura; family Myobatrachidae; genus Pseudophryne; species Pseudophryne corroboree. The sequence continues at coordinate 423,328,464 of NC_086446.1, read as the reverse complement.
ATCCGAGGAGCCCTCTACACTGGATTTGGTGAGTAGGATTTTTTCAACAGGTACACCATGGATTCTACTGGAGAAGAGGACCGACCCTCGTGTGAACATAAGGTAAGTATGTGTATATGGTGGTGTGTATGTATGCATTAAAGTTATACTTTCAAGGTGTGTGTGTAATGTCTTTATTTGGGTATTTTTTTAGTAGTAGTACTACAGGTACCAGCGGGCCCGGTTTTCCGCCGCATGCTGGTACTTGTGGTTCTCCAAGTACCAGCTTGTGGGGGAGGCTTGCTGGGACTTGTAGTACTGCTACTAAAAACAATATTCATTACTTTCAACAAAGGCTATCAGCCCCCCATCCGCAGCCCATTGGATGGGGGGGATAGCCTCGGGCTTCACCCCTGGCCCTTGGGTGGCTGGGGGGGGGGCCCTCTTGATTGAAGGGGTCCCCACTCCCCCAGGGTACTCCGGCCAGGGGTGACTAGTTGGATATTTGATGCCACGGCCGCAAGGCACTGAATAAAAGTGACCCCCGGCTGTGGCATTATCTGTCCAGCTAGTGGAGCCCGGTGCTGGTTTCAAAAATACGGGGGACCCCTACGCTTTTTGTCCCCCGTATTTTTGGAACCAGGACCAGGCGCAGAGCCCGGTGCTGGTTGCTTAAATATAGGGGAACCCCTGTCAATTTTTTCCCCATATTTTTGCAACCAGGGCCGGCTCAAAGAGCCCGAGGCTGGTTTGGTTTAGGAGGGGGGACCCCACGCAATTTTTTTTTTAAGTTTAAACATTTTTTTTTTTTTTTTTTTTTTTACAAGGTGCACAATGAAGCCCTGCACGGATCTCTCAGATCCGGCCGAGATTCATTGTATTAAAGTCGGCAGTGTTTTACAAGTCACTCACGTAAAACACTGCCTAAAAAAACGAATGACATCGACATCGGAAAAACCGAAAATGCAGAATACGGCAGCTTAGTAAATTAGTCGTAATCAATTCAAAAAGTTACATATTTACACTTTCGATGTCATTCGTGATTGAACTTTGACCTCAAATGGAAAATTACGAATCTTAGTAAATTTACCCCCATGTTGTAATGTGAATACATTTTTTTGCATGTAGGGTAAAAACTGGCTGCTGTGGTCCCAGCACTTCGCGGTCATGCCTACATCATGCTGCCTTCTCCCATGACCCGAAACCGGCACTCTGAACAGTAATCTGTGGGAGCTGCAGAGGGAGTGGAAGTGCAACATGGCTTCACCAAGGTGCAAAGTTACTTGCTCTTTTTTGCTTTGATCCAAACTCATATTTAGCCTTATAATCTCACACAGAAAAAAAAAAATCTGGCCTAGTACAAGGTAATCAGACACCCAGTGACAGTCATCGTATTAAGTGAGCAGTAACAAATAGGGAGAATACCAAAATCCTGCAAAAATGGCTTTGAAAAAAGTCCCCTTAGTTTACTTGGCTGAGTCATTAATTAATAATTATGGCCCTCATTCCGAGTCGTTCGCTCGGTAATTTTCATCGCATCGCAGTGAAATTCCGCTTAGTACGCATGCGCAATATTCGCACTGCGACTGCGCCAAGTAATTTAACAATGAAGATAGTATTTTTACTCACGGCTTTTTCTTCGCTCCGGCGATCGTAGTGTGATTGACAGGAAATGGGTGTTACTGGGCGGAAACACGGCGTTTTATGGGCGTGTGGATAAAAACGCTACCGTTTCCGGAAAAAACGCAGGAGTGGCCGGAGAAACGGGGGAGTGTCTGAGCGAACGCTGGGTGTGTTTGTGACGTCAAACCAGGAACGACAAGCACTGAACTGATCGCAGATGCCGAGTAAGTCTGAAGCTACTCTGAAACTGCTAAGTAGTTTGTAATCGCAATATTGCGAATACATCGGTCGCAATTTTAAGAAGCTAAGATTCACTCCCAGTAGGCGGCGGCTTAGCGTGTGTAACTCTGCTAAAATCGCCTTGCGAGCGATCAACTCGGAATGAGGGCCTATCTTTCTTGTTTTCACAGAGTGAAATCCTGAAAACAAGGGTTGTTGGAAGTGCATGAGGGCCCTCATTCCGAGTTGTTCGCTCGCAAGCTGCTTTTAGCAGCATTGCACGCGCTAAGCCGCCGCCTACTGGGAGTGAATCTTAGCTTAGCAAAATTGCGATCGAAAGATTCTCAGAATTGCGAATAGACAGTTCTTAGCAGTTTCTGAGTAGCTCGAGACTTACTCTGCCACTGCGATCAGTTCAGTCAGTTTCGTTCCTGGTTTGACGTCACAAACACACCCAGCGATCGGCCAGACACTCCCCCGTTTCTTCAGACACTCCCGCGTTTTTCCCAGAAACGGCAGCGTTTTTTCGCACACACCCATAAAACGGCTAGTTTCCGCCCAAAAACACCCACTTCCTGTCAATCACACTACGATTACCAGAACGAAGAAAAATCCTCGTAATGTAAAATACCTAACTTACTAGCAAATTTACTTGGCGCAGTCGCACTGCAGACATTGTGCATGCGCATTAGCGACTAATCGCTCCGTTGCGAAAAAAAATAACGAGCGAACAACTCAGAATGACCACCGAGGAACGGATTTGGTAAACACTGCTTTGTACACTAGTCTTCTTTGCCTCTTGTGGCGCTCCTAACGAATGAATATATAATAGCATGTCAGTTAGACAACTGTATCTGACAGACTATGCCAACATCATCTAAACTGCAAAATTGCAACAAAAATGTTCTTATGTAATGTCACACACCTTTTTTGAATGCATGGATTTATACCTCAAGATGGGGGTCATTCCGAGTTGTTCGCTCGTTGCCGATTTTCGCTATACTGCGATCATCCGCTAACTGCGCATGCACAATGTTCGCAGAGCGCATGCGCTTAGTTATTTTACACAAAAGTTAGGTATTTTACTCACGGCATAACAAAGCTTTTTCATCGCTGTGGTGATCGTAGTGTGATTGACAGGAAGTGGGTGTTTCTGGGCGGAAACTGGACGTTTTATGGGAGTGTGCTGAAAAACGCGGGAGTGGCTGGAGAAACGGGGGAGTGGCTGGGCGAACGCTGGGTGTGTTTGTGACGTCAAACCAGGAACGAAAAGGACTGAGCTGGTCGCAATGGCTGAGTAAGTCTGGAGCTACTCAGAAACTGCGGGGTAATCGTTACGAGAAAATTAGCGAAGCTTTCGTTCGCAATTCTGCTATGCTAAGATACACTCCCGAACAACTCGGAATCACCCCCGATGTCTTTCAGATTAAAAAAAAATTATATGTATCTTCTGATGGGAGGAGATGAGTGAATCAATGGCATTTCTTGTTACATGTGAATTAGGCTCAGAAGCAGGCCAGGCTTTGCACCGAAATAAAAAAAATAGATAATGGTGATAAGGGTGCATTAACAGCGTTGTCCTCTGTTTTGCAGAAGGGCACACAGCTGATGTTGCTTCCTGCAAAAGCATTTTGAATTCCATGTCATCTCTGAGGTCCCAGGTATCGGATCTCATCTTCAAACTTTTTTTGATTATGTTTTGGATGTTAGGGATCATGTAATGTTATGGATCAAGAGATATTAGGCAACATGTAACCCTTCAGGTTTATTAATTGTATTTTTCTGAATTACCAACAGGGTGAAACTTGAAGTATAATGTCCAACTGCAGGGGTAATTAATTACAGTATTTGTCTAAGAAAATACCAGGTAAAATGGAGGCTGACAGATTTATATATAGCCTATTACAGGTATGTCCAAACTTCGGCCCTCCAGCTGTTGAGAAACTACACATCCCAGCATGCCCTGACACAGCTTTAGCATTCTCTGACAGCAAAACTGTGTCAGAGTATGCTGGGATATGTAGTTTCACAACAGCTGGAGGGCCGCAGTTTGGACATGCCTGGCCTATTAGTGCTGACAGCACATAATCCATTTGACAGATAATGGTAAAGTTAAGGGTCTTACACATTCTGTACTTGCCCATTGTCACCAACACGAGGTTGGCCTGGGGAGTGTCACCAGTGGTGGGATTCAAATAAATTAACAACAGGTTCTATGATAGGTAGATAGATAGATAGATAGATAGATAGATAGATAGATAGATAGATAGATAGATAGATAGACAGACAGACATATACAGTGTGTGTGTGTGTGTGTGTGTGTGTGTGTGTGTGTGTGTGTGTGTGTGTGTCTGTGTGTGTGTATGTATATAATTTTAGTGATGTGCACCGGAAATTTTTCGGGTTTTGTGTTTTGGTTTTGGGTTCGGTTCCGCGGCCGTGTTTTGGGTTCGAACGCGTTTTGGCAAAACCACACCGAATTTTTTTTTGTCGGATTCGGGTGTGTTTTGGATTCGGGTGTTTTTTTTCAAAAAACCCTAAAAAACTGCTTAAATCATTGAATTTGGGGGTCATTTTGATCCCATAGTATTATTAACCTCAATAACCATAATTTACACTCATTTCCAGTCTATTCTGAACACCTCACACCTGACAATATTATTTTTAGTCCTAAAATTTGCACCGAGGTCGCTGGATGGCTAAGCTAAGCGACACAAGTGGCCGACACAAACACCTGGCCCATCTAGGAGTGGCACTGCAGTGTCAGGCAGGATGGCCCTTCCAAAAAATACTCCCCAAACAGCACATGACGCAAAGAAAAAAAGAGGCGCAATGAGGTAGCTGTGTGAGTAAGCTAAGCGACCCTAGTGGCCGACACAAACACCTGGCCCATCTAGGAGTGGCACTGCAGTGTCAGGCAGGATGGCCCTTCCAAAAAATACTCCCCAAACAGCACATGACGCAAAGAAAAAAAGAGGCGCAATGAGGTAGCTGTATGAGTAAGCTAAGCGACCCTAGTGGCCGACACAAACACCTGGCCCATCTAGGAGTGGCACTGCAGTGTCAGGCAGGATGGCCCTTCCAAAAAATACTCCCCAAACAGCACATGACGCAAAGAAAAATGAAAGAAAAAAGAGGTGCAAGATGGAATTGTCCTTGGGCCCTCCCACCCACCCTTATGTTGTATAAACAGGACATGCACACTTTAACCAACCCATCATTTCAGCGACAGGGTCTGCCACACGACTGTGACTGAAATGACTGGTTGGTTTGGGCCCCCACCAAAAAAGAAGCAATCTCTCCTTGCACAAACTGGCTCTACAGAGGCAAGATGTCCACCTCATCATCATCGTCCGATTCATCACCCCTTTCACTGTGTACATCCCCCTCCTCATAGATTATTAATTCGTCCCCACTGGAATCCACCATCTCAGATCCCCGTGTACTTTCTGGAGGCAATTGCTGCTGGTGAATGTCTCCATGGAGGAATTGATTATAATTCATTTTAATGAACATCATCTTCTCCACATTTTCTGGAAGTAACCTCGTACGCTGATTGCTGACAAGGTGAGCGGCGGCACTAAACACTCTTTCGGAGTACACACTTGTGGGAGGGCAACTTAGGTAGAATAAAGCCAGTTTGTGCAAGGGCCTCCAAATTGCCTCTTTTTCCTGCCAGTATACGTACGGACTGTCTGACGTGCCTACTTGGATGCGGTCACTCATTGTTAGGGTCTCCTGCTCTGTGCTGCCACGTCGTCATGGCAACCGGGAGACAAGTGCTAGCAGAGTAACCTGAGCGTAGCTGATACTCCGGTTCGGGTCTTTTGCTGTGCAGTGGTTACAGGCTCTGTGCACGGCAGGGGATCCGGTGCTGGTTTTTGTGCTCACAGTCTGTGAGGTCTGAGTGGGGCGTGGACAGCACCTGCTATATAAACCCTCTTCTCAGGTTAGGCAGATGCTGCTGAATCTTTGTTGGTTAGTCAGTTCCTGAAAGCTAGCTAGTACTGTGTAAACTTTGTATTTGTTTGTTGCTTACTGCAAATAGGCCTTGGGATTTGGTATTACACTCTGCCAATCCAGACCTAGCAGTAAGACTGGAGTCAGTCGTTTAACCTGCTGGGGTTCTTTTGCTACTCTGTGAACCTAGCAAGTTTGCGGCTGTATTCTCAGACTTGCCTGCCAAAATCCTTTCTCACTGTGCAAGGTGTTCAGGTGTCAGTTTAGTGGCAGTAAACTGAACCAGTGCACTGCAAGTGAGGACTAGGATTGTGGAGACTCTCCTTGTGTCTATTATTCCATCTCTGACCAAGGAGTTTACTGCCACACCCGTTGGTAACCCTTTAGGGTTTTGCTGTTGCCCACAGCATTTCGGGTTCTCTACGTATTAAATCACAACATCTCGCTTCTTTCCATCTGAGCATTCCTAATACTAGGGAGACACCCAGTTTCTTAGCCTTTGGGCTTCTCTGTTCACTTTGTGTTTATTTTGTTACCCTATCACCTTCTGTGTATGTAATGTCATATTCCCCAGTCTGTCTGTGAGTTCATTTGTTTTGCATCCCTCTCCGTTCAGACACCAGTACATTCCTGCTGGCACTGGTGTGCATAACATATTCAGCAGCCCAATACTCCTGTTGAAATTTTGTGGGAATATGGAGCATACCCCTCAAAATATTTTGCAACAGGTGGTCGATCAGGTGCAGGTCCTGACTCGACAATTTAATGATTTGTCCATTAAAATGCACACCTCGCAGGCCGCTGGCGGAGCTCCCGCAGCAGCAGTACCTTCAGGGGTTAAGGAGCCGAAAGTAAATCTCCCGGATCGTTTTTCTGGAGATCGCTCTCAGTTCTTTTGTTTCAAGGAGAGCTGCAAGCTATATTTCCAACTTAGGCCTCAGTCTTCTGGGTCGGAGATTCAGCGGGTGGGCATAGTGATTTCCTTGCTACAAGGAGACCCACAGGTCTGGGCATATGGGTTGCAGCCTGACTGTCCGTCGCTTAAAAGTGTTGATGCTTTTTTTACGGCACTGGGCATGTTGTATGATGACCCTGACAAGACGGCCTCAGCCGAGGCTCAGATTTCGATCCTTAAGCAAGGGTGAAGGCCAGTTGAGGTTTATTGTACGGAGTTTCGGAGGTTGGCCCATGATACCCAGTGGAATGACCCAGCCCTGAGACACCAGTACCGAAGAGGTCTTTCTAACCAGTTAAAAGACCAACTGGTACAATATCCCTTGCCTGATAGCTTGGATCAGCTCATGCAGTTATCCATTCGGGTGGATAGACGGCTGAGAGAGCGCAGGCTTGAAAGGGAGACTGAGGTTTCCTTCTTTCCCAAGGAAACCTCAGACTCTGAGGAATTTTCCGAGGAGCCTATGCAGATTGGGGCTACCCGCCTCTCCTCGCGTGAGAAGACGTGGAGGAGACAGCAGGGGTTATGTTTGTACTGTGGGAATAAAGGTCATGTGGTAGTATCATGCCCAGAAAAGCCGGAAAACTTCAGGGCCTGAGGGTGATGGGAAATATCCTGTCAGGCCAGAAGTCAGAATTTCCCAAGAAGACTTTTATCATTCCGGTGACCTTGAAGATCCTCGGTCAAACTGTCAAGACTGAGGCCTTTATGGACAGTGGGGCCGACGGGGTTTTTATGGACCGCCAATTCGCCCTGAAACACTCTGTTCCCTTAGTACCCTTGGCATCGGAAATTGAGATTTGTGGGTTAAACGGGGAATTATTATCCCAGGGTAAAATTACCTCTTGCACTAGCCAGATTTCTTTGTTTATTGGAGCCACACACTCTGAAAAATTGTCCTTTTATGTGACTGTCTGTACTTTTGCTCCATTGGTGTTGGGGTTACCCTGGTTAAGGGCCCACAATCCTCAATTTGACTGGGTCTCTGGGGAGATTCTTAGTTGGGGTACTGATTGTTTCAGGAGTTGCTTGAGCCTTCCAGTCAGGCTTTCGCAGCTAAGTTTGCCAGGATTGCCAGGATGTTATGCAGATTTTGCGGACGTGTTCTCCAAAAGAGTTGCAGAGGTACTACCTCCCCATCGCCCCTATGACTGTGCCATTAATTTGTTGCCAAATGCTAAGCTTCCCAAGAGCAGGTTGTACTCCCTGTCACGTCCTGAGACTCAGGCTATGGCAGAGTACATTCAGGAGAACTTGGCTAAGGGATTTATCAGACCTTCACAGTCTCCAGTTGGGTCGGGGTTCTTCTTCGTGGGTAAAAAGGACGGTTCATTGCGACCCTGCATCGACTTCAGGGAATTGAACCGTATCACGATTAAAAACTCATACCCACTGCCTCTCATTTCGGTCTTGTTTGACCAGCTTCGTACTGCCACCATTTTTTCCAAGATTGACCTACGCGGTGCGTACAATCTAATCCGAATAAGAGAGGGGGATGAATGGAAGACTGCCTTTAATACCCACTCAGGGCATTATGAATATTTGGTGATGCCTTTTGGGCTCTGTAATGCCCCAGCAGTCTTCCAGGACTTCATGAACGATGTGCTCAGGGAATATTTGGATAGATTCTTAGTTGTATACTTAGATGACATCCTAATCTTCTCCCATTCCCTGGAGGAACATCGGAAGCATGTACGCTTAGTCCTCCAGAAACTCAGAGACCACCGGCTTGGGGCGAAGCTGGAGAAGTGCGAATTTGAAGTTCAGCAAATCGCATTTCTAGGATATATTATCTCCCCAGAAGGTTTCCAAATGGAGGGTTCCAAGGTACAGGCAGTCCTGGATTGGGTGCAGCCCACTAGTTTGAAGGCGCTTCAGCGTTTTCTGGGCTTTGCGAATTTTTATAGACGATTTATCGCTGGATTTTCGTCTATAGTGGCGCCCTTGGTGGCACTCACTAAGAAAGGGGCGGATGTTGCTCACTGGTCTTGTGAGGCCAAAGCGGCTTTTGCCCGTCTCAAAAGGGGATTTGTCTCGGCCAAGGTGCTGCGACACCCAGATCCAGAGCGTCCTTTTGTGGTGGAGGTGGATGCCTCTGAGATGGGTATTGGGGCAGTGCTCTCTCAGATGGGGGTGTCTGATAATTGCGTTAATCCCTGTGCTTACTTTTCCCGTAAATTTTCGCCTGCCGAGATGAATTATGACGTGGGTAACCGGGAATTGTTGGCTATTAAGGATGCACTCGAGGAGTGGAGACACTGGCTTGAGGGGGCTAAGTTTGTGGTCTCAATTCTCACGGACCATAAGAATTTGGCATATTTAGAGTCAGCGAAGCGCCTCAATGCCAGGCAGGCACGATGGGCTTTGTTTTTTGCTCGCTTTAATTTTTTGATAACATATCGCCCTGGGTCAAAAAACATCAAGGCTGATGCGCTCTCGCTGAGTTTTGCTCCAATCCAGGAGACCACCGAGGAGCCATTGCCCATTGTGTCCCCATCATGTATTAAAGTGGGCATTACCCAGGACCTCTTGTCATTAGTCCTTAGAGCACAGGAGCAGGCTCCTCCAGACCTTCCGGTAGGTCTTTTGTTTGTGCCTCCTAGATTAAGACAGCGAGTGTTCCTGGAATTCCATGCCAAGAAGTCGGCAGGTCACCCGGGTATTGCCAGAACTCGAGAGTTGCTATCTAGGGCGGTGTGGTGGCCCTCGGTGGCTAGGGATGTGGATCAGTGGGTACGGGCATGTGACATCTGTGCCCGAAATAAGACTCCTAGAGGGGTTCCTGTTGGCCCATTACATCCACTCTCTATTCCATCTAAGCCATGGACCCACATTTCAATGGATTTTGTGGTGGACTTGCCCAAATCCTCGGGGATGACAGCCATCTGGGTTGTCGTTGACAGGTTTTCGAAGATGGCGCACTTCGTTCCATTGGTTGGGCTGCCATCGGCCAGACGCCTGTCTGAATTATTTATGCTGCATGTTGTGCGCCTCCATGGGTTGCCACTTGATGTGGTCTCTGACCGCGGATCCCAGTTTGTGGCCAAATTCTGGAGGGCATTTTGTTCCGATCTCCAGATTTCTGTCAGCTTGTCGTCAGGCTACCATCCGCAGTCTAATGGGCAGACTGAAAGGGTGAACCAGTCCTTGGAGCAGTTCCTCAGGTATTATGTCTCCAAGTGTCAGACTGACTGGGTTGCTCATCTGTCCATGGCGGAGTTTGCCTATAACAACGCGGCTCACTCTGCTACAGGGATCTCTCCCTTCCTTTGTGTGTATGGGCATCATCCTAAGGCCAATTCTTTTGACCCCCTGGACTCCACGCCTGGTGGTTCCTCTGTGGTTTCGGTCCTTAGAGGGATTTGGAGGAAAGTGAAGAAAGCCCTTGTGTCTGTGTCATTAGTGACCAAAAGGGTTTTTGATAAGCGGAAAAGACCCTGCAGCTTCAAATTAGGAGACTTCGTCTGGTTGTCTACCAAGAATTTGAAGTTGAGACAGCCATCTCATAAGTTAGGCCCCCGGTTCATCGGTCCTTATAAGATCACTAGGGTTATCAATCCGGTGGCATTTCAGTTAGATCTACCCCGTTCTTTGGGTATCAATAAAACATTTCATTGTTCCCTTTTAAAACGGGCGATTAGTAATCCTTCTTCCAGTGGAAGACCTTCCCCTCTTCTGATACGTGGCCAGAGGGAGTTTGTTGTTGAAAGGATTCTTGACTCCAAGATGGTTCGGGGTCGGCTGTCATTTTTGGTGCACTGGAAGGGGTATGGCCGGAGGAGCGGTCGTGGGTGCACAGTTGTGATCTTCATGCCCCCAGACTGTTACGCTCTTTCTTCTCGCAGTTCCCCGATAAACCCAGTGGTAGGGGTTCTTTGACCCCTCGTCAGAGGGGGGGTACTGTTAGGGTCTCCTGCTCTGTGCTGCCACGTCGTCATGGCAACCGGGAGACAAGTGCTAGCGGAGTAACCTGAGCGTAGCTGATACTCCGGTTCGGGTCTTTTGCTGTGCAGTGGTTACAGGCTCTGTGCACGGCAGGGGATCCGGTGCTGGTTTTTGTGCTCACAGTCTGTGAGGTCTGAGTGGGGCGTGGACAGCACCTGCTATATAAACCCTCTTCTCAGGTTAGGCAGATGCTGCTGAATCTTTGTTGGTTAGTCAGTTCCTGAAAGCTAGCTAGTAATACTTTGTATTTGTTTGTTGCTTACTGCAAATAGGCCTTGGGATTTGGTATTACACTCTGCCAATCCAGACCTAGCAGTAAGACTGGAGTCAGTCATTTAACCTGCTGGGGTTCTTTTGCTACTCTGTGAACCTAGCAAGTTTGCGGCTGTATTCTCAGACTTGCCTGCCAAAATCCTTTCTCACTGTGCAAGGTGTTCAGGTGTCAGTTTAGTGGCAGTAAACTGAACCAGTGCACTGCAAGTGAGGACTAGGATTGTGGAGACTCTCCTTGTGTCTATTATTCCATCTCTGACCAAGGAGTTTACTGCCACACCCGTTGGTAACCCTTTAGGGTTTTGCTGTTGCCCTTAGCAACAGCATTTCGGGTTCTCTACGTATTAAATCACAACATCTTGCTTCTTTCCATCTGAGCATTCCTAATACTAGGGAGACACCCAGTTTCTTAGCCTTTGGGCTTCTCTGTTCACTTTGTGTTTATTTTGTTACCCTATCACCTTCTGTGTATGTAATGTCATATTCCCCAGTCTGTCTGTGAGTTCATTTGTTTTGCATCCCTCTCCGTTCAGACACCAGTACATTCCTGCTGGCACTGGTGTGCATAACACTCATATAATCCTCCACCATTCTTTCAATGGTGAGAGAATCATATGCAGTGACAGTAGACGACATGTCAGTAATCGTTGGCAGGTCCTTCAGTCCGGACCAGATGTCAGCATCAGCAGTCGCTCCAGACTGCCCTGCATCACCGCCAGCGGGTGGGCTCGGAATTCGTAGCCTTTTCCTCGCACCCCCAGTTGCGGGAGAATGTGAAGGAGGAGATGTTGACGGGTCGCGTTCCGCTTGACTTGACAATTTTCTCACCAGCAGGTCTTTGAACCTCTGCAGACTTGTGTCTGCCGGAAAGAGAGATCCAACGTAGGTTTTAAATCTAGGATCGAGCACGGTGGCCAAAATGTAGTGCTCTGATTTCAACATATTGACCACACATGAATCCTGGTTAAGCGAATGAAGGGCTCCATCCACAAGTCCCACATGCCTAGCGGAATCGCTCTGTTTTAGCTCCTCCTTCAATGTCTCCAGCTTCTTCTGCAAAAGCCTGATGAGGGGAATGACCTGACTCAGGCTGGCAGTGTCTGAACTGACTTCACGTGTGGCAAGTTCAAAGGGTTGCAGAACCTTGCACAACGTTGAAATCATTCTCCACTGCGCTTGAGACAGGTGCATTCCACCTCCTTTGCCTATATTGTGGCCAGATGTATAGGCTTGAATGGCCTTTTGCTGCTCCTCCATCCTCTGAAGCATATAGAGGGTTGAATTCCACCTCGTTACCACCTCTTGCTTCAGATGATGGCAGGGCAGGTTCAGGTGTTTTTGGTGGTGCTCCAGTCTTCTGTACGCGGTGCCTGTACGCCGAAAGTGGCCCGCAATTCTTCTGGCCACCGACAGCATCTCTTGCACGCCCCTGTCGTTTTTTAAATAATTCTGCACCACCAAATTCAAGGTATGTGCAAAACATGGGACGTGCTGGAATTTGCCCAGATGTAATGCACTCACAATATTGCTGGCATTGTCCGATGTCACAAATCCCCAGGAGAGTCCAATTGGGGTAAGCCATTCTGCGATGATCTTCCTCAGTTGCCGTAAGAGGTTTTCAGCTGTGTGCCTATTCTGGAAAGTGGTGATACAAAGCGTAGCCTGCCTAGGAACGAGTTGGCGTTTGCGAGATGCTGCTACTGGTGCCACCGCTGCTGTTCTTGCAGCGGGAGGCAATACATCTACCCAGTGGGCTGTCACAGTCATGTAGTCCTGAGTCTGCCCTGCTCCACTTGTCCACATGTCCATGGTTAAGTGGACATTGGGTACAACTGCATTTTTTAGGACACTGGTGAGTCTTTTTCTGACGTCCGTGTACATTCTCGGTATCGCCTGCCTAGAGAAGTGGAACCTAGATGGTATTTGGTAACGGGGGCACACTACCTCAAGAAATTGTCTAGTTCCCTGTGAACTAACGGCGGATACCGGACGCACGTCTAACACCAACATAGTTGTCAAGGCCTCAGTTATCCGCTTTGCAACAGGATGACTGCTGTGATATTTCATCTTCCTTGCAAAGGACTGTTGGACAGTCAATTGCTTACTGGAAGTAGTACAAGTGGTCTTCCGACTTCCCCTCTGGGATGACGATCGACTCCCAGCAGCAACAACAGCAGCGCCAGCAGCAGTAGGCATTACACTCAAGGATGCATCGGAGGAATCCCAGGCAGGAGAGGACTCGTCAGACTTGCCAGTGACATGGCCTGCAGGACTATTGGCTTTCCTGGGTAAGGAGGAAATTGACACTGAGGGAGTTGGTGGTGTGGTTTGCGCGAGCTTGGTTACAAGAGGAAGGGATTTACTGGTCAGTGGACTGCTTCCGCTGTCGCCCAAAGATTTTGAACTTGTCACTGACTTATTATGAATGCGCTGCATGTGACGTATAAGGGAGGATGTTCCGAGGTGGTTAACGTCCTTACCCCTACTTATTACAGCTTGACAAAGGCAACACACGGCTTGACACCTGTTGTCCGCATTTCTGTTGAAATACTTCCACACTGAAGAGCTGATTTTTTTGGTATTTTCACCAGGCATGTCAATGGCCATATTCGTCCCACGGACAACAGGTGTCTCCCCGGGTGCCTGACTTAAACAAACCACCTCACCATCAGAATCCTCCTTGTCAATTTCCTCCCCAGCGCCAGCAACACCCATATCCTCATCCTGGTGTACTTCAACACTGACATCTTCAATTTCACTATCAGGAACTGGACTGCGGGTGCTCCTTTCAACACTTGCAGGGGGCGTGCAAATGGTGGAAGGCGCAAGCTCTTCCCATCCAGTGTTGGGAAGGTCAGGCATCGCAACCGACACAATTGGACTCTCCTTTGGGATTTGTGATTTCGAAGAACGCACAGTTCTTTGCTGTGCTTTTGCCGCAAGTCTTTTCTTTTTTCTAGCGAGAGGATGAGTGCTTCCATCCTCATGTGAAGCTGAACCACTAGCCATGAACATAGGCCAGGGCCTCAGCCGTTCCTTGCCACTCCGTGTCGTAAATGGCATATTGGCAAGTTTACGCTTCTCCTCAGACGCTTTTAATTTTGATTTTTGGGTCATTTTTTTACTGATCTTTTGTGTTTTGGATTTTACATGCTCTGTACTATGACATTGGGCATCGGCCTTGGCAGACGACGTTGATGGCATTTCATCGTCTCGGCCATGACTAGTGGCAGCAGCTTCAGCACGAGGTGGAAGTGGATCTTGATCTTTCCCTATTTTTTTAACCTCCACATTTTTGTTCTCCATATTTTGCGCACAACTAAAAGCCACCACAGGTATACAATGTAGATGGGTGGATAGTATAGTATTATATTACTTATGGACGACGAGTGATGACACAGAGGTAGGTACAGCCGTGGCCTACCGTACTGCTGCTTATATATATAATATACTGTATAACGGACCTGGTGGACACTGTCAGCAGACTGCTAAACTAGTATGAAGAAAAAAAAAAACACCACAGGTATACAATGTAGATGGATGGATCGTATAGTATTATATTACTTATGGACGACGAGTGACGACACAGAGGTAGGTACAGCCGTGGCCTACCGTACTGCTGCTTATATATATAATATACTGTATAACGGACCTGGTGGACACTGTCAGCAGACTGCTAAACTAGTATGAAGAAAAAAAAAACACCACAAGTATACAATGTAGATGGATGGATAGTATAGTATTATATTACTTATGGACGACGAGTGACGACACAGAGGTAGGTACAGCCGTGGCCTACCGTACTGCTGCTTATATATATAATATACTGTATAACGGACCCGGTGGACACTGTCAGCAGACTGCTAAACTAGGATGAAGAAAAAAAAAAAAAACACCACCGGTATACAATGTAGATGGGTGGATAGTATAGTATTATATTACTTATGGACGACGAGTGACGACACAGAGGTAGGTACAGCCGTGGCCTACCGTACTGCTGCTTATATATATAATATATTGTATAACGGACCTGGTGGACACTGTCAGCAGACTGCTAAACTAGTATGAAGAAAAAAAAAACACCACAGGTATACAATGTAGATGGATGGATAGTATAGTATTATATTACTTATGGACGACGAGTGCACTGACGACACAGAGGTAGGTACAGCCGTGGCCTACCGTACTGCTGCTTATATATATAATATACTGTATAACGGACCTGGTGGACACTGTCAGCAGACTGCTAAACTAGTATGAAGAAAAAAAAACACAGGAGTGTTTTTCAGGCAGACAAACGTATACTGGACTGGTGGTCACTGTCAGCAAAACTGTGCACTGTACTCCTGCTATAACTGCTCCCCAGTCCCCACTCCCCACAATTAGGCAGTGTGAGCAGTGCACTCGGCACAGATATATCATGCAGCAGTGCAGCACACTGAGTGAGCACAGCTATGGTGGTCGGAGCGTTTTTTTCAGGCAGAGAAACAAAGGATTAAACTCACTGGTGGTATAATCAAAACCCTGCACTGTACTCCCTAACAGCTGCTCCCCGTACCCAATCCTCCCCACAATTATAACTAACTAAGTCACTCTGTGTTCTACTATAACTGAGAGGACGCCAGCCACGTCCTCTCCCTATCAATCTCAATGCACGTGTGAAAATGGCGGCGACGCGCGGCTCCTTATATAGAATCTGAGTCTCGCGAGAATCCGACAGCGGGATGATGACGTTCGGGCGCGCTCGGGTTAACCGAGCAAGGCGGGAGGATCCGAGTCGCTCGGACCCGTGTAAAAAAAAGGTGAAGTTCGGGCAGGTCGGATTCCGAGGATCCGAACCCGCTCATCACTAGTATATATATATATATATATATATATATATACACACACACATATACATGTATCATTAGGAAATCCGCCACTCCGCAAACTGTACGTCACTCCAGTGTGCTTGTAAAGCTCTTTTAATGCTTATGAAAATGCATGTAAATATTGACAGCTTAAGTAAAGAGCAACCTGTCTAATTGAAGCATCAACGGCTCGTTTCAGGACTATGGCATGTCCCGTCGTCAGAATGTACAGGTGCTTCTGTAGTATAACCTCATGGTGCTGATGTCATAAAATCAAACTAAATAAGTGAGTTGTGTTCTTACTTTTATAACCCCTTGCTCGTGTGTTGTCAGTGCTGTGCCGCGCGGAGACCAGGGTGGGTGTGTTCCTCCTCCCGGGGACGTGCTTCCCGTGGGGATCGCCATAGGCTAACTCCGGTTTTTATAGCAACCGGGGAAGCCTCTCCCCGGTCTCCGGTGCTGTAAAATACAATAAAAACCATGATATATTGCGTGGGAATAGTTACTGGATATATCACAGACTATAACAGCTGTATCAGGCTATGGATACAGTTTGCACGGAGAATAAGAGATACGATCTGTGGCGGGTGGTGGGGGCCACAAACGGTTCTCAGAACCATACCTGACATTAGGTATCGGTTCTGCAGAACTGGTGCGAACCAGCTGAATCCCACCACTGAGTATCACCCCTCCATACCCTAGCAGGACTCTTTGAAAAAGCTCAGCATAGTAGCGGAACCAGTTAGAGAGGACCTGTCATTTCCAATTCCTTTTAACACTTTGGGACACTGTACTTCCTCATTACGGCAGCAGAAGAGGAAACTTACAGGTGCAGGATTGCCACGATTGGTCGCTAAGTCCAGCCAGGCTGAGTCACGTGGAACATTGGAAAGCAAGCACCTGATCCCCGCTAACCCCAGTCGGGATCCGCAAAGAGACTGCACCAATTATTAGCGGTATCCCCCCAATTTTTTTATGGCAGCTGGAGGGTAAGAGTACTGCACATGTAACATCTGTGTGCTAAATGCTCTCAGACAAACATTAATCTATCTACCTAAAATATCTGGATCAACGGCTCTAAATCCCCTGTTGTGTGGAAACACTTTAATAATCAATATTATGCTAAACTGATGTAGTGAATCAGATATAATATTGGAGCTTTTTTGAATGAATCTTTTTGGACTCATTTTCAACTGCCAAGTGTGCCATTATAAAGCATATACAGTATTTCTCTATCGTCCTAAGTGGATGCTGGGGTTCCTGAAAGGACCATGGGGAATAGCGGCTCCGCAGGAGACAGGGCACAAAAAAGTAAAGCTTTTACCAGATCAGGTGGTGTGCACTGGCTCCTCCCCCTATGACCCTCCTCCAGACTCCAGTTAGATTTTGTGCCCGAACGAGAAGGGTGCAATCTAGGTGGCTCTCCTAAAGAGCTGCTTAGAGAAAGTTTAGCTTAGGTTTTTTTTACTTTACAGTGAGTCCTGCTGGCAACAGGATCACTGCAACGAGGGACTTAGGGGAGAAGTAGTGAACTCACCTGCGTGCAGAGTGGATTTGCTGCTTGGCTACTGGACACTAGCTCCAGAGGGACGATCACAGGTACAGCCTGGATGGTCACCGGAGCCGCGCCGCCGGCCCCCTTGCAGACGCTGAAGAGAGAAGAGGTCCAAAATCGGCGGCTGAAGACTCCTGAGTCTTCATAAAGGTAGCGCACAGCACTGCAGCTGTGCGCCATTTTCCTCTCAGCACACTTCACACAACAGTCACTGAGGGTGCAGAGCGCTGGGGGGGGCGCTCTGAGAGGCAAATAAAAACCTTATTAGAGGCAAAAAATACCTCACATATAGCCCACAGAGGCTATATGGAGATATTTAACCCCTGCCTAACTTCAAAAATAGCGGGAGACGAGCCCGCCGTAAAAGGGGCGGGGCCTATCTCCTCAGCACACAGCGCCATTTTCTCTCACAGAAAAGCTGGAGAGAAGGCTCCCAGGCTCTCCCCTGCACTGCACTACAGAAACAGGGTTAAAACAGAGAGGGGGGGCACTGATTTTGGCGATATTGTATATATATAAAAGATGCTATAAGGGAGAAACACTTATATAAGGTTGTCCCTATATAATTATAGCGTTTTTGGTGTGTGCTGGCAGACTCTCCCTCTGTCTCCCCAAAGGGCTAGTGGGTCCTGTCCTCTGTCAGAGCATTCCCGGTGTGTGTGCTGTGTGTCGGCACGTGTGTGTCGACATGTATGAGGACGATGTTGGTGAGGAGGCGGAGAAATTGCCTGTAATGGTGATGTCACTCTCTAGGGAGTCGACACCGGAATGGATGGCTTATTTAGAGAATTACGTGAGAATGTCAACACGCTGCAAGGTCGGTTGACGACATGAGACGGCCGACAATCTATTAGGACCGGTCCAGGCGTCTCAGAAACATCGTCAGGGGTTTTAAAAACGCCCATTTACCTCAGTCGGTCGACACAGACACAGACACGGACACTGAATACAGTGTCGACGGTGAATAAACAAACGTATTTCTCATTAGGGCCACACGTTAAGGGCAATGAAGGAGGTGTTACGTGTTTCTGATACTACAAGTACCACAAGAAAGGGT
Organism: Pseudophryne corroboree; assembly: GCF_028390025.1. Taxonomy (NCBI): domain Eukaryota; kingdom Metazoa; phylum Chordata; class Amphibia; order Anura; family Myobatrachidae; genus Pseudophryne; species Pseudophryne corroboree. Next base: position 423,310,048 of record NC_086446.1, on the reverse strand, counting down.
ATTATGTGGGAGTGGAAAAAACTACCTGTAGTTTTTCCTGAATCAGATAAAATAAAATGAAGTGTGTGATGATGCGTAGGGTTACCCCGATAGCAAATATTGGCGTTATACCCTTTCCCGCCAGAAATTAGGGTACGTTGGGAAACACCCCTTAGGGTGATAAGGCGCTCACACGCTTATCAAGTGGCGTTACCGTCTCCAGATACGGCCGCCCTCAAGGAGCCAGCTGATAGGAAGCTGGAAAAATATCCTAAAAAGTATATACACACATACGGTGGTTATACTGCGACCAGCGATCGCCATCAGCCTGGAGATGCAGTGCTGGGTTGGCTTGGTCGGATTCCCTGACTGAAAATATTTTATTCATGTAGAGCATTTAATAGGATGCATTCTATATATATGTATGTGAGATGCACAGAGGGATATTTGCTCTCTGGCATCAAGATAAGTGCGTTGTCCATATCTCCCAGAAGATGTCAGGGACACGACAGTGGTCAGGTGATACAGATCCCATACGGCAGATGGAAGTATTGCTGTATAAAGGGAAGGAGTTATTTGGGGGTCGGTCCATCGGACCTGGGGACCACAGCAACAGCTGGGAAATCCAACCTTTTTTACCCCAAGTTACATCTCAGCTAAAAAAGACACCGTCTTTTCAGCCTCAATCTTTCCTTTCCCATGAGGGCATGCAGGCAAAAGGCCAGTCATATCTGCCCAGACATAGAGGTAAGGGAAGTAGACTGCAGCAGGCAGCCCTTTCCCAGGAAAAGAAGCCCTCCACCGCGTCTGCCAAGTCCTCAGCATGACGCTGGGGCCGTGCAAGCGGACTCAAGGTGGGGGGGTAGTCTCAAGAGTCTCAGGGCGCAGTGGGATCACTCGCAAGTTGACCCCTAGATCGTACGAGTATTATCCCAGGGGTAAAGATTGGAGAGTCGAGACATCTTCTCCTCGCAGGTTCCTGAAGTCTGCTTTACCAACGGCTCCCTCCGACAGGGAGGCAGCATTGGAAACAATTCACAAGCTGTATATCCAGCAGGTGATAATCAAAGTACCCCTCCTACGACAAGGAAAAGGGTATTATTTTTCCACACTATATTGTGGTACTGAAGCCAGACGGCTTGGTGACACATAGTCTAAATCTAAAATGTTTTGAACACTTACATAAAAGGTTCAAATCGAGATAAAGTCACTCAGAGCAGTGATAGCGAACCGGAAAAAAGGGGACTATATGGTGTCCCTGGACATCAAGGATTACCTCCATGTCCAAATTTTGTCCTTCTCATCAAGGGTACCTCTGGTTCGTGGTACAGAACTGTCAATATCAGTTTCAGACGATGCCGTTTGAATTATCCACGGCACCCCGGGCCTTTTTACCAAGGTAATGGCCGAAAAGATGTTTCTTCAAAGAAAAAAGGCATCTAAATTATCCCTTACTTGCACGACCTAAAAAGGGCAAGTTCCAGAGAACAGTTGGAGGTCGGAAGAGCACTATCTAAAGTAGTTCTTCGACGGCACGACTGGATTCTAAATATTCCAAGAATCGCAGCTGTTTTCCGACGATACGTCTGCTGTTCCTAGGGATGATTCTGGACACGGTTCAGAAAAAGGTTTTTCTTCCCGAGGAAAAAGCCAAGGAGTTATCCGACCTGTCAGGAACCTCCTAAAACCAGGAAAGGTGTCTGTACATCAATGCACAAGAGTCCTGGGAAAAATGGTGGCTTTTTACGAAGCAATTCCATTCGGCAGATTCCATGCAAGAATTTTCCAAAGGGATCTGTTGGACAAATGGTCAGGGTCGCATCCTCAGATGCACCTGCGAATAACCCTGTCGCCAAGGACAAGGGTATATCTTCTGTGGTGGTTGCAAAAGGCTCATCTATTGGAGGGCCGCAGATTCGGCATACAGGATTTGATCCTGGTGACCTCGGACGCCAGCCTGAGAGGTTGGGGAGCAGTCACACAAGGAAGAAACTTCCAGGGGGTATGGACGAACCTGGAAAAGTCTCTTCACATAAACATTCTGGTACTAAGAGCAATCTAAAATGCTCTAAGCCAGGCGGAACCACTCCTGCAAGGAAAACCGGTGTTGATTCAGTCGGACAACATCACGGCGGTCGCCCATGTAAACAGACAGGGCGGCACAAGAAGCAGGAGTGCAATGGCAGAAGCTGCCAAGATTCTTCGCTGGGCGGAGAATCACGTAATAGCACTGTCAGCAGTGTTCTTCCCGGGCGTGGACAACTGGGAAGCAGACTTCCTCAGCAGACACGATATTCACCCGGGAGAGGGGGGTCTTCATCCAGAAGTCTTCCACATGCTAATAAACTGTTGGGAAAGACCAATGGTAGACATGATGGCGTCTCGCCTCAACAAGAAACTGGACAAGTATTGCGCCAGGTCAAGAGATCCACAGGCAATAGCTGTGGACGCACTGGTAACACCTTGGGTGTACAAATCAGTATATGTGTTTCCTCCTCTGCCTCTCATACCAAAGGTATTGAAGATTATACGGTGAGGAGGAGTAAGAACAATACTAGTGGCTCCGGATTGGCCAAGAAGGACTTGGTACCCGGAACTTCAAGAGTTGGTCACGGACGACCCGTGCCCTCTACTTCTGAGAAGGGACCTGCTACAACAGGGTCCCTGTCTCTTTCAAGACTTACCGCGGCTGCGTTTGACGGCATGGCGGTTGAACGCCAGATCCTAAAAGGGAAAGGCATTCCAGAAGAAGTCATTCCTACCTTGATTAAGGCAAGGAAGGAAGTCACCGCGAAACATTATCACCGCATTTGGCGAAAATATGTCGCGTGGTGCGAGGATCGGAGTGTTCCGACGGAGGAATTTCAACTGGGTCGTTTCCTACATTTCCTACAATCAGGATTGTCTATGGGTCTCAAATTGAGATCTATTAAGGTTCAAATTTCGGCCCTGTCAATATTCTTCCAAAAAGAATTGGCCTCAGTTCCTGAGGTACAGACTTTTGTTAAAGGAGTACTGCATATACAGCCTCCTGTGGTGCCTCCGGTGGCACCGTGGGATCTAAATGTAGTTTTAGATTTCCTCAAATCCCATTGGTTTGAACCATTGAAAAAGGTGGATTTTAAATATCTCACATGGAAAGTGACTATGTTACTGGCCCTGGCTTCCGCCAGGAGAGTATCTAAATTGGCGGCTTTATCTTATAAAAGCCCTTATCTAATCTTCCATTCGGATAGGGCAGAACTGAGGACTCGTCCGCATTTTCTCCCTAAGGTGGTATCAGCGTTTCACCTGAACCAACCTATTGTGGTGCCTGCGGCCACTGGCGACTTGGAGGACTCCAAGTTGTTGGACGTTGTCAGAGCCTTAAAAATATACATTTCAAGGACGGCTGAAGTCAGAAAATCTGACTCGCTGTTGATACTATATGCACCCAACAAGTTGGGTGCCCCTGCTTCTAAGCAGACGATTGCTCGTTGGATTTGTAACACAATTCAACTTGCTCATTCTGTGGCAGGCCTGCCACAGCCTAAATCTGTTAAGGCCCATTCCACAAGGAAGGTGGGCTCATCTTGGGCGGCTGCCCGAGGGGTCTCGGCATTACAATTCTGTCGAGCAGCTACGTGGTCGGGGGAAAACACGTTTGTAAAATTCTACAAATTTGATACCCTGGCAAAAGAGGACTTGGAATTCTCTCATTCGGTGCTGCAGAGTCATCCGCACTCTCCCGCCCGTTTGGGAGCTTTGGTATAATCCCCATGGTCCTTTCAGGAACCCCAGCATCCACTTAGGACGATAGAGAAAATAAGAATTTACTTACCGATAATTCTATTTCTCGGAGTCCGTAGTGGATGCTGGGCGCCCATCCCAAGTGCGGATTATCTGCAATACTGTACATAGTTATTGTTAACAAATTCGGGTTATATTGTTAAGGAGCCATCTTTAAGAGGCTCTTTCTGTTATCATACTGTTAACTGGGTTTAGATCACAAGTTGTACGGTGTGATTGGTGTGGCTGGTATGAGTCTTACCCGGGATTCAAATTGCCTCCCTTATTGTGTACGCTCGTCCGGGCACAGTACCTAACTGGAGTCTGGAGGAGGGTCATAGGGGGAGGAGCCAGTGCACACCACCTGATCTGGTAAAAGCTTTACTTTTTTGTGCCCTGTCTCCTGCGGAGCCGCTATTCCCCATGGTCCTTTCAGGAACCCCAGCATCCACTACGGACTCCGAGAAATAGAATTATCGGTAAGTAAATTCTTATTTTTATAATAAATGAATGTGATGGTAATCATTTAATAAATAATATCTATTTCTTTTTTACCTTATAAATACTGTGCCATATAAGTACAGTAATAATTTAACTTTACACTAACATGAGGTTGGCCTGGGGACTGTCACCCCTCCATACCCTAGTGACAGGGTAGAGGCTAGATCCAAGTGGCCAAAGGGAACTTTTCCGCCAGGGGGAGGAGCCACGACACAAGGGGGAGGAGCTACGCCAGCGGTACAGTTGGTCTAGTATCCACACCACCAACTATTACCTTTAGTAATTAGGTGGCGAGCGAAGCGGAGCGGAGCGAGCCACCGTGCCCGAAGCGTGGCGAGCGAAGCGAGCCCGCGAGGGTACTTTTCAGGTACCTTGTTCGGCCGCAGCTCCTCCCCCTGGTGACGGGTCTCCTCCCCTAGGTACGTCAGAAGGTCCCTTCTCCCACTCCAATATAGAACCAACCCTAGTGACAGCATGCTTTTGACAAAGGGCCATAAAACCCAGGGCCGTAAATAGGTGTGTGCGCACCATCAGGCAACACACCCCCACGTACTGTACGAGCATTTTAGTTATGCTGTCCGCCGGCGCCTGTGTCCCGCCACCTGTGTCCCGCCGCCGCCGCCTCTGTAAGGGATGGGGAGCGGTGGCGCAGGACACAGAACAGTCCCCCATGCAGAAACTCCTGTGATACCGGCCGCCGCTGCAAAGAAGAGGGAGCGGGAGGGAGAGGGAGCCGCCTGTTGCTGTATAGGAGCCGCCGCTGCCTCAGCTAATTCCTCCTGTGAGACCCGCTGCCGCTGCAAAGGAGAGGCAGCTAGTCTCACAGGAGGAATTAGCTGAGGCAGCGGCGGCTCCCATACGGCAACAGGCGGCTCAGTAGCGCTCCCTCTCCTCCTCCTTTGCAGCGGTGGCAGGTCTCACAGGAGGAATTAGCTAAGGCCATTAGCTAATTCCTCCTGTGAGACCTGCCGCCGCTGCAAAGGAGGAGGAGAGGGAGCGCTACTGAGCCACCTGTTGCCGTGTAGCAGCCGCTGCTGCCTCAGCTAATTCCTTCTGTGAGACCCGCCGCCGCTGCAAATGAGGAGGGGAGGGAGCGCCACTGAAGCCGTCTGCAGGCCCTGCTGCCGTTTGACCCGCCTCTGCTGATGACGCCTCTTAGACCAACCGCCGCATCAGCAATGGAGTTGGAGTGGGAGCGCCTGTAGAACAGTGTCTTCGCCTGTCAGGTTGCTGGATCGCCCCCACAGGTGACAACACACACACACACTTACACACACTCTCCCTGCCTAATGTGACACACACACACTCTCCACGTCTAATGTGACACACACACACACACTCTCCACGCCTAATGTGACACACATACACATAAACACACACACACTCCCCGCCTATTGTGACATACAAACACACTCTCCCTGCCTAATGGGAAAAAGGGGGCTCTGTTGCTGTAATATATAACAAAGGGGGACTCTGCTGCCTAATGTGTAAAAGGGGGACTCTACATGCCTAATGTGTAAAAGGGGACTCTACCTGCCGTACTGTGTAAAAGGGGGACTCTGCCTGCCATAATGTGTAAAAGGGGGACTCTGCCTAATGTGTAAAAGGGGGACTTTGCCTAATGTGTAAAAGGGGACTCTACCTGCCGTACTGTGAAAAAGGGGGACTCTGCCTGCCGTAATGTGTAAAAGGGGGACTCTACGTGCCGTACTGTGTAAAAGGGGGACTCTACGTGCCTAATGTGTAAAAGGGGATTCTACCTGCCGTACTGTGTAAAAGGGAGCTATATGGCCACACCCCTTCCCCATGAAGCCACAGCTGTATATTTTTGGAGCGCGCCTCCGGCGCGCATTGGCCCTGTTTTATATTTGGCGGAGGGGGGAAGGGGGGACGCCGATGCTGTTTCTTGCACACAGCGCTAAAATGTCTAGTTACAGCACTGATAAAACCTAACTAGCATCAAAACAAAACAGTGAGTCGGCAGAAGGGGAGGATGCGCTCAGGATGCCAGCAGTCAGAATACCAACAACGGGATACTTATGGTCAGAATCCTGACCGATCCTAACGGTGAATACTGGGGTTAGGGTTAGGCACTAGGGGGAGGTAAGGGTTAGGCTGTGGACAGGGCCAGTTAGTCTTAAGCTGTGGGAGGGGATGGTTATGAATAGGCTGCGGGAAGGATGGGTTAGGGTTAAAGGTAGGGCTATGGTTAAAATACAAGGATACTTTGGGATTTTGACAATTGGGATGCCGCTGTTAGCATTCTGACAGTTGGAATAATGAGTGTTGGGATTTTTATACCAACCTGAAGGAGGGATGTGTTAAAGCCCAAGTATGCATAAAATACCAAGTTGAATTCTAAAACTTTGTACTGAGAGCTAATCTGAAAGTGGGAATTGGGAATTCTTGGGAGCTAATCTGAAAGTGGGAATTGCTCCATCTTCTTGTGTCTCCCACAAACAGATAAATGTTAGACTGTTCTGTTAATTTTTTCCTTTTTGTTTATAAGAAAAATTATTTGCCCAAGTTTATCTTTGTATGTCTTTTGTAAAATGGGTACAGAAAATGAGGACTCTTAGGCAGGTTTTTTTGGTGAAACACAGTATCTTTACTGGCATCAGACACTGAACATAGCATGCACAGGCTTGGGCCTGGTCACACAGGGACATAACTTTAAATGAACAAATGAAAAGTAAATGTCTTAGCACTCCCTGTGCTCAATAGCCATTCTGCTGCAATGACCTGCAGCCACCATCCGCCATGCTCTTCCTGGCACAGTCAACGCCCACAGTCCCTGGCACCACAAAACCCTGGCCTACTAACTGGCATCTAGCAGACATCAGTGCCCCATGTAGTGGATGTAAGGGAGTTTTAAACCCCTCTACTGCTTCTGACTTCCTGCTGGCTCTATTTTTCCACATGTAGCTGTGCAGCCCAGAAAGCCCAGAGTTTCAAATCACTTCTGTAGGTGCAGAATGTGCAGGTCTTGTTTTCCTCTCTCTTGAAATGAGCTGATCCCGCAGAAATATGGACAGTTGTGGTGAGACACAAGCCCTCTCACAACACTTTCTTATTGTTTTTTTCTATATCACTTTAGCATTGTGAATATTGTTCTCATGTTAAACTTCATTTAATAAGATTGGTCTCTGTGATTCTTATCTAATCCATTTTGCCTGTACATTCGGCTTATCCATGCTACATATCTGTACTATGGGTTATTCTTTGTGTAAGGATAACTGGAATTGTAATTTCATAGGGAGGACGTACTCTTCCTACTTGGAGTATATTGCTCTTGCACCATTTCTCGTGGTGGCAATTATTGGTGGCAAATTAATAGTGAGCGGGAAAGATACTGGGGAGCATAATCATTTTTGTAGACAGATTAGGTGGCTGTTTTTGATTATCCTTGTGTCAGACTCACAGGCTAAAGTTAGAAGCTCATCTTGACAAAGAACAGTGGTAGGAGATTAGAGTGTCTTGGACTTGCGTCCATGACATTACTTAAATGGGACCAGGGGTTCGCTGGGAAAGGGGATAGGGGGATATTTCCCCTTGGCAGATCTATTTTATATTTTAAAGGCAATGGGCCAGAAGGCTGCCTGGCCTGCATTTGTGAACGCCACTCACCATTTCTTCTGGATTTATATGAGCGACCTACAGTACAAGGCCATATCATTCAGCTTCATCTACTATATAAGGCTACTTGGTAATAATACAGGTGCCACTGTTAAACCATTTATTCCGAGAATAAGGTCTATTTTGTAATGCTTCTGTTCCATTAGTAAATACATTTTAAAAAGGATGGAAATTAATTCCTCTGTTTCAATGACTCTGATGAAGATAAAAAATTGACTATTATCTATAAAATGAACATTTGGATAACTAATAACATATTAACATTTAATTAAATATAAATTGAAAATATTAAAACTTATGCTCATCACTTAAATTGCATGATAATGGTAGGCTATAAATTAGGACCAAAGAGTTCATATTTGTTCACAATATTTAGAGACAGATGTTGTTCTGGTCAGGATAGGAGTTGCATGATTGTCCTAGAATAATTTGTTCTAAGGATCTAATTGGGGATAGGTAGCACAAATGGTCCATGGGATGTTAATGTGCAATGTCCAAATTCTAACACGTTTCTTTACATAAGCTCTTATTTCATTGTCTTTTTTTCTGTTAATATCCAACCTCAACATGGCTTTTGCTGGCAACGACATGGCTTTTGCTTGTAAAACACCCACTTTAAAAAATGTGCTCTGATTATGGGCTTGTACCAGGGACGTACTGAGGCTCTAAAAGAGCCCTGTCTTTCCAGTGGCCACGCGCATATGCACGACAAGGGGGCTTAGTCACGGCATTTCGGGGCATGGCCTTGCGGCACGCCCCTGTGTCTCTGGATGCCGCGCGGACAAGCAAAATGATGGGAGCTGGAACTGCTCAGCCAGCCCCTGTCTCAGTTTGTTGGGCAGCTGAGCAGAGCTGCTCGGCCAAGCTTTTAGGCCAGACCGGCCCATCAAGCCATCGGCCCATCTGGAATTTGCCAGGAGTGCCAGATGGCTAGTCCGGCCCTGGCCTGTGCTGTGTACTTGCATGCAAGTCTAAAATTTGCCTTCAGACCCATGGTTGTGATGCATTTTGTACTTTAAAGTTGCACTTCTATGAAAAACCCTTATTTCATGCAATATCACCAATTAAATAAAACACTTTAGATATTCAAAATGGCAATTGGAATGAAAACAGTGTTCCCTCAATCTAATTATTTAAGACATAAATGAAAAATAACGCTGGGTATACACAGGTCAATATATCTGTTGTGACGTCTGGCCTGACATATTCAGCGGCCGATTGGTAAGTGTGTATAATATACCTAATCAGGCTGCTCTGTCAGCGGGAAGGCCGGTTTACAGATACATTTTTCTAATGTGTACCAAGCCTTAGTGGATATAGGGAGTTGCCCAAAAGTATATATATTTTACTGTTTCCACCAAGCATATTTTCTAGAGTATCTGTAAACTCACAAACTACTATAGGTAAAACTAGTTTATAGAATATTTGCAAAGAGCATGAAATAGACTAGCACTCTTGAGATGTGCTTAGTGGAAAAGTAGTTGCAAAAGTACGTACAGGTTGAGTATCTCATATCCAAAATACTTGGGACCAAAAGCATTTTGGATATCAGATTTTTCCGTATTTTGGAATAATTGCATACCATAATGACATATCATGCAAATGGGGCCCAAGTCTAAGCACAAAATACATTTATGTTTCTTTTACATCTTATACACACAGCCTGAAGGTCATTTAAGCCAGTGTTTTTAATAACTTTGTGCATTAAATAAAGTTTGTGTACATTGAGCCATCAGAAAACAAAGGTTTCACTATCTCAGTCTCAATAAAAAACAAAATCTATATTTCGGAATATTCCATATTACGGAATATTTGGATATGGGATACTCAACCTGTACTGTATAAAAACCACTGTAATATCCAGAGATTTTATCATTTATAAATAACTCTATATCTCATTGTGTAATGGGAAGGAAAGCATTGTATTTGTGATACAGTATGCATATACAGCTATACAGAGTTTTACATGAGGCTGTGGTACAGAACACGTTAATGCTTTTGATAGCTATCAGCAACCACGCAGGCTAAATGCATAATTGATCAAAGCATCGTCAATATCACTGTCATTCCATTAATTAACAGCTCTGTAAGAGAATTAGAGGCAGGAAAGCAGCGGAATGGTGGTGGGGGAGTGAGGAGTCAAGGGATTATTGGGGATTTAAACACCTTAACCCCATGATTGACAAAAGTAGAAACTAGTTCAACAAGGAAGGACCTTGATCAGTGCAACAATAAAATATTCATGTGGGAGCAAGACTTACAAGTTTCCTGCAGAGTATAGTTATAGTGCACTGCAGTTATATGCCTTTGTAATAGAGGTGGTCATCCAAAAGGTTAACTACTCAATTATCCAACAACGGTAATGGGGAAACACTACATCTACTGTATTATATATGCTTTGTGAAGCACTGGTTTGTCATTTTTGACGTATGATGACAGATGTGTCCATGGTTGTAACTAGTGGGGGCAGGGGCCCTAAGGGGCCCAGAGGCTTATTGACCACAAATCCAAGTTATATACTGTAGTTTGCTAACCCATTGTCCATATAAACTGAGAGGTGTGTGTAGTGGATGTTATAATGGTAAGGGGCACTGTAATATGGCTTTAACTGAAATGGGCACTGTAATGTGGCTTGGGAAGAGATGTACTAAGTGTTGGACAGTGATAAAGTACCAGCCAATCCGCTTCTAACTGTCATTTTCCAAACACAGCCTGTAACATGCTAAGTAGGAGCTGACTGGCTGGTATTTTGTTTCTCTCCACTTTATAACTCTCCAAGGCTTAGTATGTCTCCCCCATAATCTGAACTGGAGGGCACTGTAATGTATATTTCTCTGACGTCCTAGTGGATGCTGGGGACTCCGTAAGGACCATGGGGAATAGACGGGCTCCGCAGGAGACTGGGCACTAAAAGAAAGATTAGGTACTATCTGGTGTGCACTGGCTCCTCCCTCTATGCCCCTCCTCCAGACCTCAGTTAGAATCTGTGCTTGGCCAGAGCTGGATGCACCTAGTGGGCTCTCCTGAGCCTGCTAGTGTAGAGATGTGCCCTGTGGGCACATCAGTGGTGCTGTCACTGGTTGGGGACAGCGCTGGGGCAGCTTGTCTGTCCCCAGCGCTGGGTGCGTGGCGGCGGCGGGTGTCCGGTGCAGGGATTACCCTTTTCCCTGCACCGGACCAGAGGCTGCGGGGGCATTTGGATGTTGGCGCCCTCCGGGAGCCAATCGCAGCTCCCGGAGCGGCAGCCAATCGGAGAGGGGCACGGCGAGCCAAACGGCGCTCGCCGCGTCATAGGCCCCGCCCCCGGCGTCTAACGTCAGGCGCCGGGCGGGAGCCTGAACTTAAGACCGCGCGCGGGAGCGCGAAGAGAGGAGACGCCGCGAGGAGGAGACGACGGGAGGCCGCAACGAAGAGCGGTGAAGAGGTCCTGAGGCCGCGAAAGAGGCCAGAAGACGCCAGGCCCCTTGAAGAAGATGTCCAGCGGCGGCTGGACGCGGAGAAGAGACGGAGGCGCCGCTGGCCAGGACGGGTCAGCGGCAGAAGAGGGTGCCGGAGACGCCCAGATTAGGTGAGGCCTCAGTGAGGCTAACCTTCCCCCTCCCCTTTTCCTCCCTCGACCACCAGGGACGGGCATTAGGCCCGAGGGCACAATTCGGGCACTAGGCCTGGGCGCAGATAGGAGGTTGGGGGTCGTCATTGGATTAGGTGGTTTGGGCATTAGGCCCAAGCCACCAGAAAGCGGCACAGTAGGCGGGCATTAGGCCCGGGGCAAACGCAGGCAATAGGCCTGGGGGACATTAGAGGGCATTAGGCCCTAGTGCAGTTGGCGGCCGCTAGGGATACTAAGGTGACGCTGGGTACTAGGCCCAGGTCACCCAACGGGCAACAAGTTAGGCGGGCGCTAGGCCCGTGGGTGAAGTCAGGCCTCCGGCCTGTGTGCAGCTAGGGGGCGCTAGGCCCAGTGAATAAGACCCCCGAGGTGAATAAAGGTGGCACTGGGCGCTAGGCCCAGGCCACCCTGAGGTATTAGGTAGGCAGGCCTGAGGCCCACATAAGGGAAGGTACAGGAGGTGGGTAGGCCGTGCGGCGCCCACCCCCTTTCCAGCGGGAGGGATTTAAAGGGACAGCACCGTGTGATCTTGTATTCCGATATTGTGATGTATGTTGTTACCGTGCAGGGCAAAGTGTATGCGTTGTTTAAGTTGTGCATAGTTGTGTTGCACCACCCACACGAGCTAGTTTGAGGGCTCTGTTTATGTAGCTAGTGTAGCGGACGCACACTAGGGTAGTTCTTGGCCCTGCACGGCTGTTTCTCTTTGCCTCCTTACAGGGACCTGTAAGTGGAGAAGATCGGAGTGCAAGACTTGTGACGGTGAGTAGCATCCGTGTACGTTTGTCCCTTGTCTGTCCCCGAGCGCCGGAGTCGGGATTGCTCACGGACGTGAGAATCCTTTTCATCACACTACGTGCGAGAGCGCGACTGTGTGAAATCTGGGTGGCTGAGGCTTTGTGCCTGTGATGACCTTTCACCCAACCGGTGAAGGTCGCCGTCACCCCTGGGGTATCCCCTTTTCCGGTGGAAGAAGGGATGATACCCCCCTTGAGGTAACCTATTCTCTCCACAGCTCGGTCGTCGGTCAGCTCCGAGAGGGAATCGCCGTGTCCGGATCCGATTGAAGATTGCCAGGTCAGTTGAAGGTTCCGGTACCTGAAGGTGAGAGAGAGCGGCGCCTGGTGAGTACCGAGACTACACCTGCACGGCAGCAGGCACCACCACACGCGCAGCCGCACCTCTTACACTAGTAAAGAAAGTAATGTTAGGTTTTTTATTTTCAGTGAGATCTGCTGGCAACAGACGCGCTTATCTAAAAGAGTGGCCCTGCCGTCTCAGGATACGACCGCCCTAAAGGAACCTGCGGATAGGAAGCAGGAAGGTATCTTGAAGTCTGTGTATACACACTCTGGTACTCTACTGAGACCGGCTATTGCTTCAGCTTGGATGTGCAGTGCTGTTGCAGCATGGACAGAAACTCTGTCAGAGGGGTTGGATACCCTGGACAGGGATACCGTATTGCTAACACTTAGCCATGTTAAAGACGTCGTCTTATATATGCGGGATGCCCAGAGGGACATTTGCCTGCTGGGCTCTCGAATAAATGCAATGTCCATTTCTGCCAGGATGGTCTTATGGACTTGGCAATGGACAGGGGATGCCGACTCTAAAAAACACATAAAGGTTTTGCCTTATAAGGGTGAGGAATTGTTTGGGGACGGTCTCTCGGACCTCGTATCCACAGCGACAGCTGGAAAGTCGACATTCTTGCCACAGGTTTCCTCACAGCCTAAGAAAGCACCGTATTACCAAATGCAGTCCTTTCGTTCTCAAAAAAGCAAGAGAGTCAGAGGTGCATCCTTTCTTGCCAGAGGCAGGGGTAGAGGAAAGAAGCTGCACCATGCAGCCAGTTCTCAGGAACAAAAGTCCTCCCCTGCTTCCACTAAGTCCACTGCATGACGCTGGGGCTCCACAGGCGGAGCCAGGAGCGGTGGGGGCGCATCTCCGAAATTCCTGCAACCAGTGGGTTCGCTCACAAGTGGATCCTTGGGCTATACAAATTGTATCTCAGGGATACAAGCTGGAATTCGAAGTGACGCCCCCTCACCGTTACCTAAAATCCGCCTTGCCAGCTTCTCCCACGGGGAGGGAGATAGTCCTGACGGCTATTCACAAGCTGTACCTCCAGCAAGTGATAATAATGGTACCCCCCCCTTCAGCAGGGAAGGGGTTACTATTCCACACTGTTTGTGGTACCGAAACCGGACGGTTCGGTAAGACCCATTCTAAATTTAAAATCCTTGAACATTTACATGAAAAAGTTCAAGTTCAAAATGGAATCGCTCAGAGCGGTCATTGCCAGCCTGGAAGAGGGGGATTTTATGGTATCTCTGGACATCAAGGATGCGTACTTGCATGTCCCCATTTATCCGCCTCACCAGGAGTACCTCAGGTTTGTGGTACAGACCTGTCATTACCAATTCCAGACGTTGCCGTTTGGTCTATCCACGGCACCGAGAGTCTTTACCAAGGTAATGGCGGAGATGATAGTACTTCTCCGGAAGCAAGGAGTTACAGTTATCCCGTACTTGGATGATCTCCTCATAAAGGCGAGGTCCAGAGAGCAGTTGTTGGTCAGCGTAGCGCACTCTCAGGAAGTGTTGCTACGGCACGGCTGGATTCTGAATATTCCAAAGTCGCAGCTGATTCCTACGACGCGTCTGCCCTTCCTGGGCATGATTCTGGACACAGAACAGAAGAAGGTATTTCTCCCGGAGGAGAAGGCTCAGGAGTTAGTGACCATGGTCAGGGATCTACTGAAACCAAAGCAGGTGTCGGTGCATCACTGCACGCGAGTCCTGGGAAAGATGGTAGCGTCATACGAAGCCATTCCTTTCGGCAGGTTCCATGCCAGGATCTTTCAGTGGGATCTGTTGGACAAGTGGTCCGGATCGCATCTTCAGATGCATTGGCTGATCGCCCTGTCCCCGAGGGCCAGGGTGTCTCTTCTGTTGTGGCTGCAGAGTGCTCATCTTCTCGAGGGCCGCAGGTTCGGCATACAGGACTGGGTCCTGGTGACCACGGATGCAAGCCTCCGCGGATGGGGGGCAGTTACTCAGGGAAGAAACTTCCAGGGGCTGTGGTCAAGTCAGGAGACTCGTCTGCACATAAACATACTGGAATTAAGGGCCATATACAATGCCCTGAGTCAAGCGGAGCCCCTGCTTCGAGACCAATCAGTGCTGATTCAGTCAGACAACATCACGGCAGTCGCCCATGTAAACCGACAGGGCGGCACAAAAAGCAGGGTGGCGATGGCGGAAGCCACAAGGATTCTTCGTTGGGCGGAGAATCACGTACAAGCACTGTCAGCAGTGTTCATTCCGGGAGTGGACAACTGGGATGCAGACTTCCTCAGCAGGCACGACCTCCACCCGGGAGAGTGGGGACTTCATCAAGAAGTCTTCGAGCAGATTGCAAATCGGTGGGAACGGCCACAGGTAGACATGATGGCGTCCCGCCTAAACAAAAAGCTAAAAAAATATTGCGCCAGGTCAAGGGACCCTCAGGCGATAGCTGTGGACGCACTGGTAACTCCGTGGGTGTTCCAGTCGGTATATGTGTTTCCTCCTCTTCCTCTCATACACAAGGTACTGAGAATAGTAAGAAAAAGAGGAGTGAGAACGATACTCATTGTTCCGGATTGGCCAAGAAGGACTTGGTACCCAGAACTTCAAGAAATGATCTCAGAGGACCCATGGCCTCTGCCTCTCAGACAGGACCTGTTGCAGCAGGGGCCCTGTCTGTTCCAAGACTTACCGCGGCTGCGTTTGACGGCATGGCGGTTGAACGCGGGATCCTAGCGGAAAAGGGTATACCGGATGAAGTAATTCCTACGCTGATAAGAGCTAGGAAGGATGTGACAGCAAAGCAATATCACCGCATATGGCGGAAATATGTTTCTTGGTGTGAGGCCAGGAAGGCCTCTACAGAGGACTTCCAGTTGGGTCGTTTTCTGCATTTCCTACAGTCAGGTGTGACTATGGGCCTCAAATTAGGGTCCATAAAGGTTCAGATCTCGGCCCTACCCATTTTCTTTTAAAAAGAACTGGCTTCACTGCCTGAGGTTCAGACGTTTGTAAAGGGAGTGCTGCATATTCAGCCTCCTTTTGTGCCACCAGTGGCACCTTGGGATCTTAACGTGGTGTTGGATTTCCTGAAATCCCACTGGTTTGAGCCACTTAAGACCGTGGAGCTAAAATATCTCACGTGGAAAGTGGTCATGCCATTGGCCTTAGCTTCGGCTAGGCGGGTGTCAGAATTGGCGGCTTTGTCATGTAAAAGCCCCTATTCGATCTTCCATATGGACAGGGCAGAATTGAGGACTCGTCCCCAATTTCTCCCTAAGGTGGTATCATCGTTTCATTTGAACCAACCTATTGTGGTGCCTGCGGCTACTAGGGACTTGGAGGATTCCAAGTTGCTGGACGTAGTCCGGGCTTTGAAAATTTATGTTTCCAGAACGGCGGGAGTCAGAAAGTCTGACTCGCTGTTTATTCTGTATGCAGCCAACAAGGTTGGCGCTCCTGCTTCGAAGCAGACTATTGCTCGCTGGATCTGTAGCACGATTCAGCTGGCTCACTCTGCGGCTGGATTGCCGCATCCGAAATCAGTAAAAGCCCATTCCACAAGGAAGGTGGGCTCTTCTTGGGCGGCTGCCCGAGGGGTCTCGGCTTTACAGCTTTGCCAAGCTGCTACTTGGTCGGGTTCAAACACATTTGCTAAGTTCTACAAGTTTGATACCCTGGCTGAGGAGGACCTTGAGTTTGCTCATTCGGTGCTGCAGAGTCGTCCGCACTCTCCCGCCCGTTTGGGAGCTTTGGTATAATCCCCATGGTCCTTACGGAGTCCCCAGCATCCACTAGGACGTCAGAGAAAATAAGAATTTACTCACCGGTAATTCTATTTCTCGTAGTCCGTAGTGGATGCTGGGCGCCCGTCCCAAGTGCGGACTTCTTCTGCAATACGTGTATATAGTTATTGCTTACTAAAGGGTTATTGTTATGAGCCATCCGTTGATTGAGGCTCAGTTGTTGTTCATACTGTTAACTGGGTATGGTTATCACAAGTTATACGGTGTGATTGGTGTGGCTGGTATGAGTCTTACCCTGGATTCCAAATCCTTTCCTTGTAGTGTCAGCTCTTCCGGGCACAGTTTGCCAGCAGATCTCACTGAAAATAAAAAACCTAACAAATACTTTCTTTTCTAGGAAGCTCAGGAGAGCCCCTAGGGTGCATCCAGCTCTGGCCGGGCACAGATACTAACTGAGGTCTGGAGGAGGGGCATAGAGGGAGGAGCCAGTGCACACCAGATAGTACCTAATCTTTCTTTTAGAGTGCCCAGTCTCCTGCGGAGCCCGTCTATTCCCCATGGTCCTTACGGAGTCCCCAGCATCCACTACGGACTACGAGAAATAGAATTACCGGTGAGTAAATTCTTATTATATATATGATATAATAGATATATATAATATGAACTGGAGATACTGTATGTCATAGTGTAAATTGGGGTACTGTGTGGCATAATGTGTTCTGGCAGCCCTACAATGTGACATAATGTGAACAAGGGCATTACTATGGTTCAGAAAATGAAATAGAGTACTATTATGGGGCATAATGTTAACATCTGCTGCAGAGAGGTGTCTGGATAGAGGCATTGAGACTGGGACCCCTTCAAAATATTGCTATGGGAACAACAAAGTTCTGGTTATACCCAGTGGCATAACTATCGTGGGTGCAGGGGTGCAACTGCTATGGGGCCCAGGTTGCTTCCAGGACCCACTGGTCCCCATGCACCCTGTCACAGGCTGCCTCCAAGGCCCACCGTTCCCCCTTTATGCCTGCCCTCCGGGCAGAATGTGTTAGTAACCCCACAGGCTGCAGCGGTGGAGGATGCAGTGGGGGGCCTTCACACAGCAGCAAACTTTGGCCTAGTTGCAGCAGAAGGGCAGTGCCACAATTTCCGTGTATTTAGGGGGCAAAGCCTAATGCCTTGAAGTGCTCTTCCTATCAGGGACCTATGGCTGTGCTGTAAGCAGGTAGTGACCACTCTCCCCCTCCCTCTCTCTCTCTCTCCCCCTAACACTTTCTTTCTTGATCATCTCTCCCTGATACTGTCTCTCTCCCCTTCTGACACTGTGTCTCTCCCTCTCTGATACTGTCTCTCACCCTGACACTGTCTCTCTCTTTCCCTCCGACACAGTCTCTATCGCTCCCTGACACTGCCTCCCTCTTTCTGACACTGTCTCTACCTTTCTCTTTCCCTGTCTTTCTCCATCACTCTCTTCCTGACTATCTCACACTTTCTCTCCCTGACACTGCCTCCCTCTCTCCCTGGCACTGTCACTCTCTCTCACTGACACTGTATCTACCTTTCTCTTTCCCTGACACTGTCTCTCTCTCACTCATTCTCTCCCTGACGGACTCTCTTACGCTTTATCCTTGACACTGTCTATCTCCCTCTCTCTCTCTCTCTCTCTCTCCCTGACACTGTCTCTCTCTCCCTCTCTTGCTCCCTAACACTGCCTCTCTCCCTTGCACTCCCTCTGTCTCCCTCCCTGACACTGTCTCTCTCCCTCTCTACTTGACACTGTCTTTCTCTCCCTTTCCTTCTCTCCTTGACACTGTCGCTCTCCCTCTCTTCTTGACACTGTCTTTCTCTCCCTTTCCTTCTCTCCTTGACGCTGTCTCTCTGTCTGTGACACTATCTCTCTCCCTGACCTTACCTCGCTCTCTTTCTCTGCCAGTGTCTTTCTCTCCGTGACACTGCCTATCCCTCTATCCTTGACACTGTCTCTCTCCCTCTCTCTGTCTGACACTGTCTCTCTCCATCTCCTTGACACTGTCTCTCCCTGACACTGACTCCCTCTCTCACACTCCTTCTCTCCCTCCCTGGCACCGTCTCTCTCTCTCTCTCTCTCTCTCTCTCTCTCTGTGACACTGTATCTCTCTCTGTCTTTCTCCCTGACACTGGGTCTCTCTCCCTCTCTTCTTTACACTGTCAATTTCTACCTTTCCCTCTCTCCTTGACACTGTCTCTCTCTCCCTGAGACTTTCTCTTTCTCCCTCTCTCTCTCTCTCTCTCTATCTGAAACTGTCTTTCTCTACGTTTCCCTATCTACTTGACACTGTCTCTCTCTCCCTTGACACTGTTTTCTTCCTCCCTCTGACTCTGACACTGTCTCTCTCCCTCTCTATCTCCTGGATACTGTCTCTCTATCCCTGACACTGACTCTCTATCTTTCTCTGCCTGGCACAGTCTCTCTCTCTGACACTGTGTCTCTCTCTCCCTCTTTCTCCCTATCGTCCTATCTCTCCCCGCACCCAAGTGCCACACACAGTCTACAACAGGGAAGGAGGGGGCAGTGGGACCTGGGCCCCTACGACAGACCTGGAGGAACCCGGGTAAAGAGTACCCGAGCCCGCTCCACCCCCCTTTCCCCACCCACCTCTGTGTTACTGAGGACATGCTGTTACTTGTAGAACTACAACTGCCAGCATGTCCTGGCATCCATTGCCTGCTAGTACATACAATAATACAGGAATACAACTAAACAATTACAATATAGTAATTTATTAAAAGAAGAAAGGGAAAAAGAAAACTCCCTTGCACAGACCCATTCACTTCTCTCCTAATTCTATTTAGTTTCTCTTTTCTCTGCCTTCATTAAATCCATAGGAATGAAAAAAATAAAACTCAAGGCTGTAGATAAACTATTCCTTGTGAAGCCCTGTTGTGAATGCCAGGCCTTGAGCCTGTCACACTAATCAATGCAGTATTGGTTAGCATTGCTGAGAAGCCACATGGGGTCTCAACACTGATTGCAACAAGCTATATTGCTACAATGTAGTTAATTAATATCATTTATCTAGGGAATTCAGCTCCATGCTACACATGCTAGGGTTGCTAGGGTTGTTGGACATTATAATACATAATAATACATAATACATAATAATACATAATAATAATATAATACATAATACACCTTTCAGCTTGCTTCCCTGTTTTAGTGTCACCAGCCCACTGGTGGGGTGTTTCACCCCACATTTCTTAAAAAAATATATAATATTGTATCATCATGCTTTACTCATACACCTAGGTTTATGCTTATATGCTGATAAGCATATGGGTGAATATACACTTTGTGTGTACTTTGTTTTTGTACAGTATATCCATTTGTGGATAATTCAGCATCAGTCCCCTATTATGTACTATCA
Organism: Pseudophryne corroboree; assembly: GCF_028390025.1. Classification (NCBI taxonomy): domain Eukaryota; kingdom Metazoa; phylum Chordata; class Amphibia; order Anura; family Myobatrachidae; genus Pseudophryne; species Pseudophryne corroboree. Next base: position 423,290,334 of record NC_086446.1, on the reverse strand, counting down.
AAATATAAATGAGTGAATTTTCATGTTTTTAATACTGTGGACAAGGTCTTATTTTATTATAAAACCACACTATGTTTCACATTTGCAAGCTACATTTTGACTATTCAGCTCCCTATCTGGAGGTTTACTTGTTTGTTTTACATACAACTAAAGCTTAGGTAAAATAATAATCATCTATGTTGTCCATACATAAAAGACACGCTTTGAAAATGTTACAGAAGAAATAAACTACTATCTGCTACCAAAACATAACTGAAAATGACCTTATTACCTTGAAGAACCATAGCTACCCTGCGCTCTGTCCATGTTGAATGTCGCTTCGTTCCCCTTCCTCCCCCTGCGATTCTGGCTGCAGGATACTAATCTAGGTACACTGATAGCCAGATGCTGGGACCATGGGTGAGTGGCCCCTGCATCTGGTTAGTTATGCGATGCTTGTTTAATCAACATACAGAAAACTAGAAAAACGTTTCCCAAACTTTACAGCCTTGATATAACCCATACATAGCAATCAGATGCTAATTTTTAATTGTGCTGATTGGAGATTTTGATGAACATCATTTCGAAAGATGTTTCTTATCTCCTATATTGCTCAATTTATAGTTGGCTGAACATTAAGTTAGCTTACTAATGCAGTATACCAAGCACCAAGAACGTTGTGAGCATAAATATTAGCATTTAGCCCATACCTTATTGATTCACATCACTATTACAACTGATATAACATTCAAGAGGCATGAAACTGAAAACCCAAATGCATAAGAAATAAAAAAGAAATATGTACTCTTCCAAGGTATAATGTGGGAAAGTAAGGTTAATAAAAATAATTATTAGGTAAAAAATAATAAATCACATATGTCTAGTGCTCATAATATCTGCACATTAATTCCTAGGCTTAGACAGGCAGTATGAAGTGTGTAAAGTATACAACCTTCCTGTGTAAAGGGTCGGACTGGCCCACAGGGGAACAGGGGAAGCCACCGGTGGCCCACTGCCTGTGGGCCCTCCTCCTCCTCTAGGGATCAAGTTCCAAACTATCCTAGTGCACTGGATTTATGCATTATACATCTGTTACATTATACTTCACAATAATTTGGTTTATTATATATTTACCAAGGGGCACAGAACATGTAATGGTTAGCCAAACCTCTGTGGTGGCTGGCCACGCCCTACTGGAACCTGGCTACACCTTTAAACATGGGCCCCTACAGCAGCATTCCCCCGGTGGGCCCTTCATGCCCCAGTCTGACACTGCCTGTGTATAAGCAGTGTTATAGAATCCTGCATTTGAGTCATTAAAACAGAGTACAGAGTAGAGTAGAATACAGGTTGAGTATCCCTTATCCAAAATTCAAAATCCCACATTTTTGGGTCCCCTACTGAGATAATGACATATATATTATATATTATGTGCATATATAGATACTTATATAGATATATAATATAATATACATATATATGTGTCAGTAACTCAGCAGGGGAACAAAAAATGTGTGATTTTGGATAAGGGATACTCAACCTTTACTATGAAGAGGGCTAGAGGTGTATGTGTATTCTGTATACAGTATATATGCACATATATATTATATAATATACTGTAGGTGAAGAGAGAGGGCAAATTAATTAAATGCATAGAATTCTATAGTAGTATGGTTGCAATGTTTTTACCACCATAGATGGGTGTGGTATCTTATTTAGACTTGCTGTAGGCACCATAATGTCAAAAGGGACATTATATAGACAACCAAAATATTGACATGGATTATATGTCTACAACCAATATATAGACACTGACAGTCAAACTGTTGATAGGGACATAAAGCAGACAGGAGTTGCTGGGCTTCAAAAAAGGTGGGGAAGTTGCAAGTGAAAGTAAATAAAACAGATAATTAACAAATGCTGCAAACAGCACCCCCTTCCCTGCTGCGCTATGTGCACTGCACACTCCGCACACACCTAATTACGCCCATGGGTTAACAACTCACAAGTGCCAAAACAATAACAGGAAGATGATGTCCAGATTCCTTTCAAAATCCAATCACATTTGAGTGATATACTGGAAAACCCAGCCCGTGCAAGTGTGCGAATGCATGTGTACGGCATGTGAAAATTCCACCAAACAGCGGACAGCTGCAAATCCGTTCGCAACTTACTCACTATCTAATTATCTTTCCAGTCTGTGTGTAGCCCAGGACTTACTGCTACAGTGCAATACAAACAGGCTGTTTTGGTCTGGAGCCGACGTCACACACCTGCTCTGAAAACACTTGGGAACACCTGTGTTTTTCCTGACACTCCCATAAAACGGTCAGTTACCACCCACAAATGTCCGCTTCCAGTCAATCACCTTTACGAACGCCCGTGCGATTGAAATTTTTGCACCATCCCGACGCTGTTTGGCGACACGCCTGCGCATTGCGGTGCATATGCATACACAGTCATTCAATAATCAGCCGCTGTGCAATCAGGTCTGAATTGGGTACATTATACTTGTGCTATTATACTAGTGTTCTTAGGGGGTAATTCCAAGGGGTGTGGTTCATCAAATCGACAGTGTCTAGGTCGACAATGTTTAGGTCGACCACTATAGGTCGACAGTCACTAGGTCGACATGGATGGAAGGTCGACAGGGTTTCTAGGTCGACAGGTGCTAGGTCGACAGGTCTAAAGGTCGACATGAGGATTTTTTTATTTTTTTTGGTGTCGTTTTCTTCGTAGAGTGACCGGGATCCCAAATTAGTGCACCGCGTCCCCTCGCATGGCTCGCTTCGCTCGCCATGCTTCGGGCATGGTGCCTTCGCTTCGCTCGGCACACTTTACCATTCCAATCGTAGTCCACGTGGATCGTTAAGTATGAAAAAATTCAAAAAAGAAAAAAAAATGTGAAAAACTTATGTCGACCTTTAGACCTGTCGACCTAGCACATGTCGACCTAGAAACCCTGTCGACCTTCCAACCATGTCGACCTAGTGACTGTCGACCTATAGTGGTCGACCTAAACATTGTCGACCTAGACACTGTCGATCTTCAGACCGGATCCCAATTCCAAGTTGATCACAGCAGCAAATTTGTTAGCAGATAGGCAAAACCATGTGCACTGCAGGGGGTGCAGCTATAACATGTGCAGAGAGAGTTAGATTTGGGTGGGGTGTGTTCAAACTGAAATCTAAATTGCAGTGTAAAAATAAAGCAGCAAGTATTTACCCTGCACAGAAACAAAATAACCCACCCAAATCTTACTCTCTCTGCAAATGTTATATCTGCCCCCTTCCCCCCTGCAGTGCACATGGGGGGGTCATTCCGAGTTGATCATAGCTGTGCTAAATTTAGCACAGCTACGATCAGGCACTCAGACATGCGGGGGGACTCCCAGCACAGGGCTAGTCCGCCCCGCATGTCAGTGCCGCCCCCCCGCAGAAATGCAAAAGCATCGCACAGCGGTGATGCTTTTGCATTTCAGGAGTTACTCCCGGCCAGCGCAGCTCCTGCGGCTGGCCAGGAGAACATATTAGCTGCCCCAGATCGCAGCGGCTGTGTGTGATGTCACGCAGCTGCCACAGCCCGCCCCCCCCCAACGATCCAGCCACTCCTGTGTTGGCCGGACCATGCCCCCTAAACGGCAGCTTTATGCCGCCGTCCAGCCCCCTCCGCCCAGCAATCGCCTCTGCCTCCGAGGTGATAGCTAGGCAACGACGGCCTTCGGACGTCTGGCATGAGCCGGCGCACTGCGGCACCGGCGCATGCGCAGTTCCGACCCGATCTCTGCGCTGCGATAAACTGCAGCGAGCGATCGGGTCGGAATGATCGCCATGGTTTTGCCCAACTGCTAACAAATTTGCTGCTGCGATCAACTACAAGTCTCGGCATGGTAGCACCTCTTATTATGTTTAGAATTAGGATATGCATTCTAACTCCCCCCCCTCCCCCATATATTCTGTATCAAACTGACCATATTTACACAACCCTCATTACAATTTCAGAGAGTATAAAGGAGTGACAATGATTATGGGTGTCCAAAAGTGAATTATACCTTCTATGAGATGTATGGAGACTACAGGGCATTACATGTTGTATTGCATTTTATATACATTGTCTAACACTACCACTTGGCTGGAGGAACTCGTATACCTTATTTATGGTTAATGAACACATATACACACCATTTTTTCCAGGAGTAAATTTAGGAGGGATGCAGTTAATATACCGGCTGACAGGATCTCAGTGTTCAGGATACCAATGCCGGAATCCCGAATGCCGGTGAAGTGCCAGCGGTTGCAATCCTAACCACAGCCCCGTATTCCCACTTGCCTGAAGCGCAGTGAGCCCATTAGGGAATTCGCTGCGTCACAGCGAGATTCCAGCTGGCGGGATGCTGCTGTCGGCATAGTGACAGCCGGCATCCTGTCTGCCGGTCTACCATATGTACTCCATTTAGGAGACAACTTTTTAATCCATCAACTCATGTGATTGTTTGATGTCATTGTTGATCAAGAACCTCCCATTCATAGGATTGCGAGAGTGTACATATCTACATTTAGACTTTTTGCTTATTTGTCAGTATAAGTGAGATACTGTATATACCCAAGCAATATTGTAAGATTACTATGTAATTTTTATTATTTTGAGTGTTCTCAGCAGGATAGATACAATGATAATCTGAGACACAATATTTTACATAAAGCCTTTATTAAAAGTTATGTTTTAAATACACATACACAATTACAAGTAAGAAAAAGAAAAAGAGTCTTCTTTCCTCTCGTAGTTTTTGGATTACCATCAGCTACAGATCGGATATAATTTATTATCCAGCACATTGCTGGACTACATGGTATTCTATTAAATATTGTTTCCGTAAAGAGGACAACGGTTCATTTCAAGATATTGGAATGTCTTAAATTTAGGGATTGATATCGGCATATCACCACCAAACCAATAGGAAAAAGTGAAACCAATCAAATTTGGGAACAATGGGCCTGATTCATTCCTGATCCCTGCTGTGCGTTTTCGTACAGCGAGCAATCAGGTCCTAACTGCACAATGCGCACGTCAGACAACAACTAAGGGCATTGCCGGTCAGTGACAGGATGGTGTGAAAATTCCGATTGCACGGGCATTTGCAGGGTGATTGACAGGAGGAGACCATTTGTGGGTGGTAACTGGCCATTTATTGGGAGTGTCTGGAAAAACGCAGGTATGCCCTAGCGTTTTCAGGGAGGGTGTCTGACAGCAGCTCCGGCCCCGATCAGACTATTCTCATTGCGCTGTAGGAGTAAGTCCTGGGCTGCGCAGAGACTGCGCACAGTGGATTTTTGCAGCTCGGCATACACATGAGATCGCACACTTGTACAGCGTATGTTGCACTCCCCCTGGAGGCGGCAACTATCTGAACGCAGGACAGCAAAGTTAGCAGCACAGCAAAGTAACTGAAGTGTTATGTTTTGGATTTGCAAAATGACTGGTCAGACTATGGCCCTCATTCCGAGTTGTTCGCTCGCTAGCTGCTTTTAGCAGCATTGCAAACGCTAGGCAGCCGCCCTCTGGGAGTGTATCTTATTTTAGCAGAATAGCGAACGAAAGATTAGCAGAATTGCTACTAAATAATTCTTTGCAGTTTCTGAGTAGCTCCAGACCTACTCCTAGATTGCGATCACCTCAGTCCGTTTAGTTCCTGGTTTGACGTCACAAACACACCCTGCGTTTGGCCAGCCACTCCCCCGTTTCTCCAGCCACTCCTGCATTTTTACCTGGCACGCCTGCGATTTTTAGCACACTCCCTGAAAACGGCCAGTTTCCGCCCAGAAACACCCACTTCCTGTCAATCATACTACGATCACTCGAGCGATGAAAAAACGTTGCTCGAGCTTGTGTAAAACGACCAAGTTTTGTGTTAAATTACTAAGCGCATGCGCGCATTTTCCAACTAATCGCTGCGTTGCGAAAAACGGCAATGAGCGAACAACTCGGAATGACCACCAATATGCTTTGGGCAGAGGTAATGTGTTGTTATTCCTTCTAGGCTTATCATAGAAACATAGAATTTGAAGGCAGATAAGAACCACTTTGTCCATTTAGTCTGCCCATTTTTGGTTCATTTTTGTTGGGTGCTTTTTAGCCTATATGTATATGATAGTGAGAGGAAAATAAGTACGGGGAGAATATACAAACTCCACGCAGTTAGGGCCGTGGTGGGAATCAAACCCATGACCTCAGTGCTGTGAGGCAGTAATACTAACCATTATATCCCGTGTACAGCCTTCAAATGGTATATTGTCATATTACTGTTTTAACATCGCCCAATTCAATCTAATGTTCTGCATTACAAACATCTGGAATTAAATTTAGTAAGTCACACTTCTCAAAAACCTCCACATCTTCTACGTTTATGGATGCTGGATTTAAGGGGGCAATATGAATAAATACAAAAGCAGTAGTGTTTTGCATCGAATGTTATTGCCGCTTTAAATCCAGAAGACAGGGCTGCTTTATTTTTAAATTAATTTTCAGATCTTCCTGATGTTAAACAATATACACAATGCTTGGAATAAGTACGAAAGAAGGTTGGCACATTCTATCTCAGCTTGTCTGAGGAAGCATTGCCTATATTGGGAAAATTGAAACCATTTACATTTATTTTATGTTTAACATACAGTATTGCATGTGGTATTGCATATTCTTTATTGGGGTTAGAATTTTTTAACTATTATTGACAGCATTTTTATACTACTGACGTTGTGAAATATATGTTGATATTTTCATTAATTCCTGAGCCTGATGGAACCATTTATCAAATATTTTTGGTTGCAAAACATTTATTGTATGGTCTTTCATTACACAAATATAGATCACAGACAAGTAATAAAGCCAATCCTTTCATTTAAACCTCTTACCCACACGACACAAAAGAATTATGGGCGCAAAGACTTTAATCTGGCAAATTACCGCTTACAACAAGAGGGGAACACTAACCGTCAAAGTATAATAAACAGGAAAAAAAAAGAAAAAAACTGCTGTCTGTCATACAATTTAATTATAGTATCATAAAATATCACTAACTATTTAAATCACTTGGTCAGTAAGTAGAATGAAATGACATAATAATTACATATACAATACAAGCTATTATCATGGTCTCTGAAGCACAGCACAATGTCTGACTAAACATGTGCTGTTTTCCATCTAATTATCCAAACAATAACATTGATAGATTGTTAGTAGGAATAATTGGATTTTAGTTCCAAACAAGCCAAATTCCAGAAATGCCACCTTAATATAAATGATCCAGTAAGAAGCAGACAATGTTAGTAAAAGAGTTCTTATATGAAACTGCTTAGCCCAGAGTAATGGAAATGAAACCTTAGGCTAATATAATCTAATCTGTAAGAATGTATTGGTAGTGTCTGTCCTGCTCATATAGAAATGCAATGACCAGTCTCTTATCTCATGACTGCTGGGACTCCCTTTAATGCAGCTTTAAAGAGGGTGACTTGTATCTGGTCCACAAAGTGTTTCCAGATGAAGAATTGAACAGAGACAGCACAAAGATGGGTATCCGGTCAGCATACCGATGGATCCCGGTTGCCAGGATCACATACTGAATGCCAAAGATGATCCCTTTGTCCGGCTGACTCCTGTTCAGCTTCTATACCTGCAGGTCCAATGCCGCACCTAGTGTCCTGAATAGTTGGCTTCTGTCTCCACTGCCCCCACGGTCAATGCTGAGGCTTTCTGCTCGAGCTCAGGGTGAAGCCTCCATCAATGTGGCTCCATGGTTCCTTTGGCAGGGCTATTGCAGTGTTTCTGGTGGCACGGGTGAGATGGTGCTCTCAATCAGTGCTACTGGGGTGCAGTCCTTGCTACCCGGGGCTTGTAGTGCCTTTGTGTGCTCTGATCTGGCATTGTTCTGCTGGGCACTCTACAGCTTGACTCCTCTCCTGGTTCTCTTCATCTTTTGTACATCTCTAGCTGCTGCGGCTACTGGTCTCTGTGACTCCTGCTTCATTGTTTTGACTCCTGATTCACATCTGTTTGCTCTGATGAGCAGAAAATCCTAGGCATTGGCAACTGCCAGGCTGGAAAAAGCTTGCCCGATCTGTTCCTGCCACAGATCTTTTAATATCCCCCATGGTTGACATCCTTCTGATAATTTGCAGCACTCTACTTCACCTATTCTGGTGTCACCATGGAACAGCTTCAGCAGGCTTTCACTGATTTCTGAAAAGAGGGTGATAAACAAGATGGCAGAGGTACATATTGATATTGCTTCTTCATCAAGATATCCAGGAACTAAGGGAGAGGATTGTGTTTTGGTTTTGGATTTGGTTCCACGGCCGTGTTTTGGATTCGGACGCATTTTGGCAAAACCTCCATGAAAATTGTTTGTCGGATTCGGGTGTGTTTTGGATTCGGGTGTTTTTATTCAAAAAACCCTCAAAAACAGCTTAAATCATAGAATTTGGGGGTAATTTTGATCCTATAGTATTATTAACCTCAATAACCATAATTTCCACTCATTTCCAGTCTATTCTGAACACCTCAAACCTCACAATATTATTTTTAGTCCTAAAATTTGCACTGAGGTCGCTGGATGACTAAGCTAAGCGACCCAAGTGGGCGACACAAACACCTGGCACATCTAGGAGTGGCACTCCAGTGTCAGACAGGATGGCACTTAAAAAAATTAGCCCCAAACATCACATGATGCAAAGATAAATAAAAAAAAAGAGGTGCAAGATGGAATTGTCCTTGGGCCCTCCCACCCACCCTTATGTTGTATAAACAGGACATGCACACTTTAACAAACCCATCATTTCAGCCACAGGGTCTGCCACACGACTGTGGCTAAAATGACTGGTTGGTTTGGGCCCCCACCAAAAAAGAAGCAATCAATCTCTCCTTGCACAAACTGGCTCTACAGAGGCAAGATGTCCACCTCTTCCTCATCGTCCGATTCCTCACCCCTTTCACTGTGTACATCCTCCTCACAGAGTATTAATTCGTCCCCACTGGAATCCACCATCTCAGGTCCCTGTGTACTTTCTGGAGGCAATTGCTGGTGAATGTCTCCATGGAGGAATTGATTATAATTAATTTTGATGAACATCATATTCTCCACATTTTCTGGAAGTAACCTCGTACGCCGATTGCTGACAAGGTGACCGGCTGCACTAAACACTCTTTCGGAGTACACACTGGAGGGGGGGCAACTTAGGTAAAATAAAACCAGTTTGTGCAAGGGCCTCCAAATTGCCTCTTTTTCCTGCCAGTATACGTACGGACTGTCTGACGTGCCTACTTGGAAGCGGTCACTCATATAATCCTCCACCATTCTTTCAATGGTGACAGAATCATATGCAGTGACAGTAGACGGCATGTCAGTAATCGTTGGTAGGTCCTTCAGTCCGGACCAGATGTCAGCACTCGCTCCAGACTGCCCTGCATCACCGCCAGTGGGTGGGCTCGGAATTCTTAGCCTTTTCCTCGCAGCCCCAGTTGCGGGAGAATGTGAAGGAGGAGCTGTTGACGGGTCACGTTCCGCTTGACTTGACAAGTGTCTCACCAGCAGGTCTTTGAACCTTTGCACACTTGTGTCTGCCGGAAAGAGAGATACAATGTAGGCTTTAAACCTAGGTTCGAGCACGGTGGCCAAAATGTAGTGCTCTGATTTTAACAGATTGACCACCCGTGAATCCTGGTTAAGCAAATTAAGGGCTCCATCCACAAGTCCCACATGCCTAGCGGAATCGCTCCGTTTTAGCTCCTCCTTCAATCTCTCCAGCTGCTTCTGCAAAAGCCTGATGAGGGGAATGACCTGACTCAGGCTGGCAGTGTCTGAACTGACTTCACGTGTGGCAAGTTCAAAGGGTTGCAGAACCTTGCACAATGTTGAAATCATTCTCCACTGCGCTTGAGTCAAGTGCATTCCCCCTCCTTTGCCTATATCGTAGGCAGATGTATAGGCTTGAATGGCCTTTTGCTGCTCCTCCATTCTCTGAAGCATATAGATGGTTGAATTCCACCTCGTTACCACCTCTTGCTTCAGATGATGGCGGGGCAGGTTCAGGAGTGTTTGCTGGTGCTCCAGTCTTCGGCACGCGGTGGCTGAATGCCGAAAGTGGCCCGCAATTCTTTGGGCCACCAACCGCATCTCTTGCACGCCCCTGTCGTTTTTGAAAAAATTCTGCACCACCAAATTCAATGTATGTGCAAAACATGGGACGTGCTGGAATTTGCCCACATGTAATGCACGTACAATATTGGTGGCGTTGTCCGATGTCACAAATCCCCAGGAGAGTCCAATTGGGGTAAGCCATTCTGCGATGATGTTTCTCAGTTTCCGTAAGAGGTTGTCAGCTGTGTGCCTCTTATGGAAAGCGGTGATACAAAGCGTAGCCTGCCTAGGAACGAGTTGGCGTTTGCGAGATGCTGCTACTGGTGCCGCCGCTGCTGTTCTTGCTGCGGGAGGCAATACATCTACCCAGTGGGCTGTCACAGTGATATAGTCCTGAGTCTGCCCTGCTCCACTTGTCCACATGTCTGTGGTTAAGTGGACATTGGGTACAACTGCATTTTTTTGGACACTGGTGACCCTTTTTCTGACATCTGTGTACATTCTCGGTATCACCTGCCTAGAGAAGTGGAACCTAGAATGTATTTGGTACCGGGGATACACTAACTCAATAAATTGTCTAATTCCCTGTGAATTAACGGTGGATACCGGACACACGTTTAACACCACCACAGCTGCCAAGGCCTGAGTTATCCGCTTTGCAGCAGGATGACTGCTGTGATATTTCATCTTCCTCGCAAAGGACTGTTGGACAGTCAGTTGCTTACTGGAAGTAGTACAAGTGATCTTCCGACTTCCCCTCTGGGATGACAATCGACTCCCAGCAGCAACAACAGCAGCGCCAGCAGCAGTAGGCGTTACACTCAAGGATGCATCGGAGAAATCCCTGTCAGGAGAGGACTCATCAGACTTGTCAGTGACATGGCCTGCAGGACTATTAGTGTTCCTGTCTAAGGAGGAAATTGACACTGAGGGAGTTGGTGGTGTGGTTTGCAGGAGCTTGGGTACAAGAGGAAGGGATTTAGTTGTCAGTGGACTGCTTCCGCTGCCACCCAAAGTTTTTGAACTTGTTAATGACTTCTGATGAATGCGCTCCAGGTGACGTAGAAGGGAGGATGTTCCTAGGTGGTTAACGTCCTTACCCCTACTTATTACTGCTTGACGAAGGCAACACACGGCTTGACACCTGTTGTCCGCATTTCTGTTAAAATAATTCCACACCGAAGAGGTGATTTTTTTTTTGTAATTTGACCCGGTATGTCAATGGCCATATTCATCCCACAGACAACAGGTGTCTCCCCGGGTGCCTGACTTAAACCACCTCACCATCAGAATCCTCCTTGTCAATTTCCTCCTCAGCGCCAGCAACACCCATATCCTCATCCTGGTGTACTTCAACAGTGACATCTGTGACTATCAGGAACTGGACTGCGGGTGCTCCTCCAAGCACCTGCAGGGGGCATGCAAATGGTGGAGGCGCCACCTCTTCCCGTCCAGTGTTGGGAAGGTCAGGCATCGCAACCGACACAATTGGACTCTCCTTGGGGATTTGTGATTTAGAAGAACGCACAGTTCTTTGCTGTGCTTTTGCCATCTTAACTCTTTCAGTGTTCTAGCGGGAGGATGAATGCTTCCATCCTCATGTGAAGCTGAACCACTAGCCATGAACATAGGCCAGGGCCTCAGCCATTCCTTGCCACTCCGTGTCGTAAATGGCATATTGGCAAGTTTATGCTTCTTCTCAGACGCTTTTAATTTAGATTTTTGGGTCATTTTACTGAACTTTAGATTTTTGGATTTTACATGCTCTCTACTATGACATTGGGCATCGGCCTTGGCCGACGACGTTGGTGGCATTTCATCATCTCCGCCATGACTAGTGGCAGCAGCTTCAGCACGAGGTGGAAGTGGATCTTGATCTTTCCCTATTTTACCCTCAACATTTTTGTTCTCCATTTTTTAATGTGTGGAATTATATGCCAGTAATATATCAATAGCAATGGCCTACTGTACTGTACTATATATGTATACTGTTGGTCACCAAAATGCTGCACTGTAATACTATATATACTGCTCACAAAAATGCAGCACATATATGGAATGGATACTTGCAGTGACACAGAGCTGCAAGATACAGCAATGGCCTACTGTACAACTATATACTGTTGGTCACCAAAATGCTGCACTGTAATACTATATATACTGTAGAGATGAGCGCCTGAAATTTTTCGGGTTTTGTGTTTTGGTTTTGGGTTCGGTTCCGCGGCCGTGTTTTGGGTTCGAACGCGTTTTGGCAAAACCTCACCGAATTATTTTTGTCGGATTCGGGTGTGTTTTGGATTCGGGTGTTTTTTTCAAAAAACCCTAAAAAACAGCTTAAATCATAGAATTTGGGGGTAATTTTGATCCCAAAGTATTATTAACCTCAAAAAACATAATTTACACTCATTTTCAGCCTATTCTGAACACATCACACCTCACAATATTATTTTTAGTCCTAAAATTTGCACCGAGGTCGCTGTGTGAGTAAGATAAGCGACCCTAGTGGCCGACACAAACACCGGGCCCATCTAGGAGTGGCACTGCAGTGTCACGCAGGATGTCCCTTCCAAAAAACCCTCCCCAAACAGCACATGACGCAAAGAAAAAAAGAGGCGCAATGAGGTAGCTGACTGTGTGAGAAAGATAAGCGACCCTAGTGGCCGACACAAACACCGGGCCCATCTAGGAGTGGCACTGCAGTGTCACGCAGGATGTCCCTTCCAAAAAACCCTCCCCAAACAGCACATGACGCAAAGAAAAAAAGAGGCGCAATGAGGTAGCTGTGTGAGAAAGATAAGCGACCCTAGTGGCCGACACAAACACCGGGCCCATCTAGGAGTGGCACTGCAGTGTCACGCAGGATGTCCCTTCCAAAAAACCCTCCCCAAACAGCACATGACGCAAAGAAAAAAAGAGGCGCAATGAGGTAGCTGTGTGAGTAAGATTAGCGACCCTAGTGGCCGACACAAACACCGGGCCCATCTAGGAGTGGCACTGCAGTGTCACGCAGGATGGCCCTTCCAAAAAACCCTCCCCAAACAGCACATGACGCAAAGAAAAAAAGAGGCGCAATGAGGTAGCTGACTGTGTGAGTAAGATTAGCGACCCTAGTGGCCGACACAAACACCGGGCACATCTAGGAGTGGCACTGCAGTGTCACGCAGGATGTCCCTTCCAAAAAACCCTCCCCAAACAGCACATGACGCAAAGAAAAAAAGAGGCGCAATGAGGTAGCTGTGTGAGTAAGATTAGCGACCCTAGTGGCCGACACAAACACCGGGCCCATCTAGGAGTGGCACTGCAGTGTCACGCAGGATGTCCCTTCCAAAAAACCCTCCCCAATCAGCACATGATGCAAAGAAAAAGAAAAGAAAAAAGAGGTGCAAGATGGAATTATCCTTGGGCCCTCCCACCCACCCTTATGTTGTATAAACAAAACAGGACATGCACACTTTAACCAACCCATCATTTCAGTGACAGGGTCTGCCACACGACTGTGACTGATATGACGGGTTGGTTTGGACCCCCCCCAAAAAAGAAGCAATTAATCTCTCCTTGCACAAACTGGCTCTACAGAGGCAAGATGTCCACCTCATCTTCACCCTCCGATATATCACCGTGTACATCCCCCTCCTCACAGATTATCAATTCGTCCCCACTGGAATCCACCATCTCAGCTCCCTGTGTACTTTGTGGAGGCAATTGCTGCTGGTCAATGTCTCCGCGGAGGAATTGATTATAATTCATTTTAATGAACATCATCTTCTCCACATTTTCTGGATGTAACCTCGTACGCCGATTGCTGACAAGGTGAGCGGCGGCACTAAACACTCTTTCGGAGTACACACTTGTGGGAGGGCAACTTAGGTAGAATAAAGCCAGTTTGTGCAAGGGGCTCCAAATTGCCTCTTTTTCCTGCCAGTATAAGTACGGACTGTGTGACGTGCCTACTTGGATGCGGTCACTCATATAATCCTCCACCATTCTATCAATGTTGAGAGAATCATATGCAGTGACAGTAGACGACATGTCCGTAATCGTTGTCAGGTCCTTCAGTCCGGACCAGATGTCAGCATCAGCAGTCGCTCCAGACTGCCCTGCATCACCGCCAGCGGGTGGGCTCGGAATTCTGAGCCTTTTCCTCGCACCCCCAGTTGCGGGAGAATGTGAAGGAGGAGATGTTGACAGGTCGCGTTCCGCTTGACTTGACAATTTTGTCACCAGCAGGTCTTTCAACCCCAGCAGACCTGTGTCTGCCGGAAAGAGAGATCCAAGGTAGGCTTTAAATCTAGGATCGAGCACGGTGGCCAAAATGTAGTGCTCTGATTTCAACAGATTGACCACCCGTGAATCCTTGTTAAGCGAATTAAGGGCTGCATCCACAAGTCCCACATGCCTAGCGGAATCGCTCCGTGTTAGCTCCTTCTTCAATGCCTCCAGCTTCTTCTGCAAAAGCCTGATGAGGGGAATGACCTGACTCAGGCTGGCAGTGTCTGAACTGACTTCACGTGTGGCAAGTTCAAAGGGCATCAGAACCTTGCACAACGTTGAAATCATTCTCCACTGCACTTGAGACAGGTGCATTCCATCTCCTATATCGTGCTCAATTGTATAGGCTTGAATGGCCTTTTGCTGCTCCTCCAACCTCTGAAGCATATAGAGGGTTGAATTCCACCTCGTTACCACTTCTTGCTTCAGATGATGGCAGGGCAGGTTCAGTAGTTTTTGGTGGTGCTCCAGTCTTCTGTACGTGGTGCCTGTACGCCGAAAGTGTCCCGCAATTTTTCTGGCCACCGACAGCATCTCTTGCACGCCCCTGTCGTTTTTTAAAAAATTCTGCACCACCAAATTCAAGGTATGTGCAAAACATGGGACGTGCTGGAATTTGCCCATATTTAATGCACACACAATATTGCTGGCGTTGTCCGATGCCACAAATCCACAGGAGAGTCCAATTGGGGTAAGCCATTCCGCGATGATCTTCCTCAGTTGCCGTAAGAGGTTTTCAGCTGTGTGCGTATTCTGGAAAGCGGTGATACAAAGCGTAGCCTGCCTAGGAAAGAGTTGGCGTTTGCGAGATGCTGCTACTGGTGCCGCCGCTGCTGTTCTTGCGGCGGGAGTCCATACATCTACCCAGTGGGCTGTCACAGTCATATAGTCCTGACCCTGCCCTGCTCCACTTGTCCACATGTCCGTGGTTAAGTGGACATTGGGTACAACTGCATTTTTTAGGACACTGGTGAGTCTTTTTCTGACGTCCGTGTACATTCTCGGTATCGCCTGCCTAGAGAAGTGGAACCTAGATGGTATTTGGTAACGGGGGCACACTGCCTCAATAAATTGTCTAGTTCCCTGTGAACTAACGGCGGATACCGGACGCACGTCTAACACCAACATAGTTGTCAAGGACTCAGTTATCCGCTTTGCAGTAGGATGACTGCTGTGATATTTCATCTTCCTCGCAAAGGACTGTTGAACAGTCAATTGCTTACTGGAAGTAGTACAAGTGGGCTTACGACTTCCCCTCTGGGATGACCATCGACTCCCAGCGGCAACAACAGCAGCGCCAGCAGCAGTAGGCGTTACACGCAAGGATGCATCGGAGGAATCCCAGGCAGGAAAGGACTCGTCAGACTTGCCAGTGACATGGCCTGCAGGACTATTGGCATTCCTGGGGAAGGAGGAAATTGACACTGAGGGAGTTGGTGGGGTGGTTTGCGTGAGCTTGGTTACAAGAGGAAGGGATTTACTGGTCAGTGGACTGCTTCCGCTGTCACCCAAAGTTTTTGAACTTGTCACTGACTTATTATGAATGCGCTGCAGGTGACGTATAAGGGAGGATGTTCCGAGGTGGTTAACGTCCTTACCCCTACTTATTACAGCTTGACAAAGGGAACACACGGCTTGACACCTGTTGTCCGCATATCTGGTGAAATACCTCCACACCGAAGAGCTGATTTTTTTGGTATTTTCACCTGGCATGTCAACGGCCATATTCCTCCCACGGACAACAGGTGTCTCCCCGGGTGCCTGACTTAAACAAACCACCTCACCATCAGAATCCTCCTGGTCAATTTCCTCCCCAGCGCCAGCAACACCCATATCCTCCTCATCCTGGTGTACTTCAACACTGACATCTTCAATCTGACTATCAGGAACTGGACTGCGGGTGCTCCTTCCAGCACTTGCAGGGGGCATGCAAATAGTGGAAGGCGCATGCTCTTCACGTCCAGTGTTGGGAAGGTCAGGCATCGCAAACAACACAATTGGACTCTCCTTGTGGATTTGGGATTTCAAAGAACGCACAGTTCTTTGCGGTGCTTTTGCCAGCTTGAGTCTTTTCAGTTTTCTAGCGAGAGGCTGAGTGCTTCCATCCTCATGTGAAGCTGAACCACTAGCCATGAACATAGGCCAGGGCCTCAGCCGTTCCTTGCCACTCCGTGTGGTAAATGGCATATTGGCAAGTTTACGCTTCTCCTCCGACAATTTTATTTTAGGTTTTGGAGTCCTTTTTTTTCTGATATTTGGTGTTTTGGATTTGACATGCTCTGTACTATGACATTGGGCATCGGCCTTGGCAGACGACGTTGCTGGCATTTCATCGTCTCGGCCATGACTAGTGGCAGCAGCTTCAGCACGAGGTGGAAGTGGATCTTGATCTTTCCCTAATTTTGGAACCTCAACTTTTTTGTTCTCCATATTTTATAGGCAGAACTAAAAGGCACCTCAGGTAAACAATGGAGATGGATGGATTGGATAGTTTACTAGTATACAATTATGGACGGACTGCCACGGTTAGGTGGTATAAAAAAACCACGGTTAGGTGGTATATATTATAATAATAATACAATTATGGATGGACGGACTGCCTGCCGACTGCCGACACAGAGGTAGCCACAGCCGTGAACTACCGCACTGTACACTGGTTGATAAAGAGATAGTATTATACTCGTAACAACTAGTATGACACTATGACGACGGTATAAAGAATGGAAAAAAAACCACGGTTAGGTGGTATATATTATAATAATAATACAATTATGGATGGACGGACTGCCTGCCGACTGCCGACACAGAGGTAGCCACAGCCGTGAACTACCGCACTGTACACTGGTTGATAAAGAGATAGTAGTATACTCGTAACAACTAGTATGACACTATGACGACGGTATAAAGAATGGAAAAAAAACCACGGTTAGGTGGTATATATTATAATAATAATACAATTATGGATGGACGGACTGCCTGCCGACTGCCGACACAGAGGTAGCCACAGCCGTGAACTACCGCACTGTACACTGGTTGATAAAGAGATAGTAGTATACTCGTAACAACTAGTATGACACTATGACGACGGTATAAAGAATGGAAAAAAAACCACGGTTAGGTGGTATATATTATAATAATAATACAATTATGGATGGACGGACTGCCTGCCGAGTGCCGACACAGAGGTAGCCACAGCCGTGAACTACCGCACTGTACACTGGTTGATAAAGAGATAGTAGTATACTCGTAACAACTAGTATGACACTATGACGACGGTATAAAGAATGGAAAAAAAACCACGGTTAGGTGGTATATATTATAATAATAATACAATTATGGATGGACGGACTGCCTGCCGACTGCCGACACAGAGGTAGCCACAGCCGTGAACTACCGCACTGTACACTGGTTGATAAAGAGATAGTAGTATACTCGTAACAACTAGTATGACACTATGACGACGGTATAAAGAATGGAAAAAAAACCACGGTTAGGTGGTATATATTATAATAATAATACAATTATGGATGGACGGACTGCCTGCCGACTGCCGACACAGAGGTAGCCACAGCCGTGAACTACCGCACTGTACACTGGTTGATAAAGAGATAGTAGTATACTCGTAACAACTAGTATGACACTATGACGGTATAAAGAAAGAAAAAAAAATACCACGGTTAGGTGGTATATATTGTAATACAATTATGGATGGACGGACTGCCTGCCGAGTTCCGACTGCCGACACAGAGGTAGCCACAGCCGTGAACTACCGCACTGTACTGTGTCTGCTGCTAATATAGACTGGTTGATAAAGAGATAGTATACAATACATACAACAATATACTACTATACTGGTGGTCAGGCACTGGTCACCACTAGTCACACTGGCAGTGGCACTCCTGCAGCAAAAGTGTGCACTGTTTAATTTTAAATTAATATAATATTATGTACTCCTGGGGGCTCCTGCTATAACAACCTGCAGTGCTCCCCAGTCTCCCCCACAATTATTATAAGCTTTGCCTTTTATACATTGATGTGCAGCACACTGGGCTGAGCTGAGTGCACACAGACTGAGTCACACTGTGTGACTGGCTGCTGCTGTGTATCGTTTTTTTTCAGGCAGAGAACGGATATAGCAGAGAACGGATATATATTAAAATAAATAAAAGTTAACTAACAACAACTGCACTGGTCACTGTGGTAAACTCTGTCTGACTCTGCACAATCTCTCTCTCTCTTCTAATCTAATTTCTAATGGAGAGGACGCCAGCCACGTCCTCTCCCTATCAATCTCAATGCACGTGTGAAAATGGCGGCGACGCGCGGCTCCTTATATAGAATCCGAGTCTCGCGAGAATCCGACAGCGTCATGATGACGTTCGGGCGCGCTCGGGTTAACCGAGCAAGGCGGGAAGATCCGAGTCGCTCGGACCCGTGAAAAAAAACATGAAGTTCGGGCGGGTTCGGATTCAGAGGAACCGAACCCGCTCATCTCTAATATACTGCTCATAATAATGCAGCACAGATATGGAATGGATACTTGCAGTGACACAGAGCTGCAAGATACAGCAATGGCCTACTGTACAACTATATACTGTTGGTCACCAAAATGCTGCACTGTAATACTATTTATACTGCTCACAATAATGCAGCACAGATATGGAATGATTACTTGCAGTGACACAGAGCTGCAAGATACAGCAATGGCCTACTGTACAACTATATACTGTTGGTCACCAAAATGCTGCACTGTAATGCTATATATCCTGCTCACAAAAATGCAGCACAGATATGGAATGGATACTTGCAGTGAAACAGAGCTGCAAGATACTGCAATGGCCTACTGTACTGTACAACTATATACTGTTGGTCACCAAAATTCTGCACTGTAATACTATATATACTTCTCAAAAAAATGCAGCACAGATATGGAATGGATACTTGCAGTGACACAGAGCTGCAAGATACAGCAATGGCCTACTGTACTGTACAACTATATACTGTTGGTCACCAAAATGCTGCACTGTAATACTTTATATACTGCTCACAAAAATGCAGCACAGATATGGAATGGATACTTGCATTGACACAGAGCTGCAAGATACAGCAATGGCCTACTGTACAACTATATACTGTTGGTCACCAAAATGCTGCACTGTAATACTATATATACTACTCACAAAAATGCAGCACAGATATCGAATAGGTACTTGCAGTGACACAGAGCTGCAAGATACAGCAATGGCCTACTGTACTGTACTACTTTTATACTGGTGGTCCCCAATCCCCACAATAAAGCACACTGAGCACAGATATTTGCAGCACACTGAGCACAGATATGGAGCATTTTCAGGCAGAGAACGTAGATATTTTCAGCACACTGAGCACAGATATTTGCAGCACACTGAGCACAGATAGTTGCAGCACACTGAGCACAGATTACGGAGCTTTTCAGGGAGAGAATGCAGCCACGTCCTCTCCGTTCAATCTCTAATGCACGAGTGAAAATGGCGGCGACGTGCAGCTCTTTATATAGAATACGAATCTCGCGAGAATCCGACAGTGGGATGATGACGTTCGGGCGCGTTTGGGTTAACCGAGCAAGGCGGGAAGATCCGAGGCTGCCTCGGAACCGTGTAAAATAGGAGAATTTCGGGGGGGGGTTCGGATCTCGGAGAACCGAACCAGCTCATCTCTAATGGAAACCCATATTTTCGTCTTGGAGGATACTACTGCCCTCCTTCCTGCTACTTTGGCCTTCTTGAAATCTCAAATAAAAGCGTGTCAGCATAAATTGGTCAACATTGAGGCAAGCTGTAACAATGTTTGTCTGGTTGGTGGAAGGCACAAATCCTAAACATTTTTTGGAATTCTGGCTAACCACCACTGATGGGTGTGATGCCTTTACTCCCCAATTTGCCATGGAGCGAGCTCATTGTATACGCAGAAGATATCTTCCCTCAGGGGCTCCCCCGAGTACTTTTTCTACTAAGATTTTGCACAAGGATAATTTAGATTGCAAATTGTTCAGGTTAAGAGACGCGTTGTGGGAGCTACTCTACCCTGTGTAACTTCCTGCTCGACTTTGTGTGGTCTCTGGTGCTCGGACCCACTTTTCTACTTCCCCTTATGATGTAACTTCATGGCTCAACCTTCATGCCCTGGTACTCAACTGCTCTCTGAGATGAAACTTCGCTATTTGACAGTGTCATGACACTGAGGAAGCAGCCGATGCTTTTGAGTAGGCTGGGAAACGCGTCTGTCACTATCTCCATACACAGACTGCAGCGGATCATTTTCCATCAGCTGGCTGGCTGAATCACTTCCCCGAAGTGGGGGAACGGCTGTGTAACCATCTGCCCATTGACTCCGGATAAGGCCGGGAGTGAGAGTTCCGGTCGGGAGGACAAGCGGTCACATTGCGGTTAAAGTGGATAAGACGTCTACTCCAACCAAAAGGCTACCGGTAGGAGCATTAGCCAGGAGGATCACCGCAAATACTGTGACTTCAACAGAGGCATTAACATGGTATACTTTTCAACATATTTATAAAATACCACTGGACAGTGACTGTTGTTTCTACCAATATTGCATGAACTGCTCCAATAACGCATACAGGTTGTGAGCGAGGCTTTGTCCATTTTATTGACATTAACACATGCTTATTAACCAGACAAATGGACATGTGGACCTAAGTACCATCTAAAGTTCTACGTGCATGTTTAGAAATCACTGGGAGGTGATTACACCAGCGTTCAGTATATATTAGTTTAAGAGCCATATTGGTGTATACATATGCTGGGTATACTTATAATCTATTTTTCCTAAGAACTATTATAAGGTGTTTACTGCTAATTAAATAAAGTGAACAGAAATAGATCTATATACGCATGTGTAGAAGCAGTTATAATTCTTATATTTTAGCCTGCATTGTGAAAAAATGTCTTTATTTTTTATGTGATGCCGGCCGGCACTAAGTATAATTGTGATAAGGAATATTGATAGAAATAAAAATATATTTTTTTAAATCCACAACAGATGTGTATAGCGCTCTCTCAATTGTTTCTTTCTTTGCTTCACTTATAAGGGGTTTTAACCAATTACCCCTGAGATGGCAGCTCACATATCTGTATAATCGCGGCGCCAGGAAATTGTCTCTGGTTTTGATACTATATTTTAATGGGGGTTGTAGGACATCTATGGGCCCCTTGTTCCTCTTTTTGTTATCTGGGGATCTGTGTTGTGGCTCCTGAAGTTTATTTATATGGTTATTTTCTCTATATGTTGAAGATTTGTTAATAGAATGTCCAAGGACTTAATGTCAAGATAAACACTGTTTGATTTTGCGCCAGGTTCCTGGCATTGACTGCCTCTTAAAGACTCATTTGGTGGGTACCAATCATTTCCCTCAAAAGGCATTGGGGGAGTTGGTCATAACTTTCTACTTTCCATTTTATTTCTGGGGGGGGGGGTCAGTTCTTTGTCTTAAAGTATAGGTGGATCATCTTGCTCATTTTGTCGCTCTTAGTAGTGCATTGCCTGAACATCTTCTTGTTCTATTGGCTGTACATATTCCCCCCTTCCCTTTCCTCTGAGGGGCTATCTAACCGTTGTTACTTTTTGACTGAATTCCCCGTTACTCCTGTTATTTGTGTAGGGATTTCAATGGATGGCTCTTTAAACAGATGAAGGGAGACGTGCAGGCCCACTTTTGTGGTGCTACTGTTTTTCCCCAGTTTAAGGTGGATATGGGTCTTGTGGATGCCTCGTGTTAGGCTCAACCTGATACAAGATGTTACTCCTGTTTTTCTTCATCCCGCCACTCCTGTTTAAGGATTTATATGATGTTAGTTACCCATTTCCATCTCCCCGCAGTCACTGAGGTTACTTATTTGTCTTTGGAGTCTTTCTAGACTGCCCCAACTCTCTGCAGAAGGATACATTTAAGTCCTTCCCTTTGGGTAAATTTTCTGGTATTGATGATTTTCCTATTGAGCTGTATACAACTTACATTGGCTTTTTTGTCACTAAACTGTTGGAGATCTTTGCTGCACTTCTAGATGTTAGTTATTGGCTCCTGGCTATTGTCCTCTGACATTTAGGCTAAGATTCTTCCTTTATGCTTTAACAAAGTTGTTTTAGACCAGTGATCTCCAACCCGTAGCTCGCCGTAGTATTTTCAGTAGCTCACAGAGCACATGGGCTTGGGCAGTCACTGGCACTCCTCCTCCCTTCATTTTTAATATGATTGGCTGTCGGGCCATGAGTTTTGATTAGCTCACTTACCGGCACCATATTTTAAATGGCCGCCGCTGCCGGAGACTCTGTCTCCCTCACCGCAGCCGCTCTCCGGACTTCACAGTAGAGGCGCGTGCTGCGCTCTCCACCCCTTCCGTCCCTCATACAGGAGGAGCAACACCGGCGGCAGTAGAAGAAGCCAGCAAGGGTTAGCACTGTGTGGGGCACTGTACCGGACACTGCAGGGGGGGGGGCATTTTATCTGGCGCTGTGGGGGGCATTTTAAGTGGCACTGCGGGGAGCATTTTGAATGGCACTGCGGGTGCATTGTATTTGGCACTGGTGGGATCATTGTATCTGGCACTGCTGGGGGGCATTATTTGTGTATCTGGCACTACGCGGGGGGCATTACTTGTAGTTGTGAGGCCACACCCACTTTTGTGGGGCAACACCCACTTTCGCAGGAACGCGCGCATTGGGGGGAGGGGGGAGCTCCTTCAGAGGTTTTATTTTCCAAAAGTAGCTCACACCCCAATTAAGGTTGGAGACCACTGTTTTAGACATTATCCACCCTGATAAAAGTTGCTTTATGCTACGTAAAGTGACTACAATTCGCTAATGTGTTTATTTTCCTACTTGCAGCTCACCCATGATGGTGTAGAGGATGCTTTGGATGTATCTTTTATTTGGTAAAATTGCCTAATTTGTAGGCTGTGCTGTGACAAAGCCAGAGCTTGTGTCAATGGATTTGTAACAGATTCCTTATCTTTGGGAAGGTGCACCATACAGAGATGCCCACTCTATCTCAGTCTGTGCCATTCATGTGTCTCCTGCTTTCCATGGACTTATGGTCTTAGGTTTAGAGGAATAAATGTGTTGTGCATGTTTTTTTGGATCTGCAATACTTTCTGATCTCTGGTTTGACAATTGTTGATACCTTTTGGTTCTTATCTGGTATACAGATTAATTGGGATAAGTCCCTAGTTTTTCCTGTCTGGCCCACTTTCTCTATGCCACCAATCTATAATTTTGCATTACATTGGTACAATTTAAATACTTAGGTATTCAGATCACTTGTGCTCCTGTGCATTGTGTTTCTCTAAATGTCAAACCTTCCACTAGACTATTACAAGACTGTTATTTATGAGTTGGGTAAACCTAGTGAAGATATATACAACCTAAATTGTTATACGTTCTAAAGCATTTTCCGGTAACTTGCCTAATTTATTATTTTCCTTAAATGCCCATTATATGAATTATTTAATTTGGCAGAATAAATGAGCTTGTATTGCATATAAAACCCTGTGCCATCCATGTGGGGAGGGAGGCTTGGCACTTTCTGATTTGCAGTTATATTATTTGGCCACTCAGTTGGTGCACCTTTGGGACTGGGTTGTTGACTCAGAACATGTGGATGCAAACCAGGTTCTACTTCACTGAATAAGATTTTGGATGACTTAGTTATTGATCCTTGTTCTCCTCTCTGGGTTAACCCTTATGATTCTGAACTGTTTACTCTTGAGTGTCAGTCCCTATGATTGTCCCATAGGGTGGAAAGTGTGAGTCAGTTGTATAAGGATGGTGTGCTCTGTTCCTTTTCCCACCTTAGGGTTGGATTTTGGTCTTCCAAACATGTTTTCTGTGCTCAATGAGGAAATAATGTTTTCAATAAATGATTAAATGGATTCAAAATCCCCATCCCCAATAATAAATATTTTCTTAGGATTTGCCACTACTATGTTCCTCCTTAATCCTTCCCAAATATATGTTTGCAGAACTCTGGGCAACCCTGGTTCCCATAGCGGTCTCTTATGACTTTAAACAGTATTTAAATGAACAATAATTGTGTTCTAAATAATAAATGAATGGACAATAAATCAAATTAACATAATTCTTCTGGCATTGTATCATCATGTCTTCAATAGTAATCAACTGCCTTTTTTGCAAAAAAAAAAGTCTCAACAAAAAGATATAAATTATTAGTTAAACAAAAAGAGATAAATTATTAGTTAATGATCCAACACCTTAAATTACAAAAAGTGAAAAGCATCCTCGGTTATGGCACCTCCTTGTCCAACATAAGTTTACACCTTTCTTGAAATAGGACAGTTTCATTACCAGTCTTACTGTATATAATATTTTGTACTATAAGGTATGACTCTGCTACATAATAAGCAGTATTTTGTATGACAATCCCAATGCCCTTATCCACTAGTTTTATGACTATAATGTAATACTAAGTTCTTTAAGGGCTCTACATTCCAGATGTCCAAGAGTATCCCTGAAATAATTGTTGTCTGATTTTTTTTTCTTCTCAAAACTGTTCCAAAGTGGATTTACAAAAACTTTCAATGTACACCCCTCTGTACTGTATTGGACACAAATCTGATTTTGATTTGAGTTTCCTAGTATTCTTTGATCCACATCAAAGATCTTTTCCATCGTATCACAATCATTTTCCTCAAAATGATCTGTATCTAGGGATTCCAGTATTTATAATGATTATTTATTTAATCATTTAAAATAATTGTCATACCACTGATATCCCTTTCATTCTTTCATAGCGAAATACTTATATCTACTGAGAGTATGAACATATTTATTTAGCTCTACAAATAAGGTAAACTAATTGAGTTTAGATGTAGGTGCAACATTCAAACCTTTATCTAGTCTTAAGTAATCTACACTTAATTTCCTGGAGGATACATTTAACACTTCTGTGGGTTTTAACTGGGACAAAAGTTATTTGCTTTTTCCACCTCTCCCAAACTACTTGGTCTAAACCTGTTTTTTGTTCCCAACCTGGTTTGATCTATTTTGTATTTGGATGGTTTATTAAATCTGTCTGTCCCCAGTAAAATATATATCCATAAGTAGAGATTATTTTATTACATCCATATTGCTCATTCTAGATCTATTTGTATTTTCTATTCTCCAGTTTGGTGACTTAAAATTCTCTCTATATGAAACTTTAATATTGAGCACATCACGGTACTTTGCCTTGTGATAATTCCAACTGCGACATACTTTAACACATATTCAGTTGTGAATTGAGATTGTGGTGTTGTAGTAGTATTGGATTTATGATCCTGTAATCATTTGCATATTATAAGGGCTGTGCATTCAGGCATCATTATATTACCATTGTACCTAGTTGTGACTATAGTGGGGCTTGCAATTGCAGAATATGCACTTTACCTACTGTAGATGGAAGCATTGTGACCCACATTGTCTTAACTCTTGGAGGTGTTATTGATAGGGTTTTCACCTTTTTATTTTCAGATTCTTGGAGAAGTGCAGTGACTGGAGGCATGGCCAAAACTGAAGTAGGGTTACAACCATTTTATTTGTTAGATTTCAGGCCAATATCTTTCAACTTTAATAAGGATAAAATAATCATTGTATGACATCAGATTCTGATATACTCCTATATATGGCATCTGTTCCACATGCCCCTTTGTATACAATCAGAACCCCAACATGCACCTTATATACCATTACAGTCCTCATATATACTTTATATGCCATCATAGCCCCCTTATGCTCCTTTACATGCCATTTGCAGCTGCTCCCTATGGCCCTCTATATGCCATCAGTCAGGGCTGTCACATTTCGTTTTATATGCCATCAAAGCTCCCTCATGCCTGCTTTATGCCATACTGTATGTAGCTGATCCAAAAGTTCCTATTAGACAGTCATTCTCATGGATTGCCTTCCCATGTTGTGATTGAGTACCAAAGGTACTAGTACTAGTACCAAAGGTTGGTCCAAATTCAATCCATAAAGCATAGTGGAAATTCTGTGACTGCAGCCAATTGCACAATGCAGCAGACTGTAGTCATGGCCAGAACAGTCAGCGCTAGCAAAAGAGGTGGGCCACTGATGAGGCGCATGACTTAGACATTGATAACAAATACATATATTTTAGATTTTGTTACATGGCCCATCTTTGATTACTAAAATTCCAGACTACCAGAGTAATCCCAGATGGGTAGCTACCCTAGTTATTGACAACTTCTGGGACCAGTTCTAGTGGTCAGAAATTTCAGCTATTGCTAGCCCTTAAGAAAGTACATAATGCAGAAGCACAACAATTAAGTAGATTTTTGCCTATCATAAGTGGAAATATGATGAAGCAAGGAGACTATTTACATCATGAAATTTCCCTCTCACAGTAAGCCACATTGGAGCCTGAACCTAGTTGAAGGATCAAGGGGTCTAGTCAGAGACTGAGGTGAAGGCACTGACTGAAAAAACACATTATGACTATAAATATTTGGCACACGTAGAACATGCTTGGCTGGTGGTGCCATTGGGAGAATCTTTGTGATTGTCCAGTGTATCAATAGTTAGGGAGTGTCTAATATACTGAATACAGTATTTTTAATGATCTTGTGGTTCCCCCATATGAAGCTTCTGCTCGGCCATGCCAATTTTGCACTGGGTGTGTAATGCTAGACTGTGATGTCACTTCCAAGCACCACACACACTTCCAGTCCCAGGAGGAGAGAATGGCGCCTTCATCTCATGGACGCTAAGATAAGTGCCTTGGGTGTGGGCGCAACACAAAGAGGGCACTGGTTCTGATGAAAGGGAAGGATTCCATCTAGGCCACCCACAGGAATATTGGTAATCCAGACAGCAGGCCAACCCAGATCCAGTGATTGAAAAGCTTTTTGTATTTCTGTATATAAATTATGCTTTTAAATGTCAATGCCCACAGATCTGTTCAAACTATATAGATTTGAAATAAAAAGCAGTATGAAATATACCATCTAAAGATTGCTATGTATTTATTTGCAAGCTTAGAAATACTGTTTCCTTATTTCATTTTGTTCAAAGCTCTGTGATGAAAAAGGGCTGTTCAATATTTTGGGTAAAGATCAAAAAGACTAATTCAATTTACCTTTAAATAAAACACAGGTATTAATGGCAGACTATATATTGTATATATTGATAGATCTTTGAAACAAAGTTTTTGTATATCATGTCTCTGCTTGGTAACTTGAACACTTTTATCTCCCAGGTGCCACAAAACAGCAATTAAAAATAAATCGCAGATACTGAAATCTACTTGTCTTTGATGTTTCATGTGTAAGAGGATTGAGGCTGCTCCCTGTAAGCGTTGATCTAACCATTGGACCTCGTTATAACCATCTAGGATTAATGAGGTATTTTCTCATCTTCTTGTCATTGTAGGTACAGCACATGTATAACTCCCTCTGTGCAACTGATACATGCAACACACCTCTAGAGGCAGAGTCCATTAGAATGATCTGTTTCTAGCCCTAATTCCAATATTTTTTACCTTAAATCAGGAGTTGCCATTATTTATCAGAGTATTATTATTAATTTACAGGAGGCCACAGTATCAATATTGCTGTACAGGGTATGCACATTATACATAAAATGTGGTTGAAAACAAAAGCAAAAAGAGGGCTGTGTGTCAAAATCCGGGTCTTAGCCCCAGTTAATCGGCTCTGCCATGTCACTGTTCTCTGCAGATCTCCTGTACCTCAGCTGCATCCCTGCTCTCCATGTAATGTAATGTAAACAAACTGGCCAGGCGCATGGAAGCGGCAAACTTGGATTTTCCTGTGTGACTTTTTAGTCTAATTTTTGTGCTGCAGCCATGCTCACATGGTTCTGGCAGCCTATGGACTTCCGCTGCAGCCTATTTAAACTTGCTCCTGAGTACAGCACATTCAGAGCAACTCCTTCCTTCTGGGTTAGTTCTTCAATTATTCCTGTGCTATTCCCATTACCTATTGCTGTACTCCTGTGTCTGGACTCCTACAGCTTCCGCCTGTAGCCAGTACTCAGCACAGCGATTTTCTGCATATCTGCCGGTTTCTGCAGTACCCTGCTCATTCTCAACAAGTATCGGTTCATCTGCCAGCTTCACCAATATTCTGCTCAGCATTCTTCTGCACATTTGCAGGCTTTTCCAGTACCCTATTCAGTCTCAACAAGCATTGGTTCATCTATTAGTCTAATTGTGCTCTGCTCCCTGGCTTCCATACACCTGCCAGAATTCCAGTGTTCTTTACAGTTTTCAGCAGTCAACTGTATTCCTGCCTTCCTTACATGCACCCGCTGGCATCAATATACTGCGGATATCTCCAGCGTGCCTCCTGCATCTAGTTCTTATCTGGACATCCGCTCAGTCCCTCTAGCTGCCCTCCATAGTCTGGTAATGTGGCTGGTTTCTGCTGTTCTGAGTATCTATACTGGAGCTGTTCCTGTGTCTCAAGGGTCTGGGTTCAGGGCTGTAGTGAGCTGTGGTTTCCATGTTTGTTTGGCTGGTTCATTCAGGGGTCCAGGGTATTGTATCTCTGCGCTCAATTCCCAGGGTCTGATTCCAGTTCCAGGCTTGTGTGTTAGGGTATGGGTTACATAGTTACATAGTTGTTGAGGTTGAAAAAAGACAGATGTCCATCGGGTTCAACCTGTATAATAAATGTTGGGGTTTTTTTTTTGTTATTTTTATCTTAATTAAATGCTGTATCCTTGGATATTTTCTCCGCTAGGAATTTATCTAATCCATTTTTAAACTTATTGATTGAGTCCACCATTACTACCTTCTCTGGCAAAGAATTCCAAATCTTTACTGTTCTTACTGTGAAGAACCCTTTTCTCCGTTGTGTATTGAATTTTTTTTTCTTCTAACCTCAGGGGGTGTCCTTTGTAGTGGTTTTTTGATAAACAAATCATTTGATAAATCCTTGTATTGTCCCTTAATGTATTTAAAAATATGAATAATGTCCCCTCTCAGTCGCCTCTTTTCCAGTGTAAACAAATCTAACCTTTTAAGTCTTTCCTCATAATCCAGTGCCTCTAACCCCTTAACCAGTTTGGTGGCTCGCCTCTGAACCTTTTCGAGTTCCAAGATATCTTTTTTATAGTGAGGTGCCCAGAACTGTACACAATATTCCAGGTGTGGCCGCATCAATGATTTATACAGTGGCAGGATTACACTCTCATTCCTTGTCTCCATTCCCCGTTTCATGCATGCAAACACCTTATTTGCTTTTGTTGCTGCATTTTGACATTGTGTACTGCTACCAAGTTTATTGTCGATGAGCACTCCCAAATCTTTTTTAACTACTGTTATCCCTACATTTTCCCCATTTAGTTTATAGACTACCTGATTGTTCTTAGTCCCAAAGTACATAAAACTTTACATTTGTCTGTATTGAACCTCATTCTCCCTTTATCCGCCCAGACCTCAAGTCTAGATAAGTCATTCTGAAGAGACTCAACATCCTTGTCGGAATGAATTACTCTACATAGCTTAGTATCATCTGCGAAAATTGAGACTGTGCTTTCCAATCCCTCTCCTAGGTCATTAATGAATATATTAAACAACAATGGCCCGAGTACTGAACCCTGTGGTATTCCACTGAGCACTGAAGCCCATTCAGAGTACATCCCATTAATCCCCACCCACTGTTCCCTATTGAACAGCCAATTATTCACCCAAGTACAAATAGTGTCTCCTAACCCAAGCTCCCTTAATTTGAGAATTAGTCTCTTATGTGGAACTTTGTCAAAGGCCTTAGCGAAGTACAAAAAGATCACATCCACTCCATGACCCTGATCAATATTATTGCTCACTTTCTCATAATAGCTTATTAAGTTAGTTTGACAGGATCTGTCCTTCACAAAACCATGCTGATTCCTAGTAATAACCTTGGAGGTATCCAAATACTCAAGTATGCTGTCCCTTAATATACTTTTTAGTAATTTCCCCACTATAGATGTCAAACTTACAGGTCTATAGTTACCTGGGTGAGTTTTAATACCCTTTTTAAATATTGGGACTACCTTTGCTATATGCCAATCCTTTGGTATCATTCCTGATCTAATTGACTCTCTGAAAATCAAATATAGGGGTCTCGATATCTCTACATTAAGTTCCATAAGAACCCTGGGGTGCAGTCCATCTGGCCCAGCAGATTTATTTATCTTAATTTTACTTAGTCTCTCCCGGACTACATCCTAGTTTAACCAAGTACCTAGCATTGGGTCGTTTTCGTAGCTTATGTTATACTCCACTCTAGTCAACCTGTCCTCATTCGTGAATACTGATTAAAAGAATTTATTAAATAAATCTGCTTTATCCCTATCATCATTAATCAAGACATACAACTCGCCCTTTAAAGGCCCAATATTCTCCCTTTTTAACCTTTTTCCGTTTATGTACTTAAAGAACTTTTTTGGGTTTGTTATACTCTCCTTTGCGATTTGTTTTTTGTTTTCTATTTTTGCTGCTCTGATTTCTTTTTTGCATTTTTTGTTACATTCCTTGTAGAACTGAAATGATTCCACCGTTCCGTCAGACTTAAATGCTTTGAAAGCACGCCTTTTTTTATCAATTTGTTCCTTGACACTCTTATTAAGCCACATCGGTTTGAATTTCCTACTCCTGTTTTTGTTGACTTTGGGAATATACAAATGAGTGTACTTATTGAGCGTAGTTGTAAAAACATCCCACATTTCAGCAGTATTCTTACCTTGCAATACAATTTCCCAATTGATGTCCCTCATTGCTTGTTTCAGCAATATTAAATTGTCTTTCTTAAAGTTAAAAGTTTTAGTTAGACCCTTATATTGTTGTTTTTGAAAGCTGATATCGAATGTGATCATATTGTGATCACTATTTCCTAGGGTCTCCCCTACTTTTGTATTTGATATTATTTCCTCCTTATTAGTTAGTACTAGGTCCAGTATAGTCCTATGCCTAGTTGGTTCCCCCGATTACCTGGGACAAGTAGTGATCTTTAAGCAGGTTTAAGAACCTATTACCCCTAGTTGTGTTTACTGTTTCGGTGTTCCAGTTTATGTCTGGGTAATTAAAGTCCCCAACGATAATGACGTCCCCCATACCTGCAGCTTTTTCGATTTGCTGGCAGAGTAGTAATTCGTCAGACACACTAATCTCAACCCACAATGACTCCACGTTATCTCCAGTCCCCTCGTAAATGACTTCCTTTATATACGGTTTTAAGAAAGGTTTAACATATAGACAAACACCCCCTCCTTTTTATTAGTCCTATCTCTCCTGAAGAGGGTGAACCCCTCCATGTTTGCCGCCCAGTCGTGTGAATTGTCCCACCATGTCTCTATAATGCCTATTATATCATATTGGTCATTAAGTGCAATTGTTTCTTATTCCCCCATTTTACTTGTTACGCTTCTTGCATTTGTAATCATGCACTTTAGTTTGGCAATTCCCTGATCCGTGAGTTTTGATGTGGATAACGTTTCCTTAGGAATCTGAGTTTCCCTTAAATTACCATCGCTGACTATTTTTCTCCTTCCCCTCTCCACCCTCATTATACTTTATACATCCCATTTTTCTTCGCTCTCTTGTTGTCCCACTAATTCTTTTTAATCTCTCCCCAAGGCACCTAGTTTAAAATCTCCTCCAACCTTCTAACCATCCTTCCCCCCAGAACCGCTGGCCCCTCCTCATTCAGGTGCAATGCATCGCAGCAAAAAAGATGGCGCCTAACTGAGAAGTCTGCCCAGTGTTCTAAGAACACAAACCCCTCTTTACTGCACCAGTCCCTGAGCCACACATTTACCTCCCTAATCTCCCTCTGACTCCCTGGACTAGCGCGTGGCATAAGTAATATTTCAGAGAATATTACCTTAGATGTCCTTGCCTTTAATTTTTGGCCTAGGTCCCTATAATATTTCTTAAGGACACCCCACCTACCACTTACTTAGTTGTTGGTGCCAACTTGCACCAAGACCGCCGGTTCATTCCCGACCCCTCCCAACAATCCTTCTACCTGGTCTGCAATGTGCCGTACCTGAGCACCCAGGAGACAACAGACTGTACCGAGATCACGGTCCCGATAGCAGATTGCCCTGTTCTCCTGATAATGCAATCCCCTACCACCACAATCTTTTGTTCCCTTTGTCCTGGAGGGACCGCTCCTCCAGTTGCTAGAGGGAACGGTCTCTTCCAGTGCCGTCATTTCCTCACTGTCCTCCCCAGAATCTTCGTCCAATCGGGCAAATTTATTGGGGTTTGGAAGATTGGTTCCAGGATGATACGATCCCTGTGGTTGCTTGCCCTGATTTCCCAATTCCTGACAGTAGTTCTGAGTTCTGAGGTTCTTGATTCCAGGTTTGGTACTATGCAGCTCTGGGTGTTTTTAGTGGTGCATGCCTGAGTTCCCAGTAGTGAGTTCTAGCCTTGAGCTCCTGAGTCCAGGTGCTGGTCTGAGTTCCATAAGACTGGTTTCAGGTCCTCATAGATAGTATTCCAGTTCTGTATCCTGGTGTAGAGTCCAGTACAGGGCTGCTGCTTTCGTATTGTGAGGACTGCTAAGGATGCTCAAGCACCTCAGTTTCTCTTAATTCCTGCTTCATGAACAGACATCCCATCAAATCTCAAAGTTTTATTCACAGTCCTGCTTCAGCTGGTCTCAATGATGTCAAGACAGATCTCAAAACCTTAAGGTCCATGACATTGCTCCTGAAAAGGATGGGATAGTAGGCAAGGGCATGCTGGGCCAGCAACAGAGGAATTCGATGGGTGAATTAGATGGGTACAAAGGGAGTGGTAAACAGGAGTGGAAAGTGGTAACCGGTGAGGAGCAGAAACACAGGTTTTTCTGCAAAATGAAGGAGACAGAAGTGAATGTTTAAGGAAAGAAGATCAGAATCTTCCAGGTGTGGGAAGCTAGGGTAAATATTGCAAAGCAAGCAGAGGAATGCAAGAGAGGAAAATATTCATTTGCTGCAGTGTTCAGAATGTATTATAGCAGCTAAAGATGGATGTGCAGACTGAATGAAAGGAGGACTATTGCAATTGAGACAGTAAATAAAGAGTGAAAGGATAATTGTTTAGATTTCTTCCAGAGTGAGAAATGGTTTCATACTGAAGAGATAAACCTGTGAGAGATAGGGACCTGTTATGTGGAGTGAAGACCAGAACAAAAATCAAATTGAACGGATATACAGTAAGAGTGACACCACGGCATCAGACTTGAGTAAAAGAGGAGTGACAAATGTCAATGGTAAGAAAAATGTGATGGGTGTAGAGTCTATTTAAAAAATGGCTAAAGTAAAAGGCTACCTACAATATATTTCTACATCATTTTAAAGTTTGTTCTGTTTTTTTGTTGGCCTAAATTGTAAATGTCTTCTAGCAGGAGGGTTTTTACCATGATATTTATTGGGTAATTTCACCACAGATCTAACTTTTTACTGATTAGGGAAAAAAGGTTTGAATGCTGTTGACATCTTGGTTCATAAACTTTAAACTTTGGCTTGTCTTATGCTGAACCCATTCTGTTAAACTCCACTGGCTTGGCTCAATAATGCTTTGGTCAAACTGACATATGAATCATGTTAATTTTTTCAATTCATCTTTTTTTCCCTGTATAAGAAACCCATCTGTATCTGAGGTCAAATGGAAGGTGCACTGATGTACAGTATATTGATGCAACCCTTGGAAAGTTTGACTTGACTACAAATGACCTGAACTTTGACCTGCTGCTTAGGTGTTCACATTTCTATCACTTGTCTCCCTGATCATACTTGGATTT
Source organism: Pseudophryne corroboree (assembly GCF_028390025.1). Taxonomy (NCBI): domain Eukaryota; kingdom Metazoa; phylum Chordata; class Amphibia; order Anura; family Myobatrachidae; genus Pseudophryne; species Pseudophryne corroboree. The sequence continues at coordinate 423,256,152 of NC_086446.1, read as the reverse complement.
TGTTTTTCTTTTGATATTTCAGTAAAGGGGAGCCTTTCCTGAGACTTCTGAGCTGTCCATTGCAATAGAAAGCAAGCTGTGTTGTCACTGGGGAATTGCAGCGAGAGTAAGTAGGTACTGTAGCATGAATTGATTAAAGGGGTCATTCTGACCCATTCGCTCGCTGCGTTTTAACTCAGCAGAGCGAACGCGTCCCTACTGTGCATGCGCCGGCGCCGTAGTGCGCCGGGGCATGCCAGACGGCTGAAGGCCGTAGCAGGGATGCGATTGCCTCTGCCTGATTGACAGGCAGAGGCGATCGCTGGGCGGGAGGGGGCGGAACGGCGGCGTTTAGCCACCATTTCGTCGGTTTGGTCCGGAGCGAACGCAGGCGTGGCTGCTGTGCGATGCCTTTGCACTTCTGCGAGGGGGGGGTTGCGGACTGACATGCGGGGCGGACTAGCCCTGTGCTGGGCGTCCCCCCGCATGTCAGTGTGAATGATCGTAGCTGTGCTAAATTTAGCACAGCTACGATCAACTCGGAATGACCTGTTTTTGTTTGGAGCATTGTTGCAAGTTTTTGTTTGGAGCATTGCTGCAAGTTTTTGTTTGGAGCATTGTTGGTTCTCAACTTCTCTGTGATTCTGGATTAATAATAAAACTTTTTATGGTATGTAGCTGTATAATTAGTAGTATTATTAGTGTTTATGGTACTAAGGTTTTTATTCTTTTATTTCACTTTTTTAACCTGTTTTGTTCTCTTATCAGTAATAAACTAATATGACTTTAGTGATGCAATGAGAAATCTGCAAGTGTTACTTTTTTTTTACAATTTCATCAACATACAAATATTCCTTATACTGTACAATATACTGTACAATTCAAATGATACAACAGGACAGGTCCAAGTAATAAGGTGTGGGCGGGCAGAGCCAATGCCCAGAGCACAGGACAGGACCATCGCTACCCCTACTTTGGTTTGCAGACTGTCTGAAACAGCACCTTGCAGCCTAGAGAGACGATCAGAGTGTCATTAGGATGCTGCAGGAGTACAGCATCTTCCTGGTCCTGGTGACATCATGATGTCAAATGTTTAGGCTGGATTATCACCTTGCAATGTCCCTGCAACAATAATAAAGAATATTTTCTCAGCATAACAACCCAGCTGTGTGTGAGATATGGGTAGTGAGTGAGGTAGGGAGGCAGTTGCCATTTGTGATGTTAAATGGGAATATAACAAAGCCAATAGCAGATACAGTAGCTGGCAGTTTATGGTATAATGCTGAGACAGTGTTTATGAACTTCCTTTCTAGTTCCATACAAGTAAGCATGCATGGCATAAATGGTCAACTGTCCTTGTGGAAAGCCTTGTCATCATCTATGGACATACAGTAACTAGGGAGGAAATCTTATGTTTCTTTTGTATTAGTCCTATTGTTATCTACAGCTGGTACTGCATTCCTGTCCCAGGAAAGTAAGGGGGTAAAGTCAGAGCCATCTTAACAGCAGTGCACTGGGGCCCCTGGGCAAAGCAATGCACTGGGGCCCCTACCCATCCTCCAGTGGTAGGGGTAGGGGGTGCTATCAGTGGCTGCGTTGATGGGGGTCATTCCGAGTTGATCGCTCGCTAGCTACTTTTAGCAGCCATGCAAACGCACTGTCGCCGCCCACCGGGGAGTGTATATTCGCTTTGCAGAAGTGCAAACGCTTGTGCAGTGGAGCGGCTGCAAAATAATTTTGTGCAAAACAAGACCAGCCCTGTAGTTACTGTTCGTGTGCGTTGATTCTAACAACGGAGGGACAGCTTTTGACGTCACACACCTGCCCAGCGTTCGCCCAGCCACACCTGCGTTTTCCCCGACACGCCTGCGTTTTTCTAAGCACTCCCTAAAAACGGTCGGTTGCCATCCAGATATGCCCACTTCATGTCAATCTTCCTGCATTCTGCCGTGCGACTGAAAGCTTCGCTAGAACCTGTGCAAAACCACAAAGGACTTTGTACCCATACGTCGCGCATGCGCAATTGCGGTGCATACGCATGCGCAGAAATGCAGATTTTTAGCCTGATGGCTGCGCTGCGAACAACAGCAGCTAGCGATCAACTTGGAATGACCCCTTCTGTCCCACGGGTGGTAGTGGGCATTCTATCTTCTGCTCAGCATGTAGGACCTGGAGCAATCATTTCTACTAATTACTCCTTTACTGCAAAGATGGTGGGAGATGGGGCAGGAGGGAGAACACCAAACTGTAGAAGGGGGCATTGTGCTGAATCAAGGGGCCCCAGTACTGGATTTCCATGGTGGTAGGTGGTGTTTAATATGCAAGGAAGGGGTGGATAGTGGAGTGGACTTTATATTCATAATTTTCTGGTGGGAGGGCAGTTTGCTTGACTTGCAGATATCTCCACTTCCTGGAAATAATTTTTTTAGCTTTCAATGGAATAAAAAAAACTAGAATCCCACTTTTCAAGAGGTATTTGGGACTTAAGGATCAGACTTCAGAAGCCAGATCAATCCACCAACAAAAATATAAAAAGTGCATATGGAGCAGGGACCAGCTGCTTGAATGCTGATAGCTCTGGTTCTCAGCATAGTAGAGACAATAGCCAGTGTCCACAGAAAGGGGAGAATCCCAGCTTTTGTAAAATACCCTCAGAAAACACTAAGTCAGACAGAACCCGAGATATCTGGCTGGGAAGAGCAATTAACAGGTTTGGACGTGGACCACTGCTTTCAAGTCGGATATCTTCAGTTCCCAAGGGCCGATTTCGAAAAATGTGGTACCCCTGGAAAAAGGGGACCCTCAGCTATCAGCCCAGGGCCCTCATACTCCTGGGGCTCTTGGGCAACTGCCCATTGAGCCCATACAAAAAAACAGCCCTGGGTAGAGCACCTCGTATTGTATTTGAGCAGGAAGTTGTTACTAAGGGGACCAAAAATACTCTACGGTAAAGGAGGAGTGTCTGACCATAAAGTGGGCAATAGAGGCATTTCGGTACTATTTGCTGGGGAAGAATTCTCCTTAATTACGGACCATGCTCCATTAACACAGAAACATAAAATTTGATGGCAGATAAGAACCATTTGACTCATCTAGTCTGCCCCCCTTTTTTTAACCATATTTTAATCTCAAACATTATTTGATCCTTATCTCTTTGTAAGGATATCCTTATGTCTTTCCCATTCCTGTTTAAATTGCTCTACTGTCTTAGCCTCTTCCACCTCTGATGAGAGGCTATTCCACTTGTCCACTACCCTTTTTGTGAAGTAATTTTTCCTCAGATTTCCCCAGAACCTACCTCTCTCCAGTCTCAGTGCATGTCTTCATGTCCTATTGCTTCTCTTCATTTGAAGAATGTTTCCCTCCTAGACTTTATTAAAACATTTGATATATTTGAAAGTTTCTATCATGTCCCCTCTTGCCCTTCTCTGCTCCAAACTATACATAATGAGATTATTTAGTCTTTCTGGGTATACAATAGATGCAGAGAAACTGGGGGGTGAATGCTAAGGTTACCAGGTAGTTTTTGGCAATACAACTTATAGATATACAGTGAAGCATAGGCTTGGGATCTTACACAAAGACGCAGCCGTCCTGTCCAGAATTTGTTGGCGCTAGGAGGAGGGATATATGGCAACAGAACATGTGTGCTACAGAGGAACTGGGGATATTTAGCTTATAAACCTAGGGAAGTCATGTATCTGGAGGATAGAAAATGTATGTCTTACCTGCAGTGCATTCTCCCTTGCAGCCTGGTGCAGCTGAAAGCATGTAATTGATCAATCAACCTGTGAGGAACTTCCATAAGAAGGCAGAGTAGGTCAGTCTGGGAGCGGGAGGACAAATCTAAGGTATAAAAAGGCTTTCTTGGCCATTTATCTGTGTGACCAATGGCAGGAAAGCTGGCTGATAACTAGGGTGTAGATCTCAGTTAGATAGTGATAGGGCCATGAATGTAGAGCGAATTTAGAGATGAGTACACCCCTATGCACCATATAATCCCCCCCTAATTTTATTATTTTAATTGTTTGGTTATAAGACCTCAATACATGATAACCAATTTAATAGAATGATAAATAAAAGGCACGAACTATTACTTTTTTTCATTTTGTATACATATTTACTAAGTGGGATAGCTTACAGGGGCAGTATGTGCATGTCTTACACAGTTACACTCCATTCAAGATGCCATATGGTACAGTAAAGTTGAAATATGTTGCAGTTACTGGTACTGTTTAGTCTGGCAGTACCAACACAATCATCCAAGTGTTGACCCCCAACAGGTGCGGCCCCTAAGCACGTGCATCACATGCCTAAAAGGAAATTCACCACTGGCCATGAACATTTACTGTATAATGATTATTGGTCTGCGGTCACCCTGACTAAATAAACTGTAGTGGACTCGTCCTGAGTCAGTGTTTGCTTCCACTACACAGCTTCTTTTTTCACACAGCCCAGGCACACTCTCAGACCAGCTTGTAAGGATATCCATTCTTGTGGACAGATGGTATAATTAAACTGACTGAGGTACTAATTAAGTCACCTGTGCTTTAGCATGCATATCTTTAAAACCTGGATTGTTAGGGTGCCTTAAGGAACACGTTTGGTCATGGGTAAATTTCCCACAAGGCATGTGAGGCACATGCCTAAGGGTGACACCTGCTGGGGGATGGCACAGCATGTTCACTTGCATAATAGCCCTGCTATGCTGATGGCCAGATGAGGCCATGTGATTCTGTAGCTGGTGAAGGAGGAGGGGGCAATGGTCAATAAATTGTGATGGTGGAGGGGGGTTGAGGTTGGTGCTGCTTTGGCAGTCGAGAGGCACCAACATGAAGGGGGCAGTTACATGATGGGGGAGGGTGGGCAACGAAAATATTTTGCCTAGGGATAGCCTAATCCCTAAATTCGCCCCTGCGTTTGGGAATCACTGTCTTGGGCTATTCCTACTACCTCTGACTTACAGTATAGTACAACAAGTAAAAAACACTCATTCTAGTTCTACCACTGATTTGCCTATATGCATTATATACTATATATTCATCTGCATACTCCGTATGCATTGATCAACCTCTTGTCCTCACTCATGTTCCATGGTATTTTATCCAAGTAATTTAACTTTGCATTAAACAGGAGTCTGACCCTGAATTTGATATACAGTAATATGAGCACAAAATGGCTTGCATGCTTCTTTACTATTAATAACCGTGTCATATTCTCACTGCATCTTAAGTTAGTGTCTGCAAGCAGCTATCATGACATACCATATATAATATTCCACCCTCAAATATTACAAGAGCCAATAATGGTGATTCCCAAACCTTGGAGACTCCTAACATTGTGCCAGTTACCACCCTATATTCCTCTTAAACAATGATTTGAAGCTGTTTGTGAAGATCCTAGTCAATTGTTTGAATCACATACTGTACTTCCTGACCTAATCCATCCAGACTAGGTGGGTTTTGTCTAATCTAGACACATTCTAGAAACACAATAGATCTTATGTATTATATTATTAAAGATATCATTCCCTCTTTAAAAACCTGCTCTGGATGCAGAGAATACCTTCAGTCAGGTCTCTTTCCCTTCATGATTCAAACTCTCCTTACATTTGGCATCTCATACTGTCAAGAATTCTCAATAAAAAACAAAACTCTCTGCTGACAACTTCCTCATTACTCAAACCATTAAATGCCTAGGTGTCAACCTCAACAAAATATATGATCACCTTTCTACACCAATTACCCCTCTTTCTTAGGCAGATTGTAAAGGATATAGTGCATTTGTAAATGCAATACAAATGGATGTTATGCTTCTTGCAAACTCTACCCATCCCAGTTATGTTCTTTGTGGTTGGATCATATACAGAGTGTCATGAACCTGACTGTATTTCTTATGTTCTGTTTCTTACCTCAGCATATCCTGTAACCTTCATCTGTTTCAGCTCAGTATGTAAGCTGCGAGCTGTGGTGCTTAGTCATGATTAGCCAACTGAGTAGAAATTCCTCTGTGAGTAAGTAGCTAGAACCTGTGTGCAGCATTTGATTCTTCAGTGTTCAGCTCTCTAGAGTTTAGGCCTAAAAGTCAGTATCTGCTGTTCATTTTTAGACATTCAGAAGTTTAGGCTTCAGTGTTTTTTCAGCCTGCTAGGCCTCACTCCATATCAGAGGCTAACCTGGAGTACTGATGTGACAGGGTCTGATCACCTGACCATGAGCTATACAATTCTGTGCCAGCCTGAGACTCCCTGAATCATCTGACTCTTTTCACCAATCACCAAGGACCAAGAGGTATATGTAGAGAAACCTGTGTTTCAGAAGCTGCCAGTTCCTTAAGTCACACAGCTCAGTGTGAGCTTTGTAGCTAAGCTCCCTCAGCGGTAACACTATTACCTTTGTTCCTGTAAACCTCTGCTCTTTTGCTACTCAGCCCAGTTCACAGTGCATTACCAGTTATACCGGTACCCAGCCAGATTCACAGTGTGCTACCAGTTATACCAGTACCCAGACCGGTTCACAGTGCGTTACCACTTATACCGGTACCCAGCCCGATTCATAGTGCCTTACCAGTTATACCAGTACCCAGCCCAGTTCACAGTGTGTTACTAGTTATACTAGTCTCCAGCTCGATTCACAGAGTGCTACCAATCATAGCTGGTAACCTGCCCAGTTCAGTCATATCCGGTATCAAATCAGGTTCAGTCATATCCGGTAACCATCCCGGTTCAGTCATATCCGGTAACCAGCCCAGTCCAATCATAGCCGGTAGCCAGTCTGGTCCAGCAGCGTATCACCAGCCAAACCTCATTCATCATTGATCCAGATTATTTTCACCAATACATTCACCATCCTGTTATCAACACCAAGTCCCTGGTGTTCCAGTGGTCTGGAAATGTCTCCCTCTGCAGAGACCCAGGTCGACTCCTGGTCAGGGATTGCTCCTTGTATCTTCATCACACTGTTCCCCACAGACCAGCTAATTATACACATAGTCCTGGAGGTACTTGCACAGACTTTACATAGACGCCAGGTTCAAAAAACTCACAGTCATGACACAGAGGACATGGTCACAGTGAGATGGTCTCCCACAATTACTTTTACTATACACTGTAGTGTAGTAGTTCAGATTGTTGAAGTTTGGTAGATGAACTCTTTGAAAGGCATTTTAGAAGGAGTTCTTTGTGGAAGATGCCCTTATCCATGGAGATATAGTGAATTTGGATTATTATGTTTTAAGGAGCATGATCTGGAGGGACCATAATTCAGAAAGTATCATGGACCGGATCCAGCAAAAGGTCCTCATTAGAAAAGTCAGGAGCACCTACTTGAAGTAAGCCTGTCAATAGATTGGGAGATGTTGTACAGTAGCTATAGATTAGAGATGAGTGGTTCAGATTTTAGGAAATCCGAGCCATACTGTAGCTCAGGTTTTCCCACTAGATTTGATTCCAACCTCCCGGCATCGAATTCTTGCGCATTTTGGATTCTATATAAGGGCCCCACGGTGGTGACTGGACACCATTTCACTCTATTCTGCGTGCTGAGCTGCTCTCTGCTGGATCAAGTGGCTGTGCTGTGTCCAGACTCCAGACAAGTTGCTGTCCTGTGTCCATACAAGTGGCTGTGCTGTGTCCATCTAAAGTTGCTGTGCTGTGTCCATTAAGTGACTGTGCTGTGTCCATCCACAAGCTGTGTCCAGTTTCCAGTCTAATTCTGTCACACAGTGGTTCTGCACTGACTCTGCAGGCCATACCCCACCCACTGCATTCACATATAAGTACTACAGTGTGCATCGTCAGTTGCGTAAAAAGTAAACAAAAACGAAAAAACTTCAAAAAGTTTAAAATTAAACAAATGTAAACAAAAGGTGTAAAAAAAATTGATTACTTTAAGTTAATACAACCTGTGTGCGCTGTACCCCGGTGTGTTTGTTCATGTACATATAAAAGTGGTCTGACACACATGTGTGAGTTAAACTGTCAGTAAAAAAAAATATGAAAAATATATTGTTCTATTGTTTGTACTGTTCTGTCACACTGTACCCCTGTGCATTTATTATTCATGTACATATAAAAGCCCATTGAATTTCCACAGTGTGAGTTGAGCTGCAAAGTAAAAAATATATTGTTCTATTGTGTGTACTGTTTTCGCACACTGTACCCCTGTATTCACATACATATACCACAGTGATTCACCACTGATTTGTGAATTGAAAAATGGATAATGATCACTTTAGAGAAGAACAGTCATATACTATTGCTGCAGCTGCTGCCACCTGTCATGATTATGATACTAGTCCTTCAATGTCATCTACTAAAGCTGATGCTGAAGGACATAGAGGTTTTAAGTTAGGGCATCTAAAATGAATAAAACAAAACAATATACGGTGGTATAAAAAAACACCTCTAGTAAAGGGAAAGTTTGTTGCAGAAAAACATAAAATTGGCAACATGCCATTCACCATACACAGTGGCAAGGAAAGACTCAGGCCTTGGCCTTTATTTATGAGTGGAGGTACTGAAATTGTCAGCATCTTCTTCTTCCTCTCATGACAATGCAAGACCTTTTCACTCAAAGTCTAGAAGAGGTGTCAAAAAAAATGAAAACCACCAAGGCAGTAGAACAAATTGTGTGTTCAGAACAGTCACCACATCCATGGGGAGAGTCTAGGGGTGTCCATGTTAGCCATGTGTGAGTCTGACACTGTCCTCATAGAGAAGCCATTTTTTTTTCTTGCTTCTTTTCACCATTTCTGCACCATCTGCATGTTGGTAGCAGTGCAAGTAAAGATGAACATAATAGAAAATGAGGATGCTTGTGTGAAAGTGAAACAGGATGAGCGGGATATGTGTGTACTACTACTATCTGACCACGGAGGATAAGGATGTTGATGATGTTGATTGTGCAGTTCTTGCCCATGATAAAAAAGATTGCCATTGTGATGCCTGTTTGGTTTGTGAAACTATGCATGTCCTTTTTAATATCCAATATATTGGCCCTCATTCCGAGTCGTTCGCTCGGTATTTTTCATCGCATCGCAGTGAAATACCGCATAGTGCGCATGCGCAATATTCGCACTGCGACTGCGCCAAGTATCTTTGCTATGAAGATAGTATTTTTACTCACGGCTTTTTCATCGCTCCGGCGATCGTAATGTGATTGACAGGAAATGGGTGTTACTGGGCGGAAACACAGCGTTTTATGGGCGTGTGGCTGAAAACGCTACCGTTTCCTGAAAAAACGCAGGAGTGGCCGGGAAACGGGGGAGTGGTTGGGCGAACGCTGGGTGTGTTTGTGACGTCAAACCAGGAACGACAAGCACTGAACTGATCGCACAGGCAGAGTAAGTGTGGAGCTACTCTAAAACTGCTAAGTAGTTTGTGATCGCATTATTGCGAATACATCGGTCGCAATTTTAAGATGCTAAGATACACTCCCAGTAGGCGGCGGCTTAGCGTGTGTAACTCTGCTAAATTCGCCTTGCGACCGATCAACTCGGAATGAGGGCCATTGGTGGGTGGGAGAGCCCAAGAACAATTACATCTGGTACCACTTTTATTTTCTGCCACTGCTGTGTGGCAATATTTCTTAGATGTGCTATAAACTGTCATGTGTTTGTGTTGCTGCTCTGTCGCTTAGTAACCAGCCAGCTCGCTCAGCTTTTGGCCTAAACTGTATGAAAACAATATTGTGAGCTGTGAGGTGGTCAAAATTAACTTGAAATTACTGGAAATTTATGTTATTAAAAAAAGGCCCGCATTATTTGATTTTTCCTTTTTTTTGGCAAATTTAAATAATAAATAATACAAAACCAAAACCACAGTATTTGGGCAAAAGCAAAACGAATTACAACCAAAACCAAAAGCAAAACCAGCAAAAATGGTCCAGCACACATCTCTACTATAGATTCCAGGGAATGTTGAATTCAAACACTATTCATCAGAAGCTCAGTTTCGCCATATCCTCAAGTGCATCTTTCACCCAGTCCAATCACATGCCAGACTCAGGGTCTGGCAGTCACCTACCAAACCCAACATCCAATACTTTCTCCTCTCACTCTGAGCTCTTCCTCTTAGCGGCATGGCAGGCATATGGTACTTCCGTTTTTTCCTAACCTGACATCAGCTGACCACTGATGTCATCAGGTGTACAATTCAAAAATAGACATGCCTATTTAAAACCCACTTTGTGCCATTTACAGCATAGATGTTATCTTACCTAGTAAGGGTTATTTTCCTTTTGATTTTCAGCATATCGTGTCTCTTTACATTTCTGATTTGAGCTTGTTTGGATTCTTCACCTGTCTTATTCAGTGCTTTAAAGTGTCTCCTTGATTAGCACCTAGTCTACTGTCACATTTATAGCAAAAGACCTTGAAAGGAGATAGTAGCTGTAATTTATATAATTCATATGACTTCGGTCTCTTCACAAATAACCATTGACAATTGTTGACACGTGTCTTTGTTGTCATTCAGTATCTTAAGAAGCATGAGCAGATAAAGATGTTTGAATGGAAATGATCAGTTTTACCAGTTTCACCCCACCGGCACAGATAGCTTGCTTTCATACAGTATACAAACAAGTTTTGCTTTTCCCAAGCATTGTAAAAATGCTTAGTTCAAAGTAGAGCAACGTGTTAACTTAAATTTTTAGTTAAATTGAACAAAATGCCTACCGCAAGGCCTCCTGCAAGGCCATGCACATCAAAAACAAACAACAAAGTTGTGGAAAAAATATGTGAAAATTGTTCAAATTGATCATTGACTCAGCATCCGAATGATAGCAGAAATGGTAAACATCGACAAAGAAACTTACTGTAGACAAGTTTTGCTTTAAGACCTTAACATGACAAAAAAAATGTGCTAAGGTGGTTCAAAGGCTACTCATTACCGAGCAGAAAGAAAATTGAAAGCAAATTTGTACAGACACTTTGGAACAAATTCAAGCGGATCCACATTTTTACGCTAAAGTTATTACCTATGATGAAGCATGGATCTTCCAATATAATTCTGAGACAAAACGACAGTCCATGCACTGGAAAGCACCATCATCACCATGAATGAGGAAAGCACGTCAAAGCATATCCAAATTCAAATCCGTGTTAATTGTTATCTTTATCAAGGGTGTTATTTTTTTTAGACTGGGTACCAGGAGGCGCAACAGTGAATCAACAATACTACAACAATGTTCTAGAAACCTTGCGGGAGAAAAAATCAGAAGAAACAGGCCAGAGTTGAGGAAAAATGTTTTCAGCCTCCATCAGGACAATGCAGCAACCCACATAGCTCTCTCTGTGAAGCAGTTTTTGTCCAAGAAACAGATTGCAGTGCTAGAACACCCGCCAAACTCATCATAACTCCATGTGATTTCTTTATTTTCCCTAAAGTCAAATCTGTACTCAAGGGAACCTGTTTTGCATTAGTTACTGAAGAAAGAAGAGAATGAGGGAGCTGTTGAGACAGCTGACAGATAATGAGCTACAGCACAGCTTTGACCAATGGAAAATAAGAATGCAGTGGTGTGTAGATGTAGAATGGGAGTACATAGATGGGGAACAGAGTTAAAATCTACTTAATATACTTAAATGTAAATTATAGTATCAGTCTAGTTCTTTAATAGTGAAACCTTGTCAATAAACCTGCCAGACACTATCCGCGACCATTAAATCCTAGATCCATAGTTCTCTTTCAAACACTACATGGTATATGACCCGCATGGTGGAAAATGATCCCCCAATTGATCTGTGACTTTCCCTTTTTCTATATGAGAATTTATGCACGAGAGGGAGGTTATTTCGGGCTGGGAGGGGGGAAGGGGGATGAGAAATTAAGTTTTTAACTTCTTTTTAATCTTTGTCCTTGATTTTGACACGACAAGAATTGACATATTTATGATTTACAATGTTTTTTGTTTACAAATATGTATAATGTTACTAACATAAGGGCCCTACACACTGGCAGATAACACTGCACGATATGAACGTTCTCGTTCATTAATGAACAAGAACTCGTTCATATCGTGCAGTGTGTAGGCACCAACGATGAATGATGCGCGGCCCCGCGCTCGTTCATCGTTGGTGCCCCGTCGCTTATGCATGCAGGCCAATATGGACGAGATTGTCCATATTAGCATGCATTGCTATGGCGCCAGGTGACGGGGGGAGTGTTCACTACCCCTGTCACCTCCTCCCCGTCGTCGGGTCGCCCGTCTGTTGTATCACCAGTCGGGCAGCTCGTCGGCGGGTCGCCCAGTCTGTAGGGCCCAATACTCTGTGCTGTGTCCTATACAAACTTTCATGTATTATATTTGGTGGTATTACAAGATATTTCTCGTCTTTATAAAGAATATGGACTCTGCCAGACACTCTGTTGATTCGATTTTGCTCTTTATTGTAACACTCAGTGATTTAAATAAAAACATTGAAACAAAACAAATAAAATAAAGCTGGACAGCATTTTTAGGCTACATGCAAAAGCAGCCAGTATTTAACCTGCATGCAAACCAGGTATGTACAGCATTTGCACTTCTTGCATTGCAACATTGTGTGTCCAAGTACACAGTTACTTGCTCTTTATTGCTTTCGCTTTACTCCCACCCCACCCCCACTGCTGCTATCATGTGAACGCTTCAGTCAGCAGCGGCGCACTTGCATGATAAGGGTAGCCCTCTGCCTTGCGATCAGAAAGTCAGCACCCAGACTGAGTAAATACCTGTCCCGTGCAAATCTGCGAACGCCTTGCTAAAAGTTTGCAACTCACTCACCATCGAATGTTTTTTCCAGTCTGTGCATAGCCCAGGACCTACTCCTACAGTGCGACAGAATCAGGCTGTTCGGGGCCGCAGCTGATCTCACGTCTAGGAACACCTGCGTTTTTCCTGACACTACCAGAAAATGGCCAGTTACCACCCCCAAACATCCACTTCCTGTCAATCAACTTGCATATGCCTAGTGATCAGAAAAGATGCTGGATTCATTTGCAGTTTGTCCTCACGCCTGTGCACTACGATCCGTATGCATGCACAGTCAATCGATAATCGGCCACATTGCGAATTCGCACAACAGCGTGTGATCAGGTAGAAGTTATATACTGCATATTGGTATATGAATACTTGAGCGTGATGTTCTGTTAAATAAATAATGTCATGTCCATTACATATATATATATATATATATATATATATATATATATATAATTATTATTATTGTTATTATTATTATTATGATTATTATTATGATTATTTATTTCTTTTTAAGGTTTTAGGGCCTCACTCAAGGTTGATTGCAAAATAACATTTTCCTCTAATGAGCAAAACCATGTGCACTGTAGGTGGGGCAGATGTAACGTGCAGAGTGGGCTACATTTGGGTAAGAAAAAATAGTTTCCCCGGCACGTGTGTGGTAAAAAAAATGTCTTTGAACTTGGGATAAGGTGAAAAGATAAAATACATGTATTTATTATGACTGGTGTAACAAGCGACCTTCCACCAGACAAGACGCTGACACAGTTGTATGAAAGAAAAGTAGTCCTTTTACTTCTACAGCATAGTAAACAGACTTTTCACAGCAAGTTTCAATGGGTACCTTAATTAGGCCCCAGTTCACAAACAGCATGTATACAATCTCAGGCTCCCTGTCTCTAACCCACTGGCCCGCCCTCTATTGCCTGGCCACTTGTTGGCATCAGAAACCCTGAGCTCTTGCGCTAATGAGCTTTATAAAAGTGTGGCACAGGTGTGCCTGATTGCTGGGAGCACTTGCTCCAATGCTTGGACCGGACCTGCATGGATGGGATCTCATGTATGAAATTGTAGGGTATTTCTGTGTATCAACAGCAATACAATACTATAATTTCCAACTGCCAGATAATCTTTGACACAACATTAAAGAAACCACCTGTTGTGTCCCAACACCTCCCTGGGCTTCCTCTTGGTCCAGTTCTAAACCCAGGTTGCCTTACCTCGGGGCAACCGAACTGTTGTGCCCTGTCCTGAAAACACCAGGGTGACACACGGACTGGACTGCCACATATCCTCCCCCTAAGTTTCAAGCCTACAGGTGAAGCTGAGTCCTTCTTTGGCGCACATAATCTCAATCTCAACAGGCATACCCCTTTTCGGGTCGGTCTCTTTCCGAGTCTTCCTCCCCCCCTCTAGCTTCACCCCACAGGGCTCTGCACCTTTTGAGGAGAGGAACTGTCTTGAAAGGGCATGCACGTTGTCCTGTAATCCTCCTGCTCTGTGCTGAACCTTGAAGCTGTACGGCTGGAGGGCAAGGAACCACCGTGTTACCCAGGCGTTGGTCTCCCTTTTTAGGCACATCCATTGGAGCGGAGCGTGATCGGTGATTAAGGTGAACTCCCGTTCCAGGAGATAGTACCTCAGAGTCTCTACTGCCCAATTGATAGACAGGCATTCCTGCTCTACCGTGGCATATCGCTGTTCCCTAGGCAGTCGTTTCTTGCTGAGGTAGAGGACTGGTTTCTCTTCCCCACCTACCTCCTGAGACAAGACTGCTCTGAGGCCTGTTCCTGAAGCATCCGCCTGCAGGATGAACCTTTTACCGAAGTCCGGGGCTATCAACACTGGTGCTTTACACAAGGCACTTTTTAAGTCCTTCCAAGCCTTATGTACCTGGAACGTCCACACAAGCTTGTCCAGACTTTGCTTTTTCAAGCAATCAGTGAGCGGAGCTGCTCTGGTGGCAAAGTTCAGGACAAACTTGTGGTAATATCCCACTAGGCCCAAGAAGACCCTGAGTTGAGTTTTACTCTCAGGCCTTGGCCAGGCAGAAACCACCTCCACTTTATTGACCTGAGGTTTGATTTGGCCATGGCCCACCACGTACCCCAAGTACTTAGGCTCCGACATACCTATCGCACACTTCTCTGGGTTGGCTGCGAGGCTGTGGAAGCGCAGAGACTTTAATACAGCTTCCACTTTGGCCAGATGAGACTCCCAGTCGTCGCTGAAGATAACAATGTCATCTAGGTACGCGGCTGCATACTTTCGGTGGGGCTGGAAGAGCTTATTCATAGCCTGCTGGAACATGGCCGGGGCCCCGTGAAGACCAAATGGCAAGACTCGATACTGAAACAGGCCATCTGGGGTGGAAAAAGCCATTTTCGCCTTGACAGCCTTGGTATGGGGAATCTGCCAATAGCCTTTAGTAAGGTCAAGAGTGGTCAAGTATTGGCTTTGGGCCAGTTGCTCAATCATCTCATCATTGCGTGGCATGGGATAGGCATCAAATTTAGATACATGGTTCAACCTGCGGAAGTCGTTGCAGAACCGCAGTGCTCTGGATGGATTGGGAACCAGCAATATGGGGTTATTCCACCCACTGGTGGACTCTTCAATAACCCTCAGGCGTAACATGTCCTCCACTTCCTTGCGCACTGCGTCCCTCTTTGCCTCGGGTATCCGGCACGGTCGCAAATTGACCACCACCCCCAGGGGAGTAATGATATCATGCTCGATGATCTTTGTCCTCCCTGGAATCGCCAAAAAGACATCTGAATTTTTCCTGACCATGTCTTGAGATTGACGCGCCTTGCCCTCGTTGAGCGATCTGTCAATTGGGATCGTGCATGCTGAGATCTTGGCCACTCTTGCAGTTGCTGTCTCTGAGCTTTCCTTCCAAGGCTTCAGCAGATTTATATGATAGATCTGTGTAAGCTTCTGCTTTCCCGGTTGGCTCACACGATAAGTCACTGGTCCCACAGCCTCGAGCACTGTATATATGGCCCTTTTCAATGGGCATAAAGCTTGCCCTCCACTGTGGGTACCAGGACCAAGACCTTGTCTCCAGGGTTAAAACTCCATTTCTCAGTTGGGACATCATAATGACGTTTCTGCCTAGACTGGGCCTGTGTCTTATGGTCCCTGACCAACGGAGCTATCTGCTGGAACCACCCATATAGCTGGTGAATAAACTGTACTACATTTGGTACCGGTGATATCTATTGTTCCCATCCCTCCTTTAGGAGGTCCAGGATTCCCCCGGGGCTGTCTGCCGTACAACAGCTCAAAGGGGCTGAAGCCCGTAGAGGACTGGGGAACCTCTCGGATAGCGAACATCAGAAAAGGTAGGAGCTGGTCCCAATCCCTTTTGTCCTGGACGATGGCCCTCCTGAGCATCTGCTTGAATGTGCGGTTAAAACGCTCCACCAAGCCATCAGTCTGGGGATGATACACGGCGGTGCAAATTTTCTTAACCCCCAGTAGCCGATAAAAATACTATAATTTCCAACTGCCAGATAATCTTTGACACAACATTAAAGAGACAACATGCTGTGTCCCAACACCTCCCTGGGCTTCCTCTTGGTCCAGTCCTAAACCATACCTCTCAACATTCCTCTCTCCAGGAGGGACAGAATGCTCTGCTCCTGGATTTCCCTCATAATTTATGATTGCCATCACCTGTGGTGAACCACCTTTCTTATCCATTAACCTGTTCAACACAGGTGCCGGCAATCATTAATTAAGAGATAAGTCCAGAAGCAGAGCATTGTGTCCCTCCTGGAGAGGGTAATGTTGAGAGGTATGTCTAAACCCAGGTTTCCCTAGCCAAGGGCACCCAAACTGTTGTGCCCTGTCCTGCAAACACCCAGGGTGGCATCCAGACTGGACTGCCACACTGGATAAATAGGAAATACAAAGGGTGTAGATTTCACACAATCTCCTGTTGTGGTGTAGTATAGTCACAGTATTATGTTCATGCTTCCCCCATATTATGGTGGGGTGAGTTTTTTCAAATTCCTCTAAATAAGCAGTATATGGTTCCAATAAAAAAGCCCAAAATACGTTATTCCCTTATTCTCTCAAATCCGTTTGAGTTATAGGTTCTCCACTTCTTTCTTCAGATTTAATTCAGAGAATGGTTATTCTTCATCTCCGATATGTCGAAGTCAAAAAAATATTACACAGAAAGAACATACAGACTCCACACATAAAAGTGGCTAATGCTAGCAAATACGCGCAGCGAGCACAGCAATATATGGTAACATACGCATTTACACAGACATGCCACAGAGATGGATTCTACACTTATTTCATAAAGCAGATAATTATAATAATATCAAGCGCCAGACATCATAATGATTTAAAATTATATAATGGAGTAATGTCATGTATGTGTATTATTGGAACGAAGCAAGATAGACCTGTCGTATTTGGTATTAAAGCAAGCAGATTAATGTGTAGATTCATTTGATACTTGTTATTAAGTTGTAGGACATTGCAACAAATAGTTATGATTAAATGTATGAAAGCTAAAGTCACTTTTATTAGAACAATAGACATTCCAAACAGGTGGTGGACAGGAAACTCAGGCCAGCCCCTTATGATGTCTTCAAGGCTGAACCTGTTTAGCATACGAACAGACCAGTGACTCATCATGAATGAAAAAGTTCCCTCCCTTAGACTAGATGTGTGCACTACCCCCAAACTAGATAACACATTGCTGATCAGACACACACAGGAGTTGCTGTCCCAGATGATGGTGGAGATGTTGCCAGACCAGTTCCTGTATTTATTTATAGAGAGAGAAAGAGTGATATGGAGGGATGAATTTATATGAGAAAGATATGGTAATTGTATCGCTGGCCTGTAACTGTATGTATTAACTGCTTACTGTATAAATTGTAATCATGTAACTATATGTATACTGTACATTGTGATATATTGAATACTTATCCTTTTAATAACAAATATATACATCAATGAGCTTTGGAACTCAGATAATGTGTGGGTGTATTGTTTTCTCTTATGGGATGCAGTGTTTTGCAATGTATAGCGCACATTCATGGCAAATGGTAATAAGATGTGCAGGTGTCTACAATATATATTAGAGCGGGCATTTTAAATATTTGTAAGGAAGCAATTTGGTATTTACAGATGAGGGCTCGTCCGCGATATCACGGTCTTAATGATGCACTGTACATTACAAACGCGACGCTGTGGTCGATCAGCTTATGGTGGACGCATCGTGATGCTGAGAAAATCATATCCGTGTGTTCTGTTGTGTTATCAGTAAGCCGATGATATGAAAATTCAAGGGACAATGTGTTTCTCATAATATTTAAAAT
Organism: Pseudophryne corroboree; assembly: GCF_028390025.1. Lineage (NCBI taxonomy): Eukaryota > Metazoa > Chordata > Amphibia > Anura > Myobatrachidae > Pseudophryne > Pseudophryne corroboree. The sequence continues at coordinate 423,238,088 of NC_086446.1, read as the reverse complement.
GCTAAAATTTATTTTTATTGTTGCAAAACAAAGTTCAAATAAGTCATATTGTGTTTGATTCAAATTGGATTGTTTATATATTAAGTAGATTTAAAAGTACATTTAAAAGTTGCTGCATAGCCTTGATATAGTTTTTTGGGTTTTTTTTAAACTCTGGCCTAAAATAACTTCTGGTGCTTGTATAATTTGTGATTTCTTTGTGACAAAGGAAGCCGCATGGTCTGTCCTCCATTTTGGACTAACCACATGGCCTGTCCACCATCTTGTGTAAACCTCATGGATGTAGAAGGGGGAGGAGCAGAGGCCATTTTAGGAAGGTCACTTTCTAAATAGCTGATTTTCAGTCTGCTCAGAACAATCAGTTTCCTTTGTCACATCAAGCACCATTTATGAGTTACCAATGAATTTATTTAACCCATGCCATAGTCAATTACAAATAGTTTCAATTGGGCCTAGTGAGAGAGAAATGGTGAGATAAATGCTTGGCTTGGTGTAAGAAATTGCACACAGAAAAAAAGAAAAAATACTTTTTTTTTCTTCTTCTTTCCCAGGATTTAGTTAACTCTCTGTTTGCTATAAGATGGGCATTGAAATGTTAATTAACTGGTTCAACCACTAGTACAGGCAGGCAAAACATCTTTGATATGCAAATTAGAAGCACTGAATCGGTGAATGAGTCTCATAGGAGGCCAGTAAATTATATATATATATATATATATATATATAATTGTAATTATGTGTATATTTATATCAGTGTGTTCTGCAAGATAGCTATCCAATCTGAATCATATCATTTAAATTATAGATTATTGCAGTCATTATAGATCTGTGTGAAATCGGATACATTTGTTTGCTATACAGATAAATTTTAAATAAATGTATTTAAGGGAGTAATTATAGACATGAAACGCAGTTCTGGCCTGGTTGTTATGGAAAAAACTGGGTGTTGTGTTAAGTGTGCGATTATAGTTAGTATTGCTCACATTTATAGAGTTGTGTGATTTGTTTTATTGCGTACACACATTGGTACACGTGGTACGGAACATGAGGACAGCGTACAAAAACGTGCACGTTGCGCAAGGCCGCACACGTGGCATAGGGGTACGCACAGTTGCGTAATTACGCGAGCTTGCGTAGGGTTGTGTGCGCATAATAAAACCACACGATATTTGTTCAATTAAGGTGGGATAGTAGACATTTAATACAATAGCACATAACTATCCGATTTCAAAAGCAGGTTACTCTAAATATAGTTTAAAAACTGTATTGCCTCTGGGGGTAAAGCTGCCGATCAGAGCGAGTGAAAATTTTCTGTACAGAAAAACAAAGCATATTTGAGTGAGTGGAAGTAGGAGTGAACGTATTGAACCCCGGCAATTCGGGATCCCATAGTTGGTACACCAAGTGAGTGGAGGCTTGGCGGCGTGAGGCAGCTGACTCACGTTAGTATAGGATTTGGAATACGTAAGTCGTGAGGAGACTTACACAGGAGCATGGTAGGGAATTGTGAATTGTGAACTTTGTGACCCATATAGTTTTTTGATACGCTCCGGCTGAGGTTTCGCAGCTTGGGATTCGATTCCAGTGGTCGTAAGGCGGATAAATAACAAGCACCTATATGCTGTGCGATTGGACCGCGCATTTGTGGGTGTGATATATAGCGCAACTTGATACTTTCTTTTTACGAGCTTTTGCGTAAAATTGCGGTATCATTAGCGCTGTGTAGAGCATACGCAAGCGTGATTTGTGTATAAAAAGTGCATAGGGAGTTTTTTCGCTGGTCTCTCTCAGGAAAATCTCCAGCGGTGGATATTTGCTGGAAAGGGTAAGTCACTCCTAACACTTCCAGTAAATATAAACCAATTAGGTCGACCTCACTGGGTACGCGATGGTCACTATTGGAGTAAGTCGTGGTACTCGGCGGAGAAGGAGCGGGTGGAAGCGCTCGGAGAACTTTCACCGTCGCCTTATATTGAGTATTTTGGTATTTGTGGAATTAGCCGAGAAGTGAAAAAATAAATATTGTGGTATCTGCGCAAAAATACAGTTTTGAAATAGCAGCATATACACTTACAGAAAAAGTCACCAAATTTTTCAGAAAAATGCAGTACGTGGTAAATAAAATGTATAATTGCGCTTACACTGTATAATGATGAAACGGTTCTAGATGTGAAGTTCACATGTAGTCAAAAGCATGGAACACTGAATCAGATGGGAATAAACCCTTGAGGGATAAAACTATAAAAAAGAATACACAATAGTGCAAATAGGCTAATATAACGTGAGATTTCCTTTAATGTTCTGTATGTTCAACTCACAAACACAGGTTTTTTGAGAGCGTATCACAATAAAGATGGTTCACAGCCAGGAATAGTCAATCAGATTCATAATTCTTTCTTGTGACAAGATTGAGAAGACTGTAATAAGATAAAAAAAAGTGCAATAGTGCAAAACCTGATGTGCAAATGAACAATTTAATTAGCACCAAGTACACTCACAAACAAAGATTAAAAGAAGCTTGTAATAAAATGCTGGATGGAAGGAGTCACATATACTTATCAAAAGATAAGTCCCACAGAGGTCCCACAGGGTTCCGGATACTCAGGGGGGTTTCTCAGGGATGCTCCGATTCCAGACAGTTCCGGGATAGCCACAGCTGCTTAATGCATTTCGAACCGACGGGTTCTTCCTCAGAAGCGTTTAGTGGCTGGATAGGTTTAGAGGGTATATATATACCCCCACTTATTTCTCTAAGCATTTTCAGGTGTTTTTCTAAACAATTTCAGGTGTGTGTTAACCAACTTCCATCGGTAACGTGGACAGGAAGCGGCGGCATGCGTTCCACAGCATGGCACGTCACTTCCTGTCCAAACGTCAGGACCAGTCACGCGGCGCACCAGGGAATCAGACAGGGACCCACGTGGTGCGCTCCTTCATGCGGCGCGTCACTTCCTGTTCATTGCTTTAAGACAACACAATGCGGATAGAAGTTATGCGTTCCATCATACGTCGCGTCACTTCCTGTTCATTGCATTAAGGCTACACGATACAGATAAATGTATATACTTTTAACTCATATAGTTATGCGTTCCAATAGTGTCCATATATCCTGGTTTATGCGTTCCAAAGTACGAAGGATATTCCAAACGGGTAGCTGGGCGGCATTTAGAGATAAAAACCACACATCTCAAGTATTTGTTTTAAAAGTCCAGTAAATCCAAGCAGATGGTACCCAAAAGAGAAATAAATAACAGGTCTCAGATGCAAGATGGAAAATACGTACAATACAATAAAATAAATTAAAAGATGATTAAAAAGAGAGATGCAAATTTTTTAAACACATGAGAAATAGCTAGGTTAAAAACCACTTCATTTCGAAATCTGTGTTTAGACCCTTGGGTTGCAGGGTACCTAAATTAAAAATCCATCTCATTTCCGACTTCGCCAACCTGCTTTCCATGTCTCTAGTTTTCCAAGTTGGCTTAATCTGTTGGATACCCAAAAAATTTTTAATTTGACATTCTTTCTTATCATGATGATTTTTAAAATGATTAGAAAGTGAGTGAGACTCCAGGCCTTTGCGAATATTATATATATGTTCGGCAAGATGTATTTTTAAATTCCTACTTGTCTTGCCGACATAGGTAAGGCCACAGGTGCACTCGATGATATATATAATATTCGCAATGCCCAAACCGAGTAGATCCCAACAGCATGATAACACCAGTATTACTGCAGTGTGGCTTGTCATGCACAAAGGGTGGAGGAAGGATGAGAATACTGGTGAAGGGAAATTTTGTATAGACACTGATATTAGAGATGAGCGGGTTCGGTTTCTCTGAATCCGAACCCGCACGAACTTCATGTTTTTTTCACGGGTCCGAGCAGACTCGGATCCTCCCGCCTTGCTCGGTTAACCCGAGCGCGCCCGAACGTCATCATGACGCTGTCGGATTCTCGCGAGACTCGGATTCTATATAAGGAGCCGCGCGTCGCCGCCATTTTCACACGTGCATTGAGATTGATAGGGAGAGGACGTGGCTGGCGTCCTCTCCATTTAGATTAGGGTTGAGAGAGAGAGAGAGAGATTGACCTGAGGCTGTGATACTGTAGAAGAGAGTGCAGAGTTTAGTGACTGACGACCACAGTGACCACCAGACAGTGCAGTTGTTTGTTTTATTTAATATATCCGTTCTCTGCCTGAAAAAAACGATACACACAGTGACTCAGTCACATACCATATCTGTGTGCACTGCTCAGCCCAGTGTGCTGCATCAATGTATATATATATCTGACTGTGCTCAGCTCACACAGCTTATAATTGTGGGGGAGACTGGGGAGCACTGCAGTGCCAGTTATAGGTTATAGCAGGAGCCAGGAGTACATAATATTATATTAAAATTAAACAGTGCACACTTTTGCTGCAGGAGTGCCACTGCCAGTGTGACTAGTGACCAGTGACCTGACCACCAGTATATATAATATTAGTAGTATACTATCTCTTTATCAACCAGTCTATATTAGCAGCAGACACAGTACAGTGCGGTAGTTCACGGCTGTGGCTACCTCTGTGTCGGCACTCGGCAGCCCGTCCATAATTGTATATACCACCTAACCGTGGTTTTTTTTTCTTTCTTTATAGTCATACTAGTTACGAGTATACTATCTCTTTATCAACCAGTCTATATTAGCAGCAGACACAGTACAGTGCGGTAGTTCACGGCTGTGGCTACTAGAGATGAGCGGGTTCGGTTTCTCTGAATCCGAACCCGCCCGAACTTCATGTTTTTTTTCACGGGTCCGAGCGACTCGGATCTTCCCGCCTTGCTCGGTTAACCCGAGCGCGCCCGGACGTCATCATGACGCTGTCGGATTCTCGCGAGGCTCGGATTCTATCGCGAGACTCGGATTCTATATAAGGAGCCGCGCGTCGCCGCCATTTTCACACGTGCATTGAGATTGATAGGGAGAGGACGTGGCTGGCGTCCTCTCCATTTAGATTAGGGTTGAGAGAGAGAGAGAGAGATTGACCTGAGGCTGTGATACTGTAGAAGAGAGTGCAGAGTTTAGTGACTGACGACCACAGTGACCACCAGACAGTGCAGTTGTTTGTTTTATTTAATATATCCGTTCTCTGCCTGAAAAAAACGATACACACAGTGACTCAGTCACATACCATATCTGTGTGCACTGCTCAGCCCAGTGTGCTGCATCAATGTATATATATATATCTGACTGTGCTCAGCTCACACAGCTTATAATTGTGGGGGAGACTGGGGAGCACTGCAGTGCCAGTTATAGGTTATAGCAGGAGCCAGGAGTACATAATATTATATTAAAATTAAACAGTGCACACTTTTGCTGCAGGAGTGCCACTGCCAGTGTGACTAGTGACCAGTGACCTGACCACCAGTATATATAATATTAGTAGTATACTATCTCTTTATCAACCAGTCTATATTAGCAGCAGACACAGTACAGTGCGGTAGTTCACGGCTGTGGCTACCTCTGTGTCGGCACTCGGCAGCCCGTCCATAATTGTATATACCACCTAACCGTGGTTTTTTTTTCTTTCTTTATAGTCATACTAGTTACGAGTATACTATCTCTTTATCAACCAGTCTATATTAGCAGCAGACACAGTACAGTGCGGTAGTTCACGGCTGTGGCTACCTCTGTGTCGGCACTCGGCAGCCCGTCCATAATTGTATATACCACCTAACCGTGGTTTTTTTTTCTTTCTTTATACATACATACTAGTTACGAGTATACTATCTCTTTATCAACCAGTCTATATTAGCAGCAGACACAGTACAGTGCGGTAGTTCACGGCTGTGGCTACCTCTGTGTCGGCACTCGGCAGCCCGTCCATAATTGTATATACCACCTAACCGTGGTTTTTTTTTCTTTCTTTATACATACATACTAGTTACGAGTATACTATCTCTTTATCAACCAGTCTATATATTAGCAGCAGACACAGTACAGTGCGGTAGTTCACGGCTGTGGCTACCTCTGTGTCTGCACTCGGCAGCCCGTCCATAATTGTATATACCACCTAACCGTGGTTTTTTTTTCTTTCTTTATACATACATACTAGTTACGAGTATACTATCTCTTTATCAACCAGTCTATATATTAGCAGCAGACACAGCACAGTGCGGTAGTTCACGGCTGTGGCTACCTCTGTGTCGGCACTCGGCAGCCCGTCCATAATTGTATATACCACCTAACCGTGGTTTTTTTTTCTTTCTTTATACATACATACTAGTTACGAGTATACTATCTCTTTATCAACCAGTCTATATTAGCAGCAGACACAGTACAGTGCGGTAGTTCACGGCTGTGGCTACCTCTGTGTCGGCACTCGGCAGCCCGTCCATAATTGTATATACCACCTAACCGTGGTTTTTTTTTCTTTCTTTATACATACATACTAGTTACGAGTATACTATCTCTTTATCAACCAGTCTATATATTAGCAGCAGACACAGTACAGTGCGGTAGTTCACGGCTGTGGCTACCTCTGTGTCGGCACTCGGCAGCCCGTCCATAATTGTATATACCACCTAACCGTGGGTTTTTTTTCTTTCTTTATAGTCATACTAGTTACGAGTATACTATCTCTTTATCAACCAGTCTATATTAGCAGCAGACACAGTACAGTGCGGTAGTTCACGGCTGTGGCTACCTCTGTGTCGGCACTCGGCAGCCCGTCCATAATTGTATATACCACCTAACCGTGGTTTTTTTTTCTTTCTTTATACATACATACTAGTTACGAGTATACTATCTCTTTATCAACCAGTCTATATATTAGCAGCAGACACAGTACAGTGCGGTAGTTGACGGCTGTGGCTACCTCTGTGTCGGCACTCGGCAGCCCGTCCATAATTGTATATACCACCTAACCGTGGTTTTTTTTTCTTTCTTTATAGTCATACTAGTTACGAGTATACTATCTCTTTATCAACCAGTCTATATTAGCAGCAGACACAGTACAGTGCGGTAGTTCACGGCTGTGGCTACCTCTGTGTCGGCACTCGGCAGCCCGTCCATAATTGTATATACCACCTAACCGTGGTTTTTTTTTCTTTCTTTATACATACATACTAGTTACGAGTATACTATCTCTTTATCAACCAGTCTATATATTAGCAGCAGACACAGTACAGTGCGGTAGTTCACGGCTGTGGCTACCTCTGTGTCGGCACTCGGCAGCCCGTCCATAATTGTATATACCACCTAACCGTGGTTTTTTTTTCTTTCTTTATATATACATACATACTAGTTACGAGTATACTATCTCTTTATCAACCAGTCTATATATTAGCAGCAGACACAGTACAGTGCGGTAGTTCACGGCTGTGGCTACCTCTGTGTCGGCACTCGGCAGCCCGTCCATAATTGTATATACCACCTAACCGTGGTTTTTTTTTCTTTCTTTATACATACATACTAGTTACGAGTATACTATCTCTTTATCAACCAGTCTATATATTAGCAGCAGACACAGTACAGTGCGGTAGTTCACGGCTGTGGCTACCTCTGTGTCGGCACTCGGCAGCCCGTCCATAATTGTATATACCACCTAACCGTGGTTTTTTTTTCTTTCTTTATACATACATACTAGTTACGAGTATACTATCTCTTTATCAACCAGTCTATATATTAGCAGCAGACACAGTACAGTGCGGTAGTTCACGGCTGTGGCTACCTCTGTGTCGGCACTCGGCAGCCCGTCCATAATTGTATATACCACCTAACCGTGGTTTTTTTTTCTTTCTTTATACATACATACTAGTTACGAGTATACTATCTCTTTATCAACCAGTCTATATTAGCAGCAGACACAGTACAGTGCGGTAGTTCACGGCTGTGGCTACCTCTGTGTCGGCACTCGGCAGCCCGTCCATAATTGTATATACCACCTAACCGTGGTTTTTTTTTCTTTCTTTATAGTCATACTAGTTACGAGTATACTATCTCTTTATCAACCAGTCTATATTAGCAGCAGACACAGTACAGTGCGGTAGTTCACGGCTGTGGCTACCTCTGTGTCGGCACTCGGCAGCCCATCCATAATTGTATATACCACCTAACCGTGGTTTTTTTTTCTTTCTTTATACATACATACTAGTTACGAGTATACTATCTCTTTATCAACCAGTCTATATATTAGCAGCAGACACAGTACAGTGCGGTAGTTCACGGCTGTGGCTACCTCTGTGTCGGCACTCGGCAGCCCGTCCATAATTGTATATACCACCTAACCGTGGTTTTTTTTTCTTTCTTTATAGTCATACTAGTTACGAGTATACTATCTCTTTATCAACCAGTCTATATTAGCAGCAGACACAGTACAGTGCGGTAGTTCACGGCTGTGGCTACCTCTGTGTCGGCACTCGGCAGCCCGTCCATAATTGTATATACCACCTAACCGTGGTTTTTTTTTCTTTCTTTATAGTCATACTAGTTACGAGTATACTATCTCTTTATCAACCAGTCTATATTAGCAGCAGACACAGTACAGTGCGGTAGTTCACGGCTGTGGCTACCTCTGTGTCGGCACTCGGCAGCCCGTCCATAATTGTATATACCACCTAACCGTGGTTTTTTTTTCTTTCTTTATACATACATACTAGTTACGAGTATACTATCTCTTTATCAACCAGTCTATATATTAGCAGCAGACACAGTACAGTGCGGTAGTTCACGGCTGTGGCTACCTCTGTGTCGGCACTCGGCAGCCCGTCCATAATTGTATATACCACCTAACCGTGGTTTTTTTTTCTTTCTTTATACATACATACTAGTTACGAGTATACTATCTATTTATCAACCAGTCTATATATTAGCAGCAGACACAGTACAGTGCGGTAGTTCACGGCTGTGGCTACCTCTGTGTCGGCACTCGGCAGCCCGTCCATAATTGTATATACCACCTAACCGTGGTTTTTTTTTCTTTCTTTATACATACATACTAGTTACGAGTATACTATCTCTTTATCAACCAGTCTATATATTAGCAGCAGACACAGTACAGTGCGGTAGTTCACGGCTGTGGCTACCTCTGTGTCGGCACTCGGCAGCCCGTCCATAATTGTATATACCACCTAACCGTGGTTTTTTTTTCTTTCTTTATACATACATACTAGTTACGAGTATACTATCTCTTTATCAACCAGTCTATATATTAGCAGCAGACACAGTACAGTGCGGTAGTTCACGGCTGTGGCTACCTCTGTGTCGGCACTCGGCAGCCCGTCCATAATTGTATATACCACCTAACCGTGGTTTTTTTTTCTTTCTTTATACATACATACTAGTTACGAGTATACTATCTCTTTATCAACCAGTCTATATATTAGCAGCAGACACAGTACAGTGCGGTAGTTCACGGCTGTGGCTACCTCTGTGTCGGCACTCGGCAGCCCGTCCATAATTGTATATACCACCTAACCGTGGTTTTTTTTTCTTTCTTTATAGTCATACTAGTTACGAGTATACTATCTCTTTATCAACCAGTCTATATTAGCAGCAGACACAGTACAGTGCGGTAGTTCACGGCTGTGGCTACCTCTGTGTCGGCACTCGGCAGCCCGTCCATAATTGTATATACCACCTAACCGTGGTTTTTTTTTCTTTCTTTATACATACATACTAGTTACGAGTATACTATCTCTTTATCAACCAGTCTATATATTAGCAGCAGACACAGTACAGTGCGGTAGTTCACGGCTGTGGCTACCTCTGTGTCGGCACTCGGCAGCCCGTCCATAATTGTATATACCACCTAACCGTGGTTTTTTTTTCTTTCTTTATACATACATACTAGTTACGAGTATACTATCTCTTTATCAACCAGTCTATATATTAGCAGCAGACACAGTACAGTGCGATAGTTCACGGCTGTGGCTACCTCTGTGTCGGCACTCGGCAGCCCGTCCATAATTGTATACTAGTATCCAATCCATCCATCTCCATTGTTTACCTGAGGTGCCTTTTAGTTGTGCCTATTAAAATATGGAGAACAAAAATGTTGAGGTTCCAAAATTAGGGAAAGATCAAGATCCACTTCCACCTCGTGCTGAAGCTGCTGCCACTAGTCATGGCCGAGACGATGAAATGCCAGCAACGTCGTCTGCCAAGGCCGATGCCCAATGTCATAGTACAGAGCATGTCAAATCCAAAACACCAAATATCAGTAAAAAAAGGACTCCAAAACCTAAAATAAAATTGTCGGAGGAGAAGCGTAAACTTGCCAATATGCCATTTACCACACGGAGTGGCAAGGAACGGCTGAGGCCCTGGCCTATGTTCATGGCTAGTGGTTCAGCTTCACATGAGGATGGAAGCACTCAGCCTCTCGCTAGAAAAATGAAAAGACTAAAGCTGGCAAAAGCAGTAGCACCGCAAAGAACTGTGCGTTCTTCGAAATCCCAAATCCACAAGGAGAGTCCGACTCCAATTGTGTCGGTTGCGATGCCTGACCTTCCCAACACTGGACGTGAAGAGCATGCGCCTTCCACCATTTGCACGCCCCCTGCAAGTGATGGAAGGAGCACCCGCAGTCCAGTTCCTGATAGTCAGATTGAAGATGTCAGTGTTGAAGTACACCAGGATGAGGAGGATATGGGTGTTGCTGGCGCTGGGGAGGAAATTGACCAGGAGGATTCTGATGGTGAGGTGGTTTGTTTAAGTCAGGCACCCGGGGAGACACCTGTTGTCCGTGGTAGGAATATGGCCGTTGACATGCCTGGTGAAAATACCAAAAAAATCAGCTCTTCGGTGTGGAAGTATTTCACCAGAAATGCGGACAACAGGTGTCAAGCCGTGTGTTCCCTTTGTCAAGCTGTAATAAGTAGGGGTAAGGACGTTAACCACCTCGGAACATCCTCCCTTATACGTCACCTGCAGCGCATTCATAATAAGTCAGTGACAAGTTCAAAAACTTTGGGTGACAGCGGAAGCAGTCCACTGACCAGTAAATCCCTTCCTCTTGTAACCAAGCTCACGCAAACCACCCCACCAACTCCCTCAGTGTCAATTTCCTCCTTCCCCAGGAATGCCAATAGTCCTGCAGGCAATGTCACTGGCAATTCTGACGAGCCCTCTCCTGCCTGGGATTCCTCCGATGCATCCTTGCGTGTAACGCCTACTGCTGCTGGCGCTGCTGTTGTTGCTGCTGGGAGTCGATGGTCATCCCAGAGGGGAAGTCGTAAGCCAACTTGTACTACTTCCAGTAAGCAATTGACTGTTCAACAGTCCTTTGCGAGGAAGATGAAATATCACAGCAGTCATCCTGCTGCAAAGCGGATAACTGAGGCCTTGACAACTATGTTGGTGTTAGACGTGCGTCCGGTATCCGCCGTTAGTTCACAGGGAACTAGACAATTTATTGAGGCAGTGTGCCCCCGTTACCAAATACCATCTAGGTTCCACTTCTCTAGGCAGGCGATACCGAGAATGTACACGGACGTCAGAAAAAGACTCACCAGTGTCCTAAAAAATGCAGTTGTACCCAATGTCCACTTAACCACGGACATGTGGACAAGTGGAGCAGGGCAGGGTCAGGACTATATGACTGTGACAGCCCACTGGGTAGATGTATGGACTCCCCCCGCAAGAACAGCAGCGGCGGCACCAGTAGCAGCATCTCGCAAACGCCAACTCTTTCCTAGGCAGGCTACGCTTTGTATCACCGCTTTCCAGAATACGCACACAGCTGAAAACCTCTTACGGCAACTGAGGAAGATCATCGCGGAATGGCTTACCCCAATTGGACTCTCCTGTGGATTTGTGGCATCGGACAACGCCAGCAATATTGTGTGTGCATTAAATATGGGCAAATTCCAGCACGTCCCATGTTTTGCACATACCTTGAATTTGGTGGTGCAGAATTTTTTAAAAAACGACAGGGGCGTGCAAGAGATGCTGTCGGTGGCCAGAAGAATTGCGGGACACTTTCGGCGTACAGGCACCACGTACAGAAGACTGGAGCACCACCAAAAACTACTGAACCTGCCCTGCCATCATCTGAAGCAAGAAGTGGTAACGAGGTGGAATTCAACCCTCTATATGCTTCAGAGGTTGGAGGAGCAGCAAAAGGCCATTCAAGCCTATACAATTGAGCACGATATAGTAGGTGGAATGCACCTGTCTCAAGCGCAGTGGAGAATGATTTCAACGTTGTGCAAGGTTCTGATGCCCTTTGAACTTGCCACACGTGAAGTCAGTTCAGACACTGCCAGCCTGAGTCAGGTCATTCCCCTCATCAGGCTTTTGCAGAAGAAGCTGGAGACATTGAAGGAGGAGCTAACACGGAGCGATTCCGCTAGGCATGTGGGACTTGTGGATGGAGCCCTTAATTCGCTTAACAAGGATTCACGGGTGGTCAATCTGTTGAAATCAGAGCACTACATTTTGGCCACCGTGCTCGATCCTAGATTTAAAGCCTACCTTGGATCTCTCTTTCCGGCAGACACAAGTCTGCTGGGGTTGAAAGTAGAGATGAGCGCCTGAAATTTTTCGGGTTTTGTGTTTTGGTTTTGGGTTCGGTTCCGCGGCCCTGTTTTGGGTTCGAACGCGTTTTGGCAAAACCTCACCGAATTATTTTTGTCGGATTCGGGTGTGTTTTGGATTCGGGTGTTTTTTTCCAAAAACACTAAAAAACAGCTTAAATCATAGAATTTGGGGGTCATTTTGATCCCAAAGTATTATTAACCTCAAAAACCATAATTTACACTCATTTTCAGTCTATTCTGAATACCTCACACCTCACAATATTATTTTTAGTCCTAAAATTTGCACCGAGGTCGCTGTGTGAGTAAGATAAGCGACCCTAGTGGCCGACACAAACACCGGGCCCATCTAGGAGTGTCACTGCAGTGTCACGCAGGATGTCCCTTCCAAAAAACCCTCCCCAAACAGCACATGACGCAAAGAAAAAAAGAGGCGCAATGAGGTAGCTGTGTGAGTAAGATTAGCGACCCTAGTGGCCGACACAAACACCGGGCCCATCTAGGAGTGGCACTGCAGTGTCACGCAGGATGGCCCTTCCAAAAAACCCTCCCCAAACAGCACATGACGCAAAGAAAAAAAGAGGCGCAATGAGGTAGCTGACTGTGTGAGTAAGATTAGCGACCCTAGTGGCCGACACAAACACCGGGCACATCTAGGAGTGGCACTGCAGTGTCACGCAGGATGTCCCTTCCAAAAAACCCTCCCCAAACAGCACATGACGCAAAGAAAAAAAGAGGCGCAATGAGGTAGCTGTGTGAGTAAGATTAGCGACCCTAGTGGCCGACACAAACACCGGGCACATCTAGGAGTGGCACTGCAGTGTCACGCAGGATGTCCCTTCCAAAAAAACCTCCCCAAACAGCACATGACGCAAAGAAAAAAAGAGGCGCAATGAGGTAGCTGTGTGAGTAAGATTAGCGACCCTAGTGGCCGACACAAACACCGGGCCCATCTAGGAGTGGCACTGCAGTGTCACGCAGGATGTCCCTTCCAAAAAACCCTCCCCAATCAGCACATGATGCAAAGAAAAAGAAAAGAAAAAAGAGGTGCAAGATGGAATTATCCTTGGGCCCTCCCACCCACCCTTATGTTGTATAAACAAAACAGGACATGCACACTTTAACCAACCCATCATTTCAGTGACAGGGTCTGCCACACGACTGTGACTGATATGACGGGTTGGTTTGGACCCCCCCCCAAAAAAGAAGCAATTAATCTCTCCTTGCACAAACTGGCTCTACAGAGGCAAGATGTCCACCTCATCTTCACCCTCCGATATATCACCGTGTACATCCCCCTCCTCACAGATTATCAATTCGTCCCCACTGGAATCCACCATCTCAGCTCCCTGTGTACTTTGTGGAGGCAATTGCTGCTGGTCAATGTCTCCGCGGAGGAATTGATTATAATTCATTTTAATGAACATCATCTTCTCCACATTTTCTGGATGTAACCTCGTACGCCGATTGCTGACAAGGTGAGCGGCGGCACTAAACACTCTTTCGGAGTACACACTTGTGGGAGGGCAACTTAGGTAGAATAAAGCCAGTTTGTGCAAGGGCCTCCAAATTGCCTCTTTTTCCTGCCAGTATAAGTACGGACTGTGTGACGTGCCTACTTGGATGCGGTCACTCATATAATCCTCCACCATTCTATCAATGTTGAGAGAATCATATGCAGTGACAGTAGACGACATGTCCGTAATCGTTGTCAGGTCCTTCAGTCCGGACCAGATGTCAGCATCAGCAGTCGCTCCAGACTGCCCTGCATCACCGCCAGCGGGTGGGCTCGGAATTCTGAGCCTTTTCCTCGCACCCCCAGTTGCGGGAGAATGTGAAGGAGGAGATGTTGACAGGTCGCGTTCCGCTTGACTTGACAATTTTGTCACCAGCAGGTCTTTCAACCCCAGCAGACCTGTGTCTGCCGGAAAGAGAGATCCAAGGTAGGCTTTAAATCTAGGATCGAGCACGGTGGCCAAAATGTAGTGCTCTGATTTCAACAGATTGACCACCCGTGAATCCTTGTTAAGCGAATTAAGGGCTGCATCCACAAGTCCCACATGCCTAGCGGAATCGCTCCGTGTTAGCTCCTTCTTCAATGCCTCCAGCTTCTTCTGCAAAAGCCTGATGAGGGGAATGACCTGACTCAGGCTGGCAGTGTCTGAACTGACTTCACGTGTGGCAAGTTCAAAGGGCATCAGAACCTTGCACAACGTTGAAATCATTCTCCACTGCACTTGAGACAGGTGCATTCCATCTCCTATATCGTGCTCAATTGTATAGGCTTGAATGGCCTTTTGCTGCTCCTCCAACCTCTGAAGCATATAGAGGGTTGAATTCCACCTCGTTACCACTTCTTGCTTCAGATGATGGCAGGGCAGGTTCAGTAGTTTTTGGTGGTGCTCCAGTCTTCTGTACGTGGTGCCTGTACGCCGAAAGTGTCCCGCAATTTTTCTGGCCACCGACAGCATCTCTTGCACGCCCCTGTCGTTTTTTAAAAAATTCTGCACCACCAAATTCAAGGTATGTGCAAAACATGGGACGTGCTGGAATTTGCCCATATTTAATGCACACACAATATTGCTGGCGTTGTCCGATGCCACAAATCCACAGGAGAGTCCAATTGGGGTAAGCCATTCCGCGATGATCTTCCTCAGTTGCCGTAAGAGGTTTTCAGCTGTGTGCGTATTCTGGAAAGCGGTGATACAAAGCGTAGCCTGCCTAGGAAAGAGTTGGCGTTTGCGAGATGCTGCTACTGGTGCCGCCGCTGCTGTTCTTGCGGCGGGAGTCCATACATCTACCCAGTGGGCTGTCACAGTCATATAGTCCTGACCCTGCCCTGCTCCACTTGTCCACATGTCCGTGGTTAAGTGGACATTGGGTACAACTGCATTTTTTAGGACACTGGTGAGTCTTTTTCTGACGTCCGTGTACATTCTCGGTATCGCCTGCCTAGAGAAGTGGAACCTAGATGGTATTTGGTAACGGGGGCACACTGCCTCAATAAATTGTCTAGTTCCCTGTGAACTAACGGCGGATACCGGACGCACGTCTAACACCAACATAGTTGTCAAGGACTCAGTTATCCGCTTTGCAGTAGGATGACTGCTGTGATATTTCATCTTCCTCGCAAAGGACTGTTGAACAGTCAATTGCTTACTGGAAGTAGTACAAGTGGGCTTACGACTTCCCCTCTGGGATGACCATCGACTCCCAGCGGCAACAACAGCAGCGCCAGCAGCAGTAGGCGTTACACGCAAGGATGCATCGGAGGAATCCCAGGCAGGAGAGGACTCGTCAGACTTGCCAGTGACATGGCCTGCAGGACTATTGGCATTCCTGGGGAAGGAGGAAATTGACACTGAGGGAGTTGGTGGGGTGGTTTGCGTGAGCTTGGTTACAAGAGGAAGGGATTTACTGGTCAGTGGACTGCTTCCGCTGTCACCCAAAGTTTTTGAACTTGTCACTGACTTATTATGAATGCGCTGCAGGTGACGTATAAGGGAGGATGTTCCGAGGTGGTTAACGTCCTTACCCCTACTTATTACAGCTTGACAAAGGGAACACACGGCTTGACACCTGTTGTCCGCATTTCTGGTGAAATACCTCCACACCGAAGAGCTGATTTTTTTGGTATTTTCACCTGGCATGTCAACGGCCATATTCCTCCCACGGACAACAGGTGTCTCCCCGGGTGCCTGACTTAAACAAACCACCTCACCATCAGAATCCTCCTGGTCAATTTCCTCCCCAGCGCCAGCAACACCCATATCCTCCTCATCCTGGTGTACTTCAACACTGACATCTTCAATCTGACTATCAGGAACTGGACTGCGGGTGCTCCTTCCAGCACTTGCAGGGGGCATGCAAATAGTGGAAGGCGCATGCTCTTCACGTCCAGTGTTGGGAAGGTCAGGCATCGCAAACGACACAATTGGACTCTCCTTGTGGATTTGGGATTTCAAAGAACGCACAGTTCTTTGCGGTGCTTTTGCCAGCTTGAGTCTTTTCAGTTTTCTAGCGAGAGGCTGAGTGCTTCCATCCTCATGTGAAGCTGAACCACTAGCCATGAACATAGGCCAGGGCCTCAGCCGTTCCTTGCCACTCCGTGTGGTAAATGGCATATTGGCAAGTTTACGCTTCTCCTCCGACAATTTTATTTTAGGTTTTGGAGTCCTTTTTTTTCTGATATTTGGTGTTTTGGATTTGACATGCTCTGTACTATGACATTGGGCATCGGCCTTGGTAGACGACGTTGCTGGCATTTCATCGTCTCGGCCATGACTAGTGGCAGCAGCTTCAGCACGAGGTGGAAGTGGATCTTGATCTTTCCCTAATTTTGGAACCTCAACTTTTTTGTTCTCCATATTTTATAGGCAGAACTAAAAGGCACCTCAGGTAAACAATGGAGATGGATGGATTGGATACTAGTATACAATTATGGACGGACTGCCACGGTTAGGTGGTATAAAAAAACCACGGTTAGGTGGTATATAATACAATTATGGATGGACGGACTGCCTGCCGAGTGCCGACACAGAGGTAGCCACAGCCGTGAACTACCGCACTGTACACTGGTTGATAAAGAGATAGTAGTATACTCGTAACAACTAGTATGACGACGGTATAAAGAATGAAAAAAAAACCACGGTTAGGTGGTATATATTATAATACAATTATGGTTGGACGGACTGCCTGCCGAGTGCCGACACAGAGGTAGCCACAGCCGTGAACTACCGCACTGTACACTGGTTGATAAAGAGATAGTAGTATACTCGTAACAACTAGTATGACGACGGTATAAAGAATGAAAAAAAAACCACGGTTAGGTGGTATATATTATAATACAATTATGGTTGGACGGACTGCCTGCCGAGTGCCGACACAGAGGTAGCCACAGCCGTGAACTACCGCACTGTACACTGGTTGATAAAGAGATAGTAGTATACTCGTAACAACTAGTATGACGACGGTATAAAGAATGAAAAAAAAACCACGGTTAGGTGGTATATATTATAATACAATTATGGATGGACGGACTGCCTGCCGAGTGCCGACACAGAGGTAGCCACAGCCGTGAACTACCGCACTGTACACTGGTTGATAAAGAGATAGTAGTATACTCGTAACAACTAGTATGACGACGGTATAAAGAATGAAAAAAAAACCACGGTTAGGTGGTATATATTATAATACAATTATGGTTGGACGGACTGCCTGCCAAGTGCCGACACAGAGGTAGCCACAGCCGTGAACTACCGCACTGTACACTGGTTGATAAAGAGATAGTAGTATACTCGTAACAACTAGTATGACGACGGTATAAAGAATGAAAAAAAAACCACGGTTAGGTGGTATATAATACAATTATGGTTGGACGGACTGCCTGCCGAGTGCCGACACAGAGGTAGCCACAGCCGTGAACTACCGCACTGTACACTGGTTGATAAAGAGATAGTAGTATACTCGTAACAACTAGTATGACGACGGTATAAAGAATGAAAAAAAAACCACGGTTAGGTGGTATATATTATAATACAATTATGGTTGGACGGACTGCCTGCCGAGTGCCGACACAGAGGTAGCCACAGCCGTGAACTACCGCACTGTACACTGGTTGATAAAGAGATAGTAGTATACTCGTAACAACTAGTATGACGACGGTATAAAGAATGAAAAAAAAACCACGGTTAGGTGGTATATATTATAATACAATTATGGTTGGACGGACTGCCTGCCGAGTGCCGACACAGAGGTAGCCACAGCCGTGAACTACCGCACTGTACACTGGTTGATAAAGAGATAGTAGTATACTCGTAACAACTAGTATGACGACGGTATAAAGAATGAAAAAAAAACCACGGTTAGGTGGTATATATTATAATACAATTATGGTTGGACGGACTGCCTGCCGAGTGCCGACACAGAGGTAGCCACAGCCGTGAACTACCGCACTGTACACTGGTTGATAAAGAGATAGTAGTATACTCGTAACAACTAGTATGACGACGGTATAAAGAATGAAAAAAAAACCACGGTTAGGTGGTATATAATACAATTATGGTTAGACGGACTGCCTGCCGAGTGCCGACACAGAGGTAGCCACAGCCGTGAACTACCGCACTGTACACTGGTTGATAAAGAGATAGTAGTATACTCGTAACAACTAGTATGACGACGGTATAAAGAATGAAAAAAAAACCACGGTTAGGTGGTATATATTATAATACAATTATGGTTGGACGGACTGCCTGCCGAGTGCCGACACAGAGGTAGCCACAGCCGTGAACTACCGCACTGTACACTGGTTGATAAAGAGATAGTAGTATACTCGTAACAACTAGTATGACGACGGTATAAAGAATGAAAAAAAAACCACGGTTAGGTGGTATATATTATAATACAATTATGGATGGACGGACTGCCTGCCGAGTGCCGACACAGAGGTAGCCACAGCCGTGAACTACCGCACTGTACACTGGTTGATAAAGAGATAGTAGTATACTCGTAACAACTAGTATGACGACGGTATAAAGAATGAAAAAAAAACCACGGTTAGGTGGTATATAATACAATTATGGTTGGACGGACTGCCTGCCGAGTGCCGACACAGAGGTAGCCACAGCCGTGAACTACCGCACTGTACACTGGTTGATAAAGAGATAGTAGTATACTCGTAACAACTAGTATGACGACGGTATAAAGAATGAAAAAAAAACCACGGTTAGGTGGTATATATTATAATACAATTATGGATGGACGGACTGCCTGCCGAGTGCCGACACAGAGGTAGCCACAGCCGTGAACTACCGCACTGTACTGTGTCTGCTGCTAATATAGACTGGTTGATAAAGAGATAGTATACAATACTACTAATATACTGGTGGTCAGGCACTGGTCACCACTAGTCACACTGGCAGTGGCACTCCTGCAGCAAAAGTGTGCACTGTTTAATTTTAATATAATATTATTTATCATGTACTCCTGGCTCCTGCTATAACAACCTGCAGTGCTCCCCAGTCTCCCCCACAATTATAAGCTTTATATACAATACATTGATGTGCAGCACACTGGGCTGAGCAGTGCACACAGACTGAGTCACTGTGTGACTGTGTATCGTTTTTTTCAGGCAGAGAACGGATATATTAAATAAAACAAACAACTGCACTGTCTCTGGTGGTCACTGGTCACTGTGGTCGTCAGTCACTAAACTCTGTCTGCACTCTCTTCTAATCTACAGTATCACAGCAATCTCTCTCTCTCTCTCTCTTCTAAATCTAATCTAAATGGAGAGGACGCCAGCCACGTCCTCTCCCTATCAATCTCAATGCACGTGTGAAAATGGCGGCGACGCGCGGCTCCTTATATAGAATCCGAGTCTCGCGAGAATCCGACAGCGTCATGATGACGTTCGGGCGCGCTCGGGTTAACCGAGCAAGGCGGGAAGATCCGAGTCGCTCGGACCCGTGAAAAAAAAAGTGAAGTTCGTGCGGGTTCGGATTCAAAGAAACCGAACCCGCTCATCTCTAGTTGAAAGACCTGCTGGTGACAAAATTGTCAAGTCAAGCGGAACGCGACCTGTCAACATCTCCTCCTTCACATTCTCCCGCAACTGGGGGTGCGAGGAAAAGGCTCAGAATTCCGAGCCCACCCGCTGGCGGTGATGCAGGGCAGTCTGGAGCGACTGCTGATGCTGACATCTGGTCCGGACTGAAGGACCTGACAACGATTACGGACATGTCGTCTACTGTCACTGCATATGATTCTCTCAACATTGATAGAATGGTGGAGGATTATATGAGTGACCGCATCCAAGTAGGCACGTCACACAGTCCGTACTTATACTGGCAGGAAAAAGAGGCAATTTGGAGGCCCTTGCACAAACTGGCTTTATTCTACCTAAGTTGCCCTCCCACAAGTGTGTACTCCGAAAGAGTGTTTAGTGCCGCCGCTCACCTTGTCAGCAATCGGCGTACGAGGTTACATCCAGAAAATGTGGAGAAGATGATGTTCATTAAAATGAATTATAATCAATTCCTCCGCGGAGACATTGACCAGCAGCAATTGCCTCCACAAAGTACACAGGGAGCTGAGATGGTGGATTCCAGTGGGGACGAATTGATAATCTGTGAGGAGGGGGATGTACACGGTGATATATCGGAGGGTGATGATGAGGTGGACATCTTGCCTCTGTAGAGCCAGTTTGTGCAAGGAGAGATTAATTGCTTCTTTTTTGGGGGGGGGTCCAAACCAACCCGTCATATCAGTCACAGTCGTGTGGCAGACCCTGTCACTGAAATGATGGGTTGGTTAAAGTGTGCATGTCCTGTTTTGTTTATACAACATAAGGGTGGGTGGGAGGGCCCAAGGACAATTCCATCTTGCACCTCTTTTTTCTTTTCTTTTTCTTTGCGTCATGTGCTGTTTGGGGAGGGTTTTTTGGAAGGGACATCCTGCGTGACACTGCAGTGCCACTCCTAGATGGGCCCAGTGTTTGTGTCGGCCACTAGGGTCGCTTATCTTACTCACACAGCTACCTCATTGCGCCTCTTTTTTTCTTTGTGTCATGTGCTGTTTGGGGAGGGTTTTTTGGAAGGGACATCCTGCGTGACACTGCAGTGACACTCCTAGATGGGCCCGGTGTTTGTGTCGGCCACTAGGGTCGCTTATCTTACTCACACAGCTACCTCATTGCGCCTCTTTTTTTCTTTGCGTCATGTGCTGTTTGGGGAGGGTTTTTTGGAAGGGACATCCTGCGTGACACTGCAGTGCCACTCCTAGATGGGCCCGGTGTTTGTGTCGGCCACTAGGGTCGCTAATCTTACTCACACAGCTACCTCATTGCGCCTCTTTTTTTCTTTGCGTCATGTGCTGTTTGGGGAGGGTTTTTTGGAAGGGCCATCCTGCGTGACACTGCAGTGCCACTCCTAGATGGGCCCGGTGTTTGTGTCGGCCACTAGGGTCGCTTATCTTACTCACACAGCGACCTCGGTGCAAATTTTAGGACTAAAAATAATATTGTGAGGTGTGAGGTATTCAGAATAGACTGAAAATGAGTGGAAATTATGGTTTTTGAGGTTAATAATACTTTGGGATCAAAATGACCGCCAAATTCTATGATTTAAGCTGTTTTTTAGGTTTTTTGGAAAAAAACACCCGAATCCAAAACACACCCGAATCCGACAAAAAAAATTCGGTGAGGTTTTGCCAAAACGCGGTCGAACCCAAAACACGGCCGCGGAACCGAACCCAAAACCAAAACACAAAACCCGAAAAATTTCCGGCGCTCATCTCTAGTGGCTACCTCTGTGTCGGCACTCGGCAGCCCGTCCATAATTGTATATACCACCTAACCGTGGTTTTTTTTTCTTTCTTTATACATACATACTAGTTACGAGTATACTATCTCTTTATCAACCAGTCTATATTAGCAGCAGACACAGTACAGTGCGGTAGTTCACGGCTGTGGCTACCTCTGTGTCGGCACTCGGCAGCCCGTCCATAATTGTATATACCACCTAACCGTGGTTTTTTTTTCTTTCTTTATACATACATACTAGTTACGAGTATACTATCTCTTTATCAACCAGTCTATATATTAGCAGCAGACACAGTACAGTGCGGTAGTTCACGGCTGTGGCTACCTCTGTGTCGGCACTCGGCAGCCCGTCCATAATTGTATATACCACCTAACCGTGGTTTTTTTTTCTTTCTTTATACATACATACTAGTTACGAGTATACTATCTCTTTATCAACCAGTCTATATATTAGCAGCAGACACAGTACAGTGCGGTAGTTCACGGCTGTGGCTACCTCTGTGTCGGCACTCGGCAGCCCGTCCATAATTGTATATACCACCTAACCGTGGTTTTTTTTCTTTCTTTATACATACATACTAGTTACGAGTATACTATCTCTTTATCAACCAGTCTATATATTAGCAGCAGACACAGTACAGTGCGGTAGTTCACGGCTGTGGCTACCTCTGTGTCGGCACTCGGCAGCCCGTCCATAATTGTATATACCACCTAACCGTGGTTTTTTTTTCTTTCTTTATACATACATACTAGTTACGAGTATACTATCTCTTTATCAACCAGTCTATATATTAGCAGCAGACACAGTACAGTGCGGTAGTTCACGGCTGTGGCTACCTCTGTGTCGGCACTCGGCAGCCCGTCCATAATTGTATATACCACCTAACCGTGGTTTTTTTTTCTTTCTTTATACATACATACTAGTTACGAGTATACTATCTCTTTATCAACCAGTCTATATATTAGCAGCAGACACAGTACAGTGCGGTAGTTCACGGCTGTGGCTACCTCTGTGTCGGCACTCGGCAGCCCGTCCATAATTGTATATACCACCTAACCGTGGTTTTTTTTCTTTCTTTATACATACATACTAGTTACGAGTATACTATCTCTTTATCAACCAGTCTATATATTAGCAGCAGACACAGTACAGTGCGGTAGTTCACGGCTGTGGCTACCTCTGTGTCGGCACTCGGCAGCCCGTCCATAATTGTATATACCACCTAACCGTGGTTTTTTTTTCTTTCTTTATACATACATACTAGTTACGAGTATACTATCTCTTTATCAACCAGTCTATATATTAGCAGCAGACACAGTACAGTGCGGTAGTTCACGGCTGTGGCTACCTCTGTGTCGGCACTCGGCAGCCCGTCCATAATTGTATATACCACCTAACCGTGGTTTTTTTTTCTTTCTTTATACATACATACTAGTTACGAGTATACTATCTCTTTATCAACCAGTCTATATATTAGCAGCAGACACAGTACAGTGCGGTAGTTCACGGCTGTGGCTACCTCTGTGTCGGCACTCGGCAGCCCGTCCATAATTGTATACTAGTATCCAATCCATCCATCTCCATTGTTTACCTGAGGTGCCTTTTAGTTGTGCCTATTAAAATATGGAGAACAAAAATGTTGAGGTTCCAAAATTAGGGAAAGATCAAGATCCACTTCCACCTCGTGCTGAAGCTGCTGCCACTAGTCATGGCCGAGACGATGAAATGCCAGCAACGTCGTCTGCCAAGGCCGATGCCCAATGTCATAGTACAGAGCATGTCAAATCCAAAACACCAAATATCAGTAAAATAAGGACTCCAAAACCTAAAATAAAATTGTCGGAGGAGAAGCGTAAACTTGCCAATATGCCATTTACCACACGGAGTGGCAAGGAACGGCTGAGGCCCTGGCCTATGTTCATGGCTAGTGGTTCAGCTTCACATGAGGATGGAAGCACTCAGCCTCTCGCTAGAAAAATGAAAAGACTAAAGCTGGCAAAAGCAGTAGCACCGCAAAGAACTGTGCGTTCTTCGAAATCCCAAATCCACAAGGAGAGTCCGACTCCAATTGTGTCGGTTGCGATGCCTGACCTTCCCAACACTGGACGTGAAGAGCATGCGCCTTCCACCATTTGCACGCCCCCTGCAAGTGATGGAAGGAGCACCCGCAGTCCAGTTCCTGATAGTCAGATTGAAGATGTCAGTGTTGAAGTACACCAGGATGAGGAGGATATGGGTGTTGCTGGCGCTGGGGAGGAAATTGACCAGGAGGATTCTGATGGTGAGGTGGTTTGTTTAAGTCAGGCACCCGGGGAGACACCTGTTGTCCGTGGTAGGAATATGGCCGTTGACATGCCTGGTGAAAATACCAAAAAAATCAGCTCTTCGGTGTGGAAGTATTTCACCAGAAATGCGGACAACAGGTGTCAAGCCGTGTGTTCCCTTTGTCAAGCTGTAATAAGTAGGGGTAAGGACGTTAACCACCTCGGAACATCCTCCCTTATACGTCACCTGCAGCGCATTCATAATAAGTCAGTGACAAGTTCAAAAACTTTGGGTGACAGCGGAAGCAGTCCACTGACCAGTAAATCCCTTCCTCTTGTAACCAAGCTCACGCAAACCACCCCACCAACTCCCTCAGTGTCAATTTCCTCCTTCCCCAGGAATGCCAATAGTCCTGCAGGCAATGTCACTGGCAATTCTGACGAGTCCTCTCCTGCCTGGGATTCCTCCGATGCATCCTTGCGTGTAACGCCTACTGCTGCTGGCGCTGCTGTTGTTGCTGCTGGGAGTCGATGGTCATCCCAGAAGGGAAGTCGTAAGCACACTTTTACTACTTCCACCAAGCAATTGACTGTCCAACAGTCCTTTGCGAGGAAGATGAAATATCACAGCAGTCATCCTGTTGCAAAGCGGATAACTGAGGCCTTGACAACTATGTTGGTGTTAGACGTGCGTCCGGTATCCGCCGTTAGTTCTCAGGGAACTAGACAATTTCTTGAGGTAGTGTGCCCCCGTTACCAAATACCATCTAGGTTCCACTTCTCTAGGCAGGCGATACCGAGAATGTACACGGACGTCAGAAAAAGACTCACCAGTGTCCTAAAAAATGCAGTTGTACCCAATGTCCACTTAACCACGGACATGTGGACAAGTGGAGCAGGGCAGGGTCAGGACTATATGACTGTGACAGCCCACTGGGTAGATGTATGGACTCCCCCCGCAAGAACAGCAGCGGCGGCACCAGTAGCAGCATCTCGCAAACGCCAACTCTTTCCTAGGCAGGCTACGCTTTGTATCACCGGTTTCCAGAATACGCACACAGCTGAAAACCTCTTACGGCAACTGAGGAAGATCATCGCGGAATGGCTTACCCCAATTGGACTCTCCTGTGGATTTGTGGCATCGGACAACGCCAGCAATATTGTGTGTGCATTAAATCTGGGCCAATTCCAGCACGTCCCATGTTTTGCACATACCTTGAATTTGGTGGTGCAGAATTTTTTAAAAAACGACAGGGGCGTGCAAGAGATGCTGTCGGTGGCCAGAAGAATTGCGGGACACTTTCGGCGTACAGGCACCACGTACAGAAAACTGGAGCACCACCAAAAACTACTGAACCTGCCCTGCCATCATCTGAAGCAAGAAGTGGTAACGAGGTGGAATTCAACCCTGTATATGCTTCAGAGGTTGGAGGAGCAGCAAAAGGCCATTCAAGCCTATACAATTGAGCACGATATAGGAGGTGGGATGCACCTGTCTCAAGCGCAGTGGAGAATGATTTCAACGTTGTGCAAGGTTCTGATGCCCTTTGAACTTGCCACACGTGAAGTCAGTTCAGACACTGCCAGCCTGAGTCAGGTCATTCCCCTCATCAGGCTTTTGCAGAAGAAGCTGGAGACATTGAAGGAGGAGCTAACACGGAGCGATTCCGCTAGGCATGTGGGACTTGTGGATGGAGCCCTTAATTCGCTTAGCAAGGATTCACGGGTGGTCAATCTGTTGAAATCAGAGCACTACATTTTGGCCACCGTGCTCGATCCTAGATTTAAAGCCTACCTTGGATCTCTCTTTCCGGCAGACACAAGTCTGCTGGGGTTCAAACACCTGCTGGTGAGTAAATTGTCAAGTCAAGCGGAACGCGACCTGTCAACAACATCTCCTCCTTCACATTCTCCCGCAACTGGGGGTGCGAGGAAAAGGCTCAGAATTCCGAGCCCACCCGCTGGCGGTGATGCAGGGCAGTCTGGAGCGACTGCTGATGCTGACATCTGGTCCGGACTGAAGGACCTGACAACGATTACGGACATGTCGTCTACTGTCACTGCATATGATTCTCTCCCCATTGAAAGAATGGTGGAGGATTATATGAGTGACCGCATCCAAGTAGGCACGTCACACAGTCCGTACTTATACTGGCAGGAAAAAGAGGCAATTTGGAGGCCCTTGCACAAACTGGCTTTATTCTACCTAAGTTGCCCTCCCACAAGTGTGTACTCCGAAAGAGTGTTTAGTGCCGCCGCTCACCTTGTCAGCAATCGGCGTACGAGGTTACATCCAGAAAATGTGGAGAAGATGATGTTCATTAAAATGAATTATAATCAATTCCTCCGTGGAGACACTGACCAGCAGCAATTGCCTCCACAAAGTACACAGGGAGCTGAGATGGTGGATTCCAGTGGGGACGAATTGATAATCTGTGAGGAGGGGGATGTACACGGTGATATATCGGAGGATGATGATGAGGTGGACATCTTGCCTCTGTAGAGCCAGTTTGTGCAAGGAGAGATTAATTGCTTCTTTTTTGGTGGGGGTCCAAACCAACCCGTCATATCAGTCACAGTCGTGTGGCAGACCCTGTCACTGAAATGATGGGTTGGTTAAAGTGTGCATGTCCTGTTTATACAACATAAGGGTGGGTGGGAGGGCCCAAGGACAATTCCATCTTGCACCTCTTTTTTCTTTTCTTTTTCTTTGCGTCATGTGCTGTTTGGGGAGGGTTTTTTGGAAGGGACATCCTGCGTGACACTGCAGTGCCACTCCTAGATGGGCCCGGTGTTTGTGTCGGCCACTAGGGTCGCTTATCTTACTCACACAGCTACCTCATTGCGCCTCTTTTTTTCTTTGCGTCATGTGCTGTTTGGGGAGGGTTTTTTGGAAGGGACATCCTGCGTGACACTGCAGTGACACTCCTAGATGGGCCCGGTGTTTGTGTTGGCCACTAGGGTCGCTTATCTTACTCACACAGCTACCTCATTGCGCCTCTTTTTTTCTTTGCGTCATGTGCTGTTTGGGGAGGGTTTTTTGGAAGGGACATCCTGCGTGACACTGCAGTGCCACTCCTAGATGGGCCCGGTGTTTGTGTCGGCCACTAGGGTCGCTAATCTTACTCACACAGCTACCTCATTGCGCCTCTTTTTTTCTTTGCGTCATGTGCTGTTTGGGGAGGGTTTTTTGGAAGGGCCATCCTGCGTGACACTGCAGTGCCACTCCTAGATGGGCCCGGTGTTTGTGTCGGCCACTAGGGTCGCTTATCTTACTCACACAGTGACCTCGGTGCAAATTTTAGGACTAAAAATAATATTGTGAGGTGTGAGGTATTCAGAATAGACTGAAAATGAGTGGAAATTATGGTTTTTGAGGTTAATAATACTTTGGGATCAAAATGACCGCCAAATTCTATGATTTAAGCTGTTTTTTAGGTTTTTTGGAAAAAAACACCAGAATCCAAAACACACCCGAATCCGACAAAAAAAATTCGGTGAGGTTTTGCCAAAACGCGGTCGAACCCAAAACACGGCCGCGGAACCGAACCCAAAACCAAAACACAAAACCCGAAAAATTTCCGGCGCTCATCTCTAACTGATATGCCTGTTGGTGAATGGCAAACCTGACATTTTCTTTTTAATTTTCTTCTTCTTTCTCTCCTTTAGAGATGTTTATTTTTCTTCTTTTTTTTGAGTTATGCTCATGGTACTCTACATTGCAAACACACAATGACTTCATACAGTTAACACCCTTTAGGAATTATTGTTATGTATTGGTGTGCACTGATGTTTTCTCAAACTGGGTAGAGGTATTTCCTGCCGCCATGGATGCTGCTGTGTTTACCGCAAAGAAAAAATTGCGCAGAAATTTGAGTGTAGATAATGGTACCCCTAGAAGTAGGAGCAAAGCTTGAAATTGTACTATTGTGATCAGGTGCGGATTGGGAACAAAAAGCGGCCCTGGAAAAATTTGTACTAGTGGCCCCACATGGGCAGCACCAGAGGTGTAAGGTCTAGCCATGGGCCATGGCAGCAGCACCCTCCCCCCAAGACTTTCCAGATATTGGGCATGTCCAGCATCAAGGGGGAAGTTAAAAAAGAAATAAAATTAAATATTATGAGCACATTATATGATACACCTTCAGAATTTCGGAAACTATATCATTCTTTAGAAAGATATATTTTCTTGCTTATTACACCAACCGTATCCCAATCACTATTCACTCAATCTTATATGTCAGCCAAGCAGGCAGACTGAGCATACACTAGATCAGGGCTGGCCAAACAGGTCCTCGAAATCTACCAACGGTTCATGTTTTCTAGGCCTCCTGGAGATCTGTAGAATTGTCAGTTAGGAATGAATGCAGCACATCTTAATTAGTAATGACTACACCTGAGCACCAGCTAGGTAGTCTGGAAAATGTGAACTGTTGGTAGATCTCGAGGACTGGTTTGGCCAGCTCTGCACTAGATCATCTGCAATCACAGGCTAAGTGGCAAAGTAATTTTCATATATGCAAATTATTTTGCATCTTATTCATTATGTCTATAAAAAGGACCACATGTCCTCAAACAAAACAGGCCCCACAGGGGCGTAGGCCCACCGGGAATCTTCCCTGTAGACCCTATGGCCAATCCGCCTCTGATTGTGATCATAGATACTGCCACTAGTATTATGTAGCATCGGAACCACTCCCAGATCTTCACTTAACGAATCACCCTTTTCAAAATGTGTTTTTGTTTTGGTATTTGTGTATTTTTTTGGGTTTTTTGGAAGACAACCTCATGTCATGATTGATCCGCACAATGATCAGAAATACACCAATGAGGTGACAGTACAGTACCTTATTGAGATGAGCCAGCATTTGAGAACTTGACAAAAGAACTTGAAACTGTTGATTGCTGTTATGCCAAATACTAACTGTCTTGATTGTGAACCAAGAGACTGTGTGATTGTTCTTACGCTCAGGTTGCCTAATAGACAGGTGGGAAGGACCATACCAAGTTTTGTTGACAGCACTATCCCAGTGAAAGTAGCCAAGAGAGAGACTTGGGTCCACGATTCCCATTGCAGGAAAGTCGGTAGTCCGGAAGGAACTCGTAAATGGAGTGAGATTGCAAAAGTATCACCAGAGACTCTGTTCTGTGAAGACTGAGAGGCGGCACTGTTGAACACTACCTGAGCGTACTAAAGGATTGCAAAATGACCAGTCATTGTAATTGATTTATGAACAAGAGTTGTTTTGTTCTATTTCTCTTTTCTCTCTTTCCCGTTGACAAACATTTTTTTTCAGGACATTCTATTTTTGCAAGATTTTTTTATGAGGAGTCGAGTGTGGGACTGAAACTGGTTCTGGAGGAAGGAGTGATTTCCTTATAGGATCCCAGGATTAGCCGATCAGTTTGTTAAAGTCAGAGAAAAATCAAAGGTCTAGTAGTTATGGAGTTCGGAAGTAATCAGGAACAATCAGACAATGGCTATTCGCACATTGCAGATAAAGAGCTCATTAATATATGTGGAAGAAAGGTTTATGAGTGGCTCTCCCCGAACTCCAAAGGTTTATGTTATTTAGGAAGGACACTACTTATAGCCCTTGTTCAATTATTAAACAGACCTAGAATACGTTCCAGAAATGGAAACAGTGTTCAGAAAAGGATAGGAATATGTAGATCATGAAAATTTTATATGTCACTTTCACGATTTGTTTGTGTCTTCTTCATCTACCCAGCAGAACCTCAATCGAATCCAAACATCAGTGTACAAAGACGTAGGTACATGTATGTGTGAAATGTTCGTCCAAATCAGACATTATAGGCCAAAGTACTGTCCCAGCATACTCTATAGGTTGAATGTTGTCCCAACCCAACCAGTGGTCCTGTGACCGCCGAGTGCATATAGAGGATGTCTTGTCCTCCTCCCTGTCTTCCCCAAATATAGTCAAGTGTCTGAATTGTGAAATGAATACATACTTGTGTCTAGGTCA
Organism: Pseudophryne corroboree; assembly: GCF_028390025.1. Classification (NCBI taxonomy): domain Eukaryota; kingdom Metazoa; phylum Chordata; class Amphibia; order Anura; family Myobatrachidae; genus Pseudophryne; species Pseudophryne corroboree. The sequence goes on along the minus strand of NC_086446.1, from coordinate 423,207,993 downwards.
CCGATTATTGTCTGAAATATTTTTTCTTACGTTAATAATTGATGGCAGTTATTGATTACTGCCAAAGGGTGGACTGTCGAAGTCAAAAAAATATTACATAGAAAGAACATACAGACTTCACACATATAAGTCGCTATGCTTGCAAATATGCGCAGCGAGCACAGCAATATATGGTAACACACGCATTTACACAGACATGCCACAGAGATGGATTCGACACATTTCATACAGCACATAATTATAATAATATCAAGCGCCAGACATCATAATGATTTAAAATTATAAAATGGAGTAATGTAATTTATGTGTATTATTGAAACGAAGCAAGATAGACCTGTCGTATTTGGTATTAAAGCAAGCAGATTAATGTGTAGATTCATTTGATACTTGTTATTAAGTTGTAGAACATTGCAACAAAAAGTTATGATTAAATGTATGAAAGCTAAAGTCACTTTTATTAGAACAATAGACATTCCAAACAGGTGGTGGACAGGAAACTCAGGCCAGCCCCTTTTGATGTCTTCAAGGCTGAACCTGTTTAGCATACGAACAGACCAGTGACTCATCATGAATGAGAAAGTTCCCTCCCTTAGACTAGATGTGTGCACTACCCCCAAACTAGATAACACATTGCTGATCAGACACACACAGGAGTTGCTGTCCCAGACGATGGTGGAGATGTTGCCAGACCAGTTCCTGTATTTATTTACAGAGAAAGAGTGATATGGAGGGACGAATTTATATGAGAAAGATATGGTAATTGTATCACTGGCCTGTAACTGTATGTATTAACTGCTTACTGTATAAATTGTAATCATGTAACTATATGTATACTGTACATTGTGATATATTGAATACATATCCTTTTAATAACAAATATATACATCAATGAGCTTTGGAACTCAGATAATGTGTGGGTGTATTGTTTTCTCTTATGGGATGCAGTGTTTTGCGATGTATAGCGCACATTCATGGCAAATGGTAATAAGATGTGCAGGCGTCTACAATATATATTAGAGCGGGCATTTTAAATATTTGTAAGGAAGCAATTTGGTATTTACTGATATATGTAAAGAAAAAACAGGAGGAACAAATAGTGTAACTCAATTTTAATATAAGAACAAGGGCAATTCAAACATGTGACTGGCAGCGTACCTCAAGTGAAGGTGTATAATGCACACCAAGTCTCGCTTTGTTAAATATCTGTGGTGCCTCCCTGGAACAAGAATCCACCATCAGAGTCCAAAGCTGGGTTGCTTTCCTTTTGCCCTTGTTCTTACATTAAATTGAGTTACACTATTGGTTCCTCCTATTTTATCTTTGCATATATCAGAGACTTGTATTGTACATCAATAAGTGAGAACCACTTAATAATAAATTGCACACAGATGTGTTGTCATCTATCTTGCCTCAATATGCTACGTAGCTGGAGATGCCTGGCTTGAGTGAGCTGACAGGTCCCCTGCAACTCCATTAGCATTGGGCGTCTTTTTTTTGCCAAAAAAGCATCATAATAATTCACATTTCTATATGAATAGAACACACAAGCAGACTCTGCTGATTAAAATGATATGCAGCTTGCCTTTATTCTTTGTGCATCTGCATAGGAAATGGCATGCCAGACGTACCATTTCGTATGCAGATGCAGCCGTGGTTGCACACAAAATATAGGCATGCCGCATGTCATTTTAATCAGCATAAACTGCTTGTGTGTACTATTGTGATTAGGATTAATTTTAATGGAAAAAATTGCACGTAACGACAATTGGCGCTACAGAGTCAAGCCAAGTCATGGCGTGACTAGAAGGACTGTTTAACATGCAGGGAAGATAGATGTAAGTGAATGTATTATTTGCTAAAATAAATAAGAACTATATATTTATAATGTTAGCATTAGATGTAGTGTTAATGACATATAGGGTCGGAGGCCTACCTTTACAATGTTTGCGTAGTGTAGATTGTGCAGTTTTGCAGTGCATATGCCCACAAAGCGAATGGATGCAAATGTGCCAATGCAGACTAGCAAATATCTGACATTTGGAGAGTAAAGGGTATGTTTCTGTAAATGCTATTCATGCAAACCTGCAGAAACACGCATATATGCCTAAGGAAAAGTACAAATGTATGCTGATTATGATTACTTGTCATGAATTTGTGCTGCCAATGTGAAGCTAGACACATCTAGACTTGTGAACAGTTTTGAATATGGCTGGAAAGGAAAAATGCTTTTTTGGCATGTGCTTATTTTATAAACTACATTATGTTTACATTCTTGGTTAGAATCAGTGTTGGACTGGGGCATGTTGGGCCCACCGGGGGAATGCAGTGGCAGGGGCCCACGTTAGGGGTGTTGCCAGTCTGCAGAGGGAGTGTGGCCAGTCACCTCATTGGTTTGACTAACCATTAGAGTGCAACTTTTGTGCCCCTTCATAAATATATACAGTAATTCAGCTGCTGCATGAATGATAATGTACCAGATTAATAACACATTTATAACAGCAATGCACTGTAGAAAATACACCATAATCCAGTATAAGGTAACATCTGTATAATGTATAATTCAAGTGCACAGTCTGGAACCTGATCCTTAGAGCAGGAGGTGGGCCCCCAGGCAGTGGGGCCCACCGGTGGTTTCCCCTGTACCCCTGTGGGCCAGTCCAAGCCTGGTTAGAATCCCGGCAGTCGGGATCTCGGCAGTCAAAATACTGATGCCGGAATCCCGACATTGATCACTATCCCGGGCGCCGACCACCAGGACCCCAGACAAGGATTTGCCGGGCCTGAGGAAAGACAAGCTCTGGAGGGGTGGGTTAGGGATAGGCTGTGGAGGGGACGGGACTTAGGGTTAGGCACTCCCAGGGAGGATTAGGTTAGGGTGTGGGGGAGGGAGGGTCAGGTTTAGGCTGCAGGAACAGGTGGTTAGGGTTAAGCACCACCAGGGAGGGTTAGGGTCAGGCTGTGGAAAAGGAGGGTTAGGGAATTTGGGGATTAAGGATAGTATACTCACCTACTAGGTGTCGTAATCCTGAGCATCCGGATGCCGCTGTCTGTATTTTGACTGCCGGCATCCCAAGCACCAGGATCCTGATATAAAGTTATTAATTGTATATGAATTATTTCTGTGAATGCAGAATGCAGAGTTCATTGGACTCTCCCTGATGGATGAAGAGATACTGTGCCCTAGTCTCCTAAATGTGAAGATGGTCTTGTAAATTATGGGTATTCCAAACTTGGCTAGTATTGGAACCAGAATTCTTACACTGTGCCATGTTTGCACACCTATGCAGCTGCAAATTTTTCAGGCTACGGACTTGCTAATAATCGCAAGTAAAGGTGCCGCCCATAAATGAACATAGATGCCCACCGGAGCCATCGCAAAGTCCTCAGCAACCAGTGTCGGATTGGCCCACAGGGGTACACTGCCTGAGGGTCCACCCCCTCTTCTAGGGATCAGGTTCCATATTGTGAATTTGAATTGTACATTATGTATATATGACACATTATACTACACAGGACTATGGTGCATTTTCTACAGTGCATTAATCTCGTAATTTATCATGTAAGGAATATATTTATAAAGAGGCCCAGACCATACACTCTCTAATGGTTAGCCAAGCCTCAGTGCTGGTTAGCCACACCGTCTCTGGAGGCTGGCCTCACCCTTAAGCATGGCCTATATCACTGCATTCCCCTGTGGGCCATTCAAGCCGCAGTCTGACACTGTCAGCAACTGTGTACACATTCACAGGAATGAGGAACATTGACTATCCAAGTGAGTTTATGGTCATGCAGACTGGCCACGACAGTAGCGATGCTGGCGCCATGTTTCTCTACATACACGATCACAGCTGAAGTTAGATACATGCTCTAAACATGACCGTGACTGTATCCTTTAAACATAATTGGGTAACATAAATGCATTCAAGTGATTGAGGAGTCAATGACAGTGGGCAGAGTACCGGAGAAAGACAAATGTACAGATGTAGTCATGCTCATGTAACCCGCAGCACGGCTGTACTTGGTATGTTGTGCCGCAGGTGTGACTTAATATGCCGGTTTGCGACTACCTGTAGCCCAATGTATTTCCTAGAGTCATAGTACACAGGCACACTAGTAACACCAGCTTTGCCGCGACAAGGACACTCGATGGCTACATCTGTAAGAGTGCGATTCACATGTTAAAAACTCTGATATTAGAATTAAGACCATAGACAACTTCATTATGGCTGCAGTTCATTTTTATTAATAAAAATCATGTAACTGAAACTTAAGTTAATATATATATATATATATATATATATATATATATATATATATAGTTCCAAATTAGGGGAGCACTCACCAGTCTTCAAGTAGAAACAAGTTTATTCAAGCCATCAGTAGCAAACAATTTATGTCGACGTTTCGGTCATAGTTCTGACCTTTGTCAAGATACCAGTGCAATGAACCAGTGCTACCTATATACCCATATAGATCCCTCCCTCCAATTAATCTCAGCAACTCCCCCACACCCCATATCATAAACCATACTCCTCAGAGATGCCAGAGGATGTCGTGCTTCACAAAAGTGAAGACTCTTTTGTGAAGCACGACATCCTCTGGCATCTCTGAGGAGTATGGTAATTGACAGAGTGGAGTCACCAAAAAGAGGTGGTGATCGAGCGAAACTCTTATTGAAACGGGAAGCTGCATGGATACATAGGTTGGACACAATACGACCTCGTGGCCTCAATGATGGAATACACTACAGTATTTTCCTATAAAGAATGTCCCATGATGGCTCCATCATTATTGTTTTTTACGTTTTATTTTGTATTTTTTACTTTTTTGTTCCTGTCGTCGGTTTTTTAATTTTTCATTTGTTCTATACAATCTTTGAAACCAAAAACTAATATGAGATATAGGAACCTAATATACACGTGGGGGGTCCCTGAGGAATCATATACTAATGATTGTGACGGGATCTACCCTATGTGTATAAATGGAACCAAGTAACAGAATTTGAATTACTATGTGATGATCGTTATAATGATACTCTGAATTCCCTACTTTCCTCTGATGGAAACTTGCTCCCTCTGCAGCCATAATTAGATATCATCCATATATACATGTGCTCTATTTAAGTTACCACAGGTATTATATTGCTAATTGTATATTACTAATGGCATGCGACTTTAAGATACATCTATATATGGGGTATAAGCTCTACATCCCAAGAGTGGGATGTTTGATTTGTGCGTTGGACCGTGCGGGGCCAGCCACTGAAGTGGCGTATTGACTATATAGTGATGCTGTGCTTCCTGTGGTCCGTGGATCGGCTTGCAGTGAAGCGCATTTGTTTCTGTGGAATTTGTTGCTAGGTAGCGTCTTGAGGCTTCTACCATGTGACCTTCTTGCGCTCCACGGCCCTGATATCCGGTCAGGCGGCACGCAACTGGTCCTAATAAAACTGTTACTAGGTAACCTTTTGACGTATCACATGTGATTTGCTTCTTGAGGATGTAGTATGTGCGTTCCACGGACCGGAAGTGCGGCCGGCGGTGGAACACACGCCGTGTTTAGTGTTCACATCGTGCAATAACAAGATTTTGGCTGCATGAGGGGGTGAGTGAAATATCATTGACAGGGTGATATGATACAATATGATGATCTCTTGATTTTAATATGTGTTTGTTGAAATGTCTATTATATGTAACTGTTTATGATATGGGGTGTGGGGGAGTTGCTGAGATTAATTGGAGGGAGGGATCTATATGGGTATATAGGTAGCACTGGTTCATTGCACTGGTATCTTGACAAAGGTCAGAACTATGACCGAAACGTCGACATAAATTGTTTGCTACTGATGGCTTGAATAAACTTGTTTCTACTTGAAGACTGGTGAGTGCTCCCCTAATTTGGAACTGTATTGGAGTGGGATTTTTCCCTCATTGGATGTCACCCCAGCATTGTGTATACCCAAACGTGAGTGTGGACCCTCTGCCTGTATATATATATATATATATATATATATATATATATCTATCTGTACATGGACCTCCAAAAGAAACCTTTATGGACGCATCTCCACGCATTCAAGTGTGAGTTGGGTACACCCCTTATATCTATCATTGTTTCACTTGTGTCTGGTGATCCTCGCTGGGGTATTTGGGACTAGAAGAATTCCATAGAGGCTAATTCCGGTGGATTAAAGATACCACATATATGTGTTTATTACCCATTATGGATGTGAGTATGATATGCACATCACCTGCCTAAGAAAACCCATAGTAGAGAAACTTACCCTCTGGACCAAAAACGTACTACACTATTGGTTGTCCATTTTGTTTTTCCCTCTTCCATTTCCGAGGTTTTCGAGTAACCTATCTTCCACCTGGAGAAGTAAAGAAACCTTGACGACCATGAGATTTGGAATAAAAGATACCTTTATAGGAGGATAACGTCACATTGCAACGTGAGTAACGGTACGCACGCTAATATTTTCTGCTACGGTTCAACCCTTACAGTACATATAAGATATTTAGAAAAGGAGGGACTATATCCGAATAGACTTATTATTACTACCCCACATGTTCACTAAAAGACTCTTGGAATGTTACTCATTTTTAAAAAAAAAACAATTTTCACCATTGTGTATACATAAATTTGATGAGCGCAGAGGTGATGTTTATATATTTTTTTGTTTGCATTTTTGTGGTTGTTGAGTGACACCTTCTAGACATCTCCACAGCAGCTCTCAGAGGTGGGACAGTTCTCTATAACATTTCTTCATATCCTCACATAGTTTCTCTTTCTTCACATTCACACCCTCCTGATCACTATTTCCCTATAGATTGTAAGCTTGTGAGCAGGTCCTTCCTACCTCTATGACTGTCTGTTATTACCCAGTTTTGTTTTATCACTGTTGTTTCCAATTGTAAAATGCAGTGGAATTTGCTGTGCTATATAAGAAACTGTTAATAATAATCATTATTGGATTTCTTTACCAGACCTTTACTTCTGACCACTTACTTGACAACCTGCAATTTCTCATCAATTACTTAATCTCCTTGCACTCTTATTCAACCAGACTAGAGCTGGATTTAGACCTCAAGGAGCCCTAGGCAAGATACCAGTTTGGGACCCCCATCCTTCATCAATCCATACCACTATATTTTCACCCTTGATTGCGAGCAGCATCACAAAAGTACCTTGGTGTATATGTAGTGCAATCGCAGCACATACACAGATTACCAATAATTGCTTAGTTACATGAACATCTGCATTGCTTACAAATCTGAATCTGTTCATAGGTCTTTTGGCAGTAGATTTGAAAACTGTGTCACATATAAAGTAAATTGACTGCCCACATACAGTGAATGAAACCATTTTGTGCCTCCAAACATTCTCATCTTAGCAAAGTACATCGCTTAACAACATTGTCACTAGTCATTATAAATCAATAGGATGTATCCTCATGATTATTGGTTCAGGACCTTGAAATTCTTGGACTGGACAGGATCTAGGTGATAGATGAGTGTTTAAATGAGACTGCAATTGTACCTTACACAGCAGTTAAAAACTGTATACTCTGGTCCTGGACCTGAATCTACACAAAGATATTTAGATCTGTAAACCCGGACACATTTCATCCCTACTCTAATCCTGACCACAATTTACCCCTAACTTCAAACCTCACCCTAACCATAACCCCAATACCCTAAACCCAAACGCAATCCATTAAACCCTACACAACCCTAATACCCTATTGTCAGGAGTGATACAAAAATAAGTTCCACTATTATCAATGTACAGATGTATTTGCACCAAATACAAAGTACAACATAAATAAACATACTAAAGATAGTACTACTTACCCATTACATGTCAGGTTGTATACTGACTATACACAATTCGTTTTTTAACTTCATTTGATTATTATATCAGTGTTTTATTTTATATTTTTAGAAAGGTGGTTGGTGTTTGTTATGAAGATAATATGGTGTTTTTAATAGGACAAGAAGGGGGCATTATATATACAGGTTAAGTATCTCTTATCCAAAATTTAAAATTTGGTTCCTGTACTGAGATAATGACACATATATAGATATATTATATTATATATCTATATAATATATCTATATATACATGTAATATATAATATGTATGTCATTATCTCAGTAGGGGACCCAAAAATGTGAGATTTTGAATTTTGGATAAGGGATACTCAACCTGTATATGTATGTATATATATATAGATAGATAGATAGATAGATAGATAGATAGATAGATATAAATAGATATATAGAGAGAGAAATTTAATACAATGGAAATATATACATATTTATTACAAACTGATGTGTTTCTATGCATGTCAGTATTTCTGACAGAGATATATTTTACAAGCAAGGGCAATGTCCATTGTTTGGTTATATGGGACCAAACAAGACAAGTGTTTGGAGTTGGACATATGTCAACATAAGAATCCTTGCTCTCTCTATATGTTATTTGTAACACTCAAAATTGAGGCAACAGTGCCCCCTGTTTCTTAGCATTTATGTATATTTTCTAATTTGACCTTTGTACATATGAAATAGCTTATTCAGAAATTTTCCAGCCTATATAAGATAGAAATTGTCTATGTTAAATCAGCCCTGATCTGCCTGGATGAACATTGACTGCAGAAAATGCCAAGATGATCTAAATATAATGCAGCCCCTCGAAGCAGAGGGAATGGTTCCTGAGTTTGCTGATGTGATTGCTGTATTGAACATCTGCTGAATTGATCAATAACCTTAGCTAAGTATACAATAAATTCATATTTATATATTCAAGTTATTTGTTGAAGTACTTTTCTGGGAATCCACCCATCTGGGGCTCCTCGAACTGAACCCACCTGTAACATTTGGCAAGCCAGCCAGGAGACCCCGTTTGAACCCCCAGAAAGTGCTATGTTTTGTGTAAGAAATTTTTTTAAAAGGTTATTCGGTACGAAGAAGGGGGAAAGTGTTTCATCATGTCTAAATAGATCTGGACCCTATTATGACATTATGGAAACTGCCAGTAAATACATGCAACCAATCAGAACTGTAACTGCTTTTGAAGAATTACAGAATGTTGATTTAAGTATTGTTTTGGAAAATTAGTATCATGCCGTGACTGCAATTCTGAAACTCCATGCACAGGCTGTCTGTCAGCTGGACTTACAGGTACAGGAAGTGCAGATAGAGCGAGATGCACTAAGGGAGCAAAATGCTGTCCTGCGAATCTGTGTATGGTCCCAGAAACAGTTTACCAGTGAATTGCAGACACAGTTTTAAAATGATGATGTAAAAAGAGTGAACTGTAAGACACTGCTGGGTAAAAAGCCCAAACATGATTCTGTGCAGATACGTACATCGGTACCTCACAAAACTGGGAACAGTTAGACAGTGATTCTGGGGTTAAATATGAAGAAGATGTAACAGGGCAGCTGCACCCTGTCAGAAAACCTACTTGCACTTCCATAGAGAATAGACAAATTGATGATGGGACACCTAATCAATTTGTTTGCACTAACTGTATACAATCCACAGTAGATGATAAAAATGTAGTTAAACCTGCAGATGTAACAAAGGATGCTGAAATACTCAGATAACAGTGTGAGGTTTTAGCACTCTCACATATTTTCAGCCCAGATATCAAGGGGGTTGTTCAGAGATAGGAGGGGCTGATGCTGATACCAACAATATTTCACAAACTTCATGTGTGAAAGGGGGTTTGATTTACACAACACATAGAGGGGAGAGAATTGCTTCTCCATGCAGAATATCACAGACACTGCCCAAGCTGTGATACAAAGTTGCTAGACAGAAATGACCATGCACATTTACACTACAAATAAGGGCAACATAGAATCTGAGCAGAAGTGTGAATGTGGGGTGGTAGAAGATTCTTTTAAGAAAATTTTATGTGAACACATAGTGAATGATTTTAAGTTTCTTGCTGAAAAAAAGTGAACAAGATGTTTTTTATGGGCAAACATGCAAAGTAAACTGGTTACCTGAAAACTGTATACCAGCTGATGATGACACAGGGGCTGGAAGATACACATTCAACAAGGGGGTTGTTAGCACACGGATAAAGATTTAGGATGTGCATCCCATTACAGACAAACTGTCTGATAACAGAGAGCAACAGAGAGTTATAAATGCACTGATTTGGGGATTTAGTTCAGATTTTGTGTTTGGTACTGAAATTCGAACCTCAGTGTATTCAGTGGTACTGAAATTCGAACCCCAATGTATTCAGAGGTACTGAAACTGTTGCCAGATGCACAGTTACCAATGACAACCACAAATCTACATTCTGGACTTGTCAAATTTAAACCAGTGTTTATCAGAGATAACAGAACTGTCTAAATTGGATTTCTCCATGAGCACAGCTCCACGGTGGGAGGAACCATTGGAAGATGAGGTGAAATACTGGTTTATGTATAATTTTGCCTCATTTACAAATGAAGATCAAGTGTGGACTGCTGCTGCAGTGTTGCAGCAACCTTTACAGACTGTCAGACTTGAGACAGGAGCTGTTGCAAAGACAATGGACCCAGTAAATCTTTGCTTTGAAAACTGGACAATTGTCAAGCCTATGTGGGTGGTTGCTGAGATGGAATCTATATGAACGGTTGCTGACATGGAACATGCTGACACACATGCCTATATCTTGAATGGAGTGCAGACACAAGAATTGAGTACAAAGCGTGGTATGCAAGTTGCCACAGAGACAGCACTGATGGTGCTAGGATGCTGGGTTCAAATACTGATGCTGGTGTCAAGCTATGAAAGAGTTGAAGCTTCATTCCAAAAATGCTCAAATCAGAGGGATTGTCTGTATCTATACCACAGTTGATATTACAGAGAACTGTCAAGTTTGCCAGCTGTTGAAAATGTGGACTATCTTCCCTGACACTGAAAAAGTGCACATGAACTATGAAATATAAACTGCACAAGTATGGAAATTTGAATTTATCATTTGCTGCCAAGAAGAAGGAGAAGAATGCTGTATTCAACAGCTACAGAACATCGTCATTCAGGAGTGAAGTTGTCTCAAGCAGAGAGATGCAAGATAAGAGACTCTCCTGATTTTCACAAAGATTAAATACTTTTTTGTTGTTATTATGGGATGTCCAAGAAGATTCAAACAGACAGGCACCCATTTTACAGACAAAAACTAGAGCATATTGGTTCTTTATGATTCATACAATTCACAAAACTTATATCAGTATGACTGAAGGAATGGATGTGTTGTTTAGGAAACAGGAATGTTCATTCATATGCAAATTGGGTTTTTAGAGCAGGCTGTATGCGAGGCCAGATTAAGCCTTGGGGGTGCCTGGGGCACTTAAGACAGGGGGGGCCCGATGGAAGGTGGGGGATGTATATTAAATTGTGCATACCTCCCAACATGACCCATTCCAGGAGGGACAAAATGCTCTCTACCTGGACTTCCCACTTAATATATGATTGGCGTCACCTGTGTTAAACTAATTGATAAGAAAGGTGTTTCAACACAGGTGATTACAATCATAAACTAGGAAGGAAGGAGAGAGCATTTTGTCCCTCCTGGAATGGGTCACGGTGGGAGGTATAGATTGTGTATATTAAATTAAAAACAATGGTGTATATTAGTTTTAAATAATAGTTTAATAATGCCTGGGTACTGTTTATAGCTCCACCTAATTGAAAGACAACTATTTTATAAACTTTTCTTGTAGTGGAGCTAATACAACCTAACCTTAAAATACACATAGAAAAATAAGATAATTTATCTTGTCACATGCAAGAATAGCAGCAGCCTCTGTACTACTTACACACTGGGACAGGACTCAGGACGACTTTCTGTGTGTGTCTCTATCTCTAGACCCAAATGGTTTAGTTGCATAACAGTTTACACAGGACTCAGACACCCAGGCAGAGAGGAGGAGAAGCTGGGATTTATGTGTCTCTTACAGCTCTCTCAACCCTCCAAAGTCTCCTCTGGTCAAAAAGCTCTGTCGTTAGCACATGAAACATGATATTCCTGTGTCTGCCTGCACTGCATTCCACTGCTCGCATTCTGGTTGCTGATTCTGCTGCTGCTTAAGAGGGAAAGCTAGTGATGTCTGTGTGCTCTGGCCATGGGGCCCCCTGACAAAGGGGGTCCCGGGGTACAGTATGCCCTGCATCCTCTCTTTAATCTGGCTATGGCTGTATGTATATATGCTTTATTAACCAGAGGGTGGTAAAAGCTTGAACTTTTTGGGAGTATTTTCTAGTACACAAACACATACATTTATGATAAGATTGTTCTGTAGAAATGCTTAGAAACAGAAACATTGAGAAGAGATATTAGCAGTAGGATAAAGAAAGGTTTATTTTGTTTTAATGTAATGGTTTATCTCACACTGTCTATTATTCTTAAGCCAACAGGCTGATCACGTCTACACTGGTTGAAAGAGGAGGTGAGAGGACTTCACTCAAGATGTACCTGTGATAACAATGGCTAGAGAATAATTTCTTGTACAAGAAAGAGAAAGAGCCCATGAAGATAAGACATTAGCACTAGATGGATAGCACAGCAAACAATTACTTCTACAATATTATGGGAAATTGAAATTGAACCATATATTGCTTGGATACATACTGTGCATTCAGCAATATCCCAAGGCTGTACTGAACTAGACTTTACAGACATTAGTGACCCTATAACGGTTCATATCAATCGAGTACAGAAGTTAAAGGAGGAGTAAAAAGAAATCTCACAATGATCCCAAATATGATATCCTGGTTTAATACAACAAATTGATTCTCTGGATAAAAAGGGTTGCTCATAGGAATCCTACACCTAAAAGGATGCTTTGCTTATGTTTTTAACAATATATTTGATGATTAAATGTGGTATATGGTTAATAGGTAATTTTGTTCTAGTCTAGAAAATGTTATGATGATAATTGGTACAGGATATAAATTGCAAGGTATATGGTGCAAAACCACCTGAAAACAGAGGGTGGAGTGTTAGGAGTGATACAAAAATACAGTAAGTTTCACTATTATCAATCTCATGCGTTCAGTCGTTTTGGAACCAAATTCAAAGTACAACATATGTAAACATATTGAAGATAGTACTAGTTACCAATTATATGTCAGGTTGTATACTGACTATACAGTACACAATTCATGTTTTTAACTTTATTTGATTATTATATCAGTGTTTTATTTTATATATTTAAAAAGGTGGTTGGTGTTTGTTATGAAGATAATATGGTGTTTTTAATAGGACAAGAAGAATACATTGTACACTGCATATGTTATTTTTAACACTCAAAATTGAGAAAACAGTGCCCCCTACTGTTTCTTAACATTTATGTATATTCCTAATTTGACCTTTGTACATATGAAATAGTTTATTCAGGAGTTTTCCAGCCTATATAAGCTAGAAATTGTCTATGTTAAATCAGCCCTGATCTGCCTGGATGATCAATGACTGCAGAAAATGCCAGGATGCTCTAAATATAACTCAGCCTCTAGACACAGAGGACAGAGCTCCTGAGTTTGCTGATGTGATTGCTGTATTGAACATCTGCTGAATTAATCAATAACCTTAGCTAAGTATACAATAAATTAATATTTATATATTCAAATTATTTGTTGAAGTACTTTTCTGGGAATCCACCCATCTGGGTCTCCTTGGACTTAACCCACCTGTAACACCTACCCCTAATCCAAACCCCTAAATTAACTCTAATACCCTAACCCAAACTGCTACACCAGCCCTAATACCCTATACCTAATACCCTAACCCAAACCTCTAAATGAACCCTAATACCCTAACCCTAATTTTTTCCCTCTTAGTACTGTAAAGGTGGATGGCCCTCTCCCCTTTACTCCTTACATACAACAACACAATTGTGAACTGAATGAGTGCTAGGGATTAGAAGGTTGCTGTGAGGTGGCATCCACAGTGGGGGCTGTGGTGTGGACACAAAGAGCTGGTGGTATGGTGTGTTAGGTTACACGCACAGTAATATGTGTGTCTGTGCCCTGCTTAGTGCCTATGACATATAATGATGGTGATGAGTTATCACCACATACTACGGGTGGGCTTATCTCTCCCGGGATGTGTGGCACAGGGCTTTCATTTTCATACTGCAATCACTGGGTGCCTGCCTTATATAACAGTGACATTAGTGGGGTGCCAGGGTAATATCACAAGCTAGACACTGACTACCCAATTACATAACCCTGTAATTGATAAATGTCAGTATAAGCATACAGGCAGGCAGGCCCTCCCCCCCCAAAACCTTTTTTTTATTATACTATAGGATTTCTTTTTTATGGTAGGTGGTAAGTGAACAGGACTGCTTTACATGTATATTACAAGTATCCAACATGCACAAGTACAGACAATGTGACTCTGGGGGTACAGGTGAATCCACTTGATGTCATATGTCACGTGGTAGTTGCGCATTGCTACTCTGGGAATTTTTTGGACATCCGTGCCTGAACCAGACTTTCTCCTATCGGCATAAATATCAGTTCTATCGGTTTTTAACAATTGTCCACAACTCTTCAACAACTTTTCCAAAAGTTCTTCAAATTGTTTTTCAACAAACTCTATATTCTCCTGACCTGATCTGGAATCTCAATCACATCCTAGCAACAGCCATTGATCAAGTGGCTACTATTCTTTTCTCAGCATTTGCCAATTGCATGACACACAAAGGAACCAAGCTGCCTTCCATTAAAACCACTAAACTGATGATTTTCTCTTCAAACCCGTTCATAACATTGTTTTCTTTTTAAGATGTTTTATTTATTACAGTTTAAAAAGTATTTTTTGTAAATATTTAAATGATACTGTATATTATGCACATCTGCAGAACTGATCTCCTCATCAAAATCTGGGGGACACAGTGGGGTGGCGCGGTCGCATATGATCTGAGCATGCCAGTTATGTGGTTAAGCAGAACATCATAAGTAATAGTAGATATAGGGCCTAATTCAAGGTTGATTGCAAAATAACATTTTCCCCTAATGGGCTAAACCATGTGCACTGCAGGGGGGGCAAATATACCATGTGCAGAGAGATTTAGATTTGGGTGGGTTATTTTGTTTCTGTGTATGGTAAATACTGGATGCTTTATTTTTACACTGCAATTTAGATTTCAGTTTGAACATACCCCACCCAAATCTAACTCTCTCTGCACATGTTATATCTGTCCCACCTGCAGTGCACATGGTTTTGCCCATTAGTGGAAAATTTTATTTTGCAATCAACTTTGAATTAGGCCCATAATAGTATATTTAACTTTTAACCACAAAAAGCTCTATAGATTACCAAACAAATAAACTTACATTTCATACTCACTTTTAACTCGTGACTTTTTAATGCATAGAAAGTTTTTTTGTATGAATTTTACACCTAGCCAAACCCAACGCCCCCACCCCAAATCGTCCATGCACAATATTTATTTAATTTCCCACTATCTGTTACTTTCTCTTCCAATAAATAAAATTAAAGAGAGTAAAACGTAAAGATATGAGCAGCTCAAAACAAACTTTATATTACATATATGTTTTGGACACACATGTCCAAAAAGAAGGGTTTTACATGCAATTGTATAAAATACACTTTAGACGTATAATGATTTCAGTCATCATCATGAACTTGATAATGATGACTGGGGTATTAAAGCATATTTAAAATAATAATACTAATAATTTTAAAAGTGATCTAAGCATCAGCAGTCATGGCCTGGGTTGGCTGCGGCTGCCGCTGAGCCAGGAGGATGTGTGGCACCCCCACCCCACATATACAAAAGTCGCAACTAGTATCAGGCTATGACAGGATGCATAGGTCACACTATAATAGGGATCAGCATTATATAAGTTCTTTGAGACCGATGTAGTACTTTCTCACAAAGCTGTTCTGAATTATTTACTTATGGCCTCCTGGCTTGTTGTTTAGCCTCTGCAGGGAGCTGCTGAGTATCAATGAACATGTTTTTTCTTTTCTTTTTCTCTTGGAGAGGAACGTATAGATCCATTTAGAGTTAGATACTTTATAAAGTGATTTTTTTTTTTAAATGTATTAAACATTATAACTACAACTCCCACCACCCAGGGGTGTTGGGACAATACCAATTGCTATTATAAAATTTTCATTTCCAAGAAAGGAGGGGGAGGCACATTTTATAAATTGTCCAAATTCCACTACGAAATTCAGAACCATGATGAATAGGCGGGGCTATGACCCGTTATGACAGGCGCACCCATGCTGAGGGTTTCCATGTTATAGTGTGACTAATGCAGACTGTTATAGCCTGGTGCTGGCTGTGGCTTTATCAGGTGGACCCAGGATGGTTTCTCCCCCTGCATCTGCAGCATCCAGCAGGGGCATATCTACCCATTGGCCAGGATGGCACTTGGCCGGGGTGCCAGCTGAGGAGGGGTGTCACCTGGCTGTGCCACCTGTGGCCAGGGGGGTAGATTAACTGTGCCCCTGTGTCCCCAACCCGCAGGGATGCCCAGCAATGACCACAGAAGGCAGCAGGGGCATCCACTGTTGTTGGTGCCGGGGTCTGGCACTGCTTCGCAGTCCGCACTACAATCATGCAACTCTGCAAAACTACAGGTCCCAGCAGCAATGGCTGCTAGGAGCTGTAGTTTTACAGTTGCTTGATGTAGAGAAGACTGCGGAGCAATGCCGGACCCCAGCACCAAGGACAGTGGCTGCCGCTTCTGCCTTCTCTGGTCATTGCTGGGCATCCCTGCGGGTGAGGAAATGCCCCGGGAGGCGGGATGACGATGAAGAGAAATGTGTATTTATGTGTACTGGACGATAACTATCACCATTAGCAGCACAATAGATGTGTAAAGTACATACCAAGTGCTTGAAACAGTGTAATAAATTGAATACATCATTAGTTGTGCCAACTTGAATGAATCTAGAAACTAACACATTGAAATATTACTGGCACAGTTAGTTTCTAGATTCATTCAAGTTGGCACAACTAATGATGTATTCAATTATTACACTGTTTCAAGCACTTGGTATGTACTTTATACATCTAGTGTACCGTTAATGGTGATAGTTATCGTCCAGTACACTGAGCTGTCTCATTTTGCCATACAGATACTGTACCCCTAAGGAGGTCCTTTGGGTTCATTGACCACTAGACTTCTGTTTCACATTCTGAATTAATATCAACAAAGAAATCTGCTTTATTGAACGCAAATTGGATAAACAAACAGTGTCTTTCTGTGAAAATTTTACAGTTGTTGCCCATGTGCTATTGTGAATTTTATTGTGAATACATTTTAACTCTATAAAAGCAATGTTTTTATTTATGAACACATGCACTATGTTTAAAATTGAACTCTGGATGGTTTAAACACTAGGAATATTAACTGCAGTGCCCTCAGATTCAGTGTAGTTTATGTTATTTTTGAATCTCTATCTATCTATCTATCTGTCCTAGCGCAACTGGGTACCTGTTGTCTATATATATATATATATATATATATATATATATATAATATGTGTGTGTAGATAGATAGATAGATAGATAGATAGATAGATAGATAGATAGATAGATAGATAGATAGATAGATAGAGGCTGTAGTAAAGTAGCTGCCAGCACTCACAGGTCTACCTGTTAATGTTAGAGATGGGTTATTGGATAAGGGGTACTACTGTGTAGCATAATGTGAATAACGGACATTACTGTGTGATGTAATATGAATTAAGAGTACTGTTGTGTGGCCATGCACCTTTTTTGGTGACTTGCATATTTCAAATATGGGGGGGTGCCAGTACCTACTTTCCAGGGGTACTCGGACCCCTAGATACACCCCTGGCATCCAGCCCAGGAGAGAAGTGCTAGTTCCTTTAGCTGTGTCCACCTCTAAGATTATGACAACTGTGTGAACACACAACAAAGCACAGCCCTAAGAAAGAGCTGAGAAGAAACTCTATAGGTGGTAGAGCACTCTAGCAAAAATTAAAGGCAAAGTTTCTTCTCAGCTCTTTCTTAGGGCTGTGCTTTGTTGTTTGTTAAATAAATAAAGACTCTGTGGGAGCACCACCACTCAAGAATATACTCACTTTAGCTCTATCTTCAGAGTGGTTTCATATATTATCTGCAAAACATCAGCTTTATGATGGGTTTTTTCTAGACCAGTGCAGTGGGATAAACCCTTTTTTTTTTTAACTGTGTGAACATGCCATGCTCTTCCACACCCTGACTCTCCTTGTTCTGCAACTTCAATTCCTCTATTCATTGAGTACCCCCCAAGTCCTAAGCCCTGTTTCCTCTATCTATAGGACTTATCTTGGAAAACCTACAGTATAATACAGTATAACATCACCTGTACAGTATGTGGATTACACTCAATTTATTGTCTCTAGATTTTTCACCATTTCTGTAGGTTTAGGTGACGAGATGAGAGACTACCATAATTTATGTTTTTATCACCTCAACACTCCCCATTGCAGTGGATGCAGACTTGTTCAAGAACTTAAATGCTGGTTGACAAGTTATGTAAATAATGTTGTAACATCTGCCAGGGTTATGTGTTTTAATATTCTATTTTTGCCCATTCATTGGGATGGCACATGAGACAATAAATACATGTGTTGCCAAAGTGGAATCCCAGCGTACTGATGGAGATCTGATGTCTAACCAGGGTAACAAGGATTCCTTGCAGGTATGACCATTGTAACTATTTCAGAAGGTCCGTGCCATCTCCTCAATAAGCATGCACTGTGAAAGCCATGAGTGCCAACCCTCTAATAGCTTCTACTGCAAGGGAGATGGGTTAGACCTTAGCCAGCTGCCAGAGAGGAAGACTCTCCACCTGAATGAGGTAAGTTTGGGATCAGGGGAAAGAACAGCAGTCCAATAAAGTAGTGTTATACAATATTATGTGCAAACATTCCTGAAAGTGTTGGATGCATAGAGATACTTCCCAATCACTTGCATCCAAGACTCTATGATTATGTGTGTATTGTAAATAGGTGTGTGTGTGTGTGTGTGTGTGTGTGTGTGTGTGTGTGTGTGTGTATGACCGAAGAACACAGAATAGGATGCCCCAACCTGCCAGTCACATATCCAAACCCCCCGCTATCAGGTCTAACAGAAATCGAGTAACAGGTGGAGCTGAGGTGACATTAGCGCATGTAAGGGGATAAATGTAAGAGGTTCACTCCATCATGGAAGCTGAATGCTTTTGTTACAATCATGGATAATACATTGTTTCCAGAGGGGAACTAATCATACTGTTAAGCACCAAAACAGTATTGAGGATACGTAGGAAAACACAAGGTCAATAATAGACTTCAACAATGTCCAACACCAAGTAACGGGCGGACTTTCGGCAAATGCCAGAAGGGCCAATGGCCTTATGGGTCAGTCAGACTACCTGAAGTCCTGGCCAAGCATCTGTGTCTTTGGGCACATTGCTCTCCCCGCATGCTGAGACAGGGAAGTGCTATGTCTATTTGTACATGCACAAGCAAAGTACAAATACCAGGGCCAATTATTGCCCAGTTCGACCGTGCCCAGTAGTATCCCTTAGGATTTCTACCCACACCTTTGGGTGTCACTGTAACCCTTGAAAAACTGGCAGGTGTTAAAAAAAAGGCATCCCGAAACTTCTGAGATAGTTCTTTATATTGGGTAACCAGGGGGGGGTAAAACCTCAGTATATAGTGATTCTATAAAATGGTCATGGTGAGACTGTCAGGACTTGTGGTAATCATTTCCATTCCTGTGCTGCCATCTCCAATGAGAAAGGCCTGCAATTCGGAGAACCCAGTGTATCCGCCGGAGTGGGGTAACTGATATAGTTTTCCTACCATGTAGGTAGATGGCAGTTTTCCACGCGACTGTGAGTCTTGATATTATTGACTCACAGTAACATTGTGCCTTTATTTTTTCCAATGAATGGATGGTAATCAGACTCATGCTCACTGTGCTAAAGTTGATATGCAAACGGTTGAGTGGTGCAGGGTGACCCAGGGTAAATTGGTACCATTTCTAGCTATAGTTCTGTACATCGGAAGTTTTATCATATTACAGTGTTCTGCATGTTATGTTATAAAAATAGTTTTGTATATTTTCTATTTTCCTTACCGATGTGATCTGTGAAACTAAGGGAGTGGTATATAGATGTAAGTCCTGACTTTAGTACCCCATATCCTGACAACTAATGTTACTGAATGTATTTCTACCATTTCATCTCGGAAATGCCACTTCAAACTCAATGTTTAAAAAACCAGAGCCATAATAAATTTTATAAATGTTTCAAAGACTCCCTCACCCCTATTCTAGACTCAGTCTATAATCATGCTTCATCTGTCGGGAGCTTTACGGTAGAAATGTTGGAGGCTCGTGTAGTTGCCTTTCCCAAGCCAGGGAAGAACCCCGCTATGATGCCTAACTACCGCCCCATAGCTCTACTAAATACTGATTTAAAAATGTATGCAAAACTAGTAGCCAACAGACGCAACTCTCTTCTCCCCTCTCTCGTCCATCGTGATCAGGTGGGATTTGTCCCCGGTAGACAATCCCCCGATAACACTAGACGAGTAATAAATGTGATGGACGCCTTCACTGCTTCAGACGCTCCTTTATTTTTGCTTTCGCTGGACGCGGAGAAGGCGTTTGATCGCCTCCATTGGGGATATCTTCAGGCTGTGGTACGTAAGTTTGGACTTAATGGCAGAGTACTCACCTCCATTTTAGCCTTATACTCTAATCCCTTGGCAAGAGTGTGTGTAAATGGACTCCTCTCTCCTTCCTTTTGGATCACGAATGGCACGCGTCAAGGGTGCCCCCTGTCCCTGCTAGTGTTTGCTCTGGCAATAGAGCCTCTAGCTGAGAAAATCAAATCTACGAACCTAATTAAAGGCATGGACTATTTAGGACAATCACATAAGATATGTCTCTTCGCGGACGATGTCCTCTTGACACTCACTGATCCCGCTATCTCCCTGCGAGCTTTATACACACTCTTGACTGAATATTCTGCGGTATCTTATTATAAACTTAATAATACCAAAATGGAAGCGCTCCCTATTAACTTTCCACCTCCCCTTTTATCCGCGTTGAAAGCTGCTTATATGTATTCTTGGCAGGATAGAAGCCTCAAATATCTGGGGATTCATATTACCCAGAAGATAGACGATCTGATCTCTGCAAACTAACCCCCGCTATTATGTCAATTTACCAATCTGGTCTCCGACTGGATGATGCAACATGTTTCATGGTTAGGGCGAATAGCTGCACTAAAGATGACGGTTCTCCCCAGGCTTATGTACCTCTTTCGGGCCATCCCCATTCTCCTGCCTAACTATCTTCTGTCTAAATTTAATGCTATATTTAGCTCCTATGTATGGAAAGGTAGGAAACCGAGACTAGCCAGGAAAATGATGATCCGGGTCAAACGAGAGGGGGGCCTGGCCTATCCAGACATACACTCCTATCAATTAGCGTGTCGACTTGCACAAATAGGAGCTTGGTACTCACACTCTGCACATAAAACATGGGTTCACCTCGAACAAGGGCTTGTTGCCCCACTTCCCCTGACAGATATTTTGCTGCTCCCGAAGAATGAGGGCAAAATATTAACCGCTAGATCTCTCACCGTCCGATCTACTCGGAAGGCTTGGTTGGAAGTGGTGCTTAGAGGGAACGGTATAATCCTCCCCTCCTCTGCCCTCTCACTGACAGGCATAGCCTCCCTGATTCCTGATCTGATATTTGATGCCTGGATATCCAGGGGAATCCTGTCCCTACATGATGTAATGGTAGACAACACCCTGCTTTCTTTTGCTCAAATACAAGAAAGATTCTCATTGCCGCATAGGGAATTTAATAAATATTTGCTACTTAGACACTGGCTTCACGGGGCTTCCTACTTCCCCCACACCATATCCCCATTGCCTAAGCTTATCCAGAATTTCCTTGATACTGGGGAGGGCAGGGGAGGCATCACTAAATGTATAATTATATTATCGACCCTCAGCCACTACAGAAAGCCCCCTTTCAATTGAAATGGGAGACGGACCTTAGATGCTTCGTCTCGGAGGTGGAATGGGAGACGATCTTCCAAACTTGCTTTAAAATATCTAAATGTATTTCACATATAGACAGGGGCGGAACTGTGGGAGGCAGTGGAGTCGGCTGCCGCCGGGCTCCTGACCACAAGGGGGCGCATCTCCTCCACTGTCTCCCGCAGCCTGAGAACTGCGCTGCTATTGTGGACGGAGGAGCAGTCACTGACACGGAAGCTGCCTCCTGTAGGGAGAGATGGCACTGGCTGCAGCTAGGGGGAGCTCCAGAGCACAGCTCCTCTTCTAGCCAGCCGAGGGAAGCTCTCTGCTCCGTCAGCCTGATGATGAAAGCCAAAGGTAGACACTGTGTGGGGGGTAGGGGAGAGGTGTATTTGGGGGGAAGCACTGTGTTTTGTGTGTGCTTGTTTTTAAGTGAGGTGTGTGTGTGTTTTTAATGAAAGTTGTGCATTCAAGTAAAAGGCATGTGTGTGAGTGATGTGTGTGTGTAAGTGAGAGACATGTGTATGTAAGTGAGAGGCATGTATGTGTGTGTAAGTGGGAGGCATGTGTATGTAAGAGAGACTTGTGTGTGTAAGTGAAAGAGACGTGTGTGTGTGTGTTTAAGTGAATGAGGCGTTTGTGTTTTTTTTATATATATATCTAGTGTTCACGCTAGGTGTCTGCACCTTTTTTAGACAGATGAATCCCACCCTGCCCGTTTTTGTGCGCCCTACCAACCCGCCGTTTTCTGCCTGCCGTACCCCGCCACGCCGCCAGACCCAGCCGTGCGCCGCCGGACCCGGTAAGCACATGAGAGTCCCCCTGGGCTAAATTAACCTTGTAAGTATTTTGCAGCTGTAAACTTCAATCTCAGTGCTCTCTACCTGGTGCAGTGTGCCTCAGTGCTCTCTACCTGGTGCAGTGTGCCTCAGTGCTCTCTACCTGGTGCAGTGTGCCTCAGTGCTCTCTACCTGGTGCAGTGTGCCTCAGTGCTCTCTACCTGGTGCAGTGTGTCTCAGTGCTCTCTACCTGGTGCAGTGTGCCTCAGTGCTCTCTACCTGGTGCAGTGTGCCTCAGTGCTCTCTACCTGGTGCAGTGTGTCTCAGTGCTCTCTACCTGGTGCAGTGTGCCTCAGTGCTCTCTACCTGGTGCAGTGTGTCTCAGTGCTCTCTACCTGGTGCAGTGTGTCTCAGTGCTCTCTACCTGGTGCAGTGTGCCTCAGTGCTCTCTACCTGGTGCAGTGTGCCTCAGTGCTCTCTACCTGGTGCAGTGTGCCTCAGTGCTCTCTACCTGGTGCAGTGTGTCTCAGTGCTCTCTACCTGGTGCAGTGTGCCTCAGTGCTCTCTACCTGGTGCAGTGTGTCTCAGTGCTCTCTACCTGGTGCAGTGTGCCTCAGTGCTCTCTACCTGGTGCAGTGTGCCTCAGTGCTCTCTACCTGGTGCAGTGTGCCTCAGTGCTCTCTACCTGGTGCAGTGTGTCTCAGTGCTCTCTACCTGGTGCAGTGTGCCTCAGTGCTCTCTACCTGGTGCAGTGTGCCTCAGTGCTCTCTACCTGGTGCAGTGTGTCTCAGTGCTCTCTACCTGGTGCAGTGTGCCTCAGTGCTCTCTACCTGGTGCAGTGTGTCTCAGTGCTCTCTACCTGGTGCAGTGTGTCTCAGTGCTCTCTACCTGGTGCAGTGTGCCTCAGTGCTCTCTACCTGGTGCAGTGTGCCTCAGTGCTCTCTACCTGGTGCAGTGTGCCTCAGTGCTCTCTACCTGGTGCAGTGTGCCACAGTGCTCTCTACCTGGTGCAGTGTGCCTCAGTGCTCTCTACCTGGTGCAGTGTGCCTCAGTGCTCTCTACCTGGTGCAATGTGTATAACGTGCTCTATCTGTCGCAGTGTGTAGGAGGTTCTATCTGGTGCAATGTGTATTAGGTGCACCACCGTGTTGTAATAAAGTGTTTGGCCCCTATTATGAAACAACGCCGCTAGATTTTTGGAGCGCGCCTTCGGCGCGCACTGTCCATGTTTTGGCCCATAGGTATGGGAGCACCAAGCATTATAGTATGTACCTAAGTTTGCCCATCCCTCCCCGTGATCAGCACCCTGCCGTAAAAAAAATCCTACAGTGAACACTAATTATATCGGCACACCACTGCGCCAAAGCATCTCCATCGAGACCTGCTGGCGGGTGAGGGAGCACTGTAGGTGTACTATAATGGTATGCTGGTGTCTGTTTTATTGTAATAACTGACTTGGTGTGCGTCCACTTTGTATGTGTATCTATATTACTACTGGGAAAGGTACCTGAGCACGCTGCTACTGTTCACCCTTAGTGCCGGATAGCTACATATGGTATGTGTGTGTATGTGTATATGTAGGGGGGCACCAACATTTATCATGCCTCCGGGCGACTGGGACGAACTTACGCCACTGCATATAGAATTATTTTATAAACTCATCCATCGTTTGTATTTCACCCCTTCCCGCTTACATGCGATGCAACCTTCCACATCTAATCTCTGTTGGTGCAACTGTGGTAATGTCGGAACTTTATTACATATTTTCTGGGAGTGCCCAGAGCTTGCCCAGCTTTGGAACTCTGTTTTTCACCTTATAGGTTTGGTGTTAGGCCATCATTTAAGTCCACACCCACGACTAGCTCTCCTCCACCTCTATTATGGCGACTTGTCGCCGGGCGATCGATATGTCTTGGGTCACATACTTATCACCACCAAACTTCTAATTGCCCATCAGTGGTGTTCCCCCGTGGTCCCCCATATAACTGCGATAGAAATGGCTATACAGTCTCATTGTGAATTTGAAACCGCAGGGGTTGCTTATTCCTCCACTCCATCTTGTCCTCTTCTTCGCTGGCTTTCGTGGACTACCTACTGGCATAGCCGCCCGCCAGATGTCATACACGACACATAGAAACTTAGTTTGACAAACTGACACATAACTGATGTTGGATGGATTCAGCTCCACATTGTCTTATTGTTTGTTGATTTTCTTAATATTCTCTACACAATTATGTACTTGTTGAATTGTTTATATACCCCCCCACCCCTCCCCCCACCCCTTTTTTCTATTCTGTACCCCACTCCCATTTACTTTTGTTCAACTACAAAATAATAAAAATTTATATTGAAAAAAAAAAAAAAAAAACAGAGCCATTCTACTAACCAACAGAAATAAGGCATAAATTCTACCTCTCAAGCTTGCTGTCCAGGTGCAATGCTTAAGTGAGGCCCCCTTATATATTTAATGTAAAGACATTGGGGGTCATTCCGACCCGATCGCTCGCTGCAGTTTCTCGCAGGGCAGCGATCGGGTTGGAACTGCGCATGCGCCAGCGCTGCAGTGCGCCGGCGCATGCCAGCCGTCGTTGCCTAGCGATCGCCTCTGAGGCAGAGGCGGTCGCTGGGCGGGAGGGAGCTGGATGGCGGCGTTAAGTTGCCATTTAGGGGGTGCGGTCCAGCCAACGCAGACGTGGCCGGACCGTTGGGGGGGCGGGCCACAGTGGCTGCGTGACATCACACGCAGCCGCTGCGGGCCGGGGAGCGACGAGTAGCTCCCGGGCAGCACGCTAAAGCTGCGCTGGTCGGGAGCTACTCTTGAAGTGCAAAGGCATCGCCGCTGTGCGATGCCTTTGCACTTCTGCTGGGGGGGGGGGGCGGCACTGACATGCGGGGTGGACTAGCCCTGTGCTGGGCATCCCCCCACATGTCAGTGTGAATGATCGTAGCTGTGCTTGGAATGACCCCCATGATCCCTAGTTTTGCTCATAACCAGTGTTGTAGCATTGCCAATAGCCTGTTTTAGTGGGGCACCACACCCTGCCCATTTTTAAAGTGATTATATGCGCCCTGCTTGCGAGTGCTGGCGAGCGCCCTGCTGCACCTGCATTTCCATGGAGCAAGCCGACACGCACACTCATAGAGCAGGGAGCAGGCGGAGCAAAGTGTTGGGTGGGCTTCCTCGATCCAGCCCCAAGAGGTGAATCATTCACCAGTGACCTTTCAATTAAGAGCAAGGTCTTCCCGTTCTTTGGGGTATATTACTGAAGCAGTGAAAAGAGTGGGGAAGTGAGCCAGTGGAGAAGTTGCCCATAGCAACTAATCAGTGTTGAGGTAACATTTATAAAGTACATTCTATAAATTAAATGTAGCAGCTGATTGGTTGCTATGGCAACTTCTCCACTGGCCCACTTCTCCACTCTTTTCGCTGCTCTATGAATAGACCCCTATGTCATTGGCGCCTGCCACTCCTCACAAGCCGGCAGCCTGCCTTTTACTAAGGTAGAGATAGCGAGACAGAGCTCCAAAGGTCTCTCTAGTCCTAGTGGTGGCAGGTGAGAGGCTGTGCAAACTGGCAGACACACTGAAAGAGCACTGCAAGAGAGGCAGCAGGCAGCAGCAGGAGAGCAGCCGGCATAGAGTAAGCAGAGATGGGGCTCGGGTGGGGCCACCACCAGCGGGGCACAGCAGCAGCTGCCTGTGAACTATAAACCTATCCAAATACACCAGAGGACCTGCAGCTTCCTTCTCCCAGTACCCTCCGCAGCCTAGGAAGGATGAACTGCTGAGATCCCAAGATGATCAGGACAAGATGAGCGAGTAAAGCACCCCTGGAGGAGTAAGTGCCCCTCTACCTGCGTTACCTGTGCCCGCTGCTGGCTGCTGCCCTCCCTTACTTGCTGTATGGATACAAATGGTGGCATTGCACGCAGTGTGGGGCAGAATTACAGCCTGGCTGTATGGGCCTCAGTGCTGTTGTCATGCTACTGGCAGGGCTGCATCCATACACAGGGGGCATGCCTGGGATGCATAACAGCATGTGGGTATCGCGTGGCAACCAATGGCAAATGGCACAGCTGGCATTACTACCCTACATGTAACTGCAATGTTAGTATGTTCATGTGCATTTATAGATTATGGGAAATAATGTTAGTACGTTTAGCGCTCGGCACACTATTATGTTCCCCTCCAGGACCACTGGGGTGGCACAGTATGAACAAAAACATTTTGACATGTCGGCATTTCACATTTCTGTATAATGGATGTTGGTATTTTGACCGTGTCGGTATTTTGACTGTAGGCCAATGGCTGTCAGGATTATGACCATCGGTATTGTGTCCGTCGGTAAATCAACTGATACCCAGCAGCACACAGTCCTTTTATGGTGATGAAAGTGTGAGGCGCATATATATCTGATTTTAAAAAAAATTGTGTCTTTATAAACAAGCATTCCAGGTCACTTAAACTTTAACGAAAAGCCTAGAGCTGTCACATTTGTTTGCTATAATATAAGACTATACAGCACTAAAATATTTAGAGAACAATACTATGATAGATTTCCTTTGAAACAAGGTCACTGTGCAGAACAGTAGAACAGAGAGCTGTGACATACACTGTGACAAGAAAATAGAGAGAAGGGCAAAGGTAGAAGAGAGAGAGAACATGAAATGGATAAACAGCACCAAGGTACAAGAGAGGAGGATGAGAATGGATCTCGAAGATTGACAGTGACAAATAGATACCTGAAGATGAAGAGAGGAGTGAGGAGAGAGAAAAAGATGATGTGTGGATTGGATACAGTGTCCTGTTGTCAGAACTAAATGTGCTGATGAATGCTTGTCTGGGACAGAGAGATGTGACACGCATTCTGTTTAGCAACTACAGCCTCTGAATTGACCTTCATAGCCCCACTGCTGATCTTGGACAAGGAAGCAACTGACATCAGACTAAAGTCACTGCACAACATACAGTGTATTTATTCAGCATCAATGGGCATGAGATAAAAATGGTTTGTTTATTTTGGAAAAAAGGATAATATAGAGTTAATGCCAAGATTTGATAATGTTACTTTAGTTTATACCCTGGACTATGCAGGTGAATAGAGGCATCCACCACAGCTTAATTACCACATACAGGTTCTGAAACGTAACTTTTCCATGTAAGGAAAACAAGTTGGATGTAAGAACTATGAGCCTGATTCAGAGGGGCATACAGTTGCATTCCCAACTGTGTTTTAGGAAGCAACAGATCTGCGAAAAATATATCTTGACATTGGGTTAGGTGCATTGGCGTTTCTATCATGGGTGCAATGTGTGCGGTGCAAATGGGCCCCTGGGCCCAGGAGGGCCCAAACCGCTCACACTACACCCATGTTGTTTTAATACTTATCTTTCCGGACTCCCGCAATGGGCGATCCAGCCACAGCAGCTGCCGCCCATGTGCAGTATGAAATTTGTCTCCGGGCCATGGCGGGCGCCATATTATCGGAGACCTGCGCATACGAAGTAGACTCCCAGCACAATGCCGGCGCCTACTGCGGGAGGAGGTGGCCCCCATCCTCTCTTAAAATGCCCCTGGTTAAGTGATAGGCCACCTAACACCCAGATTAGGATAAATCATTTATCCACATGCAAAACTCTGCACAATGCTAAAGAGCCAATTTGACATTGGGAATTGTTCCATTTTCTTGCTTTTCCCAGCAAACAGGATAATGTAAGTCAGACTGTTCTGTTATTTTTTTTTTCTTTTTGTTTATAAGACAAGGTTTTCCCTAAGACTCTGTTTTTATGTCCTCTTTATTAATTTATTAATGGTTTTTGTATATACTTTATATATACTTTAAGAATTGTATCTTTCTCACGTTAAACGTCATATAATATGATTGGTCTCTGTGATTTTTATCAGTTCATTTTACTTTTGGATTTGACTAAGTTTTGCTACATATCTGCACTACAGGTTATTTGAATAATGATAGCTGGGACTGACTGAGTTTGGTAGGGAGAGCTTAAGGCTTCCTACTTGGGGGGGGGGGTTAAGAGGCTAAAATACCGCCAGTCGGCATCCTGCCAGTCACAATACCGACATCAGAATACTGACAGGTGGTGAAATGCCGCCACTGAACTACTGGCGTCACAGGCTATTCTCCCTCTTCAGGTGTCCACGACACCCATAGAGGGAGAATATAACCTGTGGCAAGCGCAGCGAACCACTGTGCCTGCAGCTTTCTAGCGCTCGCCCCGCTGCCGGCATTCTGGCGGACGCGATCATGCTGTCGGAATCATGACAGCCGGCATCTTGTACGCTGGGAATTCGTATGTATTCCTTTGTAGGGAGTTGCTGCTGGATTAACCTTAATGGTGGCAGAACCTGTGATTTAATACAGTAATTAGTGTGTGAAATAATTCATTTTTAGACAGACTTGGGGGGTACATTTACTAATATGGGAGTTCTATTTAAGATGGGATGTTGCCCATAGCAACCAATCAGATTCCAGGTATTATCTTTTAGAAGGTGCTAGATAAATGAGAAGTAGAATCTGATTGGTTGCTATGGGCAACATCCCATCTTAAATAGAGCTCCCATCTTAGTAAATGTACCCCTTGGTGGTTGTTGTTTTTATTAACTCTGTGTCACATTTATGTCACGTAGGCTCAGTTGAATGCTGATGATAGTTATAATGTTATTGAGAGCAGATAGAGAGTGCAGTATTTTAGAATTGGGTCTGTGATAGTGCACAATGTGTGTGTCACACATGTAATCATTACAGTATATTATTACTGTATACCTTTTACAAGGATGCCACAGCAGATATCCTAGATGTGGCAACTCTTCTACCCACTTACAGATCCTCTGCATCAAACAGGATAATCTGTATCAAATGTGTGGGCTAATCATTTCATGTCAGAGCTCATTAGGAGATATACTGTATGAATTCTATTAACTTTATATTGTGGTTGTGAGTGGGAAAGCTATTAAATGGGATTGCAACTAATTTATTATTGGGTCAAATAAGGTATAGTATTTTCATCAGCCAATTAACCTAGTAATATATTTATAGACTGTGAGAGGAATTCAGAATTCCTGGAGAATAAACACAGAAATGTTGGAAGAACATTAAGATAGGACCCTAGCTGGATTGAAATGAGAAGTGCCAGTGCTGTACGGCACCAGTGCTAATCACTGTTCCACCGTCCATCCCATAATCAGTGTATTTGAAAAACGAAGGTGGGGCAATTCCATAAAAAGATCGTCATACTTTTACCAAATGTATTTAGATGTATCCCTGAGGTGCAATAAAAGATGGTTATTCTGGAAGCTGATTATATCAGTTTTGGGTAGCCACACATATAACATGTCTCATGAATGGTGATTCCGTTACTGACTTTGAAAGTAGGCTGTTTTTAAGTGAAGTAAGGATAACAAGATAGCACTTAAGCTGTTTGTGATTTGTTCACATTAGTGGTGGCAGTTGTATGATGAATAATCACTGTAAAAAGGTGATTCAGTTTCTAGTGGAATTGCCTGGTGTCAGAAGGTGCCTAATACTATCTAAAGCACATGTCTTCAATATGTGGCCCTCCAGCTGCTGTGGAATTACACATCCCACCCCAGCATGCCCTACTTCAGTTTTAGCATGCCTTAACAGCAAAACTGTGGCAGGGCATTCTGGGATGTGTAGTTCCACAGCAGCTGGCGGACCACAAGTTGAAGACCCATGATCTAAAGCAATAGTCATGCTCATTGGCTACTGACTATGACCACTTAAATATGTCAGGTTCCACCATGATGCTGGCACCTACCATGGTGAAGTGCTACATTCCCTAGTACATATTAATTTGGTCGTACCTGCTGACATATTGTTTTTTCCCTCAACATGAGTCAATTTTCACAATATTTGCCATGGGCCCTTTATATTTCTAATTCATCTCTCAGCGGGAGGCATTCAATTTACCGGTTGTCGGGATCCTGGCTGTCAGGAGACCAACACCGGAATCCTGACACCCAGTGAAATACCAGCGGTTGGGATTTCGACCGAAATCCCCACTTAGGTGGTATGGACCACCACCCGAGGGGGAATAGAGCCCTGTGGCGACGGAAGCGTGGTGAGCGCAGGGAGCTCGCAAAGAGAAAACGCTGCGCTCGCCGGCGGTATTCCGGCTGTCAAGATCCCTGCGTCGGTCTACTGACTGCCAGGATCCCAACAGCCGGGATATCATACTGAATCCCTCTCAGCATATGCATGCATATGGAGCAAGAATGCCACAATCATTACTATCAACACCAAAACACGGACACTGATTTATGAACGAGTTTTATCATAGGCAACGAGTGCTTACAAAATGACAGTTCAGAGCTGATTGGCTGGAGTACCATTTATCATACACAATTAGCTGCATATGATCAAACTCATTGATAAATCAGGCGGGCCCATGGTCTGACCTTGTATGATAACAACCGTGACTCTCCTCTCCAGGCACAAATAGCCGTAAGTGCAAAGTATTTACAACTCCAGTATTTCTAAAATGTCGGGAAACAAATCCCGATATTTAAAAGCAAAATGCTTGTACTAGCAAGGCCGAACCATGTAAATGCATTGCCCTTTTGAATATCGCGCATAAACAGGATCAGAAGTGCTGGGTCTTACAACCCGACACTTCCTAAACAAAACCCCTAACTGTGGATTCAAGTTATGTTCATGAGCAGTGTATTAAATTTGCACCAATATCCACCTTTTACTTTTACACCACACAAACACAATTTGCACAGATTTGAATGTGTCTGCTTTCTTCCCCAGTTCCTGATACATTCTTATATATTTCTAAGGAAGTTGCAGTGGAGATCTCTCACCTCATACATAATCCTATTCCACATTGGATGCATTCATAAACTTTCTGTGACCCAAGTACTTATAATTGTATTTCCTATTTATGAATCACCTAGAGCTGGATTTCTATTTGCTATCCAGCATTCTAGTGATCTTTTCTTGACTGCAGATAATAATAAGCAAAGATAGCGGCAAGAAATAATCAGTTCTTGAAGTCACACTGCCACCTAGTGACAAGAGAGTTATTCCAGTCATTAAATCATTCCTATTAGAGTCACACACACTTCTGTTAATACATTTTAGAGATATACTGTAACTGTATACTCCCTAGTCACCAAGCCAATTATTTACTTTGCTGTGATAATGCCAATCACTTTCAAAAACTCCTCAAGTGTGTAAAGTACAAATTAAGGGAGGTTGAGACACAGTATAAAGATTATCCATTTAGGATTTTCATGAGAGACAGGTCAACCCCATGACATATTCAACCATTTATTAATCTCCATGTCAGTCAGTGTTTTATCAGTCAATATTTGTCTGTGCCTTACCTGATAATCTATAGAAGACCACTGGACTTTAGCTTGATGCCCAGAACTGTCAGTTCCTATCTTCATTTACAGCTGGGAGATCCCTGAACATTAAATAGAAATGAACATTGTCTGATCCTGTGCTGATAATCTGCAGCCTGGGGATTACTGGACATTAGAAAAAGCCCTGTAATGTCTGATAGTGTTCTAACAATCTGCAAGGGGGCAAACACTGCAGAAGTGAAAGGATTTGTACATCTGATACTCCCCTCAGGGCTCATCAAAGTTTCTGACCCAGGTAGGGTGAGTACAAAGAGGAGGGTTTTTGATCCTGTACCGACCTAGATTCAAAATACAAAAGTGATAATGTAAACCAGAGATGGACAATATCGTTTAGGCAATTCCTATCCGTCCGTATGGCGGTGCGCCCAGAGTCAAAAATGGGGGAAAAAACAATGTATACGTAAAGAGAAAAGTATGACTCTTGTTTGGGCGCACTCTTCAGTTAACTAGATGTAAAGAAATAGTATCTAAAAATTGATTCAATCTTTATTTCAACTTTCTAAAATGCACTAAGAAGCAGAACAAACTAAAAGGTGTTGGGACAAGTATAGATGTCCCTGCTGGAGAGAGAGATCTCCCAGGATGGGAATAAAAATGTTCAGATCTCAATTATGCCTGGATAACAGCATATCGGAAGATGGCTACATGTTAAGCTACTTCCGTTTGCTCAAGATCTGTACAAACTGTGTTTGTATTGATGCAGCCCTAAGAAGGGTTAATTCGTGAGTGGGAGAACCCAAACACTGAATGACAATTCTATTAGGCGCCACTGTTGTATTGATGTAGCCCTAAATTGGGTTAATTCGTGCGTGGGAGGACCCAAACATTGAATAACAGTTC
Source organism: Pseudophryne corroboree (assembly GCF_028390025.1). NCBI lineage: Eukaryota > Metazoa > Chordata > Amphibia > Anura > Myobatrachidae > Pseudophryne > Pseudophryne corroboree. The sequence continues at coordinate 423,174,904 of NC_086446.1, read as the reverse complement.
TCTTGAGCACCACTGTCTGGGTGAGAGGAGAAAGAGTAAAGAAGGAGGAGAATTAGGTGTAAGTGGTGATACTGCTGTTGGTGTGGTTTTCACAGGAAAAGGAGTCTTCCTACTTCACTGGGTATTCCCTAGTGGTCGCCCATCTAGGTACTAACTCAGCCCACCTAGGTTTAGCTTCCAAGATCGGACGAGATTGGGCGTGAACGTAGGGGTATGGTCGTAGGAATGTAATCCTATGGCACCAATGAGAGTGCACCGAAAAGGAGGATTGATTCCTCCTGGGAAACGGAATGCTAAGAATGCATAAGGAAGGAGAAAGATGAGGGCTAGATGAGTAGGTGTGAATCTGCTGTCCACGTTAGACTGGAGAGACGTGTCCCCTGGGGGACACGTACCCCAGAATCATGGATGAGAGTTCACAGAAGGAAGAAAAGTGGGAAAAATTTGGAGAATGAGGACAAGTGGTTATCACAGGGCCGTAATGTTGGATTGAGTCCCTTTGGGTCACCTCTATTATTGGAAAATATCGGATCCAGGTTAAACAAATGATAATAACAATGTAATTAATGTCCGCAACAAATTCACAGGAAGAATAATGCTGTTGAATCAAGGTAATGCAAGTTGCATATCAGATCACTAGATATGTCTGATACCTCTGTTACATGCAGATTTCAACAATATCTAATGGACGAGGTTCTATCTAGTGCACCGTGCCTAGGCAGACACTGGTGATATTATCCGGAAGTCGTCTATGGACAAAAATGTGTGTGTATATCATATAAACCCATATATGAGGCGGAGTGACTATCACCTATGCGAACATCGTTTTGGTGATATGTCCCCAAAGAAAAAAGACATGATACATACAGTTTGTAAAACACTTTGGCAGGCTATAAGGCGGGATTACATAACATCTGTTAAATATTTTAAATGCAAGAGACAAATATGTTTCTGTAACGAGAGTGGGCAAAAAATAACCGTGGATATATTAAGCTCGTTCACTGAAAAATATATCAGAGAATCTATCAAAGACTCTTCCAATAACCAACATATAGCATTTTTTTGCTGGAATGGAGAGACTGAGCTGTCACAGATAAGTAATGGATGTCGTTCATTCAATTCGTAAGTGATCAGGGTGCCCGTAACAGGGGCTGGGTGATCAAAGAAGCCCTGCCCCTGTCACAGGGTTAGATCACAATGTACCTAACTGGCAGTTACATATACATGCAATACAATTTGGCTGGAGCCACCAGCAATATAGATAATTTCTAATATGAACAAGGTATGAACTTTTTAAGTTAGGACAGGTACAATAAAATATTAAATAAGTATCTAATATCACCCAATCGGTTGTCAAATCGGTAAGGTGCCCATAAGGAACAGATGTAAGGTAGGTAGAGTGCCCGCTAGGAAAACGCGTTTCACCCGGTTCCGGGCTTGTTCACTTCCATTCTGAGCTGCTTCCTAGTTGTGACAGAACTGAGTATTAAAGCCCCTGAAGGTTATTGTCAGCCAATGGCTGACCATGAGGGTGGGGTAAGAATAAACTTGGTCCAATTAAATGCCTATACGCATTATGCATGATACTAATATGCTAATTTTATAAATAGAAAGGGCGGAAGTGTGACTTCACACTTCCGCCCTGGTGATTGATCAAAGTATGGCCTAGGGAGGGATATAAACCTGTGTTATGATAAACGAGCTAAAACCATTTTGGGGAGGGTGAGAATTAATCCTGCCCTGAGTAGTATCACCTTTAAATGTGAGATCGCGGACATCCGTGTAACTCCGGTCAGCCTAAGCGGGCGGAAGCTGTCATCTGTACTTCCGCCCGTGCTTGGATCACGGATGTAAACGAGACGCCAGTCAGACTTTTCGGGCGGAAGCTGTGATCTCTACTTCCGCCCGCACGGCATTGTGACGTTGCTAGGATACACGCATTGGGAGGCCTATCAGCCAATGGGAGAAGGAGTGTGTGACCTGCCCCTCCCCCGTGACGTATGACAACTGCTTCCACGGATCTGGGTGCAGTGTCTAGCATGGGATTAACTAACTAACTAACCGGATAGATGTATCTACTCTCCCCAGACACTCGTTTTTATTCATTTCATCCATTTGCTGAGGGACTATATCCAATCAGCAGTCACCATCAATTAGCAAGATGGTCCACTGTCCGATGGTCCGAGATATCAGACGGTCTGACTTTTTACCCCCATGCTAGACACTGCACCCAGATCATGTTGACCTTTTTGACCTGTCGATCTAGAACATGTTGACCTAAAGACCCTGTCGACCTAGAAACCCTGTCAACCTAGTTGCTGTCGACCAATAATGGTCAACATAGACATTGTTGACCTAAATGTGGTCAACCTAGAGAATGGATACCCTTTCAGATAGGCCATGTATCTTTATGGGTTTGAGAATCGGAAAAAAACAAACAAAACTGTAACCATTGGGAGATATACGGTATCAGAGAATATTGGTCTAAAAAGTTTACACTCACACTGTACAGCTATGAGAGTTCTCACTTCAAATAATTCTGCAGTACTGCAAGATGTAAACAGACTTTCTCTTCTTCCACCAATAAACATTTTGTTATGCTGGTGTGAGGATGCCTGTAAGGTTTTACCACATGTAAAACTACATAGTAGTAGGGTGACAATAAACCATCAGCCTTTATTACAGAACACCTATCTGCAAGTGGAGCCATCGCAAGGAAGCAAATAAAACATAGGTTATTGAAAAATCATTTTTAAACTACATTTATGGCTTGGAATGTTTTGTGAACTGACTAGAGAAATAAAGCTACGCAGTATTACTTGCTAGCAGGCTGTTACAAGAAAGGGTATATACAAAATGATTAATAATTCATATTATTGCATAGAACACATTGTGAAAGAACCCAAGAGAAGGAAAATAATGGATTATTTCTTTGTGTGCAACAAAAACAAAACAAATTACAACTCAGTGAAGATCGTCAGCCACACCAACTGGATGCCCTGGTAACCCTAATCCACAAGGGTAAACATAGATATGTTATTTCTGTTCATAGCGAGCATGGCCCTCGCTGGCTGTGTCGCCCATCGGACATGAGTGCACAGCCGGGGGCTGATGACGCGTGGGACAATATCATGAACGGTGTGTCAGTATCGGCCACATCGGCCACTTTATTGTCCAGTGTGTACCCAGCATACAATTTGTATTCACATTAAACAATGTTGCTTATGCGAACCAGGGCTGAGCTGAGGCATACCTCCCAACTTTCTGAATTCCTAATGAGGGACATGCCACGCCGAAGGTGCGACCGTGGCTGGAAAAGGGGTGGGGCCTCATGTTAGTGGGCAGGACCTCGGGTGATGGGGGTGGGGGCAATGCGCCATGATCCCGTTTTTTGCTATTTTGGGGGCGTGCCAAGCACTCCTTAAGTAGCTGGGCAGCCCCTTCCTCTCCTCCCCACACTGTTCAGATGCCATGCACACGGCATCTATTCGGAGATCACCGGCTGTTTTGCAAAGCAGAGCAGCGGTGATCACTGGTTCCCCCAACTCCACCCCCCCCCCCCCCCGCCCGCAGGACACTGCGACCCGCGGGAGGGACAGTGGGACAGTGTCCGAATAGCGGGACTGTCCCGCTGAAATCGGGACAGTTGGGAGGTATGGCTGAGGACTATGGGAGGGATGGGGCTGGTGTTTCTGCCTAGATTGTGGAGATGTATGAAACTTTGGAGAGAGATAAAGTGAAGAAAGATACTTACCAATAAACACAACCTGTAAAATGATAGAAACTGATTGGTCGGTACATTATTATCTCTCTCCTCTTTATCTCTCCAAGGTTTGATACATCTCATCCACAGAGCAACTGGTGTTGAGGTTTACTGATTCTCCAGGGGGAATTTTGGATTCACAGAATTGTTGGCAAATCATGAGCAATTTGTGATTTCATTTGCTGCAGATCTCTGAAATTCAGATGGATTTGAAACAGTACAGAATTGATTTGTCCATCTCTATTTCTTGAAGTCAAAGCATACCGTCAGTATGGATGGTGTAATGGTTAGCATTACTACCTCACAGCACTGAGGTCATGGGTTCAATTCGCCCTGTACTTGCGTGGGTTTCCTCCAGGTACTCTAGTTTCCTCCCACAATTCAAAAATATACCAAATTAACCCTTGCGCGAAGATCCACTGGGGCAGGGACTGATGTAAATGGCCAAATATTCTCTGTAAAGTGCTGCGGAATATGTGTGTGCTATATAAATAACTGGTAATAAATAAGTATACTCTATGTGAATTTTCCATCTACATTTCTGTACGTGCGGAGTCCTGATGTATAGCTGCATACTAGCAGAGTGTGCCCTATGGGGGTTGTTCAGAGTTGTTAGCAAACCAAAAAGGTTAGAAATTGGGCAAAACCATGTTGCACTCCAGTTGGGGCAGATGTAACATGTGCAGAGACATTTAGATTTCGGTGGGTTATATTTGTTTCTGCGCATGGTAAATACTGGCTGCTTTATTTTTACACTGCAATTTAGTTTGAACACACCCCACCCAATCTAAGCCAGACAGTATTTACCATGCACAGAAACAATATAACCCATCTAAATCTCTCTGCACGTGTTACATCTGCCCCACCTGCAGTGCAACATTGTTTTGCCCAATTGCTAACTTTTGTGGTTTGCGAACAACTCTGAATAACCCCCAATGTCCAGCCATAGTCCCACAGCCTTTAAGAAAATCAGTCCTAAGTAGGCTACAGATTTACTCAGAAAAGAGGAAGTATTATTTGACAAAATAACTTTTTAATTAACATACACTAATGACCCTCTGAGATTTTTAAACAAATATGATTTGTAGCTGTAGAACATGTCTCTACTTTCTTAAATGCAAAATGTAATTATCTCTATCTAAGAGTACAGCTGATATGCTATCAGGGGAATAAGTGATTTAAAAATTTCATGAGCAGAACCCTCTCTATTATTTTGTACTTCTTAAATTATTTATGTTGTTATTTTTACATTTTCTTCAATAGAGTTGGGTGTGATGAAAAGTATCACTCTGTTAAAACTTCATTATTCATATTTTGCTTGTAAGACAGTGTTCCCCATTGTACAGTACATACCATGTACACAAATGTCTTATCTTCCATTTTAGAAGTATGAAAGGTGCTTGTACTATGGATCTCTGATTATCGCATGAAATACAGTAGAGGGCCTGTACAAATGAACGTCAGGCAATGCACAATCTAGAGCAGGGATTTATTTTTAAAAATGGTTCATTCTCCATATTCTATTTTATTGGCCCCATTTGTAGATTCCCTTCATCTGATAAACTTGTATTGATCTATATTTTTATATGTGGTTAAGAATTAGATGTTCTGCCTCTTTATCAGAATCTGCTTGGTTTTTACAGGATGACAGGCAGTTGTTAGTGCAAAATCCATAATATCATTTAAAATTGACCAGAAAAAACTCTGCTTTATGCCACCAGGCTTGGGGTTTTATATAGTCACAAAGCACTTATCAATATTTAATGGAATTATCCATGAAAAATAGATAAATAATATCACTATAGTAATATTACTTGAGAAGAAATTATATTGGGAATATAATTGAATATAATATATACTGTAATGCATTATCCATAGTGTATGGCAAAGTTTTTGCAGATGCAGGATACATTAAGGCTTATTCTACAGGAGGGCACCACATGCAGGGGCATTTTAATACATAGCTGGGCCTGTGTGCAAGGTGCACTGGTGACCCCTTACTCCTTAACCAAACAGCATAACTCACTGTGGACTCAGAAGATGCTATTAATGACCCTCGGGTTGTCAAGACACTGTCACTGTACAGTGGGGTCTATTTACTTAGCTTTGGATGGACATAAATTGGACGGAGATAAAGTTCCAGCCAATCAGCTCCTAACTGCCATGTTACAGGCTGTGTTTGAAAAATGGTAGTTAGGAGCTGATTGGGACTTTGGTGGACATTTACTAAGCAGTGATAAGAGCGGAGAAGTGAGCCAGTGGAGAAGTTGCCCATGGCAACCAATCAGCACTGAAGTAACATCTATAATTTGCATACTATAAAATTATACAGAGCTGCTGATTGGTTGATTGGGTAACTTCTCCACTGGCTTACTTCTCTGCTCTTATCACTGCTTAGTAAATGTCCCCCTTTAACTCCATCCACTTTACCTCTGTCCATGGCTTAGTAAATAGACCCGACATGTCACAGTCACTGTCTGAGCGGCTGAAGTGTGGGACTAGGTGTAGATATGTAACAACAAAATCAGGACGACACTTGCAGCATCAGTCTATTACAGGTCTTTACTCAGCATGAGTCAGACACCAAGTGGAAGTAACAGGAGACAAACAGGAAGTGAGTCACCTCGGCATGACATCATGTCCCATGATGCACAGCATGCATTTACACTGGGGCTGTCACTTTGTCACTGCTTTCTGCTCTAGTGACTAGTCTGTGAGTGGCCTGGAGGACTGGGAGGGAGTGGGACTCCGGATACCTGCTGTGCTGCCAACACTAGTAAGTGCCTGAGCTGGCCCTGCCTGCACTCTGCTCTGATTGCCAAACTGAGACGACTGTTGAGTGGAGAAGACTTAGGGGTAGATGTACTAAAGAGTGAAAAGAGTAAAGAAGTGAGCCTGCAAAGAAGTTGCCCATGGCAACCAATCAGCTGCTCTGTATAAATATATAATATGCAGATTTAAAATGTTACTTCAGTGCTGATTGGTTGCCGTGGGCAACTTCTCCACTGGCACACTTCATTCTTTTCACTGCTTAGTACATCTCCCCCTTAAACTGTCAGTAATAGAAGCTGCCTGAGCCTACCTGTGTATGCTGCAGCTGCTGCAGAGGACTAGTGCTGTTGTTCTTCAATATTTCTGGAGTGGGCTCTACATGGAGGATGGTGAGTTAATTGAAAGTGTGGAGCTGGGCTGGCCTGAGGGGTGGGGCCTGGGTTTGCATGAAAGTTATTTTATTCCTGTGGGAGGTTGAGGGTGGAGGGGTGGTGTAAAAGTTTACATTTTTCCTGTGGGGCTGGGCCATCAACTCAATCCCAGGTATCCTGGGAATCAAGGGATTGTGATTTTTCAATCCTGAATCCAGGCTTCCCTACTCAGCATAAAGGTAAAAAAAAGGGTATCACACATTTACCAAATGGCCTCCTCCTACTCCCCTGCTGGGACGGCCTCCTGGTTCAGTAGTGATTCAATTTTTATAACCACCCCAGACCTGTACTCTTTATGGAACTTACTAAAGAAGCACAGTTGTCCCTCCTCTACTATCCTCCCTACCCTCAAATTCCTTCTACACATTTGGACTCTAACTTGTCTGTTACCTCCCCTATATCCTCACTACTATATGGAACAATCCTGATTTTCTGCCAGGTTTGCATGCTGCTTGTTAGATGCCTTGGGCAGCAGTGTCCCTTGAATTCCCTGCTGCCGTTAGCTCACATGGACTCTGGATTCCCCTCTCAGCTTTACAGGAGAAATCCTCTGCCCAACCCCTCAGCTCCATTAAATGTTTCCAAATTAGACACCTTCTAAGCCCCCTCCCGCAGGTTTCACTCCTCTGTGACCTCTCCCTGATCGCAACCCTCATGAGTCCTCCTGGAAGGTGTATTTTGCCCCCTGCCCAATGAAGAGATATGGGATGACATGAGACTGGCAGTTGCTAAGTCTTCTATATCCACTCGCCTTAAGCTGTATTACTGCTGGTACTATACCCCAGTGCGGCTCTCCAAAATGCTTCCTTCCGCCTCGCCCCTCTGCTAGAAACACTGAGGCCTCTAAGGTACTCTCGCTCAAGTATTGTGGTCCTGTCCCATACTTGTATATTTTTGGACCTCTGTTCATATCTTCCTGTCTAACTTACTGAAAACCCCAGTTCCGAAAGATCCGTGGATCTTTCTCCTAGGCTACCCCCCTCCTAGTCTCTCCAAATCTCCATGAAACTGCTGTCCCACATCCTCATTCCAGCTAAGTGCCTGAATGCCTGTAACTAGAAGAACCCCCTTCCACCTTCTCTCTCTGCCCTGAAATTGCAAATCTAGCAAATAGCAGAGATGGAAAATATTACTTATTATCTCCATTACAGAGATCACATGTTCACCCAGGTACAGTATTGACCACTTGGCTCTATTCTGAAGGCACGCCTTCATCTCTGCTTTCTGCACCCACACCCTCTGATTGACCATGCGTGATGGGATCATATGCCTCTGTTGGTATTCTTTTTCCTTATGATTTTCTGATTGCAGCCTTTCTGGGAATGCTTAGAGGTTTCCCTAAAGTGAAACTGTAGCCCAATATTCAGGGATATTTTGTGAGAAAAAATATTCAATTACTTGCAGGAAACACAACAGTATTCAAGCATATCTATGTTCTGAATTCCTAATACTGCTCTAAAAATCCATACATATAGGATAAAAGGGCTAGAATTTTTCTAAAGTATTTGCCCATTTATTACCAACAGGTTAGCGAATATTCCTTGGGTCACAGTGCAGAATCTTGTTCCAGCGTGTTATGCCTGTGTCCTCAGGCATCCCTGTGGGTTCTGTCTATGCCCACCTTATCTCTCTTATGTGTAGGTAGCAGTCACTGCTTGTGTACTCCTATGGCTTGGTTACACTAGTTGCTGATTCAATCCTTATGGCCATGCCAGCATTCATTTATAAAATATATGTGTTGGTTATACTTCTACCTTAAAGTAATGCATTAATTATTCATTTTAAAATAAGACCTTTCATTTTACATGAAATGGTTGGTTTAAACTCTAACCTATAATAGGAACATGCAAGACTGAAAATGATAATATTGCTGGCATATCATTTTGAGTCAGGGAAATTTGATTTAAGTAATTTTCTGTGCGCTGATGCTCTCCAGCATTATAATACTGGTATATCCATCTAGGGACACAAATATCTGGCCTTGTCAGGCACAACAAACATCACATTTATATTTCTCTGTAACAATATTACATCTTTATTAGGTAACAAAATATGGATCCCATCTGACTAGGATATGAAATGATAGTGAGAAATAAAATTAGCGCTGATAGCATCACTGTACTGTGTAATAGTCGTTCTGTTATACTCACAGATCATCTAACACAATGCAATTATTGTCAAGACTGAGCTTTCTAATTTTTCTTTAATGAAACATAAAAACCTGTCAGATTCAAGTAGCCTATGTGGTCAAGAACTCAAGAGGAACACAGAGGTCATATAATCATTAAGAAAGGGCAAAAAACATTAGTGCATAACAAGATAATATTACTTTCTCCTTTCCACCTGATAAATCTGAATATAGGTTTACACTTGAAATGCCATGGTTACAACCTAAATCTCAGTGCTGTGTTGCTGGCCTCACTCAGCCCATTAATGTCACAAGCCACTAAACTCTGAATTAAAGTTTATCTAATATGAAAAGCATATACATCCTCATTGCTTTGTTACATTGCTTACCCGCCTATAAGTCACCTGAAATAGTGACTCCTAGATTCCTTTCCTCCTCAGTAGTTTCCAGTATAGTGCCATTAATACTATATTTAGCCTTTGGATTTTTGAGACACCAGTGCATGATTTTACATTTCTTGGCATTAAACTGTAATTGTCATGCTGTTGACCATTACTTTAGTCTCCCTAGATCATCAAACATTTGTTTTATCCCTCCTGGTCTACCCTGTTGCATACCTTTGTGTCATCTGCAAAAATGCATACTTTATCGTCAATACCATTTGCAATGTCACCAATGCAGATATTAAAAAGCAATGGTCCAAGTACAGTTCCCTGAGGTATTCCACTGGTAACATTTCCCTCCTGTGAATGCTCTTCATTTACTACAACTCTCTGTTTTCTATCCTGCAACCAAGATCATGTCCATTCAACCATTTTAGGATCCAATCCCATGCTTTTGAGTTTATTTAGCAGTCTGCGATGTGGGACAGTGTCAAAAGCCTTACTAAAGGCTAGATAAGCTATATCTAAGGACTCCCCTTCATCTATTACTTGAGTCATCCAGTCAAAAAAGTCAATAAGGTTTGATTGATATCATTTCACCCCAGTAAATCCATGCTGTTTGGGATCCTGTAAATTGCTGGATTTAAGATACTCTACAACTTTTCCTTTTAAGAGTGTTTCCATCTATTTCCCTACTACTGATGTAAGGCTCACTGGTCGGTAGTTATTTGTGTTTACTTGCTTCCACTTTTGTGCAGTGGTCTTATGTTCACTCTTTTCCAGTCCTATATATATATATATATATATATATATATATATATATATAATACATACTTTAAAATGGTCCGGAATTGGGTGGAACTGTGTTCTGGCAGTCGTAAATGGAGGCGGAACTGTTCGCCCACCTTGCCCGCCCACAGCAGCATCTAGTGAGCAGTAAGCACTGATAGTAAGGATCATAGACTGCCCTGCAGGCTTGTGTATGGTGTTTGCCCTGCCTCCATCTGCTCATTACATCACAGGAAGCTGCGGCTATCTGTTTAAGAATGTAATTTACACTGTCCACAAGGAGTCGTCACACTTGGCGTGCTTTTCCATCTCCGCCCTCACGCGCACCTTGTCCAACCACCACTAAGTACAAGCAGCTGCAGTGCTGTCAGATAATGAAGGTATCTGTAACACCCTGGGGTTGGTGGAATTGTATAAGTGGTTGAGAGAGGTATCACAGGTGTTGGGTGGCTATGTGACAGACCTTTCCCCTGAAATGTTTTTCCCCATACCTTGTCCTGTAGTACTGTGTTCAGAGAGGTAGGATAGATTGATACAAAATAGGAGTGAGTCAGCAATTCAACAAGATGTCTTTTTATTGAGCTGCAATGAACTCTGGATTGAAGATGATGATTGGTTTATTAGCATCAAATTTAAATAAAAAAAAGAAATTTGGGCATAAAGGATGAGCAAAGAGAAGACAATTGGGTACAGTTCACTCCACAAAGGAACATTCAATATGCAAAAGACAATTATGTAAGAAAAAAGTTAGATAATCCTCAAAATATGCGCATTAGCAGCCATAATTAGCACATTCCAATCTGAGAGGGTAACAACACACCCTTACAATTTATGCAGCAAGAAAAGGTTTGGACTGGATCACACAAAGTTTTAAATACAAAATCATATATATATAGTATATATACGGTTTGGGCTCAATAGGAGCCTTTCTTAAGACATGTGGCATTGTGAAGTTTCCAACTTTTGTGACAACTTTGAGGTAATATCATCTGCTTCCTTCATTTTGGTCCGGATTCCATTTTGTTAGAAGAAATGACTCATTTACCACTTTTACTTTTTTTTTTTTAAATACGTTTCTGTGGAAAGGAATTTTTTTATGTTCGTATGTTTTTTATCCCAACTATAGGACCATTGTTGTATAATACATTTTTATAAACGCATTTAGATTACATCCCTTTTTTTTAGTCTTATTGCATGATTCATGACCAATGAATGTGGCAGAATATACAGATACATATCGGATGTAAAGATACCCGGATGTGTCTACATATGTATTATATACAGCGAGTGTGGTATGCATATACCAAAATACTTTGTATGTGCACTTATATTTAACGAGACCTTTATGCACCTCTACTGACTATCACTCAAGTCAGTTGGGGTATGCTCTACTTCTTTCGATTCTTGTGAGTGACTGTGATACACCATTCGGTGACCAAGACAGATACCTTTCTATAATCAAAACAACGTGACTCACTGTGGGGTAAATTTACTAAGATGGGAGTTCTATTTGAGATGGGATGTTGCCCATAGCAACCAATCAGATTCCAGGTATTATTTTCTAGAAGGTGCTAGATAACTGAGAAGCAGAATCTGATTGGTTGCTATGGGCAACATCCCATCTTAAATAGAACTCCCATCTTAGTAAATTTACCCCTGTGAGTTTGGTACACTTTCTCTATCAATAAGAAAATGATTACTGGAGGGGTACACACAGCTATGAACTGTTACCTGTGAAATAACAATACTACACATTGTATTTTTATATATTTTTTATTTTATACAAACACGTCTGAAATAGACTAAAATAAAGATTCCCACTGACCATCAACACATCAGAAGAATAGGAACGTATTGTATATTTAATTCATGTTCTACTATGCAAAAGACAATTAGTTTGAATCATAAAAAAATGGCAGAATATCATTGCAATCACAGTTGAACATATTAATAAGAATCACAAATATTGGCATGAGATAATTGAAATCACTTTCTATAATGTGGTGATGAGAAGAGTAATGGAAAACACATTTAGCAATAGCAAACACTAACTTTCTAGCTTTCCCTAGCGAAGGAATGACAATCTTCACAGGCTATAAACTTTGGAGCTCTAGTATACTTCTGCAGTGCCACAATGGGGTTAATGTACTAAGATGGGATGTTGCCCATAGCAACCAAACAGATTCCAGGTATTATGGGGGTAATTCCAAGTTGATCGCAGCAGGATTTTTGATAGCAATTGGACAAAACCATGTGCACTGCAGGGGAAGCAGATATAACATGTGCAGAAAGAGTTAGATTTGGGTGGGTTATTTTATTTCTGTGCAGGGTAAATACTGGCTGCTTTATTTTTACACTGCAAATTAGATTGCAGATTGAGCACACCCCACCCAAATCTAACTCTCTCTGCACATGTTATATCTGCCTCCCCTGCAGTGCACATGGTTTTGCCCAATTGCTAACAAAAATCCTGCTGCGATCAACTTGGAATTACCCCCTATGTTGTAGAAGTTGCTAGATAAATGAGAAGTATAATCTGATTGGTTTCTATGGGCAACATCCCATCTTAAATAGATCGCCCATCTGAGTAAATTGACCCCAGTGTGTCAGTGGGGAATTGGCACACAGATGTATGGGGAAATCCTGGGTGGTAATAGAGACAAATGTTCACAGTTCTATCCAAAATGTATGTAACTAGCAAAGGGATGGTAGTGTCTCTTGACAGATTCAACTAAACAATCAGGGTCTTTTCAGTGGAACAAACTCTGTCTCTTTCCTGTTTACAGGGCTTTACTTAAACTTGCCACCAACTCAGTCTTTCAGAATGAATGTCTGCATTGCACTTGTAACACAACTCAGTCTTAAATATTCTCACAGTCTCAATGTGGGAGGGGCAGAGGGTTGCCTTAATAACCTCTTTGCAGGGTTCAGCTTGTGGAATGTGGTATTGTGGTGATTAGGTTATGAAATGTGGCGCCATGCCACCCGCGCACTTTAACTGCACAGCTGCTGATAATGGTTTCTTAAACTGGGTATCAAACTTGCCCGGGCCTTGGTTACTTTGTCACTCATGTACTCATTCAGACCCTTTTACATGGTGGTTTCACATGCTGGACCAGTCCTTAACCATGTCAAAGTCAGAAAAATATCTCTATGCACGTTGCCATATTTGCACCGCACACTGGTCCGCGCTGCGCATGCGTACGCTCTCCCGTGAAGGCGCATACCCGCAATAGCGTGCACTCGCAGGCGCGGTATGCGTATTTACGGTAGAGTTTATGTAGTCGTAGCGTGCGACTCATTCGTTACATATTTTCATAATTAATGTAGTTTATAGATCATGATCCCTTTAATGATTTCTGAAAGTTTGGTTAATATAGAATGTCCCTGAGCTGAGGAATCCCTCTCTGCATCGTACGAAGGGTCTAACAGGAATCATACAGCAGTGTTTGGTACCCATCGGGAGAGTATTTAATCAGCAATATTCCGGTGTTGGTTTGGAGTGTATTAATCGCTCGTGCGAATAGTTATGGACATAAGAAGTTTATGTCCATTTCTATTATTTACTCATACTCAGGTATGCGGCGGGAAACCTAGTTCCCCACCCACCTGAGCTGTTTGAAATCGTCACAGCCCACCTGTATGAATCAACCTATGACCTTTTGTTATGATGCAGGGCCGAATTCCGACGTCCAATGGACAATGGGATTGTAGGGACTGTAGGATTGCATTGTGTGTGGGGCATAAATAGGCAGGCCGACCACATCCAGCTCTCACTCTTCAACGGTTCTCATTGCTGAAAATCGGGTGCTGGATGTCCAGGCGCATGCGATCGTTTCCCCTTGTGCGTAAGTTTCTCTCCGTAATCATTGTCTTACTGTGAGCCAATTTCTCTCATCTCTCTCCACTTCTCTCTCTCTCCCTCTTTCTCGTTTCTCTCACATCTCCCCTAGACTAGTATTGAATTGTATTAGATAGTATTGTATTTTGGTTAGGAAGTCTCAGTTATATTGTAGTGTATCATTTGTACTGTTATCCCCTTTTACAAGTATATTAGATATAATACAGTTAATAGGCTTTGGACCCTAAACCAGTATCTGTGTATTTCCTATAGTGTTAAGTGTTCACTTGAGCGTCGGTGACGCTCAAGCAGCTTTGTAGTTAGTCAGGTTACACAAGGTTGCACTTACACCCTGTACTCACATTAAGTTATTCTGTGTATTTCATTGGTATAAGGTTTAAACATTAAGGTATAGCGTTGTGAGCGTCTGCGCCGCTGGTGACCTCCTCGTGGTCTCGAGCGTATGCTACGCTATAGCGAATCATTACTCTAGTCATAACCAATAACGTGTCCTGTGATCACTGGGCCGTGAGCGAACGTGACGCTTGAGCGTCTCGCCTACGGCGGAGCGATCGTTACGCAAATAGCGTACCCTTACGGTACTTCTTAAGTAAGCAGCGTACAGTGTTCTTAGACTTCATAAAGGGTTGTTTATACGACAAAAGGAATTTAGCATTGTCAATTGGGGACTCGTCCGATCCTTCTCATATCTGCACTAGGTAGATCAGCAGACATTATCCCTCCAGCAAAGGGTGGGAGGTTGTCTCGCAGTGCTGACGGGATAAGCGTCTGCTTCGCTTAGATAAAGAGTGCTGAAGGAATCCGGGAACCGGAAGTAAGAACAAAAACGCTTGTGTCTTTTAAAACTGTTTATTTCTCTTCTGTCTTGCGTATACACGCACGCATACATATATCTGCATTTCTTTTTCAAATTTCGTATATCACTATTCCTGTTTGCCAATTTTTATAGTTGATAGAAAGTGCTAAAAGAGATTTGCTGTTATTTCATAGTAGAGGTAATAGTTAAAATATAGACCAACACACGGCTTGTCTGGGAGATAAGGCAGTCAGTGTGGTGTGCGGTAGATGATCAGGGATCATCCACATTGATAAAAATAGAAATTGTGTTACGGCGGATCTTTGTTTTGCGTACACGTGTCCCTAACAAAAGACTTGCGTACGCAATCCAAAGGCAGACGCACGCAGCGTACATTACGCAACGTAGCGTCTGGTTACGCCCACGTAGCTCGTCACGAAAAGTTGAATTAGCGCAAAGCGATAATTAGCGCAAAGGCGATAAGTAACGCACAGCGGTAGATAACGCGACGCGGTAAATAACGCAAATCTATTTTTGGAAAAATCTGAAATTTAGTTTAACAGATCCTGCTCCTAATTGGTAACACAGTTGGACTGAAGACAATTTCTGCGCAGAAATAGATATAGAAACAAAGTGTACATGTGTTGAGTGAGTGTGTTTTTATCACATAAGTTTATATAACTTAGAGGTTGAACCAAAAGGAAAGTCGGGTACTCGTCAAGGGACATACGTGTAAGTGACATATACGGTGGCTAGGGAGGCATCCTTGGTTAAATAATATTTGAGCACTAGAGTATAGCGGACCATAAGGTAACAGACCAGGAGGTCATTAACAAAAGGTAACAAGACCAGGAGGTCCTAAGGTAACAAGACCAGGAGGTCACAAGGTACTAAAAGGTCCGCTATAAAGGTACAAGAGGCACAACGCCTGGGGTGTTGGTGCAGAACCCATATAGGCCATAAGCTCTTGCTGAAGGAATCGCGGCCGGAAACATCGATTCCATTAATCTCTCAGTACATAACAGGTAGTGCTTATGTACTGAACGATTGGACCGCACGTAATTGTGTGCAGTAGTTAGTAATCTGACCTAATACCATTAGAGTAAAGTGGTTACAAACGCTATTTGTACATTCTGACGTGATTTGTGTAATTTTTTATTTTTAAAGGGAAGTTCGCTGGTCACTCAGGAACTATCTAACAACCCCAACTTTACTGGAAAGAGTAAGTGTCCTTCGGGTAACCCTCATATGTTCCAGTAAAATAAAGGTTCACAGGGGCCCTGGGTTGGGTACCGCAGCTCTGGTTACAGTGATTGCAGTACTGGCCAACGTGGGCGAGAAGTAAGTGGGGTACTTGATAAACCACCACCGCCGGCCTGCCCAGGACATCTTGGTTTGTTTGTAAGGGTTCGCTGAAAACCTTGAGATAAAGATCCAAGGAGGAATAAGCAACACCTGCAGATTATGGGGGCCATTTGTTCAGGTAGGGGGCGATCAACCTCGGTTCGGGTTGATTCAGGGAACCGGCCAGTCGGGTCGGCACGATATGTGATGTGTGAGAAATATGGAAATCACGCTGAAGTTTTATGTGATGAATGGGAGAGAATGACTGTACAAGACAGGGAGAAATTCCCAAGAATAGGTAGCTCCAGTCCAGAAGTGTTACAAAATTTAAGGAGGAGGATATGTCTCATTGAACCAACAAAGGGACGAAGTAAACATTATGATTATTTGCAGTTAGGGCAACAGGAAGGTGAATTACAAAGAGATTCAATTGACTTTTCTGAGAGGAGAGATAATGGCATCGGGGGAGGAGTTGATTGCGGAGAGAAAAGCACAAGGTTGAACAATAAAAACGCTCTTAGCAACTGTAGTATAGATTATAAGAATAAGTGTAATAACTGTAACAATGATTATTGTAATACTGTTGAATGTATAACTATTAACCTGTGCAAGTTGCACCCCATGTCAAACTTCCCTAAGGAATACAAACAAGAAAGTGAACCCAGAACGATGTCAGCACCTCTTCCAGCAACCATCACAAAAGCCATCCAGGTGGACGCGACCAAATTGGTAAAGGCAATAATCGAACCCCCTAACGGAGGGTCAGGTGAGGTCGTGTCCACAGGTACGTACAATGTTTCATATCACGCACAAACAGATGTACCCCAAAATGTAAGACCAACACCAGATGATGTAACTGAGCTCGATCTGGCCAGGGTGATCTCAGTCCCCAATGGGAAGACTGACGATCAGGGAATCATTCCCGTCAAGGACAGTGCAATGCGCTGTCTCTGGTCCCGGACCGAATTGAGATCAATTATGTCTGAATTTCCTGATCCTAGGAAAAATCTAGCCAAATGTCAAAGGTTTATTAAAGAACTAGGAAACGCCACAGAACCCACCAACAAAGAATGGCGGACAGTGCTGAGGGCATGTTTGCCCTCCAGGGTTGACCCTGAAAAATTCATTGCTGATTGTAAATTAAACACGGAGGTACCTTGTATGGAGGAACACAATCAGGAATGTATTAGGCAGATTAACCGACAGTTAGGAATATATTTCCCAGCTGCTGTCAAGTGGAATGACATTTTTTCCATAAGGCAAAACGAAAGGGAAAATGTTTCTAATTATTTCAATCGAGCACTGCAAATAATGGCTAGAAACACTGGGATCGCAGACATCAAGACAAATGCACAACATAAAGGAATAGCGGTTAAGGTATTGATGAATGGTTTAAAAGATGAATTAAAAACAAGGGTACAGACCACCAACCCAAACTGGAGAGATATCTCGGTGACCGCACTAAGAGAGGCCGTCATCAATCATGATCAGAATATCACCAGATACAGAGAGTCACAAAGAGATAAGTTAATGGCAGCAAATATACAGGCCCAAACCACAAGACCACCCCAACAAAAGCCCCACACCCCTGCGAGAAATCCAGATATGGAAGTCTGTTACAATTGTCATAAAAAGGGACACTTTGCAAGAGATTGTAGATCAAGAGAAAGACAACACCATAATCATAAAATCCAAGGAATCAGGGAAGTACAGGGGAAACGACTGATGATGATGAGCATCCGAGCGTTTGAGGAGGCATCAAATCAACCAAAACCTCAGGTCATTGACACGTGGAGGAAACCCAGGATTTGTTATCATTGTAGGAGAGAAGGGCATTATGCCAGCAACTGTAATAACCCACATAAAGTTAGACCCCCTAGACCAAGAAATGAGCAAAATTACAACACACACACCATTATAATCAGAGATCCGACAGGAAGAACTCAGGCCCACACTCATGGTATGTAGTCAGGAAAGGTGAACATTAGGAATGGAGGCAAGCCTGAGGTAACGGTTAATAAAGTGGGAGGTCATTCACTGAAGACACAGGAATGACCAGGTGAAAAGTTGTAAATGTATTTGTGAAAAATGTTTTTCTCTCTCTCTCTATCCCCATCTCTGACGAGTAGTGGTAAGAATTCACACATTGCATATCCACTTGGTCCTTGTAGAAGTCTACCAAACCCCAGCATGACCTCCGCCACAATGTATTTCTGGCCAGATACAGACAGTGGAGTAATGCAGGTGCTGGTGGGGAGGGACTGCTCAAGGAGACCAGTAGACACATAGATATGACAGCCTAATAAGTCTGACAATGTTTTTCTAATGCTAACAATGTTTTCTTAATGTTGACAATGTTTAAAAATGCTTTGTTTCTCTTATTTTATTTGTGGTTATTGTCGAGTTATGTAATGTATATATGCACATGAAGTGTTCTCTATCTCTTTTGTTTTTGTTTTTTTGTTGTCTCTCTCTCTTCCCACTCATGTTTCCATGGTTTAAAGATGGTATGTCACCCCTCAGTTGGACCAATGGTAATGCCAGATTTTTTTTCTCCTTACAGAAAGATCGCCGGTTAGGAAGGAATATGGCATCACCAGAATGTTCGTTTGGAAGACTGAGAGACAGCACCTTTGAGAGGACAGCAGAACAAGAAGAACAACAAGACGAGAGAACTTATTATCGTAACAAGTTCTCTCCCCCTCAAACTGTTTTCTTATACCCCCTTTACAAATTTCTTCTTTTCTCCTCCTGTAAGATGGACTTGCCCCAAGAGACTGTGATATGGATTTTCCCGTTAACCATGATGTTGACCAGAGCAGTCTGTTTCGGTGAGAGTACCAGTGAGGTCGAGAAAGGATCCAGAAAGGTCCTGATGACTGAGACGGAGGTGTAAATTTCCAATAGCAACCCAATCACCAAGCAAAGGCGAGTACCGGGCACGATCTAACAACCATGTTATCTGTAAACATTTTCTTTGAAGGATTGTTAGTTCAAAAAGAAAACTGTATCTGTAGGCTCGGTAACAATAATGCCAATCCAGTTTTAATATCCATATGGACCGGCACCCATTGAGTGACTATCACTCTCTAGTGGGTAACGTATTAAACCAAACAGATTGTTGGGTATGCTCTCAAGTACCTCAGGGTCACAGCAAATCAGGGCTAGTACCATTTCCTTTAACGTTAGGGGAGGTACTTGAGCTAAGTGGTGGGAGACCGGTGGACCGGAGGTTTAACATCTCCAGCCCTCCTAGTTTGAAGCTCCACCAATACCATGTGGATAGGTCCCTCTTATGTTTTAATATCTCCAATCCCCGTAAGCCGGGAAATTGGGAAGTGTCATGGAGCAACCTTACCATGACCTTTTCACACAGAGCAGATAGAATGCCTACAGATACAGAGCTGGTACGCCACATAGCCAGTAGAGGAAAATCTTTCCGGTATCGATATACCTTAGGAAATAGGATTACTAGAGTTGGAGAGGTATCACCAGGATACTGTGCACATATCGTACAAACTGATACGTGCATTAAGCAGATGGAAGAATTAGGGTCAGGAGATTTCACCTGGAAGGTTTGTAACATGGTCATGTCCTTCTCCGTCCCTTATGTTCTCCCCGATGATGCATATTTCATATGCGGGAGAAAGGCGTACAAGTGGCTTGCCCCAAACTCTGAAGGATTGTGTTATATTGGAAAAGTATTGCCTGAAGTGATGACTGTTACACATGACAAAATGAAGGACATACACCGTGGTGCCCAAGCTCCTTATACTCACACTCATTACGAGCACCGAGTTAAAAGACAACTGTCAGAAAGGTTAGAGCACCCGGCCTCTGATCTTATCCATGAATCCACCGGGATTCAGGTTCTGGTAGCATTAGATTTCACTCGTACCGCTCGAGGAGTGATGAATTATAGATACATTTCCGCACTCGCCAATTTGTTAGATAATATCACTGAAATGTATGATGACACGTTTAGATACACGGGAAGAGAACTTCAAGCTTACAAAACAGAACTAGTTCAGCATAGGATGGTTCTTAATTATCTTACAGCAGTAACAGGCGGATATTGTGTTACATTGGCAACACAGTACGGCATAAAGTGTTGCACGTATATCACAAATAGCACCGAGGATCCGGTAGAGGTCATAGACCAAAAGATGGACGATATTCTGCAATTAAAGTGGGAATTTCGTCGAAAACACAATCTCACCCTTGCTGCTGTAGGTAATGAGCTGACTGGTTGGGTGTCATGGTTGAACCCGCGAAATTGGTTCTCCGGTTTAGGAGACTGGGCTCAAGGAGTCATAATGGATGTTGGAAAGTTTCTATTATGTATCTTGGGTGTCGTTATATCGATTGGATTGATATTTAGATGCGGGCAGGCTTTAATGAGGTGCAAACAAAGTACAAAAGTGATGAGCTTGAGGAGTGAGGAAACCGTAATTAACCTGGATTTGATTTATGACCCAATGATAGAAACCAGAATGTGATGAAAATGCGATTATACGGTCCGTTTCTTTCACCTGTTTTTTTTTTCTGTTTTTCTCCAAGATACAAAGACCCCCTTGGACGAGAAAGCTGACGAGACGAGATGTATACAGACAACAGACAAGCACCAAAGATGAAGTTTTGACAACCTATGATATGGACACTTGATGAACTTTGCCATGGATCCCCAGTTTCCCTAGTACTTTTAAACTCACGCTAGCCCAACATTTTTTGTAAATCTGATGGCTCAGACAAAGCTATTTGCTCACGCCCAAGGAGCAATACAGCGCAAAGAAGACGACTCTCAACAGATACCGAACACAACTTCAACGACAGATGTACATTTCCCTGACATAGAATATCATTGCATTTTTCGTAAGTGTTCTTTATCTTCATCTCTACAACCCTCAGGTAATGACACACATAGACGATAGGGAGTACAGGCACAGATATCAGCAACCACATACCTCCCCCATTCATGTATCATCAACTAAAATGTGCATCCCCATTTTGTTACAACTGAAAGCCGAAATGAGCTCGGTAGAGTTTGACAGCCCATCCACAGACCTGTACCACAGGATAAGAAGGAATTCAAATGTATACTTCGCAATACCTCGAAGCTTGATTTACCACACGTACGGCACGATGATACATGACCCTCCAAACATGGACTCATACACACATGCTTCTGCTTTCTCACTAGGTCATACCCTCTTCACACCTACTCCACTCTTCTCCCCTACCCAACCATGGATATGAATTAACCCCTGACATATATTTTTCTCCTTTTGAAATGTTTTAGAAGGTGGCAGTTATTATTGACTGCCAAAGGGTGGACTGTCAAAGTCAGAAAAATATCTCTATGCACGTTGCCATATTTGCACCGCACACTGGTCCGCGCTGTGCATGCGTACGCTCTCCCGTGAAGGCGCATACCCGCAATAGCGTGCACTCGCAGGCGCGGTATGCGTATTTACGGTAGAGTTTATGTAGTCGTA
Source organism: Pseudophryne corroboree (assembly GCF_028390025.1). NCBI lineage: Eukaryota > Metazoa > Chordata > Amphibia > Anura > Myobatrachidae > Pseudophryne > Pseudophryne corroboree. The sequence continues at coordinate 423,153,141 of NC_086446.1, read as the reverse complement.
GCGTGCGACTCATTCGTTACATATTTTCATAATTAATGTAGTTTATAGATCATGATCCCTTTAATGATTTCTGAAAGTTTGGTTAATATAGAATGTCCCTGAGCTGAGGAATCCCTCTCTGCATCGTACGAAGGGTCTAACAGGAATCATACAGCAGTGTTTGGTACCCATCGGAAGAGTATTTAATCAGCAATATTCCGGTGTTGGTTTGGAGCGTATTAATCGCTCGTGCGAATAGTTATGGACATAAGAAGTTTATGTCCATTTCTATTATTTACTCATACTCAGGTATGCGGCGGGAAACCTAGTTCCCCACCCACCTGAGCTGTTTGAAATCGTCACAGCCCACCTGTATGAATCAACCTATGACCTTTTGTTATGATGCAGGGCCGAATTCCGACGTCCAATGGACAATGGGATTGTAGGGACTGTAGGATTGCATTGTGTGTGGGGCATAAATAGGCAGGCCGACCACATCCAGCTCTCACTCTTCAACGGTTCTCATTGCTGAAAATCGGGTGCTGGATGTCCAGGCGCATGCGATCGTTTCCCCTTGTGCGTAAGTTTCTTTCCGTAATCATTGTCTTACTGTGAGCCAATTTCTCTCATCTCTCTCCACTTCTCTCTCTCTCCCTCTTTCTCGTTTCTCTCACATCTCCCCTAGACTAGTATTGAATTGTATTAGATAGTATTGTATTTTGGTTAGGAAGTCTCAGTTATATTGTAGTGTATCATTTGTACTGTTATCCCCTTTTACAAGTATATTAGATATAATACAGTTAATAGGCTTTGGACCCTAAACCAGTATCTGTGTATTTCCTATAGTGTTAAGTGTTCACTTGAGCGTCGGTGACGCTCAAGCAGCTTTGTAGTTAGTCAGGTTACACAAGGTTGCACTTACACCCTGTACTCACATTAAGTTATTCTGTGTATTTCATTGGTATAAGGTTTAAACATTAAGGTATAGCGTTGTGAGCGTCTGCGCCGCTGGTGACCTCCTCGTGGTCTCGAGCGTATGCTACGCTATAGCGAATCATTACTCTAGTCATAACCAATAACGTGTCCTGTGATCACTGGGCCGTGAGCGAACGTGACGCTTGAGCGTCTCGCCTACGGCGGAGCGATCGTTACGCAAATAGCGTACCCTTACGGTACTTCTTAAGTAAGCAGCGTACAGTGTTCTTAGACTTCATAAAGGGTTGTTTATACGACAAAAGGAATTTAGCATTGTCAACCACTTAACTGAATATTTCACCAAAAACCGCTCCAAAATTCTCGGGGTTTTTTTATGAGTGAATTAGGTGAAGAACATGAATTTAACCCTATCCAAAATGATTTTATTTAAAAAAAGAAAAAAATATATAATTTTTAAAATATTCTTCCAAACATCGAAACATCAATTGAGAACATTGCGACCATCGGAACATCGCAAACATTTTGAAAGCTGGGACAGCCTCCGAGTACACAGGGGGTCTTGGGAGATGGGGGGGTTAATTTACACTTCCCCAGTGGCTGCTATTGTCAGCAGCTGCTGGAGGGGGGGATCCTGCCATGCTGACCGATCAACAGTGATCGACAGCATGGCAATCAATAGGGGAGAGTGCAGGGAGGCAGAGGGACCTTCTGGGCCCTCTGACAGCAGCAGTGGACGGAAGTTTCCCTTCCCCGCCGCTGCTAACACTCTGTCTGACTGGTCGCATCCTGTGCGACCAGGTCAGATAGAGCGCTTGCAGGCATGGTCGCATCTGATGTGACCGTGCCCGGCAAGTGGTTAATGGTTCCTGACAGTCACAAGATGGCTGCGGCTTCCACGCCTCTCCTTAGGCCTGGCGGTGTCCGGTCTCCTTCTGTGGTGTCTCAACACCTGCTTGCACTTATGCAGCGCTGCTCTCACCGCCCAGCATCCCGTGACTGGCACTTGTCTTCAGCTCCAACCTTGCTGCGCATGCATGATGCATTCCAGCACCTCCTGTCTCTCATACAACTCCTCATTTTTCTTCCCACAAGGCCTTCTCTACCCAGGCTGCTACTGACAATCAGCAGACCGCATGCAGACTATGTGATTGGACATGAGTCCCTGCTTTAACTCCTGCTGTGCCGCTCTCTCCCCTTGTGCTGCTGTTTACCTGTAACTTCCTTGCTGGTTAATCATAGACCCAGATTGGGGTTGTGGAGGTGTGGGATGTGGTGCCCCTGGATTGGCTGAGCTGGATGGCTTTAGTGTGGCATACCCTTACACTTTATTAACACTTATCACATACTAATTTCTTTAACACTATTTCTGTTATGAGCCACGGCAGTGGCTCATTCCTGTTTTGCATTTTGGTTATGTATTTTATGTTATACTTCTGTTTCTGTTCCCCGTGGGTGTCATGGGGTGTTCGGAGCTCACCCTTAAGGAGAGGGTACTGTTATGAACCACGGGTAGTGGTTCATTCCTATTTTATGTTTATAGTTCTCTTGCAGGCCAGGATTTCCCTTTTCTCTGGTTTAGAAGTTTCTTGTTTGCTGTCGGTGGTGAGTCTGTGTAATTGCAGCCTGTTTCCATGTGTTTGGCCTCACCTGTCTGCTAATTGCATCTTGTCAGTTTGGAGTCATGCAACAGGGCAGCTGCACGACATAATTAATTAGGGCTCTCTGTTATATTCTGGCTGAGTGCAATACACAGACGCCGGTGATAGTTCTTGAGTTCTGAGCTAGTTCCTGAGTTTCTGAGCTTCTGTCTAGCAGCTTCTAGTGTCGGTTCCAGTGTCGGTTCCAGTGTCTGATCCCATGTCCTGCCGTGAAGCATTCCTGTCCTGAAGTCCTGTGGCTTTGTCTGTGCCTGATCGAGTATCTGGCTTCTTGGTGTCCACCGGTCTGTCATTTGGGATTCTGCCTGTCCTCCGGTTCTGAGAGCCTGTGTCTGCTGCATTGGGGGTTCCTGTCCATTTGCCAGTATTTATACCGGTTCCGTGAGTAGCGGCTTTGCCGCGTCCGTTGGCCTAGGCCGCTGTATTCTTTTGTTATTTGTTACTGGTGTTTTGCAGAGGGTTCTGCATATGCTGTCACCGCCGGTACACAACAGTATGGTGTCGGCGTGTGGACAGCATGTCCTTTGTTCTTTTCCTTTGGCGGCGTGCTGCACATATATTTAGTTTTAGGGTTGTTAGTAGCCCCTAGCCTTCTGTTTGCTTTAATTAGAGGTCCCCTTGTTATTATCCTGTCTCGGTTCACGCCTTGTCTCACTCTAAGACCTGGGGGCATCGGAGTTGGGCAGACCTAATCCGCCCTTCAAACGCGGCTGCCGTGGGCCCAAGAAACCATAGTCACGCAGGCGTGAACTGACCACACGGGTGAAACAATGGAGGTAGGCTGCTAGGGGCTATTTCCATACCACACCTTATTCCAGCGTCACGTTCTGGTGCCCTGGACTCACTATGCAACATCTCTCTTGTTCTGAGCACCAGGAATGTTACATTATCACCGGCCATACAACAAAAAAGAAACAAAGCTAAATAGTAGCTTTTTCTTTTTTTGGTCCAGTGTCCTTTCTAGAATTCAGTGTGCAGAATTCAGTCTGGTGTTTAGAATCCAGTCCTGTCTAGAATTCAGTGTGCAGAATCCAGTCCGGTGTGCAGAATCCAGTCTTGTCTTGTCTAGTCTAAAAAAAAAAAATCCAGTCCAGTCTTGTCTTGTCTAGTTTAAAATCCTCCTATGCCAACTATGCAAGCCCTGCCGGCGTCTCTCTCAGCCCTGAACTCTGCTTTCAGTGCTTTGAAACCTGAGCGACTGGAAGTTTTGCAGCAATCCTTAAAGCAACTGCAAAACCTTCTGACTAAAATTTTGCTTATCTTGCCAGAAGTCGTTGAGAGTTCATCTACCTCTAAAGAGACTATTGCTCACAATATGGTGACAAGAGAATCCTCAGGTTCAGTTGGAGAGAAAAAGTTTAAAAGTTTTCTGCGGCCCAGGCTCTCAGAAGAGGAGCGTCTGCGTCGCAGAAACATAAATTTATGCCTATATTGTGGGGGTTTAGGCCACTATCTGCAGACCTGTGAGTTGCGCAAGCCAAAGTGTGGCGACAAGTCCTGCCCTCTGGCCAAGTTGAGTCAGGATACAAGACCTACTCCTGTCTCTACTGTGGCAGAGGTACTTGTCACACAACCCACACTAAAAAGCACTATGTCCTATAATTGGGGTCCTTGGGCTAGGGAGCCCCATTATAGATTCAGGAACCAAAGGAGAATGTTTCTCTCCTCTCTTGATTTTCCTGTTGAAGCAGAGTTGCAAACCCCTGGAGTGGTGCCCGATGCCCAGGGTCCTGGAGTGGTGCCCGATGCCCAGGGTCCTGGAGTGGTGCCCGATGCCCAGGGTCCTGGAGTGGTGCCCGATGCCCAGGGTCCTGGAGTGGTGCCCAATGCCCAGGGTCCTGGAGTGGTGCCCGATGCCCAGGGTCATAGAGGGACATCGAATATTATAGCTCAGGTGTCAATACCAGAAGGGGTCTCAGAAGCTGTTACCCCAGGTAGGGACTTGAAAAGCGCAACTCCAGAGAAGGTGTCTAAAACCATAGTTCTAGAAGGGAACTCGAGAAGCAAAACCCCAGAAGGGATCTTTGAAGTAATATCCCCAAGTGGGGTCTCGAGAGACACAGCCCCAGAGAAGGGTCTAGAAGTTGCTTCCCCAGGAAAGGACTCAAGAGGCATAGCGTTAGTGGAGGTTCTGAAGGTTATAGCTTCAGCAAAAGTCCCGGAAGTCATAGTCCCAGGAGAATTTTCGATAATTACCTCAGAGAGGGAGGCTGATGGGCCGGTCCCAGAGAGGGAGGCTGACGGCCCGGTCCCAGAGAGGGAGGTTGACGGCCCGGTCCCAGAGAGGGAGGCTGACGGCCCGGTCCCAGAGAGGGAGGCTGACGGCCCGGTCCCAGAGAGGGAGGCTGACAGCCCGGTCCCAGTAAAAGAATCTGAGGTGCTGCCTCCAGCGGGGTTCCCGAAGGCCACTGCCCCAGCGGGGTTCCCAAAGGCCACTGCCCCAGCGGGGTTCCCAAAGGCCACTGCCCCAGCGGGGTTCCCAAAGGCCACTGCCCCAGCGGGGTTCCCAAAGGCCACTGCCCAAGAGGGGGTTCTGAGGGCCACTGCCCCGGGGGGGGTTCATAAAGTCACTACCCCGGGTGGTGTTCCGAGGGTCACTTTGCCGGGTGGGATTCAGAAAGTCACTGCCCCGGGTGGGGTTCAGAAAGTCACTACCCCGGGTGGGGTTCCGAAGGCCACTTCCCCAGGTGGGGTTCCGAGGGCCACTGCCCCAGGTGGGGTTCAGAAAGTCACTGCCCCAGGTGGGGTTCAGAAAGTCACTGCCCCAGGTGGGGTTCAGAAAGTCTCAGCCTCGAGTAAGGTCAGTAGTGACCAGGTCCTAGCAAAGCACTCTAGTCAGTCAGATGGGAAGGAAGCAGATCCTGACTCTGTTGATATCTCAACATCTATAATCTTTGATGGGGACTTAGTCCAATTTCTGGCGCTTTACAAACACTATTACATCATTATGTTGTCTAGACCATTTCAGGGCATCACTTCAGAGAACCTTGTGCTCTATCTGATATATTCCTTTAGAGGGAAACCTTTTGAGTGGGCATCCAATTTAATGAAAACTGAAGATCCCAATTTTCAGGATCCCCCAGCATTCAGTGATGCAGTTATTAAGAGATATGGTTCCAAAGAAATTGGTTCAGGTTCCTCTAGGTCACCCGTCTTATCTGCTGAGAGTCCACCGTATACTGTAAACTTGGCACAAGAGTCTCAGTCCGTTGTTTTGACTGCAAGATGTGCTTTTCAGTCTTCTTCTAATAGTAGTACTTTGCCTGAAAGTTCAGCTTCCAAGGTTAAGAAACCAATCTCTGATTTAAACCCAGCCTTGCTGGGAGGTACCATCAGTTCAGACAATGTTTGGGGAATTACCTTGGTCAGACCTCAAGAACTTTGTAAAAATAATAATAAGAAGAAAAATAAATAATTATTGACTCATGTCTTGTTATAAAAAAAAATAGAATTTTTTTTCCCTTGTCTTGTGTCCAGTGACCACCGTCAAGGGGGGGGGGGGGGAAGGGGCACTGTTACAAGCTGTTGCCACAGCTTGTTTCTGTTTTCTTGCCTGTTAGACCAGTGTGTCAGGTTTTTTTTTTTGTATCCCTTGTTTTGGAAAGTCTGAATTTTGGGGTCCGTTGACCCCTCCTCAAGGGGGGGGTACTATTATGAGCCACGGCAGTGGCTCATTCCTGTTTTGCATTTTAGTTATGTATTTTATGTTATACTTCTGTTTCTGTTCCCCGTGGGTGTCATGGGGTGTTCGGAGCCCACCCTTAAGGAGAGGGTACTGTTATGAACCACGGGTAGTGGTTCATTCCTATTTTATGTTTATAGTTCTCTTGCAGGCCAGGATTTCCCTTTTCTCTGGTTTAGAAGATTCTTGTTTGCTGTCGGTGGTGAGTCTGTGTAATTGCAGCCTGTTTCCATGTGTTTGGCCTCACCTGTCTGCTAATTGCATCTTGTCAGTTTGGAGTCATGCAACAGGGCAGCTGCACGACATAATTAATTAGGGCTCTCTGTTATATTCTGGCTGAGTGCAATACACAGACGCTGGTGATAGTTCTTGCGTTCTGAGCTAGTTCCTGCCAGTTCCTGAGTTTCGGAGCTTCTGTCTAGAGCTTCCAGTGTCGGTTCCAGTGTCGGTTCCAGTGTCTGATCCCATGTCCTGCCATGAAGCATTCCTGTCCTGAAGTCCAGTGGCTTTGTCTGTGCCTGATCGAGTATCTGGCTTCTTGGTGTCCACCGGTCTGTCGTTTGGGATTCTGCCTGTCCTCCAGTTCTGAGAGCCTGTGTCTGCTGCATTGGGGGTTCCTGTCCGTTTGCCAGTATTTATACCGGTTCCGTGAGTAGCGGCTTTGCCACGTCCGTTGGCCTAGGCCGCTGTATTCTTTTGTTATTTGTTACTGGTGTTTTGCAGAGGGTTCTGCATATGCTGTCACCGCCGGTACACAACAGTATGGTGTCGGCGTGTGGACAGCATTTCCTTTGTTGTTCTTTTCCTTTGGCGGCGTGCCGCACATATATTTAGTTTTAGGGTTGTTAGTAGCCCCTAGCCTTCTGTTTGCTTTAGTTAGAAGTCCCCTTGTTATTATCCTGTCTCGGTTCACGTCTTGTCTCACTCTAAGACCTGGGGGCATCGGAGTTGGGCAGACCTAATCCGCCCTTCAAACGCGGCTGCCGTGGGCCCAAGAAACCATAGTCACGCAGGCGTGAACTGACCACACGGGTGAAACAATGGAGGTAGGCTGCTAGGGGCTATTTCCATACCACACCTTATTTCAGCGTCACGTTCTGGTGCCCTGGACTCACTACGCAACATCTCTCTTGTTCTGAGCACCAGAAACATAACAATTTCTTATTTTAATTACATCTCATTTTTGGATCACTTTCTCTATAGCTTCGGCTTCTTAACACTTAGCTATTATCATTATAAATAATTTTCACTGGTATGCTGCCCTAGGCTGTCTGGCTTATGCTGATTTTTGGGGTGCCACGCCCTGCACCTAGATATAGCGCTAGGGACCCCCAATATATACAGATGCCTTTGAGTGGCTTGGGGGCTTATACATACATTTGCGCAGATATATGTAACCAAGATCTCTGAATTCTAAAATATTGTATGGGATTTAAATCTGGTTACTGCTATTATTCAGGGTGCTGGGGGAAACAAAATGTGTTTTTTTCTGCTGCTGTGGACATGTAAGTAGTGTCCTAAAGGGGCACTCGTACCATTTTCCGGTTACTACATATCTGAGACTGAGTTCCCTTCATTATATGGTAGCTCAGAAGTCGCCCACAGCAGCCTGTACTTCATGGTGGGCAGGTGGAGGCAGGGCAGCAGTGACGAGTGACAGTGACTGATTGAGTTTCAGAGGCAGAATGGAGGCTCAGATAGCTTTAAGGCTAAACTATGGCTGTCCCAGTTGCCCTGCTGTGTGCCGCCCACTGGCGCCACTCATATCAATATCAATATGGTATGTGGGTGGCACTACAATGAGTGACTTGGCCGTCCACCATGCCTCCTCCAGTCTCTTTCCTTTAGCAGTGGAATGAGTGCCCTGACATCATCACGTGCCTGTGTCTAATGCTGTAGCCTGTGTGCATTAAAAGGAGCCGCCCTGAGACAGTGGCGGATCTAGACTTTAGTTTTAGGGGGGGGCGGATGAAAAATTTATACTGACTCCTCCCCTATCTACTCTTACTCCTCCCACTTAGTTATGCCCCTCCCACTTAAAAGAGATTACCTTAGCAGCAGGACATCACTCGAGCCAGACACAGAACAGTCCCAGGGGTCGAGCATCTCTGTGCTGCTAGGAGGTTGGGCCTCGGTTTTCCCCACCATCCCGGGAGCCAGCCATGCTCTTCTCCTCTGGCCGCACCAGCCACTTGGCCGCAGCCAGCATGAAGGCCCACAGCACCTGGTGATGTTCATGGTGCGGGGTCCCCACTGGGGTGAGGGGGTGACGCTGGGTCCTGATCATCTGTGGACCTGCGGTATCCGGCTATCGTGAGCACATGCGTGGATCTGCCCCGAGTAGCTGCAGTGCTGGGATACAACACACTGCAACTTTACTGCACACTATTACTAAAGTCTCTGCCACAGCAATACTCTTTAATGGAATAACGAACTTGATTTTAATGGTCCATCTGGGAACACACACACACAGACACACACACACACACACACACACATATATATATATATATATATATATATATATACACATACATCATAATGTGTGCATTTTTTCTCTTTATGGAAACTCCTTCCTAGTAAGCAGATCCAGTTGGGAGAATTATCTCAAGCAGCAGGGATCTGGGTAAAACAAAGTAAAATCCCCTGCGGAAGGGGGGCTCGCCTCATCACTACTATGTGCAGGGAGAGGGTGATACAGAAGAGGCCTCTCTGCACAGGGCGCAGCCTGTCAGAGCAGATAAAACTTATCCGGGGAGCGATGTCTCATTCCTAGAACTGCGCCGTTATTTCACTTTCCGTCATACATCGCAGGATGTGAGCTGCTCATATCACAGTGATGCGCCCAGCAATGACCCTTCCCCTGACTGTATCCCAGCGTGCTCTATATACCATATTATCCATATACCATTAGTAACATGTGTATTACAACAGATATTAGGGGTCACCGCGCAGCTCTGTGACCTGTACAGCGCCAGCCAGTTGCCCAGATGTGAGGCCTCTTACATAAGGCAGAGAGGGGAGTACATGCTGCTGATTGTGAAAAGAGCAGGTGTAGTGGTCAGGGTGAGAGAGGACAGGATCACGCATGCTGCTGGCTGCTAGCTGCCGCCAGGCTCCACTACAGTGCTGGCTGCTAGCCGCCGCCAGGCTCCACTACAGTGCTGGCTGCGGCTGCCGCAACAGATCGTAGGGCCAGGCGCCGGGCGGAAGTACTTTACGGCCAGATGTGCTGCCTGGCCGCGGCTGCGCAGATGATCACCGTGACTGCGCAGATGACTGCCGCGTCGGGACCGGCCGTCTATCCCGGCGCCGGTATGTGTAGGGGGGGCGTTCGCCCTAATCACCCCCCGCTAAATCCGCCACTGCCCTGAGAGGAGAGGACCCACACGGACGTAAATAGGTAACTGGTAGTGACACAGGATGCAAGTGGTGGTGGGGAGATTGTATACTGTATGAGGGATGTGCTGCATCAGGAAAGAGCTCCATGAGGTATTAGATGAGACAGGGAAGAACTGTGGGGGTAATTCAGAGTTGATCGCAGCAGCAAATTTGTTAGCAGTTGGTGCAAAACCATGTGCACTGCAGGGGGTGGCAGATATAACATTTGCAGAGAGAGTCAGATTTTGGTGGGTTATTTTGTTTCTGTGCAGGGTAAATACTGGCTGCTTTATTTTTACATTGCAATTTAGATTTCAGTTTGAACACACACCGCCCAAATCTAATTCTCTCTGCACATGTTATATCTACCACACCTGTAGTGTACATGGTTTTGCCCAACTGCTAACAAATTTGCTGCTGCGATCAACTCTGAATTAGGCCCTGTGTGAGGTGTAAACTGTGAAAGATGGGAGAGCTGCGTCAAAGCGGCACTACTGTGGGCATTATGTGTAAAAGGCACTACTACTGTGGCATTATGTGTATAAGCTGCACTACTACTGTGGGTATAATGTGTAAGGGGCACTACTACTGTGGTAATGCGTATGAGGTGCACTACTGTGTGGCATAATGTGCATAAGGGACAGGGCTGTAACTAGGTGTGTGCCAGCAGTGCATATGCTCTGTGGGCGGAAAACTGGCCTGTAGCAACCACAGGGCCACACTACTGTACTTTCATGCCCCAGCCTGGCTGCCCCATTGCCACTGTTACTACCTGCGCCTGGCTACTATTCGCAATGTTATATACATTACAGTTAGCCAGGCAGCACTGCAGCTGCCCACCAGCATTCTCCACCCCCACTCGGCTGCCCCCTTTCCAGCTGCACAGATCAGCCAGCTCCCAGCCATGCATCTGATAACAGAGGCCAGCACACACAGGTAAAAGAGCTGAAGAGTGACTGGCACTGTGCGCAGCAGGTCAGTTACAACAAAACAAAGTTGTGCTGCCCTCACCTTTGGGGAGGAGTGGGGAGTATATAAAGTGCAGCATGCGATAAGATTCAGGGATGCTCAGAGAAAGGGGGGCACTGGAGGTGGGGCAATAGACGGAAGTACAAGAAACATAATGGATATAGGTGACGAAAAGGAGAGAGAGGCAAGACCGAGGGAAGGGAGGAGAGGATGGGTACGAGTCAAGGACATGCAGTGAGGTAAATGACTGAGGCCGCACTGGCTAGCACAAGAACCAGATTTACACACTATGGGAGAGATTCAAATGTTTGAAAAGTCGGTTGGGTGTCTGTTTTTTCCTGTCTATTAGATAGGAAAAAACAGACTCCCAACTGACTTTTCAAACATTTGAATCTCCCCCAATATATGAGCCAAAGGGTACATCTGGGCATTATACACAGGTGCAGCAGTATAAACTCCCGGAAACTTGGTGAGTTTTGATCAGAGATGTGTGGAAAACGTAGGCAGGGGAGGCACGGTCTCACCTGTCATAGACCTTTTAGTCCAGAGTTTTGACAATAAAAAGTATTATAATAATAGAAAGAAGATATTTATAATATATTCTTTGTATTTTTTTCATATACTTTATGTAGTCAAAACTGTATACGTTAGTAGGACAAGAAAGGCTCTTCTTCACCAGCCTCACCGCACGCCATTGGTATGAGTGTGAAAATGTATGTGTGTTGCATAGGTGTGTAAATGATTTACACAGTGATATACACACATATTCAATACAAATAAAACTGTTTACACTCATATCCATCACCCCTCCCCTTCCTGACTCCTCATACTCCAAACTAACCCCCCAACCCCCCCACCCCCCCTCTGTCTTCCCTCTCCTTTTCTTCGCCTCTATCCATTCTGTCCCTTCTGCTTTTATCTGTTAGTCTCCCTCCCCTCCACTATGCCCCTTTGTATTCCTATGAACTGCGCTGTGTCCTATCGTGCCCTGCAGCAGGTCAGTCGGAATCCAGCAGGTGACAGGATGCGGGTCACCTGTGTTGTTGTGCAATGCATATGAAGTGAGGACTTGCCTGCCTGGCTGGTAACTGTGCAGTGCTTTGTGACTAGCTACGAACCTCATTCTTCTGCTGATGGCAGCCTCATTCTCCCAGGAACTGACTGGTTGGCAATTTATCTTCATCCACTTTATCTCTCTCTAAGCTTCAATGCATATCCCCCATTGTCACACACTATCAGAATAAAAGCTATCGGCTATCTGTGTCTGTTCCTCTTTCTACAGTATGCACAGCTGAGCTATAATTCTGTCTAACATACATAGCTCTCTCCCAGTCTCTTCCTCTGCACCTGTGCCCATCATTGCAAAGTACCGATTTTCAGTGCGAACGGGTTCTGTGTCATAGGATGCAGGCCGGCATCAGACTGTCATTGATTGACAGTCTGATGCCATTTCAGGGGCAGCGACAGGCTCCAGTGGTGGGTACTTTGATCCAATGCTGCATCGTAGGATGCAGCTTGGATCACTACTGCATCTGCTTGTAATAGACGCCTCCTGGTGCATTACCATACATCGCTATCATTGCATAAACTACAACCACAACTGAATAACCCCCCTGGCTCCTCTCTCGTTTACCCCTTTCTGCATGTCTGTCCCTATAACATGTGCAGCTATCTTCTCCTTTGCTCCTTTCTCTGTTATGTACCTAGAATTCTCTCACAGTGCACCTGTCTCATGCAGTCAGCAAGCTACTCTATCCCACTCTTTTCCCTCCCTCTACACCTCCAGTCCCAGGCAGAAAATCCCCACTCACAGCATCCGCCTGCATGACTTAGTAAGAGATTCGTTAGCTATTTTACATCCCACCACTGCAGCACTCTCTGGTCTTCAGCCACGGTCTTCTGCCTCTGGCCCATCCTGGCCAGTGGCACATCTTTTTTTTTTTATTCCAGTCGGCGTCGTGCATCTTCTTTCTTAATCCTGGTGTATTCCGGCCTCTTCTGTTGCTACCTGAGCTCCTCCCATCTGTCTTCTCCTGAAATCACCCGACTCCTGGCTCTTCTGCCCGGCGATCAGTCACCTGGAGCAGGCCGAGCTATGATGTGCTCACCGCAATTGGCTCACCGCAGCCACCTGCTATTAGCTGCTGGTCTGTAAGCCGTGATTGGCTCATGGAAAGTGCCAAATTCAAATGCCCTTCGCCACTGCCTTTTTCTATTGGCTGCCGGTCCGGGGCCAAATTTGAAACGCCACTTCCGCAGTGCTACGTCTCTGCTGAATGACTGGCACTGGGAGCCAATAGATGACTCAAGCACTGAACTCCCGCAGCTGCTGATGTATTCCTATCGCTGGGAATGGACATGCTGTCTCAGCACTGGGACACATTTCCATACCTCTACCAGGTTTCTGTATGACTACAAAACTGATCTGAACATTTCAGAGGTCATCAAAGTTCCTTATGACTACATGCATCAGCAAAAAGTTGCAGCACTCGGGTAGAGCCAAGTTTCATAATAACTAGCTATAAGCACATCTCATCCTTTAATAATCCCAAGCATGTCCGTCCCCATCACCTCTTGAGACAGCAACGATACTGTATTTGCTCCTCAGACAGAGTAGGCAGATGACATGTTTACAGAAACAATGTTACATAAGCCAGTAAGGTTTTAAGGAGTTCAACCTGGAGGTTTTGTACCATTTACTGCAAGAATCTTGGAACTGGCACAGGGTGGCAGAGGGTATATAAATCAAAGCACCAGTATAAGAGTGTAAAGCTTGACTGTGTAAGTTCAAGGGTCTAATTTTCTTGCTAACATAATATCTAGATTGTTATTTTTAACATAAAATAAGCCTTTTGCTTTTCTCTTAAGTCTTTTCAAATAATCCCATTTTATTATTACATATAGACAAACAAAATCAACAACTATGGAACTTTACAAAATGGTATTTTAAAGGCAAATTACTATGAAGTCGAATATGTTGGCTCTATGTACTTCAAGCATTCAGACATAGGTGGTCATTCCGAGTTGTTCTCTCGCTAGCTGCTTTTAGCAGCATTGCACACGCTAGGCCGCCGCCCTCTGGGAGTGTATCTTAGCTTAGCAGAATAGCGAACGAAAGATTAGCAGAACTGCTAATAAATAATTCCTTGCAGTTTCTGAGTAGATCCAGACCTACTCATAGATTGCGATCACCTCAGTCCGTTTAGTTCCTGGTTTGACGTCACAAACACTCCCTGCGTTCGGCCAGCCACTCCCCCGTTTCTCCAGGCACTCCTGCATTTTTTCCAGGCACGCCTGCGTTTTTTAGCACACTCCCTGAAAACGGCCAGTTTCCACCCAGAAACACCCACTTCCTGTCAATCACACTACGATCACTCGAGCGATGAGAAAACATTGTTCGAGCTTGTGCAAATCTCCAAAGTTTTGTGTTAAATTAGTGAATGCATGTGCGCTGCGTACCATGCGCATTTTCCACCTAATCGCTCCGTTGCGAAAAACGTCAATGAGCGAACAACTCGGAATGACCACCAAAAGTTCATAATTGCACATCACTGTGGAATAGGTTGCTACTACATAAAGTTGATAATCGTGTGGTACTCATAGACTATGCTATTTTAACAGCCAATTAGGCCAGTTTAAACATAATACCTGAAGTACAAAATATTCAGGTGTTGATTGACATCTGATGGGAATGCTGGATCAGTCTGACTTGTCTACAAAAGAATGGTGTGATAAAACATTGCGGACAAGTACAGTGTTTCCCAGGCTTGGTCCTCAAGGCACACTAACAGTTCAGGTTTTAAGGATATCCATGCTTGAGCACAGATGCTTAAATTAAAATAACTGGGCTTCTTTGCTCAAGTATGACTAACCTTAAAACCTGGACTCTTTTACCCCTTTTCCACTGACATGAAAATCCTGGGATAATGCACGTGAAAGCATGTCAACCCGGTAATTTTGTCAGTGAAAACGACTCAACGCAGGTCCAGTGACCCAGAAATCCAACCCTGTTAGCGAGCTGGGTTTTTTTCCTGGAAGGCTCTGTGTCAAAGGGTGACTCAATCCAAATAATCCAGGAACCGTTTACAGCATGGAAAGAGCCGTCGCTTGGAGATTACATAATCTCCAAGCACTGGTGCTGCTCCTATGTGCAGTGACATCGCTGATCTGGGATCAGCCGCCTGTCTCAGCTGGGTTGCATCTACGTTGGACCCGTGTACAAAATCCTAGGTGCGGCCTGGCTTTTTAATCTGAAAAGGGTATATAAGTATTAGAGATGAGCGGGTTCGGTTCCTCGGAATCCGAACCCCCCCAAACTTCACGCTTTTTACACGGGTCCGAGGCAGACTCGGATCTTCCCGCCTTGCTCGGCTAACCCGAGCGCGCCCGAACGTCATCATCCCGCTGTCGGATTCTCGCGAGGCTCGTATTCTATCGCGAGACTCGGATTCTATATAAGGAGCCGTGCGTCGCCGCCATTTTCACACGTGCATTGAGATTGATAGGGAGAGGACGTGGCTGGCGTCCTCTCCGTTTAGATAGAGAGTGAGACACTTGATTTACTGGAGCATTAGGAGTACTCAGAGAGTGCAGAGTTTTGCTGATAGTTATACTAGTGGTGACCACCAGTTTTATTTATTATTTAATATAATCCGTTCTCTGCCTGAAAAAAAACGATACACAGTCACATACCATATCTGTGCTCAGCCTCAGTGTGCTGCATGATAATATCATCTATGTATATCTGACTGTGCTGAGTAGTGCTCACTGCTCACACAGCTTAATTGTGGGGGAGACTGGGGAGCAGTTATAGCAGGAGTACATATTTAACAGTGCACACTTTTGCTGCCAGAGTGCCAGTGTGACTGACCAGCAGTGACCACCAGTATATTGTCTGCCTGAAAAAGTTACTCGTGTGGTGTTTTTTTATTCTATAAACGCATTCTGCTGACAGTGTCCAGCAGGTCCGTCATTCATTATATTTCTATCTTCTTCATACTAGTAGTTTAGGAGTCTGCAGTGCTGACAGTGTCCAGCAGGTCCGTCATTATATAATATATACCTGTCCTGCAGTAGTGATATATATATATTTTTTATATCATTATCATCCAGTCTATACTAGCAGACGCAGTACGGTAGTCCACGGCTGTAGCTACCTCTGTGTCGGCAGTCGCTCGTCCATAATTGTATACCTACCTGTGGTGGTTTTTTTTTTTTCTATCTTCTTCATACTAGTAGTTTAGGAGGCTGCAGTGCTGACAGTGTCCAGCAGGTCCGTCATTATACAATATATACCTGTCCTGCAGTAGTGATATATATATATTTTTTATATCATTATCATCCAGTCTATACTAGCAGACGCAGTACGGTAGTCCACGGCTGTAGCTACCTCTGTGTCGGCAGTCGCTCGTCCATAATTGTATACCTACCTGTGGTGGGTTTTTTTTTTTCTATCTTCTTCATACTAGTAGTTTAGGAGTCTGCAGTGCTGACAGTGTCCAGCAGGTCCGTCATTATACAATATATACCTGTCCTGCAGTAGTGATATATATATATTTTTTATATCATTATCATCCAGTCTATACTAGCAGACGCAGTACGGTAGTCCACGGCTGTAGCTACCTCTGTGTCGGCAGTCGCTCGTCCATAATTGTATACCTACCTGTGGTGGGTTTTTTTTTTCTATCTTCTTCATACTAGTAGTTTAGGAGTCTGCAGTGCTGACAGTGTCCAGCAGGTCCGTCATTATACAATATATACCTGTCCTGCAGTAGTGATATATATATATTTTTTATATCATTATCATCCAGTCTATACTAGCAGACGCAGTACGGTAGTCCACGGCTGTAGCTACCTCTGTGTCGGCAGTCGCTCGTCATCCATAAGTATACTAGTATCCATCCATCTCCATTGTTTACCTGAGGTGCCTTTTAGTTGTGCCTATTAAAATATGGAGAACAAAAATGTTGAGGTTCCAAAAATAGGGAAAGATCAAGATCCACTTCCACCTCGTGCTGAAGCTGCTGCCACTAGTCATGGCCGAGACGATGAAATGCCATCAACGTCGTCTGCCAAGGCCGATGCCCAATGTCATAGTACAGAGCATGTAAAATCCAAAACACCAAATATCAGTAAAAAAAGGACTCAAAAATCTAAAATAAAATCGTCGGAGGAGAAGCGTAAACTTGCCAATATGCCATTTACCACACGGAGTGGCAAGGAACGGCTGAGGCCCTGGCCTATGTTCATGGCTAGTGGTTCAGCTTCACATGAGGATGGAAGCACTCAGCCTCTCGCTAGAAAAATTAAAAGACTTAAGCTGGCAAAAGCACAGCAAAGAACTGTGCGTTCTTCGAAATCACAAATCCACAAGGAGAGTCCAATTGTGTCGGTTGCGATGCCTGACCTTCCCAACACTGGACGTGAAGAGCATGCGCCTTCCACCATTTGCACGCCCCCTGCAAGTGCTGGAAGGAGCACCCGCAGTCCAGTTCCTGATAGTCAGATTGAAGATGTCAGTGTTGAAGTACACCAGGATGAGGAGGATATGGGTGTTGCTGGCGCTGGGGAGGAAATTGACCAGGAGGATTCTGATGGTGAGGTGGTTTGTTTAAGTCAGGCACCCGGGGAGACACCTGTTGTCCGTGGGAGGAATATGGCCATTGACATGCCTGGTGAAAATACCAAAAAAATCAGCTCTTCAGTGTGGAAGTATTTCAACAGAAATGCGGACAACATTTGTCAAGCCGTGTGTTGCCTTTGTCAAGCTGTAATAAGTAGGGGTAAGGACGTTAACCACCTCGGAACATCCTCCCTTATACGTCACCTGCAGCGCATTCATAATAAGTCAGTGACAAGTTCAAAAACTTTGGGCGACAGCGGAAGCAGTCCACTGACCAGTAAATCCCTTCCTCTTGTAACCAAGCTCACGCAAACCACCCCACCAACTCCCTCAGTGTCAATTTCCTCCTTCCCCAGGAATGCCAATAGTCCTGCAGGCCATGTCACTGGCAATTCTGACGAGTCCTCTCCTGCCTGGGATTCCTCCGATGCATCCTTGCGTGTAACGCCTACTGCTGCTGGCGCTGCTGTTGTTGCTGCTGGGAGTCGATGGTCATCCCAGAGGGGAAGTCGTAAGACCACTTTTACTACTTCCACCAAGCAATTGACTGTCCAACAGTCCTTTGCGAGGAAGATGAAATATCACAGCAGTCATCCTGCTGCAAAGCGGATAACTGAGGCCTTGGCATCCTGGGCGGTGAGAAACGTGGTTCCGGTATCCATCATTACTGCAGAGCCAACTAGAGACTTGTTGGAGGTACTGTGTCCCCGGTACCAAATACCATCTAGGTTCCATTTCTCTAGGCAGGCGATACCGAAAATGTACACAGACCTCAGAAAAAGACTCACCAGTGTCCTAAAAAATGCAGTTGTACCCAATGTCCACTTAACCACGGACATGTGGACAAGTGGAGCAGGGCAGACTCAGGACTATATGACTGTGACAGCCCACTGGGTAGATGTATTGACTCCCGCCGCAAGAACAGCAGCGGTGGCACCAGTAGCAGCATCTCGCAAACGCCAACTCTTTCCTAGGCAGGCTACGCTTTGTATCACCGCTTTCCAGAATACGCACACAGCTAAAAACCTCTTACGGCAACTGAGGAAGATCATCGCAGAATGGCTTACCCCAATTGGACTCTCCTGTGGATTTGTGGCATCGGACAACGCCAGCAATATTGTGTGTGCATTAAATATGGGCAAATTCCAGCACGTCCCATGTTTTGCACATACCTTGAATTTGGTGGTGCAGAATTATTTAAAAAACGAGAGGGGCGTGCAAGAGATGCTGTCGGTGGCCAGAAGAATTGCGGGACACTTTCGGCGTACAGGCACCATGTACAGAAGACTGGAGCAACACCAAAAACGCCTGAACCTGCCCTGCCATCATCTGAAGCAAGAAGTGGTAACGAGGTGGAATTCAACCCTCTATATGCTTCAGAGGTTGGAGGAGCAGCAAAAGGCCATTCAAGCCTATACAACTGAGCACGATATAGGAGGTGGAATGCACCTGTCTCAAGCGCAGTGGAAAATTATTTCAACGTTGTGCAAGGTTCTGCAACCTTTTGAACTTGCCACACGTGAAGTCAGTTCAGACACTGCCAGCCTGAGTCAGGTCATTCCCCTCATCAGGCTTTTGCAGAAGAAGCTGGAGACATTGAAGGAGGAGCTAACACAGAGCGATTCCGCTAGGCATGTGGGACTTGTGGATGGAGCCCTTAATTCGCTTAACAAGGATTCACAGGTGGTCAATCTGTTGAAATCAGAGCACTACATTTTGGCCACCGTGCTCGATCCTAGATTTAAAACCTACCTTGGATCTCTCTTTCCGGCAGACACAAGTCTGCAGGGGTTCAAAGAACTGCTGGTGAGAAAATTGTCAAGTCAAGCGGAACGCGACCTGTCAACATCTCCTCCTTCACATTCTCCCGCAACTGGGGGTGCGAGGAAAAGGCTCAGAATTCCGAGCCCACCCGCTGGCGGTGATGCAGGGCAGTCTGGAGCGACTGCTGATGCTGACATCTGGTCCGGACTGAAGGACCTGCCAACGATTACGGACATGTCGTCTACTGTCACTGCATATGATTCTCTCCCCATTGAAAGAATGGAGGAGGATTATATGAGTGACCGCATCCAAGTAGGCACGTCAGACAGTCCGTACGTATACTGGCAGGAAAAAGAGGCAATTTGGAGGCCCTTGCACAAACTGGCTTTATTCTACCTAAGTTGCCCTCCCACAAGTGTGTACTCCGAAAGAGTGTTTAGTGCCGCCGCTCACCTTGTCAGCAATCGGCGTACGAGGTTACTTCCAGAAAATGTGGAGAAGATGATGTTCATTAAAATGAATTATAATCAATTCCTCCATGGAGACATTCACCAGCAGCAATTGCCTCCACAAAGTACACAGGGAGCTGTGATGGTGGATTCCAGTGGGGACGAATTGATAATCTGTGAGGAGGGGGATGTACACGGTGATGAATCGGAGGATGATGATGAGGTGGACATCTTGCCTCTGTAGAGCCAGTTTGTGCAAGGAGAGATTAATTGCTTCTTTTTTGGTGGGGGTCCAAACCAACCCGTCATTTCAGTCACAGTCGTGTGGCAGACCCTGTCACTGAAATGATGGGTTGGTTAAAGTGTGCATGTCCTGTTTATACAACATAAGGGTGGGTGGGAGGGCCCAAGGACAATTCCATCTTGCACCTCTTTTTTCTTTCATTTTTCTTTGCGTCATGTGCTGTTTGGGGAGTGTTTTTTGGAAGGGCCAGCCTGCGTGACACTGCAGTGCCACTCCTAGATGGGCCAGGTGTTTGTGTCGGCCACTAGGGTCGCTGAGCTTACTCACACAGCTACCTCATTGCGCCTCTTTTTTTCTTCTTTGCGTCATGTGCTGTTTGGGGAGTATTTTTTGGAAGGGCCATCCTGCCTGACACTGCAGTGCCACTCCTAGATGGGCCAGGTGTTTGTGTCGGTCACTTGGGTCGCTGAGCTTAGTCACACAGCTACCTCATTGCGCCTCTTTTTTTCTTTGCGTCATGTGCTATTTGGGGAGTGTTTTTTGGAAGGGCCATCCTGCGTGACACTGCAGTGCCACTCCTAGATGGGCCAGGTGTTTGTGTCGGCCACTTGGGTCGCTGAGCTTAGTCATCCAGCGACCTCGGTGCAAATTTTAGGACTAAAAATAATATTGTGAGGTGTGAGGTGTTCAGAATAGACTGAAAATGAGTGGAAATTATGGTTATTGAGGTTAATAATACTTTGGGATCAAAATGACCCCCAAATTCTATGATTTAAGCTGTTTTTTAGGGTTTTTTGAAAAAAACACCCGAATCCAAAACACACCCGAATCCGACAAAAAAAATTTGGTGAGGTTTTGCCAAAACGCGTTCGAACCCAAAACACGGCCGCGGAACCGAACCCAAAACCAAAACACAAAACCCGAAAAATTTCCGGTGCACATCTCTAATAAGTATGTCTTGAGGACTGAGTTGGAAAAACACTGTTGCCTCAGATTTTAAGCACTCTTAAGGGAGATAAAGCACTAACCAATCAAGTTCTATTATTTTTCAAACACAGCCTGTACAATGAGAGTTAGAAGCTGATTGGTTAGTGTTTTATCTCTCTCCACTTTATCTCTCATCGTGCTTTGATTAATACCACCCTTAGGCTAATCATACTCACTAGAATTGCTTGTAGATGGCAAAGATAATAGCAGGTATAAGCAAATGCTGTTACTGAACCATAACTCCAATCATGCTTTGCATGACTATAACATTTCTAGGCAGGTTGGCTAAGCTGGAGCACCATCTTTTCAAATGGAATATATTAAAACAGAAACACAAGTTATAATTACAAATCAATTAAGTGAAGTGTACCTAATCAGTGCATCTGGGGAAGTCCTTTCAGTGTCGGATTGTGCTGGCAATAATATGCTGGCATTTCCCCCCTTACAACAGCAGTGCTTTGATTCTGATAATAGCCGTTTAGTGTGTATTTATACTTATAAGCACCTGATGACTGCAGCTATCCTGACTTCTTATACCAAAAACATTACTATAGAGCAAAGTTTCCCCAAACGTGATACTCAAGGCTCCCCAAGGGGTATATTTACCAAAGTGAGATGTTGCCCAGAGTAACCAATCAGCTTTTACTTATCATTTATCTAGCACCTTCTAGAAGATTAGCTACAATCTGATTGGTTGCTATGTGCAACATCTCCACTTCTAAAAACGTACACCTTAGTAAATAGTCCAGGTTTTAATTATATCCATGCCTCAGCACAGATGGTTAAATCAAATTGGCTGAGGTACAATTAAGTTATCTATGGCCAAACATGGGTATACTTAAAAACTGGACCATTAGGGTGCCTTGAGGACGTAATTTGGAAACCTTTGCTGTAGAGTTTAGAACATCTTCTATGTCCTAGTTCCCAGTAGGTAATGTAGCTCTGCTTTCAGGGCCTCCTCAGCCTTCCTCTTACCGTCTCCTGGCTGGCTAGCTAGCAAGGCTATACACCCGGCCCATAGACAGCCTGTCCAGACCTCGGTAATGCAGAGGGGTGTGGCCTACTCATGGTTGTGTAGCCAACACCCTTCAAAAACCACATGAAAAAAACCTGTTCAATATGAGCTGCGGAGAGGCGCTGTATGTCCCTCAGCAAGGGACAGATCCATCTGGGGGCATGATCAGTGTGATCACTAGCCCCACTCCCTGCACGCAGCACACAACAGGATGCCTGTACCCACCTCAGCCCAGCACACAGCAGCATGTGCAGTGCTGGGAAGAGAGGCTGCAGGCTGACAGGTAAGAAGGCGGCCTGCACAGATCCAGGCCAATCCAACAAGCCCAGGCCTGAGTAATTAGTATCTGCCCCACCCCCAACTCTCCCTTATGTAATATATATCCTGAAAAAAATCTTGAATAAGAATGAAACGTTGATAGACCATTGTAGTCTTGTGAATTATTTTTCTCCTTGTGAAAACCTTGAGTGCCGTACCTACCCGCATTTGTATGTATCCTACACTGTGAGGGAACCAGGTTTAGTGGGAGTGGGACTTAATTAGAGTGCTGGACCTATTGCTATATATAGACAGACAGACAGATACTGTAGATAGATATACTAGTGTTTGCCTGCAGGATGTCTGCTTTCTGTTATTGCTCAGCAAATTCCATTGCGCTTTACAATTGGAAACAACAATAATATAACAAAACTGGGAAATAAGTCATAAAGGTAG
This sequence comes from Pseudophryne corroboree, assembly GCF_028390025.1. Classification (NCBI taxonomy): domain Eukaryota; kingdom Metazoa; phylum Chordata; class Amphibia; order Anura; family Myobatrachidae; genus Pseudophryne; species Pseudophryne corroboree. Next base: position 423,130,741 of record NC_086446.1, on the reverse strand, counting down.
GAAGGCCCTGGCCACAAGTTTGCAATCTGTAGGCCCTATAATATATATATATATATATATATATATATATATATATATATATATATATATATATATATGTCAATGAAACATATAGAGGGGGCGCTCCATAGTGCATAAACTTTTTTTATTTTAAAAACACAAACAAACACGAAAGTGCTTAGAACAAATGTAAATATTACACTCGTACCAGAAGGCAACCAGTGTGGGCTGGTTACTACATGATTCCACAAATAATCACCAGGCAGAACTGGAACAAGGATCAGACCAAATCACGATGGAATCCTCCACCCGCCGGCGGTGATTTTCCCTGAGACTCACGGGCAGGATTACACACGTCCGTGACTACTCGTTCAGCAACTGCAGGGATTTCAATACGTCACTAGCCTCCGCCCTAATGCGTTTCGTCATCGACCCTCTGACGAAGTCGATGACGAAACGCGTTAGGGCGGAGTCTAGTGACGTATTGAAATCCATTGCGATTTGGTCTGACCCTTGTTCCAGTTCTGCCTGGTGATTATTTGTGGAATCATGTGGTAACCAGCCCACACTGGTTGCCTTCTGGTACGAGTGTAATATTTACATTTGTTCTAAGCACTTTCGTGTTTGTTTGTGTTTTTAAAATAAAAAAAGTTTATGCACTATGGAGCGCCCCCTCTATATGTTTCATTGACAGATATCTATCTTCGTGGGAGTTCGGATTGACTAAGGGGAGCAGCGATCCTAAATTATCTAAGGAGGATTTAGTGCTTTGAGCACTCATAGAGTGACTTTCGGTTCCACCTATATATTTATATATACATATATTTTTGTGTTTGTATTCCATGTCAAATAACCAGCGCTGTATCTATTGTTCTTGTATGTATGTATGTATAATATATATATATATATATATATATATATATATATATATATGTATGTGTGTGTGTGTGTGTGTGTGTGTGTGTATATATATATATAATGAAAGAAGGCAGCGGCACTCCGTCCAGATAAATTGTCAAACGTATATTGAAAAACAACAACAACAACAACAACAACAACAGTGGTCACATATAACAACCAATGTTTCGGGGTCCTAAGATCCCTTTGTCAAGGCGTGATCTTAGGACCCCGAAACGTTGGTTGTTATGTAACCCCTGTTGTTGTTGTTTTTTTCAATATACGTTTGACAAATATCACGTATTGTAACATTCTCTGCGGAGGGCACCCGGATTTGCAAATTGCTCACAGGGAGTGCCGGGCATTTTCTCATTGTGTGTGTGTGTGTGTGTGTGTGTGTGTGTGTGTGTGTGTGTGTGTGTGTGTGTGTATATATATATATATATATATTTATTATACACACACACACACACACACACACACACACACACACACACACACACACACACACACTGCTCAAAAAAATAAAAGTGAACACTTAAACAACACATCCTAGATCTGAATGAATGAAATATTCTTATTAAATACTTTGCTCTTTACATAGTTGAATGTGCTGACAACAAAATCACACAAAAATTGTCAATGGAAATCAAATTTATTAACCCATGGAGGTCTGGATTTGGAGTCACACTCAAAATTAAAGTGGAAAAACACACTACAGGCTGATCCAACTTTGATGTAATGTCCTTAAAACAAGTCAAAATGAGGCTCAGTAGTGTGTGTGGCCTCCATGTGCCTGTATGACCTCCCTACAACGCCTGGGCATGCTCCTGATGAGGTGGCGGATGGTCTCCTGAGGGATCTCCTCCCAGACCTGGACTAAAGCATCCGCCAACTCCTGGACAGTCTGTGGTGCAACGTGGCGTTGGAGGATGGAGCGAGACATGATGTCCCAGATGTGCTCAATTGGATTCAGGTCTGGGGAACGGGTGGGCCAGTACATAGCATCAATGCCTTCGTCTTGCAGGAACTGCTGACACACTCCAGCCACATGAGGTCTAGCATTGTCTTGCCTTAGGAGGAACCCAGGGCCAACCGCACCAGCATATGGTCTCAAATGGCGTCTGAGGATCTCATCTCGGTACCTAATGGCAGTCAGGCTACCTCTGGTGAGCACATGGAGGGCTGTGCGGCCCCCCAAAGAAATGCCACCCCACACCGTTACTGACCCACTGCCAAACCGGTCATGCTGGAGGATGTTGCAGGCAGCAGAACGTTCTTTTTGGCGTCTCCAGACTCTCACGTCTGTCACATGTGCTCAGTGAGAACCTGCTTTCATCTGTGAAGAGCACAGGGCGCCAGTGGCGAATTTGCCAATCTTGGTGTTCTCTGGCAAATGCCAAACGTCCTGCACGGTGTTGGGCTGTAAGCACAACCTCCACCTGTGGATGTCTGGCCCTCATACCACCCTCATGGAGTCTGTTTTTGATTGTTTGAGTAGACACATGCACTTTTGTGGCTTGCTGGAGGTCATTTTGCAGGGCTCTGGCAGTGCTCCTCCTGTTCCTCCTTGCACAAAGGCGGAAGTAGCGGTCCTGCTGCTGGGTTGTTGCCCTCCTACGGCCTCCTCCACATCTCCTGATGTACTTGCCTGTCTCCTGGTAGCGCCTCCATGCTCTGGACACTACGCTGACAGACACAGCAAACCTTCTTGCCACAGCTCACGTTGATGTGCCATCCTGGATGAGCTGCACTACCTGAGCCACTTGTGTGGGTTGTAGACTCCGTCTCATGCTACCACTAGAGTGAAAGCACCGCCAGCTTTCAAAAGTGACCAAAACATCAGCCAGAAAGCATAGGAGCTGAGAAGTGGTCTGTGGTCAACACCTGCAGAACAACTCCTTTATTGGGGGTGTCTTGCTAATTGCCTATAATTTCCACCTGTTGTCTATTCCATTTGCACAACAGCATGTGAAATTGATTGTCAATCAGTGTTGCTTCCTAAGTGGACAGTTTGATTTCACAGAAGTGTGATTGACTTGGAGTTACATTGTGTTGTTTAAGTGTTCCCTTTATTTTTTTGAGCAGTGTATATAGATATAGATATAGATATAGAGACTCTATTACATTCTGAGAACTCATAGAAAGGGCCAGAGTTTTTATCACTAACCAGTGTCAGCCTTCTAAATTTAGTCCATCCAGTGGGCTTCTATCTTGGGTGGGTCTCTGTGTAATTAGTTCCTGAGATCTCCAGAATACTACAGGCCAGCAAGGGAACTGTACCCTCTTACTGATGTGTTGGTGTGCAGGGAACACCGGCCAATGCCTTCTCACCACCTAGAAAAAAATCATTAGTTACATTCTGCTTTCCATACACATTTGCAGGCAAACCGCTTATACTAACTCCACGAAAGGCCACTACAATCCAAAATATGCCAGTTTATGTATCTGTCTAGTATGTACCACCAGGGCTGCCACCAGAAATTGTGGGGCCCGGGACTGAAAAAATAGGCAGTTCCCCCCCCCCTCCCCTCTCCGAATCGGCCTATGCAGGTAGGTATATTATATATATATATATATATTATATACACACACACTAGTGGGGCAGCTCTATATGTTTAGACACAGACACATATACACAGGATCAACATTTTTAATTATTTGATTATGAAATAACATACTTTTTTTCTGGATGGCAGCGGTCAGGCTCCTCAGTAGTCAGTCCTCAAGCAACGCAGAGTCGCAGACTGCTCACACATCCGCAGGCAGCTCCCTGTGTCCCATCCCTCCTCCTTCCTGCTTCCTCCCTCTTCCCATCCCAGCATGCAGCCTGGGCCTCTTAACTGCGCTGGGCCCCGGTGCATTGCACCGTTTGCACTGGCATCTGGCACTAAATCCGCCACTGCTCAGACTGCCATTTGAGATTTGAAGCCACCACCAGCGGTGCCGGGTCCATGCCTGTACTTCCGCGGGCCATGCCATCCAAGCAGCAGCAGCACTGAGTTGAGAGACCGCCCCCCGACACTGCTGAGACTCTCAGCAGCAGCGGTGGAGGGCGGTCTCTCACACTCAGTCAGTGCTGCTGCTCGGACGGCACGACCCGCGGAAGTACAGGCATGGACCCAGCGCCGCTGGCGGTGGCTTCAATTCTCAAATGTGTTGGGCAGGTGTACGGTGCGATCACCCTTTCCGCCCCCATTTAAATCCGCCACTGACTAGCAGCCGGCCAGCCGTGGTCAGTGTCACCGGCGGCTGCCGCAAGTAATATCCACAGCTGGCTGTGTGTGCAGCCCGGGCCCTCCACTCTGTCAGAGTGGCCGGGCCCGGGACAACTGTACACAGGGCACCCCCTTGATGGCGGCCCTGAGTACCACTCTAGGCACTAAATCCCCCCCCCCTTCCCCCATCTGTCATAAACTATGTCAACACCATGGGGAATCTAGTGCTTCTCTTATGTCAGATGCAGAATTTACCTCCTCTCTGTTGGTGGCAATCACGCTAGTCCTCTCCTCAGCTGTGTCTGAAGGTATCTGTACAGGACGGACATCAGATTCAAAGCAAGGGTGATTAAGCTCTGGTCTTCTAGAACCGTCCTTCTCAACCACCAAAGAGGCTCTCTCAGTAGACCTAGTGAATGATGATGGGTGTTGGCCATCACTGTTCTGGTACAGTACTCCAACAATCCAATGGGGCAGGTTGGGGTTAGCATAAACCAATACAGGAGACTGGATTAAGCAAGTCTGGAATATTTCAATTGCCCTTTCACATGCTTCTGTCCATCTTTCTTCAAAAATATAATTGTTTCAAAAATATTTCTGTATTTTATTCCACGTACTTGCCCCCCTGGGAAGAGTATATCTCTTGATGAGCTCTGTCAGTGGTTGAGACACACTTGAATACTCTGAGATAAACTTCCTGTAGTATCCACAAAATACAAAGAAGGACCTGAGTTCTCTTAGCTTATTGACAGGGCAAGCTTCAGGTGATCTAAGACTTTGAGGAGCCTTTCATTACGATCTTCCAGTGTTCTCCCAAAGACAATCAGATAGTCCAGGTACACTATGGGGTCAAACTAATTATTGTTTATTTATTTACAGTTTCTTATATAGCGTAGCATATTCCATTTCGCTTTACAAATGGAAACAACAGTGATAAGACAAACTGGGTAATAACAGACAGAGGTAGGAAGGCCCTGCTCGCAAGCATACAATCTATTAGCTGCAAAGGTTGCGATATGCTGATTCCGCAGCGTTTCAATGCTTCTTGGGCTGAAATTAGCCCCAGTTTGCACAAAATTGCTTGGACCTCTATGGGGTGGCAAGCTTTTTTGTGCAAATTCAGGACGTGGTAAAGTGTGGCTGCTGCCGCGATGACACGCACCCACGCTATTTGGACTGCCTCCTATGACTTCACAGCATGTTCATGTCGCCTACTACTTTACCCATGCACTATTGAAATGTTGCAGGGGCCCCCTTTTCTCTTTGAGGCATCCATTTGAACTGAGAGAATCCCTCTGGTCAGATAAAGGTGATTTTCTCACAACATCTTCAGGGCTTATCATGGCCTAGTAGTATATGCTTTTCAAATACAACTCCAGGAACAACCTACTACATTGAAGACAGTCATGGGCCTCTTTGATTCTGTACAGTGCACTGTATATTGATCAGGGATAGTCAGGGGCACTGACAGTGATGGGGGAAGCGTGGCCAATGCAGGGAGGTGTGGCCAGCCATCCTCCTTTTTAAATATAAAAAAATATTGGTAATTGTGCGGCATGCGCCGGACAAGGGTGGGGGGGCCCTGCATGGAAGAGAAGCAGCTGCCTTTCTCCCCAGCGTAGCAGCATGTGTGCTGGGGAAAGAGGTTGCTGCTGCAGCAGTCACTTCTCTCTCCCTGCATGCTGCGTAATGTGCGAGTGCGATCGCCTTCCACCCGCGCCCTCTGCACCCGTGCCATCCTGATATTCCCAATCTTTTTCTGAGCTACTACGATGGGTGAAGCATAGGAATTATGAGATTTTTCTATAATCTAATTTTCAAGCATCCCTGACATATGTTTCTGTACAGCAAATAGATCAACCTTTTCATGAGCCCATGGTGACTTGTTCATTGCCTTCGTTAGTTTCCTAAAGTTCTTTTTCTTTTACATTTTAATGGGTTACCAAGAGAAAAAAAAGCTTGATAACAATATTCTTTTCTTACTATTTAATGCATGCATCATTTTCCATGCTCAAGTACAGCATGGTTAATAAAAATAATCCTGAATCCATTTGCCCACATACATTCTTATTTATTCAAATGTTTTATTTTGCATATTTTCTTTTTACATTTATTGTACTGCAGGCCTTAAAACTGATGGAAAAAAAGATATCCATATGTATGTTAAAGTACTGGGTTCTGTTTATATACAGATAAGCATAGATTATGCAAGGAACACATTGTAACCTTGAAACAAATCAAATGGGATGACTGAATTACACAAAATTATTTCCACTTACAACCACACCAATACGTCAGCCAACAAATATTTTCTACCTGCCAATACATTTTCTGAATGTTTTGGATTTACAGATTTGTTTGTATCACATAATTGTCACACAGAAAACATTTATTATGCATTACTCAAGAACATATCTGACAACTAAATGAATGCACATGTGGTCAGCTAAAGCTGTGATATGGCACTATTAATTATTTATCTACTATCTTCAATTAAACAACAAATATTATTTTCAGCATTAATTACCCTGAATTTGTAGAGCCCTTGGCTTTTACAGATTACATAATTGGATCAGCTTTCACAGGTGCCAGTGTGTAATTAAACAATGAATTTAACAAGGCTGTTTGTGTAAAATCAATATATCCCTCTGCTATCTAGCTCTGGCCTTTTGACAGTTTGATTCCAGTAAATGAATTATTATATCGCTGAATGTTACTGAAATAGTGTTATTTACTTATATTGTGTAATTATATTTGGAGGATAATCATTTGGGTAATTATAATTTTCCTAGCACCATTTTTATTTATTTATTTAGTTTTTCTTTGCATCAATAAAGCTCAGTGTTAAACAGGAGATGCACTTTCTCCATAAGCATAGTCAGATGGGTTAAACACATTGTTTTTCAAACTCCGTCCTCAGGACCCCAAATAGTTAATGTTTTCTAGGTCCCCTTACAGAATCACAAGTGAAATAAATAATTAGCTCCACCTGTGGCTCTTTTAAAATGTGTCAATGAGTTATGACTGCACCTGTGCGCCTGCTAGGTGACCTGGAAAACATGAACTGTTTGAGGTCATGAGGACCGAGTTTGAGAACCACTGGTTTAAGAAATGTTATAAGTACACCAGGGCATACCTCCCAACATGACCCTCTCCAGGAGGGACACAATGCTCTGCTTCTGGACTTATCTCAATTTATAAATGCCAGTACCTGTTTTGAACAGGTTAATGGATAAGAAAGGTGTTTCAGCACAGGTGATAGAAATCATAAGTTAAGAGGGAAGTCCGGAAGCAGAGCATTCTGTCCATCCTGGAGAGGGTCATGTTGGGAGGTATGCCAGGGCCGTAACTAGGAGGGGCTAAGGGGGCATGTGCCTCGGGTGCAAAATTTGAGGGGGTGCTGAGGAGTTACAGAGGATCAGGAAAGGGGGGTTTGTTTGTTTGTTTTTTAACCGGCAGTGCTGTGCTGCTCCAGTGAGACAACAGACGGCTCCCGGAGCAGTGTATCTGGCCCACCTGTTTGCCCGGAGTTGGCTCCAACGCTGTGCGGGTGAGCTCCAGTACCTGGGATCTCTCCTATGATGGGGGGATTTGGTGTAGCTTATAGGGGGATGTAGTGTTTTGATATAGTGTACCATATAGGGTATGTAGTGTAGTAATGTATTGCAGTAAATAGGTGCATGTAGTGCACTGATGTGGTGTAGCACATAAGGGGATGAAGTATAGTGATGTAGTGTAGCATATAAGGTATGTAATGCAGTGTGTTCCCAGTGGAAACAGTTATAGGGTGATATGAGTGCAATAGAGTATTAGGTGAAGGCAAAAATACACACAACCATATATGAAAAATGTAGTTCAATATTCAATGTACTTATCTGCCAATTTCCATTCAGTCAGAAAATGTTCAGTTACAGCAATTCATAATCCAGGAGCCCCTCCCTACCACATTGGCTGGATATGTCAGATCTCTCAGTACTTCTGCAGTCAGTCTGGGTGTAAGGTTCCTGACCCACCTGAAGGTCACATACTTATAGGGTTACTGACCAGCCTCAGATGTGGCAATACCATAAAAGGGCATAATCCTACAGGTCACATACTGATAGGTCAGGTAGCAACTGGATATATGATGCACAAAAGAATGTACAATGCTGTATGCAACATCCTGTTATCTATGCTCACCAAAGCTTTAAAAGTACAAAGGAACAATAAAACCATATCACACTCCACCATTACTTTTAATGCGTGATATTGTGACAGACCCTCCAACATGACCCGCCCCACTAGGTACAAAATGCTCTGTTCCTGGACTTCCCTCTTAATTTTTGATTTCCATCACCTGTGTTGAACTAGTTAAATGATAAGAAAGCTGTTTCTTCACAGGTGATTGCAATAATAAATTAAGAGGGAAGTCCAGAAACAGAACATTTTGTACCTAGTGGGGCGGGTCATGTTGGAGGGTATGTTGTGATAAGTGTCTGTGCTAGGACGGGGTTGCTCATGAACCCGTCTTACTGGATACATTTTTGTTCTCTCAACAGTGTCACACAGCTTCCCCATAACCCACATTACTATTTTTGAAAAGAAATATAACCCCAACAATAAAAGCAGCCCATACCCCTCCATATGCAGTATGCCTACTACACACCCTTTGATACCTGTGAACCAGTTGTCTGGGTTCAACCAGGACAACCAATTAGGATATACATCATATTCAGGGTCATTGTGTTCCTTCCTAAATTCCTCTTTCAACCTTTGTGCAGATATAGGATCACTGAAATTATCAGCTATGTAACTACAACAAGCTGGACCTGCTATTTGACATAGACCATCCTGTGCAGCAGTCAGGTAATCAAGTACCAACTGATGCTGTCTCAATATTTTAACATGGTATTTCAGAGTCTCAGTGGTGATTTCCAACACATCCAAGATCTGATCTGTCACATTATCAAATAGTTTGGCTAAAACTTCAATATTATGGGCATTTTTCACCGAACTGGCAGAATAAATACATTTTTGTACCAGGGCATATACACTAAATCATGTGCATGCTCCTTTTTGACTATTAATGCCCTCTTGGCTCTCATTTGAGCTGGGCTTGCTTGTAGGTTTATAGTCTCCTGTACCTACGTGGCTGAACGGAGTCTAGCTACCGTGCAAATCCCTGTGCCTCCTATTGGTAAGAATTTATATGCTTGGTGGCCGCATACATAATAATAACTGTCTGGTAATTGGTTTTGGCCTCCTCTTACCATGTCATTTGCATACCACAATAAGGCTAAGGTGGCCTTCTCCAGACACAACCCTTGCACTGCTACCCCTTGGGCCATGGACACATCATCACCACACCATGCACCATTGACAGTAATAGACCGGTTAAGTATATTCTCTCATTCTTGGGACAGGGTATGATATTTCAATGTTGTGGTTACCAAATGTTACCTTTACAGATTCTAACAATATCCCCAGATTATTAGTGGTAGCATTAACACAGATACATTTCCCTCTACTGCATGTCTCATTACATATTTGTATTGGGTACTGGGACTGGGCAGAACGGTTGGCTGCCCACCATGGTGGCTCTACCCATCCCACCACATACAAAGCTACTTTGGTATTATTGAAATGTGAAGAAGTCAATTTAGTAAGGGCCATCCATGTCTGCGTCATCTTCTTGTGAGCCCCCTTGCGCCATTCACTCAGTTCATCCCAAGAAACTGGCACAGCTACATATGGCATAGTCTGAGATGATATGGGAGAATGTGTGCAGATCCAACAATTTTTCTTGGGTAACTGACATCAGTAGATGGTGCATGTAAATTAATTTATTGTTCCATTCGTCCTGCATAGAATCTTGTAGTTCTCTTTTGGACTGGTTGGGCCTAGTGGCATTGTTATGGAGTAGATCCGTTGTCTCTGAAGTCATAAAGACAGTAAACACATAGCTACTGTGATAGCACTGTACACCAGGATACATCCCCAGAGGCCTTTGTCCGGTCTAGGCCCAAGTAATGTATACACGGTCATTATGTTGTTCTAGGGTAGAACATGTGCAAAGGGAAATAAACAGGATTAGTATCACCCTCCATAAATACATAATAGGTCCTGCCTAAACCTTCTGCCACTATTTCTCCCTTTAATTTCTCTGTTTGCTGTCCAGTAGGGAGCACCCAATCCTTCCCACCAGATACAGAGTATTCAATTTCTTGTCTAATGTACAGCTGATTTGGCATAATCAACAGATAAGCTACTGGTTCTCCTTCTATGAGTTCCAGTTTTGCACAACCACCTATGCTGACAATGTACTCTCCATCCTCTCCCATCCTGACCTTGTCTTGCCAGGTACATCTAATCTTTATTTTTTCTGTGGGAAGGAAGTAAATGACTTCCTCATCTTCCAACATGGTAATACATGTGGAGTACAATAACAAACATACTGGTGTTCCCACCCTTGTATCATCAGGAATATCCTTCCCATACACTTCACTGAATGGGGCTTTCACTACCAGATCATGACTCCAAGTCTGGTCTATGTGTTTTTTGGTCCTAATGATGACAGTGTGAGGTGGTCTTGGGTTGGGGGGTGTAAGCAACCTTTCATAGGGTGATATATCTCCCCCAGTGATCTTTTATTCAAACACTTCACAGCCTCCTGAAGGACCTTGTCCCATCCCTGTAAGCTATTAGTGGGCTTCTTTTTCCCAATCTGGTCCTTCAGGAGTCCATTCAAGTGCTCTATTAGGCCTGCCACCTGCAGGTAATATGGAATGTGGTACACCCAGTATACACCCTGTTCAGCGGCCCACTGTTGCACTTGTTTGCCAGTGAAGTGCGTGCCATTATCAGACTGTATTTCTTGTGGTGTCCCAGAATGTAGTTGTAAATCTTCCAACAGTTTCAAAGTTGCTGCGTGGTCTGCATGCTTGCTGGACTTCACCACTAGAACTCCTGAATAAGTGTCAACTGTGGTGCAACAGAACGTCACCCCTCCTACACCAGTAGGTAGGGGCCCAATGAAATCAATCTGCCACACTTGTCCTGCTCTTTCTCCTCAGTATACTGAGCCGATATCTCCCGACAATTTCTTGCGATAGTTTAATAGTTGGCACGTTTCACACTTCTCTACTATTTGCCTGGCCATAAGCTGGGTCATTGGGATGAATTTTCTGTGTGCCCACTGATAGGTTCCTGCAGCTCCTCTGTGCCCAGACTGGGCATGAGCCCATTCACCCAGATTGTATAGTTCTTTGTGTTCTGCCTCTGTGAGGCTAGCTGTCTTCACCTGGACCAGTGCATTTGCAATTTCATTGCCTTCTAGGCCAGTATTGGTATTGACATGACCCAAGGCCACAGGCTGCTCATGACACTGGTTCCAGATTTTTGTCCAAAGGACTGTTCCACCCCATATCACCTTTTCATGGACTTTCCAGTCATTTTGTTGCCACATAGCCATCCATACAGTGAGACCTTAAAACACTGCCCAGCTATCTGTGTAGATTATCACTTGACCCTTTGTTTCTTCTAACACCATCATCACTGCTCTTAATTCTGCTGGAACCTCCTTCTCCATTTTCATGGATCAGTTCTTGTGATTGAGGCTGGTATGCTGCTGCTGCCCAACTTCTTCCTGAGTTAGTAAGGATTGTTGAGCCATCTGTGAACCAGGCGTAAGGTAATGGTTCTAGTGACAAAGCGGCATATGGTTCTGCTACTGCCACTGGTCCTCGTCTGATCTGGAGAGGGGGCAGTTCTTTTTCTTCACTTTCAAAATTCACCATCACGGCTAAATGAGTGACCAATTGAGAGGGTTCTTGACATGAAATTCCTCTTCTTTCTTGGAGATACCACTTCCATTTCATCAGTGTGGATTTCTGTGCCGCGGCTGTATGTGCTCCCAAACCTTCTTGTCGCACCCATCCAGCCACAGGTAACTCAGTTCTGAATGTCACAGTTTGCTGCTTGGTCGTGCTTTCCACATGTTGAAGGACTGTATATGCAGCTAATAGTGTCTTCTCCAGAGGAGTATATCTTGACTGGGCTGGTGCAAACTGTTTTGCCCAGAAACCAATGGGGATTTTCTTTTCTCCACTGTTGGCATTTTTCTGCCATAGACCCCAAGACATACCATGTTGTAATACTATCACATCCAGGAATAATAGCTGATCTCCCTTGATGGGGCCCAGGGCATTATGCCCCTGGATAGCTTGCTTTTCTGCTTGAAAAGCATTCTCTTGTTCACTCGTCCATACAAACTCTGTCTTCTTGCGAGTGATATTGTTTATAGGCTGCAGAATGAGGCCTAAATGCAGGAAAAATTATCTCCAGTATCCCAGGGTACCCAGAATTTGTTGTGCTTCTTTTGCTGATTTAGGAGTTTTCATCTGTGTTATTGCCTCCAACACAGGCTCTGGTATGGTTCTCTTGGGTCCTATCCATATCATCCCCAGGAACGTCAGTTTGTTGTTGGGCCTTGTACCTTGTCTTTGTTCACAGCCCACCCTCGCTTTACCATATGTTCCATCAGCACATGTAGATCTGTGGCCACCTCTTCTTCAGATTCACCAGACAGCATGCTGTCATCTATGTAATGGTATATCTGACACTTTAATTGTTCTTGACACCAGGCCATGGCAGATTGATGGACTGTGTTTGTAGCCCTGGGGTACAACGATAGGGGCATATTGTCTCCCATACCATGTAAAAGCAAACTGATCTTGACTCTTGACTCATTCTCTTGATGTGTCTTGAATCTTTTCCATGATGGATATCATATCAGGGACTGCTGCTGCCAGAGGAGGGCCTACTTTGTCGAGACCCCTGTAATCAATTGTCAGTTTATATGAACCATCTGGCTTTTTCACAGGATACACCAGAGCATTGTAGGGGCTGCAGGCTGGCCTGAATACTCCCACTTTGACTAATTCAGCAATGGTTTGAGAAATTTCTTCATGGCCTCCATGGATGCAGTATTGCTTTAAATTCACTGGCTCTGGTGGTGGGGGTATGTATACGGGTTCCTACTTCGCATTTCCCCATTCTACCAGCTTCACTGCAGAGATAGTAATGGCTCTTATGGTACAACCAAACGTATAAGTGCCGGACAGGGTGTCTATGGACTGTCCCTTCAATATGTCCATTCCAATTACATTGTCAGGTAGGTCCGAGACCAAAACTTCAGCATGGAACCAGGGGCCTTTCCCCAACCGCATCTTACAGTGTAAGCGGGATGCCCACATTTGCTGACACCCCCCCCCCCCCCCTCCCCTCCCCCAATACTTTTACTGCTACCCAGGTGGATTTTCCTGCTGGTAGGTGTGACTTGTGAAATAATGAAACCTCTGCCCCTATATCTAGCAAAGCTGTGCATTGTGTGATTGTGTGTCCATTATCCCAACTTAAAATGCAGTTTACATAAGGGTATCAGTCCCTGGCTTTCATTGCACACACTCTGTGTGAGGTGGAAGTTCCAAAGCCGAGGACCTGCCTTCATCATCTCATAAGGGTTGTGACACCTTCCATGTGTTATACTTAAGGGGTGCACCCCACATTTCCTCTAGTGCCTCCCTTGTTTTCTGATAGGGTGATGGGTGGACCATTGAATGGACTGATGCAATGACCCTCTCTGTCACTTCCTCATCCACATCACTCTTAGCAATACGCTTGGAGGGTGCTGAGCCAATGCCCTGTTTCTGTAGCTTTTGCTGCAGCACTCTCCACCTTTCAAACAAATCCTCATTTAAAATGCCATCTATTTCTCTGTGGGGAACTCCAGCATTCAGTAATTCAAAGAACATTTGCTTACGTGATGTTTTATAATGCTTAGGGGGAGCTGTTCCCTTCTGTGCAATCTGCCTGTAATGTTTGCGAGAATCACTCATGTTCCTATCACCTCCTAATGCTGCAAGTTTTCCCAGACTCTCACACAACTCCCACACAGTGCCCCTCTGCGCTCCAGTCACTCCTAGCACCAAAAACAAAGATGTTTTGTACACTTGCGGGGCATGTTTCACAAAGGGCTGCAACATCCTATCGTCTAAACGTGTCATGTCTGGCCCTTCCCAATTCCAATCTAACTGTTTCTGGTAATTTTTCTCTATACCTGACACACAGCCTAACAATCGCAGCCTATGTATACCTGCACTAATGTCTAACCATGGGATGCTTGGCACTAAATCAGAAGGATACGTGTGCACATCAGCAATAGCTTTACATATTATGCTAAGCACTGACCACTCCCCGGTGTCTTTGTATTTGCTGCAAGCGCAACCGCACCCGGGGGTCTGTGCTCATGGACCCCAATTGTGCAGCTTCTGGGGCATCCAACATAATTCTGTCACCTTCCTCCCACACACATAACAACCAATCCAACAATCCTTCCTGACTCCTTTGTTTAAACCTGGAGCCTATCTGCACTAACTCATTGGGAGACCAATTCCTTTTCTCTATCACAGCCCCATCTACTTCAGTGCTCTCATGTTCAGCCCGCATCTCACCCCCTGTCCCACTATGTGTTGCACGGGAGGATGTGGTTTTATATTTAGGGTTTATTACATATGCTGGGACCGTGTCACCAGACTCCCCTGTGACCTTGACATGTGAATTGTCATCCTTATTTATCAGGGGCAAAAACTGTTCATGTCCTGACTAATCAACTAGAAACATTTCATACTCAATTTCCTCATCAGGGGATTCACAATCATTTAAAGTCTTCCACTGCTGCCCCACAATCAAAGTTCTAATTCGGACAGCATACACATTAGGGGGTAAATTTACTAAGATGGGAGTTCTATTTGAGATGGGATGTTGCCAATAGAAACCAATCAGATTCCAGGTATTATCTTCTACAAGGTGCTACATAAATGAGAAGTAGAATCTGATTGGTTGCTATAGGCAACATCCCATCTTAAATAGAACTCCCATCTTAGTAAATTTACCCCTAGGTCTCTTACGGCATTTCTGCTGCTTATTCACAGTTTTAACAACATAATGCTTGAACTGCATCTGTAAATCTTTTGCACATTCATCCTGGGATCGTATAGACGACCTCAGTACACAATTCTGTTCACGGAGTGAATCCGTTTCTACCTGCACCTCTTGCAGGTGTGAATCCAGCTCACACACTGCTTGTGCTGCCAGGCTAAGGATTGAAGATGCAGATCTTGCTTCTGATTTTGAAAATACCGTCATATCAATATTTTGCAAATCTTCAACAGCATTTCTACTTTGTACAGGCTGTAAATACTGACAGGCAGTTCGCATCATTGGCCCCCAGGTTCCGGAGCTAAGAAGCCAAGATGGGTCCTCCCCTGCTTTTTCTGACTTAAACATTTTCTTTCAAAAATACATTTGTACCTTCAAATACTCACACTGCACTCCTACCTGGCTCGCCAATTCTAATGTTCCCAGTGGAAACAGTTATAGGGTGATAGGAGTGCAATAGAGTATTAGGTGAAGGCAAAAATACACACAACCATATATGAAAAATGCAGTTTAATATTCAATGTACTTAGCTGCCAATTTCCATTCAGTCAGAAAATGTTTGGTTACGGCAATTCATAATCCAGGAGCCCCTCCCTACCACATTGGCTGGATATGTCAGATCTCCCAGTACTTCTGCAGTCAGTCTGGGTGTAAGGTTCCTGACCCAACTGAAGTTCACATACTTATAGGGTTACTGACCAGCCTCAGATGTGGCAATACCATAAAAGGGAATAATCCTTGTTGCCTGAAACTTTGCCTAGGGTGCAGAGAGACCTTGCACCGGCCCTGAGAAAACCTAAATAGAAAAGTGATATTTAGCTGTCTGTAATAGTGAAGCAGTGTTTGTGGGTGGTGATAGTATTGTACAGGAGCTCAGTTCCATTTATTGTGGATGAAGGAATAACACTGAGGTCCATAAATGGTGAAACAGGAAGTGGTTTAGATGTTGTCGGTTTTAGATCTGAAAAATAAAAATGTGAGTAGGTCTTTGAATTTTGGTATGTTAGAAATTTCATAGGTATAGATTATGACAAAGCAAACTAAGGTCCTCAAGACACCCTAATGGTACAGGTTTTTAAAGATAACCATAGTTGCTCACAGGTGACTAAATTAGTAACGCAGTCAATTTGATTTAATCATCTGTGCTCAGCCATGGATATCCTTAAAACCTGGAATGTTAGTGTGCCTTGAGGACAGAGTTTGGAAATCACTCATTCTAACGGTCAAGTAAAACATGCCCAAACAATTACTGCTGCACATTTATGGGGTCTACCATCTTTGATAGGTAATCCAGAATATGTTGCCTATAATATATAGTACTACTTTCGGAATGTAGTTACTATGTCAACATACAGAATATTTACTTATTTGGTCAAAATGTCAACGTGTTCAAAATGTGGATATTATGCATGTCTACATTGTGAATATGTGAGCATTAGGGTTAGAATTACTGTTATGCTGCAATTGGAGTAAGGGTAAATAGGACTTTTAACATCCCCAGTGTTGACATGCATAATGTCGAAATGTTGAACATGTCGACATTGTCAGTGTTGACATGTTAACATTGTATCAACATCCTGCATGTCAGCAATCACACCATGTCAACATTCTGGTGTCAACATCCTGATTGTTGACATTCCGAACATCAACATGGTATACCACACCTGTACTTTCTCATTATGCTTAGCATCATTTCACAAGTTCATTATTATCTGAACTGCTAGCATGGATTAGTAATGAAGTCATCTACAAAACCACCATTTTGGCATAAATTAAGTTTGTCCTCTCTGTTTGGGGTACTTTTCTTATTTTTCGTTAAGTAATCATTGTCTATTAAATAGTTACCTGACAGTGAATACAATAAACTTAATTTTGTTGCTTCCTAATACATTAGGACAGTGATTCCTAAACAGTCTTGATCACTGCACCCTAGATATCAGAATTGTTTTCACGGCACGCCTAGGCCAATTTTTTTAAGAAACAATATTAAATTAAGTACATTATGGTTAAATGTCATCCTTAGGTTTCCTTATGTGGTGAGGGACAAGATTTGCTTCCGTTTGTCCACATATTTTATGATTGGCAGCCACCAGCACTTGTTTTACATATTACATAGAGCATAAATAATTTTAATTGGTCCTGGACCACCAACCCGAGGCACCCCTGCAAGTGTCCCAATGCACCCCAGGGTGCCACAGCACACAGTTTGGGAACCACTACATTAGGACTTTACTTAGAGCAAACAAACTGACCAGTAATAGTATGAAAGTGCAAGAACAATTTTGTGTCCAGCCAGTGTGTTGTAAAATGACAGCAGTTGAGATGGCACTGTATTGTATTCTACACTTGAATAGTGTAACAGTATTGTTGGGATTGTCATAAAATAACAATACTGACACCAAGGTATATAGTGAAAACAAAACAGTTTTACTAAACCACAGGTTTTCTTCAACATAAAACAAAACAAAATTGTTCACACCACAACTTGGGGTAACAACAATCTCCCTGGCTGTTTAACCTCATACAGCCGTCAGGTGGTTATAGACACAGCACTACAAATAAACATTCACAACACAGTGTCCTGAGTTATAGTCACCAA
This sequence comes from Pseudophryne corroboree, assembly GCF_028390025.1. NCBI lineage: Eukaryota > Metazoa > Chordata > Amphibia > Anura > Myobatrachidae > Pseudophryne > Pseudophryne corroboree. Next base: position 423,113,050 of record NC_086446.1, on the reverse strand, counting down.
TGTATGCAGCGTCCCATTTCAGTGGAAATGTGTCCTGACAGGAACCACTGATACCGAAGTCCCCTCAGACATGCACAGTCTTCCAGACCCCTGGCACTAGCCCCCTTACAGGCCCTAGCTTCTGGCTGCTAGTCAGCATCAGAGGTCCTGCACCTGTGAAAGCTTCAGCCTTTCTAGGTATCCTACTGGTGCACAATTACTCAGCCATCCTGGCAACAGAACCCACAAGACCTGGACTGACCTTTGTGGATGGTGCCTGCCCTTTTCTCCCATCCACCCCCAGGGACCCTTACTGGTTTTCTATGAAAACCAAACTACAGGAGCTAAAATAGTTCCTGCTGTCTCCCTGGGATTTTCTAAAGTCTGCTGTAGGCATTTTCCAGGTCGTCGCAAAATATGGAACGGATCCCACACCATGTTCTCTTCTGGGCCTTTTGCAACACTACAATCCCTGGGCTCTTTACTTCTGGGACACATGCCTCTGTAGTGACCAGGTTCACCACATTCATAGCATAATGGGGAGGGGCTCTCTTCAGTAGAGAATCCATTATTTCTAGACGCAGGGACAGTAGGGGAAGACCCCCATGGTCGTGCTCCTGTCCCCAGTCCGGGAGAACAAGTCGTAGGTACTACCTTCACTGGCCGCCCAGGCAGTGACTTTTGATCAGGGCCTTTAGCCATTTGGCCAGCTGTCTCATATCTCTCCAGGGTGATTGCCAACGCCTCCAGATTTTGAGGGGCGGCATGGATTACCGATCTTTGGGTGTTGTGATCCAGGGTGCAGATACACTGGTCCACAATTACCGTCTCTACTATCTGGTGAGAACCATTCTCTTCAGGCTGTAGCCAACTGCGGCCATACTTGGCTAACTCTGCCAATTGTATCCTGACAGGGAATCCAGACTGAAAAGTCTACTCCTTGAAGCTCGGTGCTTTACTCGCGGCGGTTAGGCTTAGCTGGGATAAGATAGCAGCCTTTACTACTCCATAGTGTTTAGTTTGTTCCACAGACAAGTCGACATATGCCTGTTGTGATATTCCGGTCAGATATGGTGCTAACCGTTCCGCCCACGTATCTCCCATTTTAACCGATGAATATCAGGAGGTAGGCTTCTGCATCATCTGAGGCGGTCATTTTATTTAATATGACTGCCTTATTTTCAGGCGTCCGATCCGTCAACAATTGTGCCATCTGCTCTTAGGTCTTTTGCTGTGCCACCACAGCAGTGGTCAGTGTACACAACAGCTCCTCCATATTGAGGTTAGAGGGGTAGCGGAAGACAGCAGGCTTCGAGAAAAATAACCCCTATGGTCCAGTATCCCCTGCTTCTTTAGGCCGGGAAAGGAAATAAAACCTCTATACTTTTTGTGACATTTCCCCTTTAAGACATAAAAGGTAAAAAAAAAAAAAAAACTTTTTTTCTTTTAGGCTTTATTAGGTCTTGGGGAGGTTTAATGCCACACTGAAAAGCGTCTCGAACCCCCAATTTACGGTTCCCCATACAGGCCACCACTTGTCATAAAATAACAATACTGACTCGAAGGTATATAGTGAAAATAAAACAGTTTTACTAAACCACAGGTTCTTTTCAACATAAAACAAAACCAAGTTGTTCACACCACAACTTGGGGTAACAACAATCTCCCTGGCTGTTTAACCTCATACAGCCGTCAGGTGGTTATAGACACAGCACTACAAATAAACATTCACAACACAGTGTCCTGAGTTATAGTCACCAATGTATGCAGCGTCCCATTTCAGTGGAAATGTGTCCTGACAGGAACCACTGATACCGAAGTCCCCTCAGACATGCACAGTCTTCCAGACCCCTGGCACTAGCCCCCTTACAGGCCCTAGCTTCTGGCTGCTAGTCAGCATCAGAGGTTCTGCACCTGTGAAAGCTTCAGCCCTTTCTAGGTATCCTACTGGTGCACAATTATTCAGCCATCCTGGCTGCAGTACCGACAAGACCTGGACTGACCTTTGTGGATGGGGCCCGCCCTCTTCTCCCATCCACCCCCAGGGATCATTACTGGTTTTCTATGAAAACCAAACTACAGGAGCTAAAATAGTTCCTGCTCTCTCCCTGGGGTTTTCTAAAGTCTGCTGTAGGCATTTTCCAGGTCGTCACAAAATATGGAACGGATCCCATTTCCTTTTTGCGAGGCTCCTTTCAACTGGTCTGGCACTCCACTTCAGACCGTCTGGTGTCTGACTCATCACAATAGCAAATGGCAAGTGAAGAAAAAATATTATACTTTTTTATCGATCAGTGCATTGTAAAAATAAAATACCTACCAACTGTCCAGATTTCAGCAGGACGTTACCGCTATTCGAACACTGTCCCGCTGTCCCTCCCGTGGGTCGCAGTGTCCCGCGGGCAGGGGGGGGGGGCATTTGGGGGAGGCTTTGATCACCCGCTGATTTGCTCTGCAAAGCAGCCGGTGATCACTGAATAGATGCCGTGCGCACGCCATCTATTCAATACTGGAAGGGGAGCAGGGGGCTGCCCAGCTGCTAGGGGAGCACTGGGTATGCCCCCAAAATGCCAAAAATGGGTCCATGGTGCTCGGTCATGCCCACTCAGCCAAGGCAACACCCCTCCCGACCCTTTTTGGGCCGCGCGCGGATTTGCCGCGCAGGGGTCCCTCTTCCTCCCTCTTCAAAGTTGGGAGGTATGAAAATATATATGTATATATGCCAGTTGATGTGACAGTTTCCTGCCTGGGAATTTGCAAATATTTTAATTTATTGCACATGCTTTATATTAGGAGACATGATAAGAGATTTATGGAGTTATTATTCCACTGTGCTTTATCATCTTCTAATAAATAGCTGTGGGTGTTAATGACATACACTGTAGCATTATCTCACAGCCATGGAGTCTGCACCTTTTGGTGTGCATTTTGAATGGTAGTTTACAGTATTTTCCCTGTATTATTTGTGTTTTGTTGTTGGGCTATTTGAGCCATTCAGCACTTAACATTTCATTTACTTTACGAGGGGTGTGCAATACGTTTTCGGATGCACAAAAAGTATATTTACAAACAAAATGAACATTACATTTTTTTCAAAGTATCCACCAGTGGAGTCCATGTAAAGTTGCATACACTCAAACTACTTGATGAAGCAGCTGGACTAGTCCAAAGCAGGTATATCTTCTACATGCTGGATGAAGATCTCCACCACAAATTCCGGTGACTCAAAATGAATCCCACGCAACTTGCGCTTGATTTGTGAGGACACGAAGAAGTTGCAGGGGGCCAGGTCTGGACTGTATGGTGGATGACCAAGCTTCTAGATGCATTCATAGGTGTCACAATCCTGACTGTAATTCTCATATTTGGTGACTTACCCCTGCTTTCTGTCCTGGATCCTGTGTCTTTTCACTCACGGAGTTAAACAGCTTGTCAGCACTGAGTTTCCTGAGTTCTCTGCCTGAGAGGTAATCAGCTCCACCTGTGGTGATCTCCTGTGTGAGGCTGAATTCAGTAATCTAAAAGCAAGCATCCTGTGTTTTGCAGAAGTCCAGGCTTCAGTGTTCTCTTGGCCTGCTAGGCCTCATTCTACATCACAGCCTTGGCTAGAGTAGTCACATGACAGTGACATCACCTAATCCTGCCCACCAATCATCAAGGACCAGGAAGTATAAATCAGGAGGCTGAGTTGGAATCTGAGCCATTTCCTCGTGTCACATACAGCCTTGTGAGAGTCTTTATGCTGAGCTCCCTTAAGGTAACCATTGTACCTAAGTTCCTGTGGAAACTCTGTTCCCTTGTTCCTGTATGGTTACTTGTGTGTTGCCATTTGATTTCACCATTTCCCTGAGTCTCAATGTAAAGGCACAGCTGCAATGTTTCGTCTTAAAGGCACAGTACTGAATTCCATGTTCTCCACTGAAAACCACAGCTGTCGTGTTTCAGTTTTACTACTGTTGTAGTTGGGATCTCCAGAGCTCAGTACTTCCGTGCTTCCAACACCTCAGTACCTCCGTGCTTCCAACACCTCCGTGCTTCCAGCACCTCCGTGACTCAGCATCTCCGTGCCTCAGCACCTCAGTACCTCCGTGCCTCAGGACCTCCGTGCCTCCGTGCCTCAGTACCTCCGTGCTTCCAGCACCTCCGTGCCTCCGTGCTTCCAGCACCTCCGTGACTCAGCATCTCCGTGCCTCAGCACCTCAGTACCTCCGTGCCTCAGGACCTCCGTGCCTCCGTGCCTCAGTACCTCCGTGCTTCCAGCACCTCCGTGCCTCCGTGCTTCCAGCACCTCCGTGACTCAGCATCTCCGTGCCTCAGCACCTCCGTGCCTCAGTACCTCCGTGCTTCCAGCACCTCCGTGCCTCCGTGCTTCCAGCACCTCCGTGACTCAGCATCTCCGTGACTCAGCATCTCCGTGCCTCAGCACCTCCGTGCCTCAGTACCTCCGTGCTTCCAGCACCTCCGTGCCTCCGTGCTTCCAGCATCTCCGTGACTCAGCATCTCCGTGCCTCAGCACCTCCGTGCCTCCGTGCCTCAGCACCTCCGTGCCTCAGTACCTCCGTGCTTCCAGCACCTCCGTGCCTCCGTGCCTCAGCACCCCAGTGTCTCTACGCACTCCAGTGTCTCTACGCACCCCAGTGTCTCTACGCACCTCAGTGTCTCTACGCACCTCAGTGCCTCTACGCACCTCAGTGCCTCTACGCACCTCAGTGCCTCTACGCACCTCAGTGCCTCTACGTACCTCAGTGTCTCCAAGCACCTCAGTGTCTCCAAGCACCTCAGTGTCTCCAAGCACCTCAGTGTCTCCAAGCACCTCAGTGTCCCCAAGCACCCCGTGCCCTTTAGCACAGTTGTACCTGTTATTCTTCACTGATTCATCAGCGCCTTTCCAGTTCTGTCTTTCAGGAGACCTTCAGCGCCCACACGTGCTTCCTGTCTGCCGACCTCATCCTGCATGAGGAGAACTTGGATTCGGCCATCTCTGCCGCGGTTCCTCTTCCCAGTCACCGGAAGAGACCCCGAGTCCACAACACTTCCAAAACCAGGTCAGTGGTGGTATTCGTGTAGTCCTCCAGTCGCCCGCGCAGACTTCGCTAGCACCGGGTTCACAAAAACCTTAGTCATGACAGTAGGAAATGGCCCCATGGACCCGGCCGAAAGTGTTAGTCTGACGCATGACCTCCTAAGCAATATTGCAGGACGCTTGGAAGGTCTGGAGTCGACTCAGCATCGATTGGCACAGTGTCTGCAGCGGAATTCGTCCTCCAGAGATTCTATGACCTTCTGCTCTAAGACTCCTGACCAACTGCAGATTTTCTACCAGATGTTACTACAGTTACAAGAACTTTTGCCTAGTATTCTCTCTGTGATGCCTGATCTCCTCAGGAATACTACCAACGTTGTTGATCCTGTTTTGTCCCATCCAGTTAATAGAGTCTCTTCCTCTGCGCAAGGGAAAGTTTTTCATCAGAGCTATCCACGGCCCAAGCTCTCTGAAGCTGAACGTCAGCGGCGTAAGGAGCTACATCTCTGTCTTTACTGTGGAAATTCTGGTCATTTTGTTAAAGACTGCATTCTTCGCAAGCCAGGGAATGGTGACAAATCGCAGTATCACAGTGCTCATGTCTACAAGTCATCCACAGTAGCCGATCCTGCTACTGCTGACGGGGGTATCAAGATGGCTACTCGGAAAGAGACTCAAATTTATGACTGGGGTCCGGTGATTAAAAGACCTTATCCCAAGTTGGGTGTCCAGAGAAGAATATTCAAGCCATTTAGAATCACAGAGGAGTCAGAGTGTCCAGCCCCAGGGGGGGCGTCCGTGTCTTCAGCCCCAGGAGGGGCGTCTTCAGAGTGTCCAGCCCCAGGAGGGGCGTCTTCAGAGTGTCCAGCCCCAGGAGGGGCGTCTTCAGAGTGTCCAGCCCCAGGAGGGGCGTCTTCAGAGTGTCCAGCCCCAGGAGGGGCGTCTTCAGAGTGTCCAGCCCCAGGAGGGGCGTCTTCAAAGTGTCCAGCCCCAGGAGGGGCGTCTTCAAAGTGTCCAGCCCCAGGAGGGGCGTCTTCAGAGTGTCCAGCCCCAGGGGGGGCGTCCGTGTCTTCAGCCCCAGGGGGGGCGTCTTCAGAGTGTCCAGCCCCAAGAAGGGGTTCTTCAGAGTGTCCAGCCCCAAGAAGGGGTTCTTCAGAGCGTCCAGCCCCAGTGAGGGGTTCAGAGCGTCCAGCCCCAGTGAGGGGTTCAGAGCGTCCAGCCCCAGGAGGGGGTTCTTCAGAGGGCACAGCCCCAGGAGGGGGTTCTTCAGAGGGTCCAGCCCCAGGAGGGGGTTCCGAGGGTACAGCCCCAGGAAGGGGATCCGAGGGTCCAGAGCCAGAGGGTCTACAGAGTGCTGCCCAGCCAGAGGGTCTACAGAGTGCTGCCCAGCCAGAGGGTCTACAGAGTGCTGCCCAGCCAGAGGGTCTACAGAGTGCTGCCCAGCCAGAGAGCCTTCAGAGTGCTGCCCAGCCAGAGAGCCTTCAGAGTGCTGCCCAGCCAGAGAGCCTTCAGAGCGCTGCCCAGCCAGAGAGCCTTCAGAGCGCTGCCCAGCCAGAGAGCCTTCAGAGCGCTGCCCAGCCAGAGAGCCTTCAGAGCGCAGACCAGCCCCGTGAAGAGAGGGCTCTTGCCTCAGCCCAGCCCCTTGAAGTGGGGGCTCTTGCCTCAGCCCAGCCCCTTGAAGTGGGGGCTCTTGCCTCAGCCCAGCCCCTTGAAGTGGGGGCTCTTGCCTCAGCCCAGCCCCGTGAAGTGGGGGCTCCTGCCTTGGTTCAGCCCCGTGAAGAAAGGACTCAGTCCGTCCCGGTTCCAGCCGGTCCAGCAATACTCCAGGCCCAGCCTGGTCAGTCCGTCCCGGTTCCAGCCGGTCCAGCAATACTCCAGGCCCAGCTTGGCCAGTCCGTTCCGGTTCCAGCCGGTCCAGCAATACTCCAGGCTCCGCCTGGTCAGTTCGTTCCGGTTCCAGCCGGTCCAGTGTTACTCCAGGACCAGCCTGGTCAGTCTCCTTTGGTTCCAGCCAATTCAAGCATCCCCGGATCCAATCCAGTCCTACTCGTCCAGTCAAAGATTTCTCCAGTTTCAGCCTCTAAGCTTTCGTCTGATGGTTTACCACCTATTTACTTCGATGGAGATTTACTGCAATATGCCGCTTTGGTTGAACAATTTCTGTCTCGGATGGAGTCTGATCCTTCAGGTGCAGTAACTCCTTCCAACGTTACTCGATATCTGTTCCTGGCATTCAGAGGAAGAGCTTTGGAGTGGGCCAACATGCTTTTTGAGAGTAATGATCCTGTGTTCCATGACTTACAGAATTTTAGTAATGCTGTGGTTAAAGAATTTGGTCCTAAACCTATGGAATCTGACTCGGTAAAGAAATCAGGCTCTAAAGGGAATGCAGAAGGAAGTTTGTGCTGTCCTCCCAGGGATAATCTAAGAATCTCCTTCAGTAAGAATCCGACCATTAAAATTGCTCATGTTGGAGTCTCTCCTAGCCCAGAGAATTTAAATCTCCAGTGCACCTCATTTTCATCTGCAAACTGTGTATCTATGGGAGATTCATATCTTCCATTAGACTTGGACTCAGACTCTGAATTTGATCCAGTCCATGATGCTACTCCTTTCTTGGGAGCCCCCATGTTTTCTAAGGAAGGTTTTTCTTTACAGGAGATCCCGCGGTCCTTGGTCAAAACCAAACGTTCCCATAAGAAGAAGAGGCATCAACAAAGGTCCTAAATTCTTCTGTATGAATTTCTCAAGTTCCCCTAAGATTGGATGGGTGTCCGGAGTCCACCCTCGAAGAGGGGGATACTGTCACAATCCTGACTGTAATTCTCATATTTGGTGACTTACCCCTGCTTTCTGTCCTGGATCCTGTGTCTTTTCACTCACGGAGTTAAACAGCTTGTCAGCACTGAGTTTCCTGAGTTCTCTGCCTGAGAGGTAATCAGCTCCACCTGTGGTGATCTCCTGTGTGAGGCTGAATTCAGTAATCTAAAAGCAAGCATCCTGTGTTTTGCAGAAGTCCAGGCTTCAGTGTTCTCTTGGCCTGCTAGGCCTCATTCTACATCACAGCCTTGGCTAGAGTAGTCACATGACAGTGACATCACCTAATCCTGCCCACCAATCATCAAGGACCAGGAAGTATAAATCAGGAGGCTGAGTTGGAATCTGAGCCATTTCCTCGTGTCACATACAGCCTTGTGAGAGTCTTTATGCTGAGCTCCCTTAAGGTAACCATTGTACCTAAGTTCCTGTGGAAACTCTGTTCCCTTGTTCCTGTATGGTTACTTGTGTGTTGCCATTTGATTTCACCATTTCCCTGAGTCTCAATGTAAAGGCACAGCTGCAATGTTTCGTCTTAAAGGCACAGTACTGAATTCCATGTTCTCCACTGAAAACCACAGCTGTCGTGTTTCAGTTTTACTACTGTTGTAGTTGGGATCTCCAGAGCTCAGTACTTCCGTGCTTCCAACACCTCAGTACCTCCGTGCTTCCAACACCTCCGTGCTTCCAGCACCTCCGTGACTCAGCATCTCCGTGCCTCAGCACCTCAGTACCTCCGTGCCTCAGGACCTCCGTGCCTCCGTGCCTCAGTACCTCCGTGCTTCCAGCACCTCCGTGCCTCCGTGCTTCCAGCACCTCCGTGACTCAGCATCTCCGTGCCTCAGCACCTCAGTACCTCCGTGCCTCAGGACCTCCGTGCCTCCGTGCCTCAGTACCTCCGTGCTTCCAGCACCTCCGTGCCTCCGTGCTTCCAGCACCTCCGTGACTCAGCATCTCCGTGCCTCAGCACCTCCGTGCCTCAGTACCTCCGTGCTTCCAGCACCTCCGTGCCTCCGTGCTTCCAGCACCTCCGTGACTCAGCATCTCCGTGACTCAGCATCTCCGTGCCTCAGCACCTCCGTGCCTCAGTACCTCCGTGCTTCCAGCACCTCCGTGCCTCCGTGCTTCCAGCATCTCCGTGACTCAGCATCTCCGTGCCTCAGCACCTCCGTGCCTCCGTGCCTCAGCACCTCCGTGCCTCAGTACCTCCGTGCTTCCAGCACCTCCGTGCCTCCGTGCCTCAGCACCCCAGTGTCTCTACGCACTCCAGTGTCTCTACGCACCCCAGTGTCTCTACGCACCTCAGTGTCTCTACGCACCTCAGTGCCTCTACGCACCTCAGTGCCTCTACGCACCTCAGTGCCTCTACGCACCTCAGTGCCTCTACGTACCTCAGTGTCTCCAAGCACCTCAGTGTCTCCAAGCACCTCAGTGTCTCCAAGCACCTCAGTGTCTCCAAGCACCTCAGTGTCCCCAAGCACCCCGTGCCCTTTAGCACAGTTGTACCTGTTATTCTTCACTGATTCATCAGCGCCTTTCCAGTTCTGTCTTTCAGGAGACCTTCAGCGCCCACACGTGCTTCCTGTCTGCCGACCTCATCCTGCATGAGGAGAACTTGGATTCGGCCATCTCTGCCGCGGTTCCTCTTCCCAGTCACCGGAAGAGACCCCGAGTCCACAACACTTCCAAAACCAGGTCAGTGGTGGTATTCGTGTAGTCCTCCAGTCGCCCGCGCAGACTTCGCTAGCACCGGGTTCACAAAAACCTTAGTCATGACAATAGGCAAGAAAATCCACCACTTTCCTAGACTTGTGTGCAGGTGTATTGCCATGATGGAGAAGGGCACTACGAGAACAAGTTATTGGACGGCGCCTGGATTTGACTTCCAGCACTTGTGGCAGGCATTTCTTGGTGTACCAGTCCCCAGTGACAGTGCGCTGCTGTGCTAGGGTGATGGTAGCTACATGACCAGTCTTGGCCACAAAAACAGCCACCATCTGCTTGGCTATGCTGCACTCATGTTGGAACATCTGTGGTGGCGCACCTCCAACTGGCGTCCATTGGGCCAACTGTTTGGTCTCGGGGTCGAAACTGTAGATCTAGATTTCATCACCACTGATGATCTCCCAGACCGAGTTTGAGTGACCACCATCAAACCTAGCCAGCATGTTGAGGCACCAAGTCCCACCCATGCCTCCTTCTGCTCTCAAGTCAGCTGATGGGGCACCCAGCATGCAGAAACCGTGAGCAGGCCAATCTTTTTTTGGCGTATTAAGCAGATGGATCCCAATGAGATGCCTGTCTCCTATTTCTCTAACTGGGCCATAGTCACCTTGGCATCCACCTCAACTATGGCCCTTATGGTAGCAACGTTATTCAGCACTCCTCATCTTCCAGGGACCATCTCCAATGCCAAAATTCTGAAAACCACTCAAACTCAGTGGTTTGGGACAATGTTTCCTCCCAAAAGTAGCTCACAGTCGGTTAAAAACTCTCCTGCAGTCGCATGACCACTCTTGTAGTCGTAGAAGATCATGGCTCTCCAGTGGACTCTGATGAGCCCCATAAAGAGTTTGTGAATGAAGTGAACATGCTGACGACTTCGGTGTGCAGATCTGCTTATATACGGTTCTGTGCCTTGACATTTCACAAGAACTTTAGTCAGAGATTACAATTCACAATGAAACAGACAGTGTCTACTGTACTTTTGCACTGCAATCAAGAAACTTGTTGCACACCCCATGTTAGTAGTTAATTATTGTAGAGGGAAATGTCAATGTAATGTGGACATCTTTATTAAGTGGATAATGGATATGTGGCCCTCATTCCGAGTCGTTCGCTCGGTATTTTTCATCGCATCGCAATGAAAATCCGCTTAGTACGCATGCGCAATATTCACACTGCGACTGCGCCAAGTAATTTAACAATGAAGATAGTATTTTTACTCACGGCTTTTTCATCGCTCCGGCGATCGTAATGTGATTGACAGGAAATGGGTGTTACTGGGCGGAAACACGGCGTTTTATGGGCGTGTGGTTGAAAACGCTACCGTTTCCGGAAAAAACGCAGGAGTGGCTGGAGAAACGGGGGAGTGTCTGGGCGAACGCTGGGTGTGTTTGTGACGTCAAACCAGGAACGACAAGCACTGAACTGATCGCACAGGCAGAGTAAGGTTGAAGTTACTCAGAAACTGCTCAGTAGTTTGTAATCGCAATATTGCGATTACATCGGTCGCAATTTTAAGAAGCTAAGATACACTCCCAGTAGGCGTAGGCTTAGCATGTGTAACTCTGCTAAATTCGCCTTGCGACCGATCAACTCGGAATGAGGGCCATGTATGTCTGTGTAATAATATTATTATTTGACCCAATCGGTTGAAATTAAAGTGACTTTGAAACTTTCAAATCTGTAGGTAGTGTGTTCTTAAAGCAAATGGTACTTATAAGTGTTCAGTGATCCAATAAATAAAATATTGCTTCTGTATATTACAATTGTCTGCAGTTCTACTCATATCTCCCTCTGTATATGTCGTTACTGCTCCATGCTCTCACAATTTTTCAACCTCAGATGATCAACGCACAGACTGTAATTTGATACACAATGAACGTAAAGAAGTAAAGTCCCTATACAGTAATGCGGATCCAAAATAAAATTCAACTGGTGGCATTTTGACACTGTCATGAATCAATGACAGTGCCTTTCTAGCTGCCTCTATACCATCATCATGTGGGATGATGGTTTAGAAGGAATCCACATCAACTGTAGCCAAAAGTATACAAGCAGGAATCTCATCCAAGCAGATCAACTTAGCAATAAAGGGCCTAATTCAGGGTTGATCGCAAAATCAAAATCTTTCTCTAATGGGCAAAACCATGTGCACTGCAGGTGTGGCAGATATAACATGTGTAGAGAGAGTTCAATTTGGGTGGGTTATATTGTTTCTGTGCAGGGTAAATACTGGCTGCTTTAATTTTACACTGCAATTTCAGTTTGAACACACCCCACCCAAATCTAACTCTCTCTGCACATGTTATATCTGAACAACATAACAGCTTTGACACATATTTGGCAGTTCTCAGGATACCATACCTTTTACTCCCCTATGTAGAACTGGTTATAACTAAGTTAACAATGAAATTGATTAATATATGTCTGTAGCTGAGATTACATTTTGCGTAAATGAATGTACATGTTTGATTATGTTACATCTCCTTGCTCAACTATTTGGGTAATTGTTGAGGTCCGGGGGGTTTGTTTGTTTATGTCACCATGGCAACAACCGGGATTACAGCGGCGTGTGAAGTCGGGCGGCTTTTGATGATGTCACGATGTTGCACTGCTGCGTGGGTCACTTCAATCTGTATTTGTCTATAAAGAAAAGCACTTTGGAGGTCATTCCGAGTTGTTCGCTCGCAAGGCGATTTTAGCAGAGTTGCTCACGCTAAGCCGCCGCCTACTGGGAGTGAATCTTAGCATCTTAAAATTGCGAACGAAGTATTCGCAATATTGCGATTACACACCTCGTAGCAGTTTCTGAGTAGCTTCAGACTTACTCGGCATCTGCGATCAGTTCAGTGCTTGTCGTTCCTGATTTGACGTCACAAACACACCCAGCGTTCGCCCAGACACTCCTCCGTTTCTCCGGCCACTCCTGCGTTTTTTCCGGAAACGGTAGCGTTTTTTCCCACACGCCCATAAAACGGCCTGTTTCCGCCCAGTAACACCCATTTCCTGTCAATCACATTACGATCGCCAGAACGATGAAAAAGCCGTGAGTAAAATTACTATGTGCATAGCAAATTTACTTGGCGCAGTCGCAGTGCGGACATTGCGCATGCGCATTAAGCGGAAAATCGCTGCGATGCGAAGATTTTTACCGAGCGAACAACTCGGAATGAGGGCCTTTATGTATTATCTCTTTGTTTCTGATGAAGGTTAAAAGTCAGAAAGCTCAACTGATGGTGTGGACCCAGTTCCTATGCATTTGTTAGAAGTCCGTTGAGTGCTGCCTCTACACTGATTCTGAATTTATATATAAATATATATATATTTGTAGAACAATAGAGATAGCGCCTGGGACAGGGACTTGATGCTCACCCCTTGGACTTCCCAGTTGCAGACGGATAAGCTGTTTTTATTATTCAATCCTGTACGTTTGATACCTGCATTTATGGACAGATAAATCTGCCTATATACTCGCTTATTCCTGGACTTTCCATATGTGGACAGATAAAGCTGTTTATATTTTTTAATCTTATATATCTTTTAATTGTGTATGTCTGTCACCTGCATCTGTAGCAGGATTGTGTCTAATAAATTGTTACTGTTTTTATTTTTTATCTTACTCTCTTATCAAATTATCAAAGTTCCTAATGTGTGAGCTTTTGGAAAACGTTTAAAAACAGTACACACTATGTTGCTTTTATCTCTTTTTTACATGTTCTGCTTATAAGAATCATCTGCCTGAAAGTTCTATAAACTAAGTCGCTATTTATTGCTTTATTTATCACTATACCTGAAACCACAGGTCCTTTCACTGACACTAGTAGGCACTCTTATTTACTCCATTTTCTTAAATATATATATATATGAGATGTGCACCGGAAATTTTTCGGGTTTTGTGTTTTGGTTTCGGATTCGGTTCCGCTGCCATGTTTTGGATTCGGACGCGTTTTGGCAAAACCTCCCTGAAAATTTTTTGTCGGATTCGGGTGGGTTTTGGATTCAGGTGTTTTTTTGTTTTTTGTTTTTTCAAAAAGCCCTCAAAAACAGCTTAAATCATAGAATTTAGGGGTAATTTTGATCCTATAGTATTATTAACCTCAATAACCACAATTTCCACTCATTTCCAGTCTATTCTGAACACCTCACAATATTATTTTTAGTCCTAAAATTTGCACTGAGGTCGCTGGATGACTAAGCTAAGCGACCCAAGTGGCCGGCACAAACACCTGGCCCATCTAGGAGTGGCACTGCAGTGTCAGACAGGATGGCACTTAAAAAAATTGGCCCCAAACAGCACATGATGCAAAGAAAAGAGAAAAACAGGTGCACTGTGGTCGCTGGACGGCTAAGCTAAGCAACACAAACACCTCAATATCACAGGAATTATTTGATCTAATCAATGGTATTATTGGTCCAAATCACTGGAAGAAAATGACAAAATCACTGGAATTATTCGTTCTAATCAATGGTATTATTGGTCCAAATCACTGGAAGAAAATGACAAAATCACTGGAATTATTTGGCAAGATCACTGTAATTAATAATTATAAATCACTGATATTAATTGGTAAAATCTCGCTATCACCTGCCTTTTGAAGTGGAATCTAGATGGGATTTTTTTATCGGGGACACTAACTTCATCAATTGTCTAAATCCCACTGCACTAATGGCGGAAAATGGGCACACGTCTAACAGCGCACTGATTATACTGAGAACTGATTATACTGATCACTGATGATACTACGGAGAAGTGACACTGAGCAGCGAGAACAGCACTGGACTATTGTACTGTAGTATACTGGTCACCACAATGCAGCACTGACACTGAGCACAGATATTAAGCACTGATCAGGATACTAGAAGTGACACAGAACTGCAAGATACAGCAATGGCCTACTGTACTGTACTACTATATACTGGTGGTCACCAAAATGCTGCACTGTACTACTATATACTGGTCACAACAATGCAGCAGATATTGAGCACTGATCAGGATACTAGAACTGAGTCTGACACGGAGCTGCAAGATACAGCAATGGCCTACTGTACTGTACTACTTTAATTATATACTGGTGGTCCCCACAATGCAGCACACTGAGCACAGATATTACCAGGTGTATCTCACACATCGGTCAGGTGTATAATGCACATCGCTCAGTATAGTATACAGGGTGTATAATTAATTACCAGGTGTATCACACACATCGCACAGTACAGTATATAGGGTAGGGGTGGGCAAAATACGGCCCGCGGGCCGGATGCGGCCCGCACACCGATCCTGCCCGGCCCACTGCCTCCCACCAGCGAGCAATGACAAGCGGCCCGACCAGCTGAGCTGCTTGTCATTGCTCTGCACTGCAGTACCTCCAAGCTGCCAGCGGCGCCTCTCTCCCCTGCTGCTCCTGCTGCTGCGTTGTAGCAGCCTCCTCCAGAGTCCCCAGTGACAACGGCTGTGTTCAGCCGAGAAGGGGGCGGGGCTACGTGCCGATGAGGAGGTGGGGCTACACGGGCCTCAGGGGGCGGAGCTACACGGGACAAGAGCCAGACTGCTACAGATCCATCCTTCCTGCCACTGCCAGCCAGATCAGTAAGTTAATGGAAAAAGTGAAAGAAAGTGTGTGTGTGTGTGTGTGTGTGTGTGTGTGTGTGTGTGTGTGTGTGATAGTGTGCATATATTTGTGTGTGCGGGCAGTGGCATCAGACTGTTTTTAGGTTTGGGGGAGAGATCTTTAGCTCTCGCTGTACTAACCCCTCCCGTGTTCTGTCACCATGTCACCCCCATGTTCTGTCACTGTCACCCCCCCGTCACCCCCCCGTGTATTGTCACTATGTCACCCCCCCCGTGTTCTGTCACTGTCACCCCCCCGTGTTCTGTCACTATGTCACACCCCCGTGTTCAGTCACTATGTCACACCCCCCCGTGTTCTGTCACTGTCACACACCCCCGTGTTCTGTCACTATGTCACCCCCCCGTGTTCTGTCACTATGTCACACCCCAGTGTTCTGTCACTATGTCACCCCCCGTGTTCTTGTTCTGTCACTATGTCACCCCCCGTGTTCTGTCACTATGTCACCCCCCGTGTTCTGTCACTATGTCACCCCCCGTGTTCTGTCACTATGTCACCCCCCCGTGTTCTGTCACTGTGTCACCCCCCCCGTGTTCTGTCACTATGTCACCCCCCGTGTTCTGTCACTATGTCACACCCCCGTGTTCTGTCACTATGTCACCCCCCGTGTTCTGTCACTATATCACACCCCCCGTGTTCTGTCACTATGTCACCCCCCGTGTTCTGTCACTATGTCACCCCCCCGTGTTCTGTCACTATGTCACCCCCCAGTGTTCTGTCACTATGTCACACCCCCCGTGTTCTGTCACTATGTCACACCCCCCCGTGTTCTGTCACTATGTCACACCCCCCGTGTTCTGTCACTATGTCACACCCCCCCGTGTTCTGTCACTATGTCACACCCCCCCGTGTTCTGTCACGGTCACCCCCCCGTGTTCTGTCACTATGTCACACCCCCCGTGTTCTGTCACTATGTCACCCCCCGTGTTCTGTCACTATGTCACACCCCCGTGTTCTGTCACTATGTCACCCCCCGTGTTCTGTCACTATGTCACCCCCCCCGTGTTCTGTCACTATGTCACCCCCCAGTGTTCTGTCACTGTGTCACCCCCCCCGTGTTCTGTCACTGTGTCACACCCCCCGTGTTCTGTCACTGTCACCTCCCCGTGTTCTGTCACTGTCACCTCCCCGTGTTCTGTCGCTGTCAACCCCACCATGTTCTGTCACCATGTCACACCCCCCGTGTTCTGTCACTGTCACCCCCACCGTGTTCTGTCACCCCCCCTCCCCGTGTTCTTTCACTGTCACACCCCCCGTGTTCTGTCACCGTGTCACACATCCGTGTTCTGTCACTGTCACCCCCCCTCCCCGTGTTCTGTCACTGTGTCACCCCCACCGTGTTCTGTCACCGTGTCACACACCCGTGTTCTGTCACTGTCACCCCCCCTCCCCGTGTTCTGTCACTGTGTCACCCCCACCGTGTTCTGTCACCGTGTCACACACCCGTGTTCTGTCACTGTCATCCCCCCTCCCCGTGTTCTGTCACCGTGTCACACCCCCCATGTTCTGTCACCGTGTCAGCCCCACCGTGTTCTATCACTGTGTCACACCCACCGTGTTCTGTCACCCCCATCGTGTTCTGTCACCGTGTCACCCCATCGTGTTCTGTCACTGTCGCCCCCACCGTGTTCTGTCACCGTGTCACACACCCGTGTTCTGTCACTGTCACCCCCCCTCACCGTGTTCTGTCACTGTGTCACCCCCTCCGTTTTCTGTCACTGTGTCACACACCCGTGTTCTGTCACTGTCACCCCCCCTCCCCGTGTTCTGTCACCGTGTCACACCCCCCATGTTCTGTCACCGTGTCAGCCCCACCGTGTTCTATCACTGTGTCACACCCACGGTGTTCTGTCACCCCCACCGTGTTCTGTCACCGTGTCAACCCCATCGTGTTCTGTCACTGTGTCACCCCCACCGTGTTCTGTCACCGTGTCACACCTTTCCCCAGGGGCCATAAGACCCTGGATAATTTGCTTGCTGCACAATAATTATCCTAAAAAGAATGTTAATGTGTAAAAAGGCTCTCTACCTGCCGTAATGTGTGTAAAAGGGGCTCTACCTGGTGTAATGTGTGTAAGTGGCGCTGTGTGGCGCAATTTGAATAATGGAGACTATTGTGCAGCCTAATATGAATCTGTATTATTTTTTGCCCACACCCCATCCACATGAAGCCACGTCCCTATATTTTTGGTAAGTGGGGCGAGCTGCTATTTTGTATGTGGCCCTCGGATACTGACAGGAAATGTCAAGTGGCCCCTCAGCTGAAATAATTGCCCACCCCTGATATAGGGTGTATAATCCCCAGGTGTATCTCACACATCACACAGTACAGTATATCGGGTGTATAATTCCCTGGTGTATCTCACACATCGCTCAGTACAGATTACAGGATGTATAATCCCCAGGTGTATCTCACACATCACTCAGTACAGTATATAGGGTGTATAATCCCCAGGTGTATCTCACACATCGCTCAGTACAGATTACAGGATGTATAATCACCAGGTGTATAACACACGTCGCACAGTACAGTATACAGGGTGTATAATTAATTACCAGGTGTATCACACACATCGCACAGTAGAGTATATAGGGTGTATAATCCCCAGGTGTATCTCACACATCACACAGTATAGTATATAGGGTGTATAATCCGCAGGGGTATCTCACACATTGCTCAGTACAGTATACAGGGTGTATAATCACCAGGTGTATCACAAACGTTGCACAGTACAGTATACAGGGTGTATAATCCCCAGGTGTATCTCACACATCACTCAGTACAGATTCCAGGATGTATAAAATCACTAGGTGTATAACACACGTCGCACAGTACAGTATACATACTGGTCACAACAATGCAACAGATATTGAGCACTGATCAGGATACTAGAAGTGACACAGAGCTGCAAGATACAGCAATGGCCTACTGTACTGTACTATATGTATACTGCTGGTCACCAAAATGCTGCACTGTCCTACTATATATTGCTCACAATAATGCAGCACAGATATGGATAGTATACTTGACACAGAGCTGCAAGATACAGCAATGGCTTACTGTACTGTACTACTATAATTATATACTGGTGATCCCCACAATGCAGCACACTGAGCATAGATATGGAGCGTTTTCAGGCAGAGAACGTAGATATTTGCAGCACACTGAGCACAGATATTTGCAGCACACTGAGCACAGATACGGAGCTTTTCAGGGAGAGAACGCAGCCACGTCCTCTCCGTTCAATCTCCAATGCACGAGTGAAAATATCGGTGACGCGCGGCTCTTTATATAGAATACGAATCTCGTGAGAATCCGACAGCGGGATAATGACGTTCGGGCGCGTTCGGGTTAACCAAGCAAGGCGGGAAGATCCGAGGCTGCCTCGGACCCGTGTAAAATAGGTGAAGTTCGGATCTCGGTGAACCGAACCCGCTCACCTCTAATATATATATATATATATATATATATATATATATATGTATATATATAATATACACACACACTGTACATATATTCATACATACATATAAATACGTAAATACATTTATATAAAAATGTTGTGCTGTGAAGTTAATAAATCCAATTTATGAAAACAAAAATTGGCAAGATTAATAATGCTTAAAGCCTAATAAAAGTCAACCTTATACATATATTTAACTGCAATATAGCGCAAAATTAGAAATTCCATTAGTAACTATAATCAAAAAAGTACTGAAAATATAAGATTCCATTTGTGAGAGTGCAACGTCAGGGCGTATAGGATCGGTACCACTTACCGGACGCCGCCTGCTCTCACTCGCAGGTGCTGGAACACCCGAGAGTCCTGGAAGCACTTCTGGACGACCCGGGCAAGAACACCTAAGAGGAAGAAGATCCGTTAAATATCGTCTCCTAAACCGTGGATAACAACCCCTATGTAGCCGAGGAAAACGGCGCCTTCGGGCTAGGTGGGGGTCATCACCGGCGTCCGCCTCAGAGCCCGAATTTCACCTATCGGCACTTTCGCACCAGGTGGAAATTCCGCCTTGCACAGCCGTGCAAGGCTCACCGTTGCCCTGAAGGAAGGGAGATAGAAAGGACACGACCAAACACTCAGACTATTGTTACTCACCGTCTCACACTCCGGTACTCCGATCTTCTCCCGTACAGATCCCTGTAAGGAGGCAAGAGAAAAAGAACCACCGTGCAGGGCCTAACTGGACCTAGTGTCTCACCTTATCCTAACTACAACTGCAGAGCCCTCAAACTAGCTCTGTGAGTGTGGTGCAACCAAACTAGGCACAAACTTCATAACAGTAACTTGCCCTGCACGGTAACAACACACATCGGAATACCACATACCACGGTGCTGTCCTTATAAATACCTACCGCCGGATACAGGGGGTGGGCGCCGCACAGCCTACTCACCTCCTATGCTCTTCCCGGTAGGGGCCACGGTCCCTCCCTAAGGGTGGTTTGGACCTGGTATCCAGTACCACCTTATTCACCTTGATGAAAGTACTTCTGGGCCTAGCGCCCCCTGACTGCGCCCAGGCCGGAGGCCTGACTGCGCCCACGGGCCTAGTGCCCGCCTAACTTGCCACCCGTCGGGTGACCTGGGCCTTGTGCCCAGGGTCACCTTATACGTATCCCTATTGGCCAAATTGCACTAGGGCCTAATGCCCCCTAATGTTCCCACAGGCCTAGTGCCTGAATGTACACCCGGGCCTAGTGCCCGCCTAACTGGTGCCCGTTGTGTGAGGGTGATTCGAGCCTAATGCCCGAACCCCCGGAGGATAGTGGTCTGGGCCTGCGGGCCACGGGCCGAGTGGGACCCCGACTGCGCGTGGCCTCGGCCCAGACACACTGTCCGAATTGCCCCACGAGCCGGGAGGGCCCGACTAAATAGCCACAGGCCGGGAGGGCCTGAATGTGCCCACGGGCCTAGTGCCCGAACGCCTGGTGGTCTAGGGAGGATCTATAAATAAGTGAAGTAGGCCCAGGGCCTCTTACCAGGACCGGTGGGAGAGGCTGTGGAGGGGAGCTTCGTTAGCTCTTTTGCTTCCCGCTCCAAACAGCACTCTCCGCCGATCGTCCGTCTCCGCTGGGCCGCCGCCGTCCGGTCTTCTGGAGATGTCTTCCGGTCTTCTGGAGATGTCTTCCGCCTCTTCTGGCTCCGCCGTCGCCGTCCGCGCTGGCCTCCTGGCTTCTTCCTCTTCAGGAGCTCTTCTCTGCTCCGTGCCCGGCTCACTACTGAGCTCCGCCGCCGCCCAGCGCCTGATATAAGGCGCTGGGGGGAGGCGGAGCCATGAGGCGGCGGACTCCCATTGGTCCGCCGCGGCGACTACTCATTGGGCGCCGGGCCGCGAGCAGCGATTGGCTCGCGTCCGGCGCCCGTTTCAAATCCGCCGCAGCTGATTGGAGGAACTTGGATCCTCTCGGATCCTCGTTCCTCCGGACTCCGGCGCTCTGCCGCCCGCCGCCTGACATTTCCCCCCCGTTTGTCCTTTGTAGTCCCGACAAAGGTAGACTGAGACCAAATATACTCCGGGTCCGCATACCGGGGACCAGGCACACCGCGGTTGGACCGCTGAGATCGCCGAGGCAAAGGAGATAACCCAGACCGGGGGGCCCCAGCCTCCAGGAGATTATGGTCATGAGACGGAACCACTGGGGTCCACCAATCTTCCTCCAGGTCAGTCCCTCTGGGCAAAGATGCTAATACCGTCTCCTCCCCAGGCAACGAAGCCGTGTTCACACCGGGGGCACCTCCAACCTCCACTTCTTCTGGAAACCTCTTTTATGCTCCTGAGGAAGCTGGATCACCTTGTTGCCAGCGAAACGCGTTGAGCCCTATACCCCACCTGGGCACCACTCCACGACACATTGGGACTCTGACATTCTCGGCATTCATTTGGACTTTGCTCCTATCACTGGGATTCATTCCCCAAGGATAAAGAACCGGATCCACACAAACAGCTAGTAATGGACCCTTCCTAAAGCTGATGCCATTAAACATCTCATCTGTGGAAACCGGTAATTATCTGCTGCTACAGTGATTGCCACTTTGGAGACTGTCCTAGCCGTGTAAATCTGTATATGTCCCAAAGGAAAGTGGATGTATAAGTGACTATACCCAGTGGGCACTATTATACTTTATATTTTAAGTGTTATTTAGATCAATAACAGGATTTCACACCTGTCTTTTTAAATGATTTAATAAATTGACATTTTATTCAGCAAACCGTCCTTATATAATTCTTACAGCCAGCGCTGGTACTTGTGTTTTTTATTCTATTATATTCTGGGATCTGACCATCCCCATACCAGCTGCTGCTGACTGCGCACTTACATATTCTTTTACTTTTCTTCTGGAAACCTACAAGGACGCAGCATATCCCGATGAAGGGTTCTTAACTGACCAGACCCATCTGTTTCTTCCACCTGATACGCCGGGCCCTCCTCGGTGAGGCGCCTCCGAACAATATAAGGTCGCACCTCCCACTTCTCTGCTAACTTGCCGCCCGGCCGCGTCATGCGGACCAGCACCCGCTGTCCCACGTCGAAAGGCTCTGCTCCTCGAGTCCGATGGGGCGTATGAGTGTGGTCGGCTATTCTCTTCCGAGTCACTTCGTGAGCCACTTTTAACCGCTGCTGGTGTTCGGCGACCCAATCGGTGGACAGTAACCCCCCTTCCTCCCGAAACTCGGTCAAGTGCAAATCCTGTGCTTCCCGCCCAGGACGACCAAACATCAAAAAGAAGGGGGAGTATCCAGTGGTGCTGTGAACCCGGTTGTTATAAGCCCACACCAACTCGGCTACGTGCTCGGGCCACCTCCGTCTTTTGGCGTCTTCCAAGACCCGCAACATCTGGAGCAAAGTCCGATTGAACCGCTCGCAGGCACCATTTCCCTGAGGATGGTACGGCGTGGTACGGGACTTCTGCATCCCGTAAAGTTGACAAAGCCGTTCCATCAGTTTTCCCTGGAAGCACGCCCCTTGGTCGGAGTGAATCCTCTCAGGGCACCCAAACTGTCGGACAAAATGCTCAACAATGGCTTTGGTTGCAGACTCCGCGGTCTGATCCCGGGTGGGGACCACCACCGTGAACTTAGTGAAATGATCAGTCATGACCAGGGCGTACTGATGGCCACTAACGGACTCCCCAATCAGAACGTAATCGATCATTAACAACTCCAGGGGACGACTTGTCTGAATGGTATGTACCGGCGCATGTTGTTCGTTTGGTTTGACCACGCCGCACCTACGACATTCCCTGCACACCTTCTCCACCAATGTCCATAGCGGAGGGGCGAAGAACTGGCGCTGTATCCACTGAAAGGTCTTGTCCACCCCTAAATGGGCTCCGCTATCATGCGCCTCCGTCACTAGTGCCTGGAGGGACGCTTCCGGCACCACTACCTGTTCCACCCTCCTGAGTTCGTGTCGGAGATATACTTGTCGACGCAGCGTTCCACCGCGGACAAGTAATCGATCCCAACTCCGCAGGACCTTCCGGCAGTAGGGAGTCAGTCGACTCCTCTCCCACCGGCTAGGCCAGTGTCCGTTCTGCCTCCATCGCCGAATGACATCCAGCCCTGGGTCACTCTGTTGTAGAGAAGCCCACTCTAGCTCAGTATTCCGGAGCAGGGCAGCGCATTCCAGGACTCTGGAGCCTTCCAGTGCATCGGGACACTCAATCCGGGTCAAGTCGGGGACCTCCGTATCCTCGTCCTCACTGTCCCTCGAATTCGAGGACATTGACACAGGGTGTCGTGACAGCGCATCTGCATTCCCGTTACTCTTCCCCGGGCGATAGCGTATTTTATAGTGGAATTTCGCCAATCGGGCTACCCAACGCTGCTCCAGGGCGCCCAGTTTCGCAGTCTCCAGATAGGCCAGGGGGTTGTTATCCGTGTATATTTCTACATGGGTAGCGGTCAGGTACTCGGCGAACTTCTCAGTCACGGCCCAGACTACAGCCAACAACTCCAACTTGAAGGAACTGTAATTGTCCGGATTCCGCTCCGTGTCCCTCAGACTCCGACTCCCATAGGCTATTACTCGTTCTCGGCCATCCTGTATTTGGGAGAGAACCGCTCCCAACCCCTGTAGGCTGCCATCGGTATAGAGCAGGAATGGCTTGTCAAAATCTGCATAGCCCAGAACCGGAGCCTCCGTGAGCATTTCCTTCAGGCGGCGAAATGCCTTCTCCTGTGCCTCACCCCAAGCCACCACCTGCGTTTTCTTAGTCGTGGGTAGCCCTCTCAGCAGGGCATGCAGAGGTTCAGCGATCTTTGCGAAGTCCTTAATGAACCGCCGATAGTACCCAACCAACCCCAGGAACGCGCGCAGTTCGGTGGTAGTAGTGGGCGTCCCCCAGTCCTGGACTGCCGAAATCTTGCCCGGCGTCGGGCGGACCCCTTCTCGGGACACCACATGTCCCAGGTACTCCAAACTTGGTTGCAGAAGATGACACTTGCGGGGTTTGAGCTTGAGCCCATATTTCTCCAGGCGCTGCAACACCACATCCAGGCGTGCCAAATGCTCGTCCAGAGTGGGGGCGAACACTATGATATCGTCCAGGTATATCAATAGTGCTTCGAAGTTCAAATCTCCCAAACACCTCTCCATCATCCGTTGGAATGTAGCCGGGGCATTGGTGAGCCCGAAGGGCATGCGCAGGAATTCAAACAGCCCCATAGGAGTTGTGAAGGCGGTTTTCTCCTGATCCGACGGGCTAACCGCCACCTGCCAATACCCACTGGCCAAGTCCAGCGTGGAGAAATACCGGGCATTCCCCAGGGCCGCCAAAGATTCCTCGATCCTGGGCAACGGGTAAGCATCTCTCACGGTACTGCTATTTAACCGCCGATAGTCCACGCAGAACCGAATGGAACCATCCTTCTTCCGCACCAGCACAATGGGCGCAGCCCATGGACTTTTGCTCTCCCGAATGACCTGATTATCCAGCATTTGCCGCAACATTTTCTTGACCTCTTCGTAGAGTTTGGGGGGAATGGGGCGATATCTCTCACGGATAGGAGGGCTCTCCCCAGTGCGTATTTCATGCGTCACATCTTCCGTATATCCGAAGTCTTCTTCATAGCGGGAGAACGCCTTCCGTCGTTCCCTCAACATCCGCTCCAACTTCAGCACCATACTGGGACTACATTCATCCAAGCAAACATCCATCTGCTCCCTGATAGTCCGACCGCACCAATCTGCGCTGGGTTCTTCTTCCTTATCCAGGCTCACTGCCATAGACCAGGACCCGGGTTCGTCCGCATGCAGCAAGACCTGCCGCCCCCCGGACACTCCGTCCCTGGTGACCGCCGTTATGTTGGCAATTGTTGCTCCCGCCGGGATTTTCCTCCTTTCATCCAGAAGATTGCACAGCCGCACCAACACCCGGCCGTCCCTCACTATGGCCAGGGTTCGGGCCAGGACGACTCCCGAATCCATTCCAAAGTATCCATTGGGTTCCACCATGACCTCTAACCCCTCCAGATGTTGGTGAGTCTGCACCTCAAGGGGGAGGACCATCTCCTGACGGGGAGGTAACTCAATCTGTTGCCGACCACTGGTCCGGATCGCGCCCAGGGACTCCTCTCGACGTTCAGCTTCACAGATTCTCCCTACCTGCTGAAAGGCTTGCTGTACCGGCCGCTGAATACCCATCTCCTTCCAGTATTGCGGACCCTTCTCCCGAAACAAAAGCTGGTTGAGATCCTGGAGAACGTTCATGCCCACAATCACGGGCCCGTGACTCAAGCCTACGCTCCCCACAACCAGTATCCCCTTTCTTCCCAACGTCTGTCCACAGATCGAAATCTCCATCCACACAACTCCGACCACTGGAATAGGAAGGTTGTTGGCCGCCGTGAGAGTGACCCAGCTTTCCAACACGGAATCCTTCAAATGGGAATAATGTTCCAGGAAACAAACCTCAGACATGGTAGTGACCTGCGAACCAGTATCCAGCAGGCACTTCTGCTCCTTGCCCCCAAGACATCCAATCACCACGGGACACTCCCCTACTATGTCGGCGGAATCCACTATGGTGGTTTCTCTCCCGACCACCTCCCCCGCGGGTGGTCCCGCTACCGCGAGGGACTCTAGTTTAACGGAGAGTCTTGCCTGGGTTCGTTACATTCCCGGGCAATGTGTCCAAACCGATTGCAGCGGTAACAACGGGGACCCCTACCTTCCCTGGGGCGGACACCTCCTGCATTGGACCGTGATTCCTTGGGCCGCCGATGCGGGGCCCTATCCTCTGACCCCTCCGAACCTCTCTGCCTGTGCACCACATCCCGCAACTGGGAGATTTCGGCCTTCATTTCCAGAGTGACCTTGGCGAATGCCGCCTTCAGATCCTGGACACAGACTTCCATGGGACTGGGTTCTTGGCTGGTCCCTGCGGCCACCGGTGCCGACCATTGTGGGGCCATGGCGTACGGACCGAAGTTAGCATTACGGTCTCTGGCAACTGCCCCCACTTGGACCTGACGAAAGGTCATCGTCTTTTCACTGGCGATTTTATCCAACAGGATTTGTCGGATGGGAATACTCCGGAGGCCCAGTGCGAACTGATCCCTTAACATTAGGCTGGGGTTGACCAAGGACCCCAGACCTTCCGGATCACGCCGCGTAATTTCGCTCAGCATGTCCTGTAGCGCGTTAGCAAATTGGGGTATGGTTTCGTCCTCCCTCTGGAACCGATTGAACAGTTGCTGACGCAAAGTTCCTGCCGCCGCAGTGTTCCCATAGTTACCCTCGAGGATCGAGAGTACCTCATCTAACGTCTTACGTTCCTCTTCCGGAACAAGGATCACTGATCGCCAAGCATCGCCATCCAGCGTATTCAACGCCAAGTGTAGCTGCATTTCCGGAGGTACCCCATACAGCTGGATGATTCCCTCCAGTCTCTTCTTCCAGTCTGCCAACGGCATGTTCTGCCCATCATACCGAGGGGTATGCGTCAAGGCTGGTCCAAAATTGAACTTCCTCTCTACTCCCGGAGGGGCGTCGGGTCCCACTCCCGGAGGAGCGACGTTCTCTGCGTTCGACATCCTGCCGACTACGCCAAATGTGAGAGTGCAACGTCAGGGCGTATAGGATCGGTACCACTTACCGGACGCCACCTGCTCTCACTCGCAGGTGCTGGAACACCCGAGAGTCCTGGAAGCACTTCTGGACGACCCGGGCAAGAACACCTAAGAGGAAGAAGATCCGTTAAATATCGTCTCCTAAACCGTGGATAACAACCCCTATGTAGCCGAGGAAAACGGCGCCTTCGGGCTAGGTGGGGGTCATCACCGGCGTCCGCCTCAGAGCCCGAATTTCACCTATCGGCACTTTCACACCAGGTGGAAATTCCGCCTTGCACAGCCGTGCAAGGCTCACCGTTGCCCTGAAGGAAGGGAGATAGAAAGGACACGACCAAACACTCAGACTATTGTTACTCACCGTCTCACACTCCGGTACTCCGATCTTCTCCCGTACAGATCCCTGTAAGGAGGCAAGAGAAAAAGAACCGCCGTGCAGGGCCTAACTGGACCTAGTGTCTCACCTTATCCTAACTACAACTGCAGAGCCCTCAAACTAGCTCTGTGAGTGTGGTGCAACCAAACTAGGCACAAACTTCATAACAGTAACTTGCCCTGCACGGTAACAACACACATCGGAATACCACATACCACGGTGCTGTCCTTATAAATACCTACCGCCGGATACAGGGGGTGGGCGCCGCACAGCCTACTCACCTCCTATGCTCTTCCCGGTAGGGGCCACGGTCCCTCCCTAAGGGTGGTTTGGACCTGGTATCCAGTACCACCTCATTCACCTTGATGAAAGTACTTCTGGGCCTAGCGCCCCCTGACTGCGCCCAGGCCGGAGGCCTGACTGCGCCCACGGGCCTAGTGCCCGCCTAACTTGCCACCCGTCGGGTGACCTGGGCCTTGTGCCCAGGGTCACCTTATACGTATCCCTATTGGCCAAATTGCACTAGGGCCTAATGCCCCCTAATGTTCCCACAGGCCTAGTGCCTGAATGTACACCCGGGCCTAGTGCCCGCCTAACTGGTGCCCGTTGTGTGAGGGTGATTCGAGCCTAATGCCCGAACCCCCGGAGGATAGTGGTCTGGGCCTGCAGGCCACGGGCCGAGTGGGACCCCGACTGCGCGTGGCCTCGGCCCAGACACACTGTCCGAATTGCCCCACGAGCCGGGAGGGCCCGACTAAATAGCCACAGGCCGAGAGGGCCTGAATGTGCCCACGGGCCTAGTGCCCGAACGCCTGGTGGTCTAGGGAGGATCTATAAATAAGTGAAGTAGGCCCAGGGCCTCTTACCAGGACCGGTGGGAGAGGCTGTGGAGGGGAGCTTCGTTAGCTCTTTTGCTTCCCGCTCCAAACAGCACTCTCCGCCGATCGTCCGTCTCCGCTGGGCCGCCGCCGTCCGGTCTTCTGGAGATGTCTTCCGGTCTTCTGGAGATGTCTTCCGCCTCTTCTGGCTCCGCCGTCGCCGTCCGCGCTGGCCTCCTGGCTTCTTCCTCTTCAGGAGCTCTTCTCTGCTCCGTGCCCGGCTCACTACTGAGCTCCGCCGCCGCCCAGCGCCTGATATAAGGCGCTGGGGGGAGGCGGAGCCATGACGCGGCGGACTCCCATTGGTCCGCCGCGGCGACTCCTCATTGGGCGCCGGGCCGCGAGCAGCGATTGGCTCGCGTCCGGCGCCCGTTTCAAATCCGCCGCAGCTGATTGGAGGAACTTGGATCCTCTCGGATCCTCGTTCCTCCGGACTCCGGCGCTCTGCCGCCCGCCGCCTGACACATTAAGAGCTCATCTTGAAATTTGATATTAATTATCTAAAACATCAAGGAATAAACACAAAGGTATTGAACACTTTCAACAATGTTTGTAAAGAAATCTTAAGCCTGAAAAAATTGTTGTTGATTTTTTTAAACAAGAATGTCAAATTATTTGCATTTCAAGCCCTTAGAGTGTTAAAAAAAGTTACATTTGAGACACTTAAATTTGTGTAAAGAATAAATGTAAAAGTAAATGTTAAGATATATTACATTGGATTACATGATATGCAATGACCCCTTTGTTGCTCCTTTCCTGAAAATGGACTTAAATAATATAATTTACAGTATATCATAGCATAGACATAGAGCATAAAGGGCTTTGCATGTTTTATGTAAATGTATATGATTGTTAATGTTAGTGATGTGCACCGGGTTTTGTGTTTTTGTTTTGGATTCGGTTCCGCTGCCGTGTTTTGGATTCGGACGCGTTTTGGTAAAACCTCACCGAAAAATTTTTGTCGGATTCGGGTGTGTTTTGGATTCGGGTGTTTTTTACAAAAAACCCTAAAAAACAGCTTCAATCATAGAATTTGGGGGTCATTTTGATCCCATAGTTTTATTAACCTCAATAACCATAATTTCCACTCATTTCCAGTCTATTCTGAACACCTCACAATATTATTTTTAGTCCTAAAATTTGCACCAAGGTCGCTGCATGGCTAAGCTAAGCGACACAAGTGGCCGACACAAACACCTGGCCCATCTAGGAGTGGCACTGCAGTGTCAGGCAGGATGGCACTTCAAAAAAATTGTCCCCAAACAGCACATGATGCAAAGAAAAATTAAAGAAAAAAGAGGTGCAAGATGGAATTGTCCTTGGGCCCTCCCACCCACCCTTATGTTGTATAAACAGGACATGCACACTTTAACGAACCCATCATTTCAGCGACAGTGTCTGCCACACGACTGTGACTGAAATGACTGGTTGGTTTGGGCCCCCACCAAAAAAAGAAGCAATCAATCTCTCCTTGCACAAACTGGCTCTACAGAGGCAAGATGTCCACCTCATCATCATCCTCCGATTCCTCATCCCTTTCACTGTGTACATCCCCCTCCTCACAGATTATTAATTCGTCCCCACTGGAATCCACCATCTCAGGTCCCTGTGTACTTTCTGGAGGCAATTGCTGCTGGTGAATGTCTCCACGGAGGAATTGATTATAATTCATTTTGATGAACATCATCTTCTCCACATTTTCTGGAAGAAACCTCGTACGCCGATTGCTGACAAGGTGAGCGGCTGCACTAAACACTCTTTCGGAGTACACACTGGAGGGAGGGCAACTTAAGTAGAATAAAGCCAGTTTGTGCAAGGGCCTCCAAATTGCCTCTTTTTCCTGCCAGTATACGTACGGACTGTCTGACGTGCCTACTTGGATGCGGTCACTCATATAATCCTCCACCATTCTTTCAATGGTGAGAGAATGATATGCAGTGACAGTAGACGACATGTCAGTAATCGTTGGCAGGTCCTTCAGTCCGGACCAGATGTCAGCACTCGCTCCAGACTGCCCTGCATCACTGCCAGCGGGTGGGCTCGGAATTCTTAGCCTTTTCCTCGCACCCCCAGTTGCGGGAGAATGTGAAGGAGGAGATGTTGACGGGTCACGTTCCGCTTGACTTGACAATTTTCTCACCAGCAGGTCTTTGAACCTCTGCAGACTTGTGTCTGCCGGAAAGAGAGATACAACGTAGGTTTTAAATCTAGGATCGAGCACGGTGGCCAAAATGTAGTGCTCTGATTTCAACAGATTGACCACCCGTGAATCCTGGTTAAGCGAATTAAGGGCTCCATCCACAAGTCCCACATGCCTAGTGGAATCGCTCTGTTTTAGCTCCTCCTTCAATGTCTCCAGTTTCTTCTGCAAAAGCCTGATGAGGGGAATGACCTGACTCAGGCTGGCAGTGTCTGAACTGACTTCACGTGTGGCAAGTTCAAAGGGTTGCAGAACCTTGCACAACGTTGAAATCATTCTCCACTGCGCTTGAGTCAGGTGCATTCCCCCTCCTTTGCCTATATCGTGGGCAGATGTATAGGCTTGAATGGCCTTTTGCTGCTCCTCCATCCTCTGAAGCATATAGAGGGTTGAATTCCACCTCGTTACCACCTCTTGCTTCAGATGATGGCAGGGCAGGTTCAGGAATGTTTGGTGGTGCTCCAGTCTTCTATACGCGGTGGCTGAATGCCAAAAGTAGCCCACAATTCTTCGGGCCACCAACAGCATCTCTTGCACGCCCCTGTCGTTTTTTAAATAATTCTGCACCACCAAATTCAATGTATGTGCAAAACATGGGACGTGCTGGAATTTGCCCAGATGTAATGCACGCACAATATTGCTGGCGTTGTCCGATGTCACAAATCCCCAGGAGAGTCCAATTTGGGGTAAGCCATTCTGCGATGATGTTCCTCAGTTGCCGTAAGAGGTTGTCAGCTGTGTGCCTATTCTGGAAAGCGGTGATACAAAGCGTAGCCTGCCTAGGAACGAGTTGGCGTTTGCGAGATGCTGCTACTGGTGCCGCCGCTGCTGTTCTTGCTGCGGGAGGCAATACATCTACCCAGTGGGCTGTCACAGTCATATAGTCCTGAGTCTGCCCTGCTCCACTTGTCCACATGTCCGTGGTTAAGTGGACATTGGGTACAACTGCATTTTTTAGGACACTGGTGAGTCTTTTTCTGAGGTCTGTGTACATTTTCGGTATCGCCTGCCTAGAGAAATGGAACCTAGATGGTATTTGATACCGGGGACACAGTATCTTAGTCAAGTCTCTAGTTGGCTCTGAATTAACGGTGGATATCGGAACCACATTTCTCACCACCCAGGCTGCCAAGGCCTGAGTTATCTGCTTTGCAGCAGGATGACTGCTGTGATATTTCATCTTCCTCGCAAAGGATTGTTGGACAGTCAATTGCTTACTGGAAGTAGTACAAGTGGTCTTCCGACTTCCCCTCTGGGATGACGATCGACTCCCAGCAGCTACAACAGCAGCAGCAGTAGGCGTTACACTCAAGGATGCATCGGAGGAATCCCAGGCAGGAGAGGACTCGTCAGACTTGCCAGTGACATGGCCTGCAGGACTATTGGCTTTCCTGGGTAAGGAGGAAATTGACACTGAGGGAGTTGGTGGTGTGGTTTGCGTGAGCTTGGTTACAAGAGGAAGGGATTTAGTGGTCAGTGGACTGCTTCCTCTGTCACCCAAAGTTTTTGAACTTGTCACTGACTTATGATGAATGCGCTGCAGGTGACGTATAAGGTAGGATGTTCCGAGGTGGTTAACGTCCTTACCCCTACTTATTACAGCTTGACAAAGGCAACACACGGCTTGACACCTGTTGTCCGCATTTGTGTTGAAATAATTCCACACCGAAGAGCTGATTTTTTTGTATTTTGACCAGGCATGTCAATGGCCATATTCGTCCCACGGACAACAGGTGTCTCCCCGGGTGCCTGACTTAAACAAACCACCTCACCATCAGAATCCTCCTTGTCAATTTCCTCCCCAGCGCCAGCAACACCCATATCCTCATCCTGGTGTACTTCAACAGTGACATCTTCAATTTGACTATCAGGAACTGGACTGCGGGTGCTCCTTCCAGCACTTGCAGGGGGCGTGCAAATGGTGAAAGGCGCAAGCTCTTCCCGTCCAGTGTTGGGAAGGTCAGGCATCGCATCCGACACAATTGGACTCTCCTTGGGTATTTGTGATTTAGAAGAACGCACAGTTCTTTGCTGTGCTTTTGCCAGCTTAAGTCTTTTCATTTTTCTAGCGAGAGGATGAGTGCTTCCATCCTCATGTGAAGCTGAACCACTAGCCATGAACATAGGCCAGGGCCTCAGCCGTTCCTTGCCACTCCGTGTCGTAAATGGCATATTGGCAAGTTTACGCTTCTCCTCAGACGCTTTTAATTTTGATTTTTGGGTCATTTTACTGAACTTTTGTTTTTTGGATTTTACATGCTCTCTACTATGACATTGGGCATCGGCCTTGGCAGACGACGTTGATGGCATTTCATCGTCTCGGCCATGACTAGTGGCAGCAGCTTCAGCACGAGGTGGAAGTGGATCTTGATCTTTCCCTATTTTAACCTCCACATTTTTGTTCTCCATTTTTTAATGTGTGGAATTATATGCCAGTATCAATAGCAATGGCCTACTACTATATTTACTGCGCACAACTGAAATGCACCACAGGTATGGATGGATAGTATACTTGACGACACAGAGGTAGGTACAGCAGTGGCCTTCCGTACTGCTATATATAGTATACTGGTGGTCACTGTGTCAGCAAACTGCAAAACTAAAATGCACCACAGGTATAGAATGTAGATGGATAGTATACTTAATGAATGACGACACAGAGGTAGGTACAGCAGTGGCCTTCCGTACAGTACTGCTATATATAGTATACTGGTGGTCACTATGTCAGCAAACTGCAAAACTAAAATGCACCACAGGTATAGAATGTAGATGGATAGTATACTTAATGAATGACGACACAGAGGTAGGTACAGCAGTGGCCTTCCGTACTGTTATATATAGTATACTGGTGGTCACTGTGTCAGCAAACTGCAAAACTAAAATGCACCACAGGTATAGAATGTAGATGGATAGTATACTTAATGAATGACGACACAGAGGTAGGTACAGCAGTGGCCTTCCGTACTGCTATATATAGTATACTGGTGGTCACTGTGTCAGCAAACTGCAAAACTAAAATGCACCACAGGTATAGAATGTAGATGGATAGTATACTTAATGAATGACGACACAGAGGTAGGTACAGCAGTGGCCTTCCGCACCGTACTGCTATATATAGTATACTGGTGGTCACTGTGTCAGCAAACTGCAAAACTAAAATGCACCACAGGTATAGAATGTAGATGGATAGTATACTTAATGAATGACGACACAGAGGTAGGTACAGCAGTGGCCTTCCATACCGTACTGCTATATATAGTATACTGGTGGTCACTGTGTCAGCAAACTGCAAAACTAAAATGCACCACAGGTATAGAATTTAGATGGATAGTATACTTAATGAATGACGACACAGAGGTAGGTACAGCAGTGGCCTTCCGTACTGCTATATATAGTATACTGGTGGTCACTGTGTCAGCAAACTGCAAAACTAAAATGCACCACAGGTATAGAATGTAGATGGATAGTATACTTAATGAATGACGACACAGAGGTAGGTACAGCAGTGGCCTTCCGTACCGTACTGCTATATATAGTATACTGGTGGTCACTGTGTCAGCAAACTGCAAAACTAAAATGCACCACAGGTATAGAATGTAGATGGATAGTATACTTAATGAATGATGACACAGAGGTAGGTACAGCAGTGGCCTTCCGTACTGCTATATATAGTATACTGGTGGTCACTGTGTCAGCAAACTGCAAAACTAAAATGCACCACAGGTATAGAATGTAGATGGATAGTATACTTAATGAATGACGACACAGAGGTAGGTACAGCAGTGGCCTTCCGTACCGTACTGCTATATATAGTATACTGGTGGTCACTGTGTCAGCAAACTGCAAAACTAAAATGCACCACAGGTATAGAATGTAGATGGATAGTATACTTAATGAATGACGACACAGAGGTAGGTACAGCAGTGGCCTTGCGTACTGCTATATATAGTATACTGGTGGTCACTGTGTCAGCAAACTGCAAAACTAAAATGCACCACAGGTATAGAATGTAGATGGATAGTATACTTAATGAATGACGACACAGAGGTAGGTACAGCAGTGGCCTTCCGTACTGCTATATATAGTATACTGGTGGTCACTGTGTCAGCAAACTGTAAAACTAAAATGTACCACAGGTATAGAATGTAGATGGATAGTATACTTAATGACGACACAGAGGTAGGTACAGCAGTGGCCTACTGTACCGTAATGCTATATATTATATACTGGTGAACACTGGTCAGCAAAACTCTGCACTGTACTCCTCCTATATAATATTATACTGGTGGTCCCCAGTCCCCACAATAAAGCAGCACACTGAGCACAGATATGGAGTGTTTTTCAGGCAGACAACGTATACTGGTGGTCACTGTCAGCAAAACTCTGCACTCCTGCTATATAATACAGCTGCTCCCCAGTCCCCACAATTAAGCAGTGTGAGCACAGATATATGCAGCACACTGAGCACAGATAAGGAGCGTTTTTTTCAGGCAGAGTACGGATAAAACTGGTGGTCACTGATCAGCAAAACTCTGCACTGTACTCCTCCTATATACAGCTGCTCCTCAGCCCTCCCCACAATTAAGCAACAGTGCACAGCACAATCAAGTTCAACAATAACGGAGAGGACGCCAGCCACGTCCTCTCCCTAACATTTCCAATGCACGAGTGAAAATGGCGGCGACGCGCGGCTGCTTATATAGAATCCGAATCTCGCGAGAATCCGACAGCGGGATGATGACGTTCGGGCGCGCTCGGGTTACCCGAGCCATACGGGAGAATCCGAGTATGCCTCGGACCCGTGTTAAAAGGGTGAAGTTCGGGGGGGGTTCGGTTTCCGAGAAACCGAACCCGCTCATCACTAGTTAATGTTAGGTTACATTTCTGGCAGATGCACATATTGAATAGTTCTGGCCAATTGTAATATTGTAAATGTCCACAAGATGGAGCACGTCAAACACTTATCTGACTACTTTTCCAAGCAAAAATATCTGAGATTCTCTTCTCCTAAAAAGCAGCACACTATTAGCATAAGTACAATTGTATTATTATTATTATTATTATTATTATTATCCTTTATTTATATGGCGCCACAAGGGATCCGCAGCACCCATTACACAGTACATAATAAAATGAGCAAACAAGGAAAACCACACTTACAGTACAGGACAAAATAGGACAGGTATAGAAAACCCGGGGTTAGGTGCCATCAAAGGGAGTATGGAGTATAAGATAGCGTAAGTAAGAAAAGGAAAGGCACATTAGGAAAGAAGTCCCTGCTCTTGCGAGCTTACAATCTAAAAATTAATGACAGACTGATAAAATAGTTGCCTTGTGAGTGTCATGAAGAGCTGAATCACCTGTGTGCCCAAATGGTACTCTTGCACAAAATCATGCATTTCTAAAAGTGTATGCAAATGTGTTTTTGATCTGTCCATGAGGGTAGCATTGTATATAGTGGCGTAGCCATCCCATTGCTGAAGAAATAGTGCCTTTCAGTGTTGGGCTTCCCGGAGGCTGCCTAATGTGTTTTGTTTATTTTGGGGGGGTTTTCCACAAACAAATTCTTTATGGTTCTGGGCACAGAGGAATGGAAGATATGAGTAGAGGCGGCCGGGCAGATAGGTATCTGGTTGAGCAGATTAACACATTACTCCTCCTTTCCTTGTTGGGGCCGAGCAGCCTATTGCTGAAGTTGATGGCTCCTACCTCCTCCCTGGTGGTCCATTGACTAGATAGGTCTGTCTTCTGCCAGTCAGTCATACACAGGATAGAGACTGGGTTGACTTACTGGCAGAGGTGGATTTAGACCTCATGGAGCCCTAAGCAAGTCCGATTTGGGGAACCCCTTCCTTGAACTGATTGTAGCAGGCAGGCCTCCAGACAGAGTGTACAGCCCCCACCCCTCCACACACACACACACACACTAATTGTAGCAGGCAGGATCTGGTCAGTGTGTGCCCCCTCCATTGATTGTAGCAGGTAGGCCCCCAGTCAATGTGTGACCCCTCCATAGATTGTAGCAGACAGGCCCACCGCCAGTGTCTCTGAATATGGTAACATCACAACATTTTACATAGAAGCTAAATGTGCTCAAGTTATAATAATTTTCAATTATCTATTCTGTTTGCAGCTCCAAATTACTGTCTCATAAGTTGTTTTGAGGTTAATAATATATTTGGATATTATTAATATTAACATTAATACTGCAATCATAATATTGTATATATTATATTTAGTGCATTCTTTCCATCTTACAATTTTTTCCCCCATTTGTTCTTTGTGCACCTCTGTTTGTATGATGTGTATTTTTCTCAGCCCCCATATCTGTATTTGTTGCAGTAAGCCTTCCACCTCCCACTCTTTGAATAATGAATATTGTACAACCCCCCCCCCCCCCCCCTTACTTCACTGAATATTCATCATTGTGCCCCCTTATCCTCCTAGTCTGTATGGACATCATTGTGCCTCCATTCTGTATAGGGGATGCAGTCACTATACCGCCTGTTGGGATCCTGGCATTCAGTATCCCGATGCCGGAATCCCAACAGGCGTATAAATGGCGAAGGCTGGAATCCCAACAGAAGCGCGGTATTCCCCCTAGGGTGGTGGTCCATGCTACCACCCGAGGGGGAATAGAATAGTGTGGCGAGCGAAGCTTGCCGCCGGGCTCGAAAGGTGGCGAGCGCAGCAAGCCCACGAGGGGATTCGCTGCGCTTGCTGCCGTTATTCCAGCTGTTGGGATTCCAGGGTCGGTCTCCTGACCGCCAGGATCCCATACTGAATCCAAGTATAGACATTAATGTGAACTTATCATTTGTTTAAGCATCATTGTGCCCCCCTCCTAGTCTGTATATGCATTAGTGTGCCACCCTCCTATCCAAGCCTGTATATGCCTAATACCACATTTCCACCAAAAACCCAGGTCCAACCCCAGTTTCTGGACTTGGTTCCAACCAGGACTGGCCGGCCAATAACGCAAGCTATGCAGCCACGTACGGCGCTAGTCTCTAAGGGCGTGAGATTTCACACTCTATCTGCAGCAACCTGACTGTCTGTGCTTTTAGCCTTAAGGAGGAGACCCATCACCCAGGCAGTCCCGGATCCTGGCCCCAGCAGCTGCACAGCAGGGAGACAGAAGCAGCCTTGAAGTGCCCACTATCAGCTGGGGGAAAGGAGATTTGTGTGCCAGCCCCCCGCCAAGGTGAGTATGGGTGTATACTTGCCCTGGATGAATGTCTTGCTGTCTTGCTCTTGTCCTCATCTCTATCTCTCTTGTCCTAACCTCTTTCTCTCATTCTCTCATTCTCTCTCTCTCTCTCTCTCTCTCTCTCTCTCTCGTCCTCCTCTCTTTCTCTCTTGTCCTCACCTCAGAGCTATTTCCATAGAGGTGGTGTAACGTGTATAAGGTGCTTTACCATGGCATAATGCATATAAGGGTGTAGTATGATATCCTGGCATTCAGTCATATGACTGACTCCAGCATCCCAAAACCGAGAATCCTGACATGTTTGGGGTGTAAATGCGCTAACCCTCCTCCTTCCAACCCTAACCCTCCTCTGGTAGCGGCTAGGGCTAAAGCTAGGGGAGTGGCAGCTAGGACTAACTTTTGGGGGGTGGCAGTTAAGGCTAACTACCCCCTTAGTGCCTAACCCTAACCCCTCTCCTAATACCTAACCCTAACCCTACCTTGCCTGGCCCTAACCTTAATAACCACACCGATATTTACCTGCGAATGTCGGCTGTTGGTGTCCCGGTGCCGGTCTCCTGAGTAGTGTCAGGATTCCAGAGTCGGTCATATGACCATCGGCATCCCGACCACCAGGATGCTAAATGGATCCCATGTATAACTGGCTGTACTGTGGGTAATGTGTATAAGGGCTTTATTGTGGTGTAACGTGTATAAGCGGCACCACTGTGTAGTGTAACGTGTTTAAGTGAGTCTACGGGATATGGTCATTAGGTCGACACTCATTCGGTTGACCACTGAAGGCCTACATTGCCCTTAGGTCAACATGCATTAGGTCGACATGGCTGTTAGGTCAACGTGTACTAGGTCGACAGGTCAAAAGGTCAACAAGAGGGTTTTTTAATAAATTTTTTGGATTTTTTCGTACTTAACGATCCACGTGGACTATGTTTGGAACGGCCATCTGTGCCGAGCAAAGTGGTAGTTGAGCGAGACACCTTGCCCGAAGCATGGCGAGCAATGCGAGCCATGCGAGGGGACACGGTGCACTAATTTGGGTTCCACGTCACTTTACGGAGAAAACGACAGCAAAAACATTCAAAAAACACATGTCAACCTTTTGACCTGTCGACCTAGCAAATGTCGACCTAACGGCCATGTTGACCTAATGCATGTTGACCTAAGTTGGGTTGACCCAACGACCCATACCCGTTTGTACTGTGGTGTAACATGTGTAAGCGGCTGTACTGTGGTGTAACGTGTATAAGGAGCACTACTGTGTGATGTAACGTGTATAAAGGGTACTAATGTGTGGTGTAATGTGAATAATGGACACTACTGCCTGGTGTATTGTGACTAACCAGGGACGTGCGGTGAGCTTAATGGTTCAGGAGACACTGGCTAGCACCAGAGCCAGATTTACACACAATATATGAGCCAAATGGTACATCTGGGCATTATGCACAGATGCAGCAGTATAAACTCCTGGAAATTTGGTGAGTTTTGATCAGAGCTGTGCAAAAAGATAGGCAGGGGAGGCACTGCCTCACCTGCCATAGACTTTAGGCTATAAAAATGATTAGACTAATACAAAGAAGATATTTATAACAAATTCTTTGTATTTTTCATATACTTTATACAGTCCAAACTCTAACACAAACGTTAGTATGACAGGAAAGGCTCTGCCTCACCTGCCTCACCCCACTGCACGTCACTGTGACTAACGGACACTACTGTGTGGTGTACTATGAATTGGAATTATTCTGTGGCCACGCCCTTATATTTTTGGCTCGCACCTTCGGTGCACACTGTCCCTATTACATATGGGGGTGCTAAAGGAAACTGTCATCCTGCGCTCCACAAGGTCTAGAAATGGGCCTGTATATAACAATAATAATTAAGCAGTGTATATCCTGTAATTATTAGAGATGTGCACCGGAAATTTTTCGGATTTTGGTTTTGGATTCGGTTCCACGGCCGTGTTTTGGATTCGGACGCGTTTTGCCAAAACCTCCCTGAAAATTTTTTGTCGGATTCGGGTGGGTTTTGGATTCGGGTGGGTTTTTTTTTTTTTTTCAAAAAACCCTCAAAAATAGCTTAAATCATAGAATTTGGGGGTAATTTTGATCCTATAGTATTATTAACCTCAATAACTATAATTTCCACTCATTTCCAGTCTATTCTGAACACCTCACAATATTATTTTTAGTCCTAAAATTTGCACCAAGGTCGCTGGATGACTAAGCAAAGCGACCCAAGAGGGCGGCACAAACACCTGACCCATTTAGGAGTGGCACTGTAGTGTCAGACAGGATGGCACTTAAAAAAAATAGTCCCCAAACAGCACATGATGCAAAGAAAAGAGAAAAAGAGGTGCACTGTGGTCGCTGGACGGCTAAGCTAAGCGACACAAACATCTCAATATCACAGGAATAATTCATTCTAATCAATGGTATTATTGGTCCAAATCACTGGAAGAAAATGACAAAATCACTGGAATTATTTGTTCTAATCAATGGCATTATTGGTCCAAATCCCTGGAAGAAAATGACAAAATCACTGGAATTATTTGTTCTAATCAATGGTATTATTGGTCCAAATCACTGGAAGAAAATGACAAAATCACTGGAATTATTCGTTCTAATCAATGGTATTATTGGTCCAAATCACTGGAAGAAAATGACAAAATCACTGGAATTATTCGTTCTAATCAATGGTATTATTGGTCCAAATCACTGGAAGAAAATGACAAAATCACTGGAATCATTTGGCAAGATCACTGTAATTAATAATTAATTATAAAGCACTGATATTGATTGGTAAAATCTCGCTATCGCCTGCCTAGTGGAACCTAGATGGGATTTTGTACCGGGGACACAATAACTTCATCAATTGTCTAAATCCCAATGCACTAATGGCGGAAAATGGGCGCACGTCTAACAGCGCACTGATTATACTGAGCACTGATTATACTGAGCACTGATTTTACTGAGCACTGATTTTACTGAGCACTGATGATACTACGGAGAACTGACACTGAGCAGCGAGAACAGCACTGGACTATTGTACTGTAGTATACTGGTCACCACAATGCAGCACTGACACTGAGCACAGATATTAAGCACTGATCAGGATACTAGAAGTGACACAGAGCAGCAAGATACAGCAATGGCCTACTGTACTGTACTACTATATATATATTGGTGGTCCCCAAAATGCTGCACTGTACTACTATACTGCTCACAAACAATGCAGCACAGATATGGATACTTGAAGTGACACGGAGCTGCAAGATACAGCAATGGCCTACTGTACTGTACTACTATATATATACTGGTGGTCCCCAAAATGCTGTGCTATACTATTATAATGCTCACAAACAATGCAGCACAGATATGGATACTTGAAGTGACACAGAGCTGCAAGATACAGCAATGGCCTACTGTACTGTACTACTATATATATACTGGTGGTCCCCAAAATGCTGTGCTATACTATTATAATGCTCACAAACAATGCAGCACAGATATGGATACTTGAAGTGACACAGAGCTGCAAGATACAGCAATGGCCTACTGTACTGTACTACTATATATATACCGGTGGTCCCCAAAATGCTGCACTGTACTACTATACTGCTCACAAACAATGCAGCACAGATATGGATACTTGAAGTGACACGGAGCTGCAAGATACAGCAATGGACTACTGTACTGTACTACTATACTGGTGGTCACCAAAATGCTGCACTGTACTACTATATATAATATATATAGTATATACTGGTCACACAACAATGCAGCAGATATTGAGCACTGATGATCAGGATACTGTCTAGAACTGAGTCTGACACAGAGCTGCAAGATACAGCAATGGCCTACTGTACTGTACTACTATAATTATATACTGGTGGTCCCCACAATGCAGCACACTGAGCACAGATATTTGCAGCACACTGAGCACAGATATGGAGCTTTTCAGGCAGAGAATGTAGATATTTGCAGCACACTGAGCACAGATATGGAGCTTTTCAGGTAGAGAACGTAGATATTTGCAGTACACTGAGCACAGATATGGAGCTTTTCAGGCAGAGAACGTAGATATTTGCAGCACACTGAGCACAGATATTTGCAGCACACTGAGCACAGATATGGAGCTTTTCAGGCAGAGAACATAGATATTTGCAGCACACTGAGCATAGATATGGAGCTTTTCAGGCAGAGAACGTAGATATTTGCAGCACACTGAGCACAGATATTTGCAGCACACTGAGCACAGATATGGAGCTTTTCAGGCAGAGAACGTAGCCACGTCCTCTCCGTTCAATCTCCAATGCACAAGTGAAAATGGCGGCGACGCGCGGCTCTTTATATGAAATACGAATCTCGCGAGAGTCCGACAGCGGGATGATGACGTTCGGGTTAACTGAGCAAGGCGGGAAGATCCGAGGCTGC
Source organism: Pseudophryne corroboree (assembly GCF_028390025.1). Taxonomy (NCBI): domain Eukaryota; kingdom Metazoa; phylum Chordata; class Amphibia; order Anura; family Myobatrachidae; genus Pseudophryne; species Pseudophryne corroboree. Next base: position 423,071,691 of record NC_086446.1, on the reverse strand, counting down.
CTCGACCCGTGTAAAATAGGTGAAGTTCGGGGGGGTTCGGATCTCAACGAACCGAACCCGCTCATCTCTAGTAATTATATAGCTCACCCTGCCTGTGTTACAGTATATATAATAATAATAATAATAATAATGAAAGGGTAGTTTATAAGTGGAATAGCCTGCCATCAGAGGTAGTAGAGGCTATGACAGTAGAGCAATTTGAACATACTATACTTGGCATAGGTATATGAATATCCTTACAAAGACTTAAGGATCAAATCGTTTTTTCATGTGTATTTTGTTGTTGTTTGATTTTTTGCCTGTGGGTGCCTATGAGCGTGTAGGTTTGTTTTTTCATGTGAAGCATGTTTTCTTTTTTCTTTTTTGATCTACAGATTCCCTCGTGTCATTGTTACATTATAACATGTACTCCCGATATTTCACACACTATCTCTGCTTATCCCAAAACTTAGGCTCGGGCCAGCCATGGTTCCAACCCAGGTTAGACCTGGGTCAGACCCTGTTTACACTGACCCTGTGTCTGCCCTGCATGTTGCTCACAGACACTCCCTTGAGGCGTACCTCTGCATACACAGCCAATCAGCAGCTTTTAAGCATAACTCAGGTCGGATAATCCGTGTGGCTCCGTTTACACTGCACCTATTTTTCTAAATGTTTTTTAAGGTTGTTTAAGTTGTTTTTGTTCCACTACAAGAAAACTTTATAAAATAGTTGTCTTTTTATAAGGTGGAGCTATACACAATCGATACCTCCAAAACACAACCCATTCTAGGAGGCACAAAATGTTCTCTAACTGGACTTCCCTATTCATTTATGATTGCAATCACCTGTGTTAAAATACCTTTCATAGCAATTAAATAGTTCAACACAGGTTACGCAAATCATATTTTGGGAGGAAAGTCCAGGCAGCATTTTGTCCCTCCTGGAATGGGTCGTGTTGGGAGGTATGCACAATCCCCCAGGCCACCCTGTCTTAAGTGCACCACCCCTCTTTACCTCAAGGCTTAATGGTGGTTTTGATCTGGTGCTTTTGGGTCCAGACATGTTTTACTTTGCAGCTAATAAGGTCTTAGGTGTATATTCAATTGAAGTCGAAAACTGCCGTCTGTCGAAAAGACGTCAGTTTTCGACTTTTGGTCGAATCCTGATTCGACATATTCAATATTTTTCAAACTTTTTCGACAAGTCGATAAATTCGACTTGTCGAAAAGCACATGGATCGGCGGAATAGCTGCCGATCCACGTGTTAATGTCGAAAACGGGGTAAAGTCTGACAGGTTTTGGCCCCCTTTTCGACCATCTCAGTCCGACATCAAAATGATGTCGGACTGAGATGCGGACCCGGAGGAGGTGAGGTGGGGGAGCCACATGTAGACGGGGGGGACAGCCGCCGGGCATACAGGAGACATCAGCGCTACAGTAGCGCTGCAGCTGGATGTCACTTACCCGCCCGACCTCACGGCAGCTTCCACCCGGCTCCAGCACGCTGCTTGAGCCGGGTGGAAGGTGCCATGAGGTCGAGTGGGTGAGTGACATCCAGCTGCAGCGCTACTGTAGCGCTGATGTCTCCTGTATGCTCGCCGGCTGTCCCCCCGCGGCTCGCCTCCTCTGCATCCCATCTTAAATTCGACTTGAAAAAGTCAAATCAAGATGGGGATTGAATAGGGGTTGTCGGATCCATTCCGACAAATACATGGATCCGACTTTAATTGAATATACCCCTTAAACTGTCTAATTGACCATAAAAATAACAGTGTGTACAGACTTACACACAGAACATAGGGGGTCATTCCGACCCGATCGCACACTGCACTTCTTCGCAGCAGTGCGATCGGGTTGGAACTGCGCATGCATGGCGTGCGCATTGCACACGCGCGTCGTTGTCTGGCGACAGCAGTCGCCAGGCAACGACGCCGGGAACAAGGAAAGCAGACACAGCAGCGACCGCAAGAAGATTGACAGGAGGAAGGCATGTCGGGGCGTCAACTGACCGTTTTCCGGGAGTGGTCCAGCGAATGCAGGTGTGTCCAGGCGTTTTGAGGGCGGATGTCAAATCCGATACCTGCATCGCTGGATCCGTCGCAAATGGTAAGTAGGTATAGGGCTGGTATTGTTTAACGTGATCGCAGCCCTGCTATGCTAAAATACACTCCCCCATAGGCGGCGTCAGGTTGATCGCACGAGCAGCAAAAAGTTGCTACATGCGATCAACTCGGAATGACCCCATAGTAAAAATGTTGGAAGGTAGAAAATACATTGTGAAACCTTTATTTCTTTGGATGGAATCCTCAGACATCATTATTATAACCCAGAAAATTACTGTTTCAAGGAACCAGTGTGTTATTTGCTTATTCTTACTTTAAGGTAAGTACAGTATATCTCCCAGTTGTGCCTGCACCTAAACCTTTGTACTATTTCCTTAAGGCACATACACACTAGCCGAGCCCCCGCCGATATACACACTTGCCGATGCCAGCGCGGAAGGGAGCGACGGTGGGGGGAACAACACCCATACTGCATCTGCAGCATGGCTGTCATTATCGAGGACCTCCCTCATCTGTACATGTTCAGAGAAGGGAGGGGGTTATTAACTATGCGCGGGAGCGTGCATCATTAACAACACTAAGTGTACACACTGGATGAGATTGTAAAAGATCTCGCTCAGATCGGCCCTTCTGAGCGAAATCTTTTACTATCTCGTCTAGTGTGTATGGGGCTTTATTTTCTATGGACTATCGGGTGTTTAGAAGTGCTGCAAACTGCTGCGTGTAGATGCTATGCCTCCTAGGTGCTCTAGTAATTAATTATACACCTGACTCAGACGATCATCAGCTGAGGGGAGAATGGAGACATCTATCTGCAGCCCTGCCGATCTGGCTTAGGCACTCTTTGTCCTCTGCACTGAAGGGTTTCTTGCTGCTAGAGCTGAGATAGGCAGTTTAAAGTGGTCTGTGCACAGGATTCTGGAGAACTGTATAAATATGTCTTCACCCACCACCATGCTGAATAATGGCTGCAGAGACACTTCCTGAATTAGTGGAGAGCAGTGATGCAACTTCCTGCCATTCACATTAATGCAATACAACATATATTTATTTACATCCCACTTTTCAAACTTAAAAACAAACAGGTGTATGGTGCAAGGCAGTGTAACAGTTGTTGGCTGCAGGACAGTGTACAACAAAAAAACAAACAGAAACTGAAAAATGGCAGATTATGTAACATAGGTGGTCATTCCGAGTTGTTTGCTCGCTAGCAGTTTTTTAGCAGCCGTGCAAACGCTATGCCACCTCCCACTGGGAGTGTATTTTAGCTTCGCAGAAGTGTGAACTAAGGGATCGCAGAACGGCTACAAAAACATTTTGTGTAGTTTCAGAGTAGCTTCCTCCAGAGTGCCATTGGAGAAGTTAGGGGTGTCTCCAGGTAAGCTGGCTCTCAGATGCTGTAGGAGCCATTATCATGTGGCCTTACACTGGGCAATTAGACCCAGACATATTTGTAATTATTTATGGGGTGGGTGTGGGGTGCGGTGGCCTCTATGTTGGTATGGCTGGACTGCTTCAGGTTGGCACACCCTAACACTTTATTAACACTTATTATTTTCCCTATCACTTTGTATATATGTTTGTATTATTTTAATCACACTTCACTTACATAGCAATTATGTGCTTCTTGTTAACGCCTTATTATCACCTGTGTGCTGACCTGGGGTAGCCGACCTGTGCCGACGTGATGGGGTCCTGAACCCCGGACCCATATTAGGGACCTCCAGTGACGGAAACGCCTTGCCGATCAGCCTGGGGGCTTAACCCTATATCTGCAGATATACGCAACTAAGAGCTCCGTATTATCTGATTATTATGTAGTATTATTTTTCACTCAGTGTGCATTAGGGAACACAAATTGTTTTTTCTTACACAGAATTACCCCACCCTTTTAGCACCTGAGTGACATCACAATCTGATTGAGCAGCTTACCACTATATGTGCATAGCTTCAGACCTACTCAGCGCTTGCGATGACTTCAGACTGTTCAGTTCCTGTTTTGACGGCACAAACACGCCCTGCATTCGCCCAGCCACGCCTGCATTTTTGCTGGCACGCCTGCATTTTACCGAACACTCCCTGAAAACGAAAACAGTCAGCTGACACCCAGAAATGCCCACTTCATGTCAATCACTCTGCGCCTGCCTGTGCAACTGAAAAGCATCACTAGACCCTGTGTGAAACTACATCGTTCGTTGTAATAGTACGTCACGCATGCGCATTGCGCCGCATGCGGAGAACTGCCGATTTTTTTACCTCATCGCTGCACAGCGAACGAATGCAGCTAGCGATCAACTCGGAATGACCACCATAGTCTTGGAATTTTGAACTGAGCCTGGAAATGCTCCCAGACCTGATGACCAAGAAAGGGGGTAGTGGTGTTAGTGATGTGGAATTTTTAGAATGTTTGCTTCAGCTCTGCAGCAGTAGGAGAAATGCTGGGGAAGGAGGAATTAACTGCAGCCCTGGGTCCGATCACATGGCCCCAGGACAGAGAGCTAATGGGACAGAGGCTGCTGGGAAGAAGAAATAGGGAGAGGGTGGTGTGAGCTGGATACAGAGGAACGCAAAGCACACAGGAGCTGTGTGTTGGAGACAGCCACAGAACGCTGGGCGGTGAGAGCAGCGCTGCTGGGGAGAAGCAGCTGAGTATTGCTGGAGAGTGCTGCCAGAGTGTGGGTGTTGAGACGCTGTGGCCGGAGGACCGGACGCCACCAGGCCTGTTGAAAGGTGGCCATCATGAGGAGAGAGTGAAGAGCCATTACAGCAGGTGCAGTCAGCTTGAACATCCGTTCCCTGGGTCTTAGTGAGTACTGTTGGAATCTAACAGACAGCCACAGGCAAGTGTGCCCTTCAGCCTCTGCAACCTGTGTTTCTCTGACGTCCTAAGTGGATGCTGGGGACTCCGTCAGGACCATGGGGAATAGCGGCTCCGCAGGAGACAGGGCACAAAAGTAAAAGCTTTAGGATCAGGTGGTGTGCACTGGCTCCTCCCCCTATGACCCTCCTCCAAGCCTCAGTTAGATTTTTGTGCCCGGCCGAGAAGGGTGCAATCTAGGTGGCTCTCCTAAAGAGCTGCTTAGAGTAAAAGTTTTGTTAGGTTTTTTTATTTTCAGTGAGTCCTGCTGGCAACAGGCTCACTGCATCGAGGGACTTAGGGGAGAGAAGTGAACTCACCTGCGTGCAGGATGGATTGGCTTCTTAGGCTACTGGACACCATTAGCTCCAGAGGGAGTCGGAACACAGGTCTCACCCTGGGGTTCGTCCCGGAGCCGCGCCGCCGACCCCCTTGCAGATGCCGAAAAGTGAAGAGGTCCAGAAACCGGCGGCAGAAGACTTTTCAGTCTTCATAAGGTAGCGCACAGCACTGCAGCTGTGCGCCATTGTTGTCAGCACACTTCATAGCAGCGGTCACTGAGGGTGCAGGGCGCTGGGGGGGGCGCCCTGGGCAGCAATGATAGTACCTTATTCTGGCTAAAAATACATCACATATAGCCCCTGGGGGCTATATGGATGTATTTAACCCCTGCCAGGTCTCAGAAAAACGGGAGAAGAAGCCCGCCGAAAAGGGGGCGGGGCCTATTCTCCTCAGCACACAGCGCCATTTTCCCTCACAGAAATGCTGGTGGGAAGGCTCCCAGGCTCTCCCCTGCACTGCACTACAGAAACAGGGTTAAAACAGAGAGGGGGGGCACTTATTTGGCGATATGTATATATATATTAAAATGCTATAAGGGAAAAACACTTATATAAAGGTTGTCCCTGTATAATTATAGCGTTTTTGGTGTGTGCTGGCAAACTCTCCCTCTGTCTCCCCAAAGGGCTAGTGGGGTCCTGTCCTCTATCAGAGCATTCCCTGTGTGTGTGCTGTGTGTCGGTACGTGTGTGTCGACATGTATGAGGACGATGTTGGTGAGGAGGCGGAGCAATTGCCTGTAATGGTGATGTCACTCTCTAGGGAGTCGACACCGGAATGGATGGCTTATTTAAGGAATTACGTGATAATGTCAACACGCTGCAAGGTCGGTTGACGACATGAGACGGCCGGCAAACCAATTAGTACCTGTCCAGGCGTCTCAAACACCGTCAGGGGCGTTAAAACGTCCTTTTACCTCAGTCGGTCGACACACACAGACACGGACACTGACTCCAGTGTCGACGGTGAAGAAACAAACGTATTTTCCTTTAGGGCCACACGTTACTTGTTAAGGGCAATGAAGGAGATGTTACATATTTCTGATACTACAAGTACCACAAAAAAGGGTATTATGTGGAGTGTGAAAAAACTACATGTGGTTTTTCCTGAATCAGATAAATTAAATGAAGTGTGTGATGATGCGTGGGTTTCCCCCGATAGAAAATTATTGGCGGTATACCCTTTCCCGCCAGAAGTTATGGCGCGTTGGGAAACACCCCTTAGGGTGGATAAGGCGCTCACACGCTTATCAAAACAAGTGGCGTTACCGTCTCCAGATACGGCCGCCCTCAAGGAGCCAACTGATAGGAGGCTGGAAAATATCATAAAAAGTATATACACACATACTGGTGTTATACTGCGACCAGCGATCGCCTCAGCCTGGATGGGCAGCGCTGGGGTGGCTTGGTCGGATTCCCTGACTGGAAATATTGATACCCTTGACAGGGACAGTATTTTATTGACTATAGAGCATTTAAAGGATGCATTTCTATATATGCGAGATGCACAGAGGGATATTTGCACTCTGGCATCAAGAGTAAGTGCGATGTCCATATCTGCCAGAAGATGTTTATGGACACGACAGTGGTCAGGTGATGCAGATTCCAAACGGCACATGGAAGTATTGCCGTATAAAGGGGAGGAGTTATTTGGGGTCGGTCCATCGGATCTGGTGGCCACGGCAACAGCTGGAAAATCCACCTTTTTACCCCAAGTCACATCTCAGCAGAAAAAGACATCGTCTTTTCAGCCTCAGTCCTTTCGTCCCCATAAGGGAAGAAGACTGCAGCAGGCAGCCCATTCCCAGGAACAGAAGCCTTCCACCGCTTCTGCCAAGTCCTCAGCATGACGCTGGGGCCGTACAAACAGGTGCGGTGGGGGGTCGTCTCAAGAGTTTCAGCACGCAGTGGGCTTACTCGCAAGTGGACCCCTGGATCCTACAAGTAGTATCCCAGGGGTACAGATTGGAAATTCGAGACGTCTCCCCCTCGCAGGATCCTGAAGTTTGCTTTACCAACGTCTCCCTCCGACAGGGGGGCAGTATTGGAAACAATTCACAAGCTGTATTCCCAGCAGGTGATAATCAAAGTACCCCTCCTACAACAAGGAAAGGGGTATTATTCCACACTATATTGTGGTACTGAAGCCAGATGGCTCGGTGAGACCTATTCTAAATCTGAAATATTTGAACACTTACATACAAAGGTTCAAATCAAGATGGAGTCACTCAGAGCAGTGATAGCGAACCAGGAAGAAGGGGACTATATGGTGTCCCTGGACATCAAGGATGCTTACCTCCATGTCCCAATTTGCCCTTCTCACCAAGGGTACCTCAGGTTCGTGGTACAAAACTGTCACTATCAGTTTCAGACGCTGCCGTTTGGATTGTCCACGGCACCCCGGGTCTTTACCAAGGTAATGGCCGAAATGATGATTCTTCTTCAAAGAAAAGGCGTCTTAATTATCCCTTACTTGGACGATCTCCTGATAAGGGCAAGGTCCAGAGAACAGTTGGAGGTCGGAGTAGCACTATCTCAAGTAGTTCTACGACAGCACGGGTGGATTCTAAATATTCCAAAATCGCAGCTGTCTCCGACGACACGTCTGCTGTTCCTAGGGATGATTCTGGACACAGTCCAGAAAAAGGTGTTTCTCCCGGAGGAGAAAGCCAGGGAGTTATCCGAGCTAGTCAGGAACCTCCTAAAACCAGGCCAAGTGTCAGTGCATCAATGCACAAGGGTCCTGGGAAAAATGGTGGCTTCTTACGAAGCGATTCCATTCGGCAGATTCCACGCAAGAACTTTTCAGTGGGATCTGCTGGGAAAATGGTCCGGATCGCATCTTCAGATGCATCAGCGGATAACCCTGTCTCCAAGGACAAGGGTGTCTCTTCTGTGGTGGCTGCAGAGGGCTCATCTACTAAAGGGCCACAGATTCGGCATTCAGGACTGGGTCCTGGTGACCACGGATGCCAGCCTGAAAGGCTGGGGAGCAGTCACACAAGGAAAAAATTTCCAGGGAGTGTGATCAAGTCTGGAGACTTCTCTCCACATAAATATACTGGAGCTAAGAGCAATTTACAATGCTCTAAGCTTAGCAAGACCTCTGCTTCAAGGTCAGCCGGTATTGATCCAGTGGGACAACATCACAGCAGTCGCCCACGTAAACAGACAGGGCGGCACAAGAAGCAGGAGGACAATGGCAGAAACTGCAAGGATTCTTCGCTGGGCGGAAAATCATGTGATAGCACTGTCAGCAGTGTTCATTCCGGGAGTGGACAACTGGGAAGCAGACTTCCTCAGCACGACCTCCACCCGGGAGAGTGGGGACTTCATCGGGAAGTCTTCCACATGATTGTGAACCGTTGGGAAAGACCAAAGGTGGACATGATGGCGTCCCGCCTGAACAAAAAACTGGACAGGTATTGCGCCAGGTCAAGAGACCCTCAGGCAATAGCTGTGGACGTTCTGGTAACACCGTGGGTGTACCAGTCGGTGTATGTGTTCCCTCCTCTGCTTCTCATACCTAAGGTACTGAGAATTATAAGACGTAGAGGAGTAAGAACTATACTCGTGGCTCCGGATTGGCCAAGAAGGACTTGGTACCCGGAACTTCAAGAGATGCTCACAGAGGACTCATGGCCTCTGCCGCTAAGAAGGGACTTGCTTCAGCAAGTACCATGTCTGTTCCAAGACTTACCGCGGCTGCGTTTGACGGCATGGCGGTTGAACGCCGGATCCTAAGGGAAAAAGGCATTCCGGAAGAGGTCATTCTTACCCTGGTCAAAGCCAGGAAGGAGGTGACCGCACAACATTATCACCACATGTGGCGAAAATATGTTGCGTGGTGTAAGGCCAGGAAGGCCCCACGAAGAAATTTCAACTCGGTCGATTCCTGCATTTCCTGCAAACAGGAGTGTCTATGGGCCTCAAATTGGGGTCCATTAAGGTTCAAATTTCGGCCCTGTCGATTTTCTTCCAGAAAGAATTGGCTTCAGTTCCTGAAATCCAGAAGTTTGTCAAGGGAGTATTGCATATACAACCCCCTTTTGTGCCTCCAGTGGCACTGTGGGATCTCAACGTAGTTCTGGGATTCCTCAAATCACATTGGTTTAAACCGCTCAAATCTGTGGATTTGAAATATCTCACATGGAAAGTGACCATGATGTTGGCCCTGGCCTCGGCCAGGCGAGTGTCAAAATTGGCGGCTTTGTCTCACAAAAGCCCATATCTGATTGTCCATTCGGACAGGGCAGAGCTGCGGACTCGTCCCCAGTTTCTCCCTAAGGTGGTGTCAGCGTTTCACCTGAACCAGCTTATTGTGGTACCTGCGGCTACTAGGGACTTGGAGGACTCCAGGTTGCTAGATGTTGTCAGGGCCCTGAAAATATAGGTTTCCAGGACGGCTGGAGTCAGGAAAACTGACTTGCTGTTATCCTGTATGCACCCAACAAACTGGGTGCTCTTGCTTCTAAGCAGACGATTGCTAGTTGGATGTGTAGTACAATTCAGCTTGCACATTCTGTGGCAGGCCTGCCACAGCCAAAATATGTAAATGCCCATTCCACAAGGAAGGTGGGCTCATCTTGGGCGGCTGCCCGAGGGGTCTCGGCTTTACAACTTTGCCGAGCTGCTACTTGGTCAGGGGCACACCCTGGCTGAGGAGGACCTGGAGTTCTCTCACTCGGTGCTGCAGAGTCATCCGCACTCTCCCGCCCGTTTGGGAGCTTTGGTATAATCCCCATGGTCCTGACGGAGTCCCCAGCATCCACTTAGGACGTCGGAGAAAATAAGAATTTACTTACCGATAATTCTATTTCTCGTAGTCCGTAGTGGATGCTGGGCGCCCATCCCAAGTGCGGATTGTCTGCAAATACTTGTACATAGTTATTGTTACAAAAATCGGGTTATTATTGTTGTGAGCCATCTTTTCAGAGGCTCCGCTGTTATCATGCTGTTAACTGGGTTCAGATCACAGGTTGTACAGTGTGATTGGTGTGGCTGGTATGAGTCTTACCCGGGATTCAAAATCCTTCCTTATTGTGTACGCTCGTCCGGGCACAGTATCCTAACTGAGGCTTGGAGGAGGGTCATAGGGGGAGGAGCCAGTGCACACCACCTGATCCTAAAGCTTTTACTTTTGTGCCCTGTCTCCTGCGGAGCCGCTATTCCCCATGGTCCTGACGGAGTCCCCAGCATCCACTACGGACTACGAGAAATAGAATTATCGGTAAGCAAATTCTTATTTTAAGACCAGAAAGTGTTTAAGAAGGGTGCAGCTAGCAGCGCCATTTTGTGTCAGTTCAGACCCATAGAAAGTGAGCTGAAACAGAGACTGAGTTTATTACAAGTTCAAGAGAGATATTTGTTGCTCAAGGGCTGAGTTTAAATGCAAGGATAAGATAAATATTTGTGTTAAAAGACTGAGGGGTCTATTTACTAAGCCTTGGATGGAGATAAAGTCGCTGGAGATAAAGTACCAGCCAATCGACTCCTAACTGTCATTTTTCAAACACAGCCTGTGGCATGGCAGTTAGAAGCCGATTGGCTGGTACTTTATCTCCAGCGACTTTATCTCCATCCAAGGCTTAGTAAATAGACCCCTACATTTTGTGCAATGCAGACAGATCGTTACTGCTGGGAGGACTGAGCTGATTATGCAAGTGTTAATCAAGCCCTGCACCTAAAAGAGACTGAATGTATTGTACACAAAAGCCCCTTATTGTGACATACAGTAAGTGCTGTTGTCAGGAGACCCTGCTGTTCCTTTGCTAGTTACATCCTCTCTGAAATAAAGTACTGAGTAACAGTGAGATGTTCCATCCCAGGATCCCCTTAGTAACTGTGTGCCCATTCCCCATTGACATAATGTGGCACCACAGATGTCAGCCAGAGCTCCAACGTTATTTGCTTGTGAAGATATTTTTTACCTTGACTAGGGAGAGCTAGAAAGTTAGTATTTAGGATTACAGAATGTATTGTCACTATTCTTCTTGTCATCATATTGTAATATGGAATGCATTTTGATATTATTTCATGATTCCAGTGATTTTTTTTTCAATTTTGTGATTCCAATTGTTTTTCATCCTGATAACAATTATTCTTCTTTTGTGATTCAAATTGTCTTTTGCATATTGGATGATCTTTTGTGGTGTGAACTGTAGTGAATTCTATATTGCTGTTCTGTCTGTATGCCAAATTCTTCTTTTCTGTGATTTACAACCAAAGCAACTTCCCTTAATCAACTAATCATTCCAAATCCAGAATTCATTGCAAATCAATAAAAAGACTTCCTGTTTGAATTGCTGACTCACTTCTGATTCGTATCAATTTATCCTACCTCTCTGAGCACGGTACTACGAGACAAGGTACAGGGAACAAGATTTCAGGGGAAAGGTCTGTCACATAGCTAACCAACACCTGTGATAGCTCTCTCAACCACTTAGTCATACCCTTCCAACCCTGAGGGTGTTACATCTGCATGAGACTATCTTTAACACCCAAAAGGTGCTTCAGGGAACTCATTGTACATGATGATTGAGGTCCTGACATGCTTAGACATGCTTAGTCAGGAGAGGTCAGGGTCAGCCTAGACCACAGAGCTACAGTTGAAATCTCCATTGGGCCCGACAGTCTGAGGGCCCCACCCGTTTCTCTGATGTCAGGTCCCAGACATTGCACTGAAATTATACATGGTCAGATACATGGTCTCTAATGACTGAACAAGCCTCTCTGCAGGCTGGTCTCACCCTGTGGTAACTGTCCACCCCCCTTAAGCATGGGCCCCTACCACTGCATTCTCCCAGTGGGTCCTTCCTTCCCCAGTCCGACACTCGGAGAGGTGAAGGTTTGGCTGACATGCTTAGAATGTAGCGACTTATGTGCTCATACAAGGCATAGTAAAATTGCACCACATAGCTGTTGGGCTTTTTGCAAAATACCTGCACAGTCCCGACTCTTTCAAACCCGTCAGTGTTCTGGTTGTGGACAGTCTGTCTAGGAGACAATGGTTCTAAGTGGTTGGATGTTTTCATAAATGGCTCTTAGCTACAACCTGGAGTTCTTCAAAGTACCTTGCACATTGTTCTCAACTTGAACTTGGTGCTGGGAATGATGGTGCTAGTGCGCCTAAACTGGAGGCATTGAGATAGAGAGGGAAGTCCATCTCACAGAGTATGTCTCAAATTGAGGAGCACCATAAACACTCCCGAACCATCTCTATAACATTTATCTAGCAAGTGCTTCACAGACCATACTGCCCTTTTTGCTAGTCTGTTGGACTAGCAAAGATTGAAGGGTAACGTGAGATAGCTCATTCACTGGTGAAAGTATGGATCTCACCCCTCATGAGCTGCATGGCATTCTCAGACCAATCAGAATAGGACTCCAATAACACAAGGTGTTCTTTCCCTCTTTATTCATAGAGATCTGCAGCAATGATGGACCAAGGGAGGTCAGAAATCTCACGGAGACTGAGTGGTCTTGGCATGATGGGCGAATAAAAGCATTGCAGGGGGCACAGACAGAAACAACCCATTCAGTGTCAGTAGCCATAGAGAACTAAAACAGGGTATCCTTAGCCTGCCGTATGGTGGCATCATGCCTGGGGTGCCCCTGATGGGCCTGCTAAGCATAGAAGCCTTAAAGTGCATAAGGTATCACAAAGTGCACACCATGCAAGGGGATGCCATCTGAGAGGGTCAATTCATTGCAGAAGGCAGAAGAAGCCTTGAGGTCACAAGTCAGCTCCTGGAGGAAGAAGGAAGACATGCAGGACAACACGAGGCAACCTTTGGCATAGCTCATTCCTGAGTGCACCTGGAGGAGAGGAAAGCAAACTTCATAACATCCAGATCATCATCATCAGCATCAGGACCAACCGATTCCAGGAGTTAAACATGTGATAAGGTGTAAGCAACAAATAGGTCCTTGTCAAGTTTGTATACCACATCCAGATGGAATACAAAACAACAGATTTTGAATACACCTCAGGCGCTACCACCCCATATGCAAATACCACATGAAAATGCTTGTAAAATGTCCCAACAAATTTCTTTCAATAGCTGTTGAACTTCTCCAGGACTTTTATTCCTTAAACTTCTTCACACTTCAATTCCTCCTTGTGTGCAAGTGTTGACCATATGTAAGCAAGAAGGAGATATCGTATATAGTGTAGTAGTTTAAAAATTAACAATTTATTTTTATAAAACATATAAGAACATAGTAATATCCAATTAAAAGTGATAGCTTCACTTTAAACTAAAAATTGGAACCGTACCGTGCCAAGCTCCCAGCAAGGAGCAATGAAAAGAGTATGTATGGAAGGTTCCGGAATTCCTCCCTCCACGCAATCTGCTGGCCACTGGACCTGGTAAGTTCCCCTGTAGTTGTGGATGCAGGTAGATGGATCAAAAGTATGCCGCCAACGCGTTTCGAGTTGTCCTTAACTCTTCCTCAGGGCAGGATTCTGCCCTGAGGAAGAGTTAAGGACAACTCGAAACGCTATCATTTTTAATTGGATATTACTATGTTTTTATATGTTTTATAAAAATAAATTGTTAATTTTTAAACTACTACACTATATACAATATCTCCTTCTTGCTTACATATGGTCAACACTTGCACACAAGGAGGAATTGAAGTGTGAAGAAGTTTAAGGAATAAAAGTCCTGGAGAAGTTCAACAGCTATTGAAAGAAATTTGTTGGGACATTTTACAAGCATTTTCATGTGGTATTTGCATATGGGGTGGTAGCGCCTGAGGTGTATTCAAAATCTGTTGTTTTGTATTACCTATATTAGTGATTGGGAATCACTAGAGTACATCTGGGCAGCTTTTTTCCACTAAGCGCTATTTTTCTGTTCCACCAACCCACTCTTTGTATTCACATCCAGATGGAGCCTTTGGAGCAAAATTCTGATTCATGTGGAAGCAGTATGCAGGGGTTTGTGGAAAATGGTGATCAGGGGTTGGTGGTCTGCCTCAACCAGCACAGAACACCCATAGATGAACTTGTGAAACTTTTGACAGGCTAGAGCTAATGGTTTATTTTCCATTTTGCGTGTAAATTGTCTCAGTAAGGGCCTTGAAAGCAAACAGATGGGTTTGTTATGTTGCAGGCAGACAGCACCAAGATTACAACAGGACACGTACATCAAAAATTTGAAGCACCGGGCTGGAAGTGAGGATAGCTTCTGAGAGGAAAAATTGCAGAAGTACTGTATGGCAGTCTAACCAACACCAAACTACATTGTTGTGCAAAATCTAGCAGAACGGGACTGTTACCTCAATGTAGTGTGGCAGTAATTTTGACAGGTAGTTGGTCATACCTAAAAAGCACTGCACAGTTAACTTATCTGTGGGGGTAGGCGTGTGTTGGATAGCCTGTATCTTCGCAGGATCCGGATTAATACCCTTTGAAGTAAGGAGATGACCAACATACTTTACAGAATCTCAGTTACTCTGAAATTACAATTTTCAGGGTTTAACTGCATGTTGGTTTCACATATTTTTGGAGAACCTTGTGGAGGTGCATGCCATGATCTCACAAGAGTATTCCTCAATGAGATATTCCATGCAAAGTCGGAATACTTCACTGCCGTAGGGAATTTGGAGTAAGGCATACCTGCCCACAGGTGTCGTGAACGTGACTCTTCCAGAATCCACATTTGGCATCCAGAGTGGTAAATATCTTTGCATTTTGCGTATCAGCTATTACTTGCTTTACAGTTCTGAGGAGGTAATACAGTCTTATCAGAGTTTTTTTTCAGTTGCACAGTGTTCATGCAGATGCTTACTGAACTATGACTTTTATTTACTGCAGCAACCATAGCAGATACCCATGGGGTGGCTTCTACAACTGGAGCAATGACACCCATTGCTGTCATATGATTTAACTCTGCTAACAGTTTGTCCTTCAAGGACAGAGACACAGGTCTGGGAGCACATACTGTGGGAGAAACAGTCTAATCTAAACATATGATAGGTGACTGGGAGTTGTCAAATGGTATTATAACTGAACTGATCAGCAAAGTCTTTTAGGGATGTGGTCAGGATTCAGGTGCTCAAAAAATACTAGAGCCAGAATCCCGATATGTGGCCACGATCCCGGTGCCGGAACTCCAACATCAATTGGAATCCCAACCGTCGACATCCCAAACATACAGTAACTATGCAGAGGTCTCTTAAATTTTAGCCGTGGAGGCAGGAGGTTAGGTTTAGGCTTTGGGGGGGGGAGAGTTAGGGTTAGGCTGCGGGAAAGGGAGGTACAAGCCATTCCTTCTTGAACTTGAACCATGTGTCTACTATGGCACCATCAAAAACCAGAAGATCTATGTGTCAGAGACTTTGTGCTATCATAGCCAGACTTCTTACAACGTGTAAAGTGGTGTTTGTGCATATCACCACAAGACTTTGGAGAACTGTAGAAGTGTTTATTTACTCACTGCATCATGCTGAGTAATGGATGCAGAGACAATTCCTGAATAAAAAGTTAAGAGCAGTGATGCAACTTCCTACCCCTCACATTAAATTAACACAACTTACATCTACAGACAGCAACCTCCTGATATCTCTGACCCTCCTCCGCACTCCCTTGAATGAAGTGATGCCTCTGATGTGAAGCCTTCACTTCTGTCACTCTCCGTCCATAGTAGCACACTCATCAGCACACAGCTCCTTATGCAATGTTGGCAGTCGTAGATCTATCAGGTAATTTTGTTACCTTAATCTATGGGGTATATTTACTAAAATACGTATTTTTCTGAATGAGGTTAAAGTTCAAACTCGAATGACATCGAATGTGTGAATTTGCAACTTTTTGAATTTTTTACGCCACATTTACTATGCTGTCGTATTCTGCATTTTCGTTTTTTCCGATGTCTATGTAATTCGTAATTTCGGCCAGTGTTTTACGGGAGTGAATAGTAAAACACTGCCGACATTAACACAATGAATCTCGGCCGGATCTGTGAGATCCATGCAGGGCTTCATTGTGCACCTTTAAAAAAAAAAATAAAGTGTTAAAAATCAAGAAAAAAAATTGCGTGGGGTCCCCCCTCCTAAGCATAACCAGCCTCGGGCTCTTTGAGCCGGTTTTGGTTGAAAAAATATGGGAAAAAATTGACAGGGGTTCCCCCATATTTGATTAACCAGCACCAGGCTCTGCGCCTGGTCCTGGTGCCAAAAATACGGGTGACAAAAAGCATAGGGGTCCCCCGTATTTTTAACACCAGCACCGGGCTCCACTAGTCAGAGAGATAATGCCACAGCCGGGGGACACTTTTATATAGGTTCCTGCGGCCCTGGCATTAAATCACTAACTAGTCACCCCTGGCCGGGGTACCCTGGAGGAGTGGGGACCCCTTAAATCAAGGGGTCCCCCCCTCCAGCCACCCAAGGGCCAGGGGTGAAGCCCGAGGCTGCCCCCCCCCCCCCCCCCCCCATCCAAGGGCGGCGGATGGGGGGCTGATAGCCAAGTGTAAAAATTAAGAATATTGTTTTTTGTAGCAGTACTACAAGTCCCAGCAAGCCTCCCCTGCAAGCTGGTACTTGGAGAACCACAAGTACCAGCATGCGGTGGAAAAATGGGCCCGCTGGTACCTGTTGACCACGAGTAACCTCAAATGCTGACCGCAAAGTTCCCACCATTGGATACAATGGTGCGCCTATGCGCTACATTGTATCTCTGCCGTGCACAGCCTGACTGACAGCTCAAGAGCGCACAGCCAATCAGGAGAGTGCCAAGACGTGGTGCTCCCTGGTTGGCTGAAGGGACCCTCTTTGACAGGAGTCACGGGGGGTCCCGGCAGTCGGGGAAAGGGGTTCCATGTGTAAACATGGGACCCCTGCGTGGTTCGGGTTTGTCGGTTTGTTTTTTTGCCAAGTACGTGGATTACAAGTAGAAGAGGACCGATCTACACTGGATTGTGTGAGTATAATTTTATTCACAGGTACCCCATGGATTCTACATGGAGAAGTGGACCGAGCCTCGTGTCAACATAGGTAAGTATGTGTGTGTCGGTATGCATGTATGTAATAAAGTTTTACTATCACGGTATGTGTCCTGTTTTTATTTGGGTATTTTTTTGTAGTAGTACTACAGGTACCAGCAGGCCCGTTTTTCCACCGCATGCTGGTACTTGTGGTACCAGCTTGCGGGGGAGGCTTGCTGGGACTTGTAGTACTGCTACAAAAAACAATATTTTCATTTTTACACTTGGCTATCAGCCCCCCATCCGCCGCCCTTGGATGGGGGGGACAGCCTCGGGCTTCACCCCTGGCCCTTGGGTGGCTGGAGGGGGGGATCCTTTGATTTAAGGGGTCCCCACTCCTCCAGGGTACCCCGGCCAGAGGTGACTAGTTAGTGATTTAATGCCAGGGCCGCAGGGACCTATATAAAAGTGTCCCCCGGCTGTGGCATTATCTCTCTGACTAGTGGAGCCCGGTGCTGGTGTTAAAAATACGGGGGACCCCTACGCTTTTTGTAACCCGTATTTTTGGCACCAGGCGCAGAGCCTGGTGCTGGTTGATCAAATATGGGGGAACCCCTGCCAATTTTTTCCCCATATTTTTTCAACTAGGACCGGCTCAAAGAGCCCGAGGCTGGTTTTGTTTAGGAGGGGGGACCTCACGCAATTTTTTTCTTGATTTTAACACTTTCATACCCCTTCCCACTGATAGGCATGCACGGATCAGTGAGATCCGTGCATGTTTATCAGAACACGGTAAAAAAAAGCAGGTCTATTTTAAAACTGCTTTTTTTTTTACGATTTTTATTTTTTCACGGCAGTGTTTGGCTATTGCCGGCAGTGTTTGTGAAATAGAATTTTTAGTAAATTACCGAGTTGTATCAAATAACAGGCGTATTTGACCGATGGTGTATTCATTCGTATTTTTTTTCTTTGACTTCCAAAAAAATACGAATGCCCTCATCACTGCCGAGATTTTAGTTTAGTAAATTCCCAAGATGACACCTTGAAGAAAAAACACCAAATCGGTCAAAATCGGGACCTTAGTAAATATACCCCTATGTTTTTAGTACACACTTGTACAATCATACTTTTGATAACTTTCGATTTTACTTAAGTTCAGAAGTGCCAATCAAAGTGTCGATTCCTGTGTACATAGCTTTACAAACTACTTTCAGTCCATGAAACTCATCTGTCTAAAATATCTGCTGAAAGACACAAAGGCAGTGCTGCTGCTGGAGAAGCATTAGACAGAATGGTCGAAAGTGCATACACACTTCACGTTTTGTCCGATATTGTACCACTGAATTTGATAAAATTAAAAACGCACATAACACTTGATCTTCAAATGCAACCTGTTTTCATCTGATAAAACATGATCAAAGATGCATACATACTCTTAAGGGTACCCGTTCAAAATCTCAGTTGTCGGGATCCCAGCAGTTGAAATACAGAAACCGGTATCCCGACACCAGTCAGAACACCGAAGCTGGAATTCTTATCAGGTCAGCATCCTGACACTGGAATCCCAACAGCCAGGATCCTGAAGGTATGTATAGCCAGGAGGGCTAGGATTTGGCTGCAGGGGGAGGTTAGATTTAGGCGCCACCTGGGGGGCTTAGGGTTAGGCTACAGAGGGGGAGTTAAGGTTAGGCACCACTGAGGAGGTTAGATTTAGGCACTAAGGGGAGATGGTTAGGGTTAGGCTGCAGAAAGGGAGGGGTTAGGTATAGGCAATAAGGGGATGGTTAGGGTTAGGTACTAAGGGGGGAGGTTAGGGTTTGGCTGCAGTAAGGGAGAGTAGGAGGGAGGTAGAATATTTACCTCATCCCTGTTGGGGTCATGACCATCGGCATGCTGGTGTCGGTATTGTGACCACCTGCATCTCGTCTGCCAGTCACATATACCCATCCTCTCTTAAGATATTGCATGAATGGGTTGGTGCATGGGTCCAGGGACACTATAAGAGAGGAGGAGGCCCGTGTGTAGCCTCCTCTATCTGGGCCCCTTCCTCTCTGCTTTCACCCAGCAGCAGAGCAGCCCTCTAGAGAGTATGAGCACTAGAGCATTCAGACCCTAATGAGCAGATCTCAGCAAAAATGGCATGGCTGACATTTTCCCAGCAATTTCTGCAGTGGTGCTGCCGTCAGCACAGGACTCGTATGCAGTGTAGGTCCCCCCTGGACTCAGGCGCCTGTGTGCACCACACATACTGCACCCATAAATACGCCAGTGCATTGGTTCCTCTCTTATATAAATAGTGGGGCTTGAGGAAGCCAGGAAGTTTCTTCCTTGCACCCCTCCACCAATGCCACACGTCTAACACAGTGAATGTTATGTACCTTGGTTGCCTGCATGTTCAATACTTTCACATTTAATAAGTTAAGCAAGCAATATAACTCATTACCAATCAGCCCTACCTTAATTTAGAGGCTTTACATCAATAATTTATGAGACATTTCCCAATTAAAATACCTTCAAATCCTTCCCCCTCCCCCGCCCCACCCCCCACAAATAACATAATTAAAGGTGGGGACTTAAATGGGAGCTTGATTCTAAATTATTCATTTTAAAATAAATAGATAAGTGGCCTTCCAGCTGTTAGACTACACATCCCAGCATGCCCTGCCACAGTTTTGCTATCAGGGCATGCTAAAAATGTGTTAGGAATGCTGGGAAGTATAGTTCAACAGAAGCTGTGGACCGCTTATTATTGGGTTGAGTATAGATTCCCTTCACTGAAAGGACCAGCATGTGAAGTTTAGTGAGAGCATAAGTACTTTTATGTACATAAGGCATTTTCATTTCTCTAACGTCCTAAGTGGAAGCTGGGGACTCCGTAAGGACCATGGGGAATAGCGGCTCCGCAGGAGACTGGGCACATCTAAAGAAAGCTTTAGGACTATCTGGTGTGCACTGGCTCCTCCCCCTATGACCCTCCTCCAAGCCTCAGTTAGATCTCTGTGCCCGAACGAGAAGGGTGCACACTAGGGGCTCTCCTGAGCTTCTTAGTGAAAGTTTTAGTTTAGGTTTTTTATTTTCAGTGAGACCTGCTGGCAACAGGCTCACTGCATCGAGGGACTAAGGGGAGAAGAAGCGAACTCACCTGCGTGCAGAGTGGATTGGGCTTCTTAGGCTACTGGACATTAGCGCCAGAGGGACGATCACAGGCCCAGCTTGGATGGGTCCCAGAGCCGCGCCGCCGGCCCCCTTACAGAGCCAGAAGGCAGAAGAGGTCCGGAAAATCGGCGGCAGAAGACGTCCTGTCTTCAACAAGGTAGCGCACAGCACTGCAGCTGTGCGCCATTGCTCTCAGCACACTTCACACTCCGGTCACTGAGGGTGCAGGGCGCTGGGGGGGGGCGCCCTGAGACGCAATAATAAACACCTTGGATGGCAAAAAATGCATCACATATAGCTCCTGGGCTATATGGATGCATTTAACCCCTGCCAAAATACATAAAAAAACGGGTGATAAGGCCGCCGATAAGGGGGCGGAGCCTATCTCCTCAGCACACTGGCGCCATTTTCCCTCACAGCTCCGTTGGAGGGAAGCTCCCTGGCTCTCCCCTGCAGTCACTACACTACAGAAAGGGTTAAAAAAGAGAGGGGGGCACAAATTAGGCGCAGTATTAACTATACAGCAGCTATAAGGGGAAAAACACTTATATAAGGTTATCCCTGTATATATATAGCGCTCTGGTGTGTGCTGGCAAACTCTCCCTCTGTCTCCCCAAAGGGCTAGTGGGGTCCTGTCCTCTATCAGAGCATTCCCTGTGTGTGTGCTGTATGTCGGTACTTTTGTGTCGACATGTATGAGGAGAAAAATGATGTGGAGACGGAGCAGATTGCCTGTAATAGTGATGTCACCCCCTAGGGGGTCGACACCTGAGTGGATGAACTGTTGGAAGGAATTACGTGACAGTGTCAGCTCTGTATAAAAGACAGTGGTTGACATGAGACAGCCGGCTACTCAGCTTGTGCCTGTCCAGACGTCTCATAGGCCGTCAGGGGCTCTAAGGCGCCCGTTCCCTCAGATGGCAGATATAGACGCCGACACGGATACTGACTCCAGTGTCGACGGTGAAGAGACAAATGTGACTTCCAGTAGGGCCACACGTTACATGATTGAGGCAATGAAAAATGTTTTACACATTTCTGATAATACGAGTACCACCAAAAAGGGGTATTATGTTCGGTGAGGAAAAACTACCTGTAGTTTTCCTGAATCTGAGAAATTAAATGAGGTGTGTGATGATGCGTGGGTTTCCCCCGATAACAACTGATAATTTCTAAAATGTTATTGGCATTATATCCTTTCCCGCCAGAGGTTAGGGTGCGTTGGGAAACACCCCCTAGGGTGGATAAAGCGCTCACACGCTTGTAAGGGCTCTATCCTCTCCTGAGAAGGCCGCCCTTAAGGATCCTGCTGATAGAAAGCAGGAGGGTATCCTAAAATGTATTTACACACATACTGGTGTTATACTGCGACCAGCAATCGCCTCAGCCTGGATGTGCAGTGCTGGGTTGGCGTGGTCGGATTCCCTGACTGAAAATATTGATACCCTAGATAGGGACAGTATATTTTTGCCTATAGAGCATTTGAAAGATGCATTTCTATATATGCGTGATGCACAGCGGAATATTTGCCGACTGGCATCAAGTCTAAGTGCGTTGTCCATTTCTACCAGTAGAGGGTTATGGACACGTCAGTGGTCAGGTGATGCGTATTCCAAACGGCATTTGGAAGTATTGCCTTATTAAGGGGAGGAGTTATTTGGGGTCGGTCTTTCAGACCTGGTGGCCACGGCAACAGCTGGGAAATCCACGTTTGTACCCCAGGTCGCCTCTCAACATGAGAAGACGCCGTATTATCAGGCGCAGTCTTTTCGTGGATAAGCGGGCAAAAAGAGGGAGAGGAAAAAGGCTGCAGAAATCAGCCAGTTCCCAGGAACAGAAACCCTCTCCCGCCTCTGCCAAGCCCTCAGTATACGCTGGGGCTTTACAAGCAGAATCAGGCACGGTGGGGGGCCCGTCTCAATGAATTTCAGCGCGCAGTGGGCTCACTCGCAAGTAGACCCCTGGATCCTTCAGGTGATATCTCAGGGGTACAAATTAGAATTCGAGGCGTCTCCCCCTCGCCGTTTCCTAAAGTCGGCTTTACCGATGTCTCCTTCTGACAGGGAGACAGTTTTGGAAGCCATTCTCAAGCTGTATTCCCAGCAGGTGATAATCAAGATACCCCTCCTGCAACAGGGACCGGGGTATTATTCCACACTGTTGTGGTACCGAAGCCAGAAGGCTCGGTGAGACCGATTCTAAATCTAAAATCTTTGAACACTTACATACAGAGGTTCAAATTCAAGATTGAGTCACTCAGAGCAGTGATTGCGAACCTGGAAGAAGGGGACTACATGATGTCTCGGGACATCAAGGATGCTTACTTTCATGTCAAAATTTACCCTTCTCACCAAGGGTACCTCAGGTTTATGGTACAGAACTGTCACTATCAGTTCAGACGCTGCCGTATGGATGGTCCACGGCACCCCGGGTCTTTACCAAGGTAATGGCCGAAATGATGATATTCCTTCAAAGGAAGGGAATTTTAGTTATCCCTTACTTGGACGATTCCCTGATAAGGGTAAGATCCAGGGAACAGTTGGAGGTCGGTGTAGCACTATCTCAGGTAGTGTTGCTGCAGCACGGTTGGATTCTCAATATTCCAAAATCGCAGCTGGTTCCGACGACTTGTCTTCTGTTCCTAGGGATGATCCTGGACACAGTCCAGAAAAAGGTGTTTCTCCCGGAGGAGAAAGCCAGGGAGTTATCCGACCTAGTCAGGAACCTCCTAAAACCGAGCCAAGTCTCAGTGCATCAATGCACAAGGGTTCTGGGTAAAATGGTGGCTTCCTACGAAGCAATCCCATTCGGCAGATTCCACGCAAGAACTTTCCAGTGGGACCTGCTGGACAAATGGTCCGGGTTGCATCTTCAGATGCATCAGCGGATAACCCTGTCACCAAGGACAAGGGTGTCCCTCCTGTGGTGGTTGCAGAGTGCTCATCTTCTAGAGGGCCACAGATTCGGCATTCAGGACTGGGTCCTGGTAACCACGGATGCCAGCCTGCGAGGCTGGGGAGCAGTCACACAGGGAAGGAATATCCAGGACTTATGGTCAAGCCTGGAGACATCACTTCACATAAATATCCTGAAGCTAAGGGACATTTACAATGCTCTAAGCTTAGCAAGACCTCTGCTTCAAGGTCAGCCGGTGTTGATCCAGTCGGACAACATCACGGCAGTCACCCACGTAAACAGACAGGGTGGCACAAGAAGCAGGAGGGCAATGGCAGAAGCTACAAGGATTCTTCGCTGGGCGGAAAATCATGTGATAGCACTGTCAGCAGTATTCATTCCGGGAGTGGACAACTGGGAAGCAGACTTCCTCAGCACGACCTCCACCCGGGAGAGTGGGGACTTCACCCAGAAGTCTTCCACATGATTATAAACCGTTGGGAAAAACTCGACAGGTATTGCGCCAGGTCCAGGGACCCTCAGGCAATAGCTGTAGACGCTCTGGTAACACCGTGGGTGTACCAGTCAGGGTATGTGTTCCCTCCTCTGCCTCTCATACCCAAGGTACTGAGATTGATAAGATGGAGAGGAGAAAGCACTATATTCGTGGCTCCGGATTGGCCAAGAAGGATTTGGTAACCGGAACTTCAAGAGATGCTCACGGAGGATCCGTGGCCTCTACCTCTAAGAAGGGACCTGCTCCAGCAAGGACCCTGTCTGTTCCAAGACTTACCGCAGCTGCGTTTGACGGCATGGCGGTTGAACGCCGGATCCTGAAGGAAAAAAGGCATTCCGGATGACGTCATCCCTATCCTGATCAAAGCCAGGAAGGATGTAACCGCAAAAACATTATCACCGCAATTGGCGAAAATATGTTGCGTGGTGCGAGGCCAGTAAGGCCCGACGGTGGAAATTCAACTGGGTCGATTCCTACATTTCCTGCAAACAGGAGTGTCTATGGGCCTGAAATTGGGGTCCATTAAGGTTCAAATTTCGGCCCTGTCAATTTTCTTCCAAAAAGAACTAGCTTCAGTCCCTGAAGTTCAGACGTTTGTAAAAGGGGTACTGCATATACAGCCTCCTTTTGTGCCTCCAGTGGCACTTTGGGATCTCAATGTAGTTTTGGGTTCCAAAAGTCACATTGGTTTGAACCACTTAAATCTGTGGAGTTAAAATATCTCACATGGAAAGTGGTCATGCTGTTGGCCCTGGCCTGGGCCAGGCGCGTGTCAGAATTGGCGGCTTTATCCTGAAAAAGCCCTTATCTGATGTTCCATTCGGACAGGGCGGAATTGAGGACTCGTCCTCAGTATCTCCCTAAGGTAGTTTCAGCGTTTCACCTGAACCAACCTATTTGTGGTGCCTGCGGCTACTAGGGACTTGGAGGACTCCAAGTTGCTAGACGTTGTCAGGGCCCTGAAAATATATGTTTCCAGGAGGGCTGGAGTCAGGAAATCTGACTCGCTGTTTATCCTGTATGCACCCAACAAGCTGGGTGCTCCTGCTTCTAAGCAGACTATTGCTCGTTGGATTTGTAGTACAATTCAGCTTGCACATTCTGTGGCAGGCCTGCCACAGCCAAAAATCTGTAAATGCCCACT
This sequence comes from Pseudophryne corroboree, assembly GCF_028390025.1. Lineage (NCBI taxonomy): Eukaryota > Metazoa > Chordata > Amphibia > Anura > Myobatrachidae > Pseudophryne > Pseudophryne corroboree. The sequence goes on along the minus strand of NC_086446.1, from coordinate 423,046,806 downwards.
CCACAAGGAAGGTGGGCTCATCTTGGGCGGCTGCCCGAGGGGTCTCGGCTTTACAACTTTGCCGAGCAGCTACTTGGTCAGGAGCAAATACGTTTGTAGAATTATACAAAATTGATATCCTGGCTGAGGAGGACCTGGAGTTCTCTCATTTGGTGCTGCAGAGTCATCCGCACTCTCCCGCCCGTTTGGGAGCTTTGGTATAATCCCCATGGTCCTTACGGAGTCCCCAGCATCCACTTAGGACGTTAGAGAAAATAAGAATTTACTTACCGATAATTCTATTTCTCATAGTCCGTAGTGGATGCTGGGCGCCCATCCCAAGTGCGGATTGTCTGCAATACTTGTACATAGTTATTGTTACAAAAATCGGGTTATTATTGTTGTGAGCCATCTTTTAGAGGCTCCTCTGTTATCATGCTGTTAACTGGGTTCAGATCACAGGTTATACGGTGTGATTGGTGTGGCTGGTATGAGTCTTACCCGGGATTCAAAATCCTTCCTTATTGTGTACGCTCGTCCGGGCACAGTATCCTAACTGAGGCTTGGAGGAGGGTCATAGGGGGAGGAGCCAGTGCACACCAGATAGTCCTAAAGCTTTCTTTAGATGTGCCCAGTCTCCTGCGGAGCCGCTATTCCCCATGGTCCTTACGGAGTCCCCAGCATCCACTACGGACTATGAGAAATAGAATTATCGGTAAGTAAATTCTTATTTTTTTCCCCAAATCTAGCTTTTTTCTTGTTATTTGGCGTCCATTGTACCCTCACGGCCTTGATTGCTCATTATGCTTTGGGCACGGTGGCTTTCTCTGCTGCGCTCGCAATACGTTACTAATCCTAACAGATGTTGACGTTGCCCAGCGGCCGGATGGGAAAAGTCTTTCAGCGAAGGGGATCTAGGTGCTAACCTTATTATTGCCCAACCGTGGTAGGAGGACACTAAATGGAAGCCTCAGTAAAATAGGCGACTCCAGTATAGGCAGGGTCATGCAAAGGATGTGCCATTACTTATGGGCCTCTCCCTGGACTTGTCCCCCAAGCTAAAAGCTGCCAGCCAGCCCCTGGTTACAATTGTAATGTCTACAAATGTACATCACAGAGAAAACTCAGAACTTTACATATTGTAGACACAAAAGGAACATACCAGAGATAGGCTTCCAGAGCACAGAGGAATGACCAGCTGGCTTTGTAAAGGAATAAGTTTAAATATTGGCTTCAGGACCTGTCAAACAGACATTCCCATTCTCGGTACTCAAGGCACACTAATGCTGCTTTCACATCGCAAAACCTGCTTTTGAAACGGTTCTTTAAACGTTTCTTAAAACGGGTCTGAGCAGTTAAACCCCCTTCACATCGCATGTTGTAACCAGTATATTTCCATTTCATTACCGTTTTGGTACCTTTCACACAGAACCCGTTTCACCCATACAAAACAGTGGTTGTCATTTTAAATGTTTATTTCCTGCTTCTGCCTGGTGAGATCACACATGGAGACAGCCTATCACCTTCTGGGGCTTGCAAATACCGTTTCAGACCCTTTCACACTGCACAATTAAACGGGTCTGAAACGGGTAGGACCCTGATTTTTTACCGTTTCAAAATACGGGTATTTTGTAAACGGTAAATTAAAGGTGACCCTTTCACATCGCAGCTCGAACCGTTTAGGAAGCCAGTAAAAACGGCAAATTACCGGGTACAGGCTGCGGTGTGAAAGGGGTATAACAGTCTAGGTTTTAGTGATAAACAGACTTGATAGACTTGAGTGATAATGAAATTAACTGAGGTACTAATTAAGTCACCTGTGCCTTAATTAGTCACAGGTGACTTAATTAAAACCTGGATATTAGTGTGCCTTGAGGACCACCGATGTTGGGAATTACAACTATGGGGTATATTTAGTATTTAGTATTTACTAAGCTCCCGATTTTGACCGAGTTGGTGTTTTTTCTTCAAAGTGTCATCTCTGGAATTTACTAAACACAAATCTCGGCAGTGATGAGGGCATTCGTATTTTTTTTTAAGGCAAAGAAAAAAAATACAAATAAATACACCATCGGTCAAACACGCCTGTTATTTTATACAACTTGGTAATTTACTAAAAATTCATATTCACAATCACTGCCGGCAATAGCCAAACACTGCCTTGAAAAAATACAAATTGTGTTCTGATAGGCATGCACGGATCAGTGAGATCCGTGCATGCTTATCAGTGGGAAGGGGTGTGAAAGGGTTAAAAAATCATTTAAAAAAATTGGCGTGGGGTCCCCCCTCCTAAGCATAACCAGCCTCGGGCTCTTTGAGCCGGTCCTGGTTGTCTTGGCATTAAATCACCAACTAGTCATCCCTGGCCGGGGTACCCTGGAGGAGTGGGGACCCCTTAAATCAAGGGGTCCCCCCCTCCAGCCACCCAAGGACCAGGGGTGAAGCCCGAAGCTGTCCGCCCCATCCAAGGGCGGCGGATGGGAGGCTGATAGCCTTTTATGTTAAAAAAGAATATTGTTTTTTGTAGCAGAACTACAAGACCCAGCAAGCCTCTCCCACAAGCTGATACTTGTATGTATGTTTAATAAACTTTTACTTTCAAGGTGTGTGTGTTTTGTTTTTATTTGGGTATTTTTTTTGTAGTAGAACTACAGGTACCAGTGGGCCAGTTTTCCCCCCGCATGCTGGTACTTGTGGTTCTCCAAGTACCAGTTTGCGGGGGAGGCTTGCTGGGACTTGTAGTTCTGCTACAAAAAACAATATTCTTTTTTAACACAAAAGGCTATCAGCCTCCCACCCGCCGCCCTTGGATGGGGGGACAGCCTTGGGCTTCACCCCTGGTCCTTGGGTGGCTGGAGGGGGGGACCCCTTGATTTAAGGGGTCCCCACTCCTCCAGGGTACCCCGGCAAGGGGTGACTAGTTGGTGATGTAATGCCATGGCCACAGGGACCAACATAAAAGTGTCCCCCGGCTGTGGCATTATCTCTCTGACTAGTGGAGCCCGGTGCTGGTGTTAAAAATACGGGGAACCCCTACGCTTTTTGTCCCCCGTATTTTTGGCACCAGGACCAGGCGCAGAGCCCGGTGCTGGTTGTTTAAATAGGGGGGGGGGGACCCCAGTCAAATTTTTCCCCGTATTTCTACAACCAGGACCGGCTCAAAGAGCCCGAGGCTGGTTTTGCTTAGGAGGGGGGACCACACGCAAAAAAAAAATATTCTGATTTTTAACTCTTTCTTCACCTCCTAATATACACAATGAAGCCCTGCACGGATCTCACAGATCCGGCCGGGATTCATTGTGTTAAGTCCGGCAGTGTTTTACTAATCACTGCCGTAAAACACTGCCAGAAATTACGAATGACATCGGCATCGGAAAAAACGAAAATGCAGAATACGACAGCTTAGTAAATGACTCGTAAAAAAAACAAAAAGTTGCAAATTCACACTACCGATGTCATTCGTGTTTAATCTCCCTCCAAATCCCGACAATTACGAATCTTAGTAAATATACCCCTATGAAACTACTTCTGTAAGATCACTTAACCAAGGGGACAATGTTATTGTGGAGTGCTTCTGTGGTAATGAGACAAGTTATGGCTGAAGAAAAGAGTAAAAACACTAAATAAATAAAAAGGTAATTAAGGAATATAGGAAATATAGATTAAAGACTAATCTATAGAGTGAAATTAAGGGAAAATAGGTTTAGCTACAAACAAAAAGCAAGCAGAGAGCTGAGAGGGTAAACGTAATAGGGTGTGAGACACCAGAGTTGTGGGAGTTTGTGTGAGTATGCCCATATTTTTAAAGCGGCAATCATTCACAACGCAAAACCAATGTGATTGCTACATTCAAAATGTGGCCATTCTCGCACAAACTCCTGCACCTCCGCCTTCACGCACCCTATTACATTTACCCCCAAATCTTCACACATTGATTATCAGAGATTATCTTGTCTAAAGTGACAGCAGCTATACCAGAACATAGTCGGAACACCTGGAATGGCACGTTTCACAGCTGTACCTGATGTAACATGAAGCTGTACTGTGTTTTGACTGAGTAGCTGTCAGGACCATCAGCAGCAATGCAGCATAACAAGGTGGAAGTGTGAAAAACCTCACAAACCTCTCACAATGAATGCATTACTATTTACCTCAACAGAGTATCGTCAAAGGTCTGCAGGTAACTCTTTGTCCATATAAACAGAACACCAATCACTGGCTGCGGAGCTAGCCACGGATGTAGGGACGCCACAATGATTGCTAGGTGGGAGCTCACAAGCGGCCATGATGTCATCAGCAGCCTATAGGCTGACACAAACATTAATTTTAACCAGGGAAGCAAACACACACTGGCAATACTGGCCCATGAGCAATGGCCCATCCTTAAAAATTGTTTTTAGGGAGACAACACACAGGCTGATTTATTAGAGAGATAAAAAAAACACTTTTGATGCAGATTAATGGTGTTATAGTCAACGAAGGCACTTGTTTTCTTTTCTTTTCTTTGCAACTCAGGTGATCTACAGTGGAGAAAAAAGAAACAATACATTTATAAATGGCTCAACCAATAAAGCAGCCCCTTCTATGCAAAAGAGAGCCACTCAACTCTCCAAAATGAACAAAATAAACCAGCAAAATTATACAATGATAGGCACTATGCTGTATAATGTACCAAGTAACACAATGCGTCTTATTAAATCAGTTTCAGATGGCAACAATACCAGTAAGACTAATCTGACTGATTCACCTATGATAGTGTTTTTCAACCACTGTGCCGTGGCACACTAGTGTGCCCTGAGCAGTCTCCAGGTGTGCCGCCATAGAAGCAAAGCCAGGCCCATCAGTGTTTTGCTGCTACTGAGGCCCTGGAAGGATCAATACTGGTGGGTTTAGTGGTTGCAGAGCCAGTTCTAATTTTGGGCTGGGCATCATTGGGTTCTTCTGGATTTCTCAGATGTGGCTCAGGCGTTACCTATAGAGAAGCTGAGACATGACATCCTAAGACACGCAGCTGCACCATGCATCACCATTATATTTGAGTGTGCCTTGGCAATATTTAAATCTTCTTCAGTGTGCCGTGAGTTGTAAAAGGTTGAAAATCTGTGACCTATGAGCTTGGCTGGTGAATTGGTCTTGCTGGCACCCACCAACTATTTGATCCAACCGCTCCCACTACGTCCCCCACTTTATAGCTATGTGGTTTGAAAACTATTACATATTTTCTATAATAAAAAATATGCACAATGTGTATTTATTGGTCCCATTATGAATATGTGGAGGTGACTGTTAACTGACACTATACAGGGTTATTTTACAAAAGGTTGATGTTGGTCTTTCTCCGCAATTTTCTGTCAATTTTTCAAATTGGGGTTGGCAAGTCACAGGTGAAACAGGACTTAACACTCCAATAGATGGCAATACATAACTGAACCAAACATCATGGGGGGAGTGTAATAGGGTGTGAGAATCAGAAAGTGGGAGCTTTTGAGAGAGTTCTCCTGTTTTTATTAACATGGCAAACATTTACGTGGCAAGACCTGGTTTTGCCATGTAAATGATTGCCACTTTAAAAAAAAAACAGGAGAACTCTCACAAAATCTCTAACTTTCTGATTCTCACACCCTATTACATTCCCCCCCACATATCCTTAATGGGATGCGGTCATGTGACCGGCGCTCGGGATCCTAGCAGTCACCATGCCGACGCCAGTATCCCTGTTTGTCAAAACGATCAAAATTACACCAAAATTGCAGTACAACAGATGATGGGGGTCATTCCAAGATGATCGTAGCTGTGCTAAATTTAGCACAGCGACGATCATTCACACTGACATGCGGGGGGACGCCCAGCACAGGGCTATCCCGCCCCGCATGTCAGTGCCCCCCACCCCCCTGCAGAAGTGCAAAGGCATCGCACAGCGGCAATGCCTTTGCACTTCAAGAGTAGCTCCCAACCAGCGCAGCATTAGCGAGCTGGCCGGGAGCTACTCACCGCTCCCCGGCCCACAGCGGCTGCGTGTGATGTCACGCAGCCGCCTGCCCCCCATTCGGTCCGGCCACGCCTGCGTTGGCCGGACCGCACCCACGAAACGGCGGCCGCCGTTCCGCCCCACCCCCACCCCGCCCAGCGACCGCCTCTGCCTGTCAATCAGGCTGGTGCACTGCAGCACTGGCGCATGCGCATTTCTGACCTGATCGCACTGCTGTGATAAACTGCAGCGTGCGATCGGGTCAGAATGACCCCCCATATCAATAGATGACCAAATCAGTGATGCGTTTGGATGTAAAAAAGCTTTTCTATTATTATTATTATTATTATTATTATTATCCTTTATTTATATGGCGCCACAAGGGATCCGCAGCGCCCATTGCACAGTACATAATCAAATGAGCAAACAAGAAAACAGCACTTACAGTTCAAGACAATATAAGACAGGTATAGAAAAACTCAGGGTTAGGTGCCATCAAAGGGAGTATGGAGCATAAGTTAGTTTAAGTAAGAAAAGGAAAGGCACATGAGGAAAAAAGTCCCTGCTTTTGCGAGCTTACAATCTAAAAGGTGAGAGGCTAACAGACTGGGGTGACAGAAGGGGTAGACAGTGAGCATAGCCAAGAGGGTTAGGAGGAGAGTTGACTGGGTTGGTGAAAAAGTGGGTCTTGAGAGCCCGTTGGAAGTTTTGTAGAGAGGTGGAGAGTCGGATGGGGAGAGGTAGAGCATTCCAGAGATAGGGAGCAGTACGTGCAAAATCTTGTAGGTAGGAGTGGGAGGAGGTAATCAGTTGGCAGGAGAGACGGCTTGCATTAGCAGAGCGAAGAGGATGTGTGGGAATGTAAAGTGAGATAAGGTTAGAGATGTAAGAGGGAGAATAGTGGGTGAGGGCTTTGTAGGTGAGTGTGAGAAGCTTGAATTGGATTCTGAATGGGAAGGGCAGCCAGTGAAGGTCCTGCAATATAGGGGATGTGGATGTAGTACATTTGTTGAAGAAGATGAGACAGGCAGCAGTATTGAGGGTAGATTGGAGTGGAGAGAGGCATTTTTGAGTGAGGCCAGATAGGAGGAGATTGCAGTAGTCCAATCTGGAGATGACCAGTGAGTGGATGAGGGTCTTAGTAGCGTCCTGGGTGAGAAAGGGTCTGATCCTGGAGATGTTTTGAGATGGAAATGGCAGGTTTGTGAGAGGTACTGAATGTGTGGTATGAAGGAGAGGGAGGAGTCAAGGATTACTTCAAGACATTGCACTTGGGGGCTAGAGGAGATAGTTGTGCCATCAATGGATAATGAAATTGTGGGAGGTGAGGTTATGCTGGAGGGAGGGAAGATGATCAGCTCAGTCTTAGACATGTTAAGTTTAAGAAAGCACTGGGACATCCAGGAGGAGATAGCAGAGAGACAGTTGAAGATACGAATGAGGAGAGCAGGGGAGAGGTCAGGGGAGGAAAGGTAGATTTGAGTATCATCAGCGTAGAGATGATATTTTAAGTCAAAAGAGCTAATGAGCTCACCTAATGAGAATGTGTAGAGAGAGAAAAGGAGAGGCCCAAGAACAGAACCTTGGGGGACACCTACTGGTAGAGGAAGTGGGGGGGAGGTGGAGTCATGAAAGGAGACAGAGAATGAATGGTCAGAAAGGTAGGATGACAGCCAGGAGAGAGCAGTATCACGCAAACCAAGGGAGTAAAGGATTTGCAGGAGGAAAGTGTGGTCTGCAGTGTCAAAAGCAGCAGAGAGGTCAAGGAGAATAAGCAGAGAGTAGTGGCCCCTGGATTTAGCAGCAAGGAGGTCATTGCAGGCTTTAGTGAGGGCAGTTTCAGTGGAGTGCTGAGGACGGAAACCAGACTGGAAAGGGTCAAGCAGTGGGTGGGAGGAAAGAAAGACAGTGAGGCAGTTGTAGACGATACGCTCAAGAAGTTTGGAGGCAAAAGGGAGAAGAGAGATGGGTCGGTAGTTGGAGAGATTGGTTGGATCAAGGGTAGGTTTTTTTTAAGAATAGGGGAGACAAGTGCATGCTTGAAGGCAGAAGGGACAGTGCCTGATGAGAGTGAGAGATTAAGTAGATGGGCAAGATGGGAGCAGGCATTAGAAGAGAGGAAGTGGAGAAGGCGGGAGGGAATAGGGTCAAGTGGGGAGGTGGAGGGGGGTGAGGACCGGATGAGGACCATGACTTCCTCTCCAGATACAGGGAGGAAAGATGTCAGAGTTGGTAGGAGGGAAGGAGAAGGGGTGTCGTGAAATGGAGGAGGGGGGTTGCTCAGGTTCTGGTGGGATGTTATGTCCTGACGAATGAAGTCAATTTTGGATGTGAAGTAGGTGGCAAAGTCAAGTGTAGAAAGTGAAGACGGGAGTTGAGGCGGGGGTAGGCAGAGGAGCGAGTTGACAGTGGCAAAGAGGTGCTGGGGTTTGAGGATTGGAAGAGATGAGTTTTTTGTAGCAAGATTGTTTAGAGAGGGTAAGGGCAGCAAAGTAGGATGAGATCATAAATTTGTAGTGGAGGATGTCGGCCTTAGAGCGTGAGCATTTTTGCAGATATCTGGTGCATTTGGTGTGCCAGGGTTAAAGTGTCGATCTGCGAGGGTGAATAGTAGTTGGTGGGACGACAGAGTCAAGAGCAGAGGTAAGGGATGCATTGTATAGGGAAGTAGCTTGTTCAGGGCAGGAAAGAGAGAGAATAGGAGAGAGCAGTGAGTCAAACAGGGAAGATAGGGAAGTGGTGTCAATAGCCTCAATGTTACGCTTTGTGATGGTAGTCTTAGGTGGTAATGATGGAGAAGCAGATAGAGATAGGTTAAAAGTGAGCAGGTGATGGTCAGAGAGGGGGAACAAGGAGTTGGAGAAATCAGAAAGATCATAGCGGTGAGTGAAGACCAGATCTAGTGAGCTTCCACTCACATGGGAGGGGGAGGAGGTCCACTGGAAGAGACCAAGAGAAGAGGTGAGGTTAAGGAGTTTAGAGGCAGGTGATCTTGTGGGGTTATCGATAGGGATGTTGAAATCACCTAGGATAATAGAGGGAATGTCAGAAGAGAGGAAGTGAGGAAGCCAGGAAGCAAAGTTGTCAAGGAATTTGGAGGGCATGCCAGGGGGGCGGTAAATGACAGCTGCTCGTAGATGAACAGGTTGGAAGAGGTGTATGGCATGCACCTACAATGTAGAGAATGTAAGGGATGGCTCTGGTGGTATGAGTTGGTATGAGTAGCTAGAAGGTAGTAGGAGCCCAACACTACCACCGTGGCGACCCCCAGGTTGGGGTGTGTGTGAGAAAGTGAGACCCGCTGCAGAGAGAACAGCGGGAGAAACTGTGTCAGAGGGGGTAATCTAAGTTTCAGTGATGGCTAGGAGATGCAAGGAACCTGAGGGAGTGATGTGAATGAGATTTTCAGGGTTGCTGTAGCAATGAGGTGAGATGGATTTAGAAGACAGGGATACAGAGGGTGTAGTGAGGGTGCTGGCTCCTGGGCTAGGAAGGGACACTGCAGCAGTTGAGCATGGAGGGAGTACAGTGTGGTATAGAGGGATATGAGGTGAGGGAGGGAGCAGGGCAGAATGGTGGACAATTGTGCCCATGGTAGGTTAGTGCTGATTGACCGTGGGGTGTCAGAGGAGGAGTGGAAGTGAGGCAGTGGGGTGGAGGAAAGGGGAGAGGAGGAAATGTAGGAGACTAGGGGAGCAGGATAGAGGTCGGAGCAGGGGACAGTGAAAAGAATAGGGCCGACAAGGAGTATTGGGGGGTGATGGTGACAGGCTAGACATGCTGTAGTGTGGATTAGGTAAATAGTATGATAAATTTGGAAATAGGAGTGGTGGTTGTAAGATGAACAGAGCAGTAGGATTGCAGTAGGATTGCAGAAATGCAGGTGAAAGTACAGTGTTGGAAGTGTTCAGTGGCATTAAAATTTGGTTACAGCAGAAAGTTTATGTAATTGCAGAAATTGAAGTTGAAGGAGGTGTTATGAATGAGAGGACATGAGAGGGTTAGCAAAAAGTAAAGGTAATTCAGACTGTATTTGCAAGTGTATAAAGACAAAATTATATAGGTTCAGCATGTGTTTGTTACTGAAAATAAACATACAAGTAACTGAAGGAGAAATAAAAATTGTAAGTGTGTCAAAAACATGGAAATACAGTGCTTATTGTCCAGGTTACACAGACAGGATTTGTCAGGTGTGATAAGAAGGTGAACTCACAATTCTATTTGCCAAGGCTTAATCATGATGCTTATAAAAGGAACCCAAACCACTGCAACAGTATGGCTCATTTAAACATAGCTGAGAGTGGGTTTTTAGCTATATTGCGTCAATATATACTCTCATTTGGATTCTACCACCGGACTAAAAGGACCCATGAAGCAGAAACAGAACCAAATCAACAGCATGTAGAGGTTCCACAGAGACATCACAGTCCTCGGGTCTGCCACGGGCGAATAAACCTTATTGCAGTATCGCATGGCGAAGTCATACAGATGTTCTGCCTCAACCGTAACAACTTAATGAACCTGTATGACCTTGTTAAAACCAGAAATTGCACAGTTACAAGCTGTGCTGTCACTGGGAACTTTCAGTGAGTCATGGGGCATGTGGTTGGAGTATCCCAATTCAAATTTTCTAAATACCTGCACCAAGTCCTGGCAGTCTTGAAGATTCTTTCCTACACCAGGCGTTACAGCTTTGTATAGCATCTCAAGCATGCCTAATGTCCTGGGAGCTACAGACTGCATATACATTTGGCTTAGACCCCATAGAAATAAGGGCAAGATTTATTTTAGTAGGCACCATACATAGTCTACAAACATGCAGGTGTGATGTAAAAAAATAATGAGTGTAGTAATGGGCTATCCTGGCTCATGCCACAATGCGTTTATCCTCATTATTCATACATCTATGAGATGTTTGAGGTGATTAAATGCTGTAGGGATGGCTATTGGGTATCTACATATTCCTGTGGTTATTCTTCACTATGTCTATATATTGTTATAAGATACTTTATATGCTATTGTTTTTCTCATACGTCCTAGAGGATGCTGGGGTCCACTTCAGTACCATGGGGTATAGACAGTTCCGCAGGAGCCATGGGCACTTTAAGACTTTTTCAGAGTGTGAACTGGCTCCTCCCTCTATGCCCCTCCTCCAGACCTCAGTTTAGAAAATGTGCCCAGGCAGACTGGTCGCACTCCAGTGGAGCTCTACTGAGTTTCACTGAAAAGACTTTATGTTAGGTGTTTTATTTTCAGGGAGACTGCTGGCAACAGTCTCCCTGCTTCGTGGGACTTAGGGGTAAGAAGTAGGAACCAACTTCCTAAAGAGTTTCATGGCTCTGCTTCTGCTGACAGGACACCATTAGTTCCTGAAGCGTACTGAACACTAGCTGCGGCTATGCGCTCACTCCCACAGCACGCCGTCACCCCCCTAACAGAGCCAGAATTTAGAAGACTGGTGAGTGTATTACCGGAGGTCTGCAGAGAGGGATCTCCAGTCATTGTGGCGGCTTAAGGTACCGCGTAGCGAGCGGGAACGCTGTGCGAACATGCTATCCATAACACAGTGCACAGCAGGGTGCAGGGCGCACGGGGGGGGGGGGGCCTGGCCAGCATGAAACCTACTTTCACTGGCAAAAGGTGGCATATGGTGCTGTGGCACAGTCCTACACCCCCGCCAGTATAAATATCTAGTTCAATAGCTGAGGAAAAACGCGCCATTGCAGGGGGCGGGGCTTCTTCCTCAGGCAGCCAGCACACTGCTCAGCGCCATTTTCTTCCAGAACACAGCAGGGGAAGAAACGCTGATCCACCTCTGAATCAAGTATCAGGGTGCTAAAAGGAGGGGGAAGTGTATATTGTGGTTCTATAACCTATTGTTGACAATATATAGAGCGCGGAAAGTCTCTGTGTAAAAAGTACAGGGATTTTTTGTTTAGGCACTGAGTTGTGGACTGGCAATTCCTTTCTGTGTCCCTCTGACAGATTTTACTGTGGGTCTGTCCCCTATAAGCCCTGGAGTGTCTGTGGTGTGATTGTGCACGTGTGGGACATGTCTGAGGCAGGGAGCTCTTCCCATGAGGGAGCCATTTTAGGGACACAGAGTTGTAATGTGGTGGCGCTGCCGGCACACCAAGAGCCTGAATGGGTGAAAGAATTACGTGATAGTGTGAATCATATCAGTAAGAGATTGAAAGTCTGAGTCTCATGCAGAAAACTGGAGAAAATCTGTCGAAGATGTGATTTTTAATAGTTCTGCATTTTCATCCACAGGGGATCCCTCTGGTACACATAAAAGGTCATTTGCACAAATAGTACAAACTGATACCGACACGGACTCTGATTCTTGTGTCGACACTGGTGATTCCAGGGGGAATAGATCCAAAGTTAGCAAAAAACATTCAATACATGATTGTTGCTATAAAGGAGGTGTTAGAAGTTACGGAGGCCCCTCCTTTACCACAGGAGAAGGCTTATTTTTGTAAGGAAAAGAAAATTAATGTAACTTTTCCTCCATCTCATGAGATGAACAGTCTCTTTGAGGGAGTTTGGTCAAATCCTGAAGAGAAAATCCAGATTCCCAAAAGAATTCAGGCAGCTTGTCCCTTTCCTGCAGAGGATAGGAAGAAGTGGGAGTCACCCCCTGTTTTAGACAGTGCCCTGTCGAGGTTAACAAAAAAGGCGATTCTCCCTGCGCCTGGGACGGCTTCACTTAAGGAGCCGGCAGACCGCAAGTTAGAGACTATGTTGAAATCTATTTATGTGGCCAATGGGACATCACTCAGGCCTACCATTGCCTGTGCGTCGGTAAGTAATGCTATTGAAAAGTGGTCAGAAAACTTGTCATCAGACATTGACACAATAGAGACGAGAAACACCTAACGTTAGGTCATATCAAAGACGCTGCTGCGTATATGCTAGAAGCCATCAAAGATATTGGTCTCTTGGGATCAAGAGCCGCTACCATGGCAATCTCAGCACGGAGGGCATTGTGGATTTGCCAATGGAATGATGACGCAGATTCCAAAAGGAACATGGAGGCTCTCCCGTACAAAGGTGAGGCCTTGTTTGGAGATGGGCTGGATGCTTTAGATTCTGTGGCTACCGCAGGTAAGTCGACATTCTTGCCTTATGCTCCTGCACCGGCAAAAAAGACACATCACTCTCAGATGCAGTCCTTTCGGCCCAATAAATACAAAAAGGGTAAAGGTTCCCCTTTCTTTGCGGGTAGAGGAAGGGGAAAAGGAAAAAAGCCCACAGTGTCTCCGGGATCACAGGAGCAGAAATCAACCTCTGCTTCTGACAAATCTTCAGCATGACGCAGGGGCTCCCTTGCCGGAGTCCGTTCAGGTGGGGGCACATCTGAAACTCTTCAGTCACTTCTGGGTTCAATCTGGCCTGGACCCGTGGGTCGTACAAATAGTGTCCCAAGGGTACAAACTGGAGTTTCAAGACATTCCCCCATGCCGATTTTTCAAATCGACCTTACCAGCTTCTGTCCCGGACAGGGAATTGGTAGCAGCAGCAATACAAAAATTGTGTCAGGATCAAGTCATTGTCCTGGTTCCCTTGTTACAACAAAGAGAAGGGTTTTATTCAAGCCTATTTGTAGTTCTGAAGCCGGACGGCTCGGTCAGACCGATTCTAAACCTGAAAAATCTGAATCTCTACCTGAAAAGGTTCAAGTTCAAGATGGAATCTCTGAGGGCAGTGATTTCCAGTCTGGAGGAGGGGGAATTCATGGTGTCAGTGGACATAAAAGATGCCTACTTACATGTTCCCATTTATCCTCCGCATCAAGCTTATCTGAGATTCGCAGTGCAGGATTGTCATTACCAATTTCAGACGTTGCCATTAATACTATCAACGGCACCGAGGGTGTTCACCAAGGTGAGGGCGAAGATGATGGTCCTCCTTCGACAACAAGGAGTCAATATAATTCCTTACCTGGACGATCTCCTGATAAAAGTGAGGTCCAGGGAAAGGTTGGTGCAGAACATTGCACTCTCCCTGACAGTACATCAACATCACGGTTGGAACATACATTTTCCAAAGTCACAATTGGAACCGACGACAAGATTGTCCTTTCTGGGGATGATACTGGACACAGAAGTATAGAAGGTATTTCTTCCAGTAGAAAAGGCTCTGGAAATCCAGAGTATGGTCAAACAAATTCTGAAACCAACAAGAGTCTCGCTTCATCAATGCATACGGTTGTTGGGAAAGATGGTAGCGGCCTACGAGGCCATACAGTTTGGCCGATTCCATGCCAGAGTATTCCAGTGGGACCTATTGGACAAATGGTCCGGATCCCATCTACACATGCATCAGATGATAATCCTGTCATCCAAAGCCAGAATTTCGCTCCTGTGGAGGCTACACAGTTCTCACCTCCTAGAGGGACGCAGATTCGGGATTCAAGACTGGATCCTGGTGACCACGGATGCAAGTCTCCGAGGCTGGGGAGCAATCACACAGGGGGAGAGCTTCCAAGGAAGATGGTCAAGTCTAGAAACTTGTCTTCACATAAACGTTCAGGAGTTGAGAGCCATTTACAACGGCCTTCTACAAGCGGTGCATCTTCTTCAAGATCAACCCATACAGATCCAGTCGGACAATGTAACAGCAGTCGCATACATAAACCGTCAGGGCGGAACAAAAAGCAGAGCGGCAATGACAGAGGTGTCAAAGATCCTCCTCTGGGCAGAAAGACATGCAAGAGCTCTGTCAGCAATTTTCATTCTGGGAGTGGACAACTGGGAAGCAGATTTCCTCAGCAGACATGATCTCCATCCAGGAGAATGGGGCCTCCACCAAGAAGTCTTCGCAGAGGTGACAGGTCTTTGGGGAGTTCCTCAAGTAGACATGATGGCATCTCGTCTCAACAAGAAATTCAGAGCTATTGTTCCAGGTCGAGAGACCCTCAATCAATAGCAGTGGATGCACTAGTGACCCAGTGGGTGTTTCGGTCGGTATATGTCTTCCCTCCACTTCCACTCATTCCGAAAGTTCTCAAGCTCATAAGAAGAACAGGCGTTCGAGCGATCCTCATTGTCCCAGACTGGCCAAGGAGGGCTTGGTATTCAGATCTTCAGGAGTTGCTCATAGAAGATCCTCGGCCTCTTCCTCTTCGCGAGGACCTGTGGCAGCAGGGGCCGTGCGTGTATCAAGATTTACCGCGGCTATGTTTGACGGCATGGCTGTTGAGCGCCAGATCCTAGCCCGAAAGGGTATTCCCAAAGAAGTCATTCCCACTCTTATTCAGGCCAGGAAAGGAGTAACGTCTAAACATTACCACCGTATTTGGAGAAAATATTTGTCTTGGTGTGAAACCAAGAAGGCTCCAACGGAAGAGTTTCAGTTAGGATGTTTTCTCCATTTTCTCCAGGCGGGTGTGGATGCGGGCCTACGATTGGGTTCAATCAAGGTCCAGATTTCGGCCTTGTCCATTTTCTTTCAGAAACAATTGGCCTCCCTTCCAGAAGTTCAGACATTCGTGAAAGGGGTTCTGCACATCCAACCTCCGTTTGTGCCTCCTGTGGCATCATGGGATCTTAACATGGTATTGCAGTTCCTGCAATCGGATTGGTTTGAACCTCTACAGGAGATAGAGTTGAAGTTTCTCACTTGGAAAGTGGTCATGCTGTTGGCCTTGGCATCCGCAAGAAGGGTGTCTGAGTTAGGGGCCTTGTCTCACAAGAGCCCTTACTTGGTTTTCCATGAAGATAGGGCTCTGTTTGTCCTGTATGCTTCCAACAAGATTGGGTGTCCTGCTTCTAAGCAGACTATTGCGCCTGATCAGAGGTATGATTCAGCACGCTCTTTCTATGGCAGGATTGCCAATACCGAATTCGGTGACTGCTCATTCTACTAGGAAGGTGGGCTCATCCTGGGCGGCTGCCCGGTGGGTCTTGGCATTACAGCTTTGCCGAGCAGCTACTTGGTCAGGGGCAAACACGTTTGCTAAGTTTTACAAGTTTGACACCTTGGCCGATGAGGACCTACAGTTTGGTCAATCGGTGCTGCAGGGTCATCCGCACTCTCCCGCCCATACTGGAGCTTTGGTATAACCCCATGGTACTGAAGTGGACCCCAGCATCCTCTAGGACGTATGATAAAACAGGATTTTAATACCTACCAGTATATCCTTTTCTTCTAGTCCATAGAGGATGCTGGGCACCCAGCCCAGTGCGTACTTAATCTGCAGTTGTTAATTTGTTCAAAATGTTTTCAGCACAGTTGCTGTAATGTTCATGCCCGTTGGCATGTTTTGTTGAATGCCATATGTGCGGCATGGTTGAGGTGTGAGCTGGTATGAATCTCACCATTAACTTAAAAGTAAATCCTTTTCTCGAAATGTCCATCTCACTGGGCACAGTTTCTATACTGAGGTCTGGAGGAGGGGCATAGAGGGAGGAGCCAGTTCACACTATGAAAAAGTCTTAAAGTGCCCATGGCTCCTGCGGAACCGTCTATACCCCATGGTACTGAAGTGGACCCCAGCATCCTCTACGGACTAGGAGAAAAGTATTTACCAGTAGGTATTAAAATCCTGTTCTTGCCCTTAAAGGTGATTCCGGCTATGGCTGTTGCTCCTGGCTCCATTGTTGTTTCCATACACTCCTGCTGAGAAGAAGTATAAAGATGGTCATATGAAAACTAAATAAGTGATAGAATGCACTTTTGTGCTATTAAAATATAGAATAAGGTGCCTTGACAAATCTGGTGGAATTTTACTATATTGACCATCTAAATTGTGTTCTGCTGCTGTCTATGACATAATCTGGCCCTGCAACAACTTCTCCCACAGATTATGCAATAGACAGTGAGCAGGCAGGGGTATTTTTAATAGCAGGCGACTCTGTGAGCTCAGAAAGTGAGAGGCAGTTCAGGCAATCAGTGATCAACATCTATTTCACCTGTATGTATAATACACAAAATTGGTAGTTTCATCTTCTCAGAAAGTATGTAGGTTCTTCTGTATTAAAAGTAACTAATCATCTTGTAAACAGTATTCCAAGTCATGTACATTATACAGGTTGAGTATCCCTTATCCAAAATGCTTGGGACCAGAGGTATTTTGGATATCGGATTATTCCGTATTTTGGAATAATTGCATACCATAATGAGATATCATGGTGATGGGACCTAAGTCTAAGCACAGAATGCATTTATGTTACATATACACCTAATACACACAGCCTGAAGGTCATTTTAGCCAATATTTTTTATAACTTTGTGCATTAAACAAAGTGTGTGTACATTCACACAATTCATTAATGTTTCATATACACCTTATACACACAGCCTGTAGGTCATTTAATACAATATTTTTAATAATTTTGTCTATTAAACAAAGTTTATGTACATTGAGCCATCAAAAAAACAAAGGTTTCACTATCTCACTCTCAGTCAAAAAAGTCCGTATTTCGGAATATTCCGTATTTCGGAATATTTGGATATGGGATACTCAACCTGTATAAGGTAAATTTGGTACATTTATTAAATATTAAAGTTTATAAAAATGTAACTCTAAATTAAGGTTGATCTGTGTGTTCCAAATACAAAAACACATCATAATATTATGTTTGTTGGTACATGGTAAACTACATGACCTTTCTTTTGTCCCTGTTTTTATTCTAAATGGTTTTGTTAATTAAACCATGCCTTAAACCTGTGTGAGCAACTTTATGCAAACTATCAGACAATACTTGCCCACACAATGTTTGTACTATAGTTAAAACTGTTTATCCAGTTGTAAATCATGCTGTCATAATTAAACAAAAGTAATTAAATGTCCATAATATCTTCAATGGGTTACCAGGATGCAAATGAAGGGGCATATGTACCAAGCCTTGGAGAGTGATAAAGTGGACGGTGATAAAGTTCCAGCCAATTAGCTCCTGTCACTTTCCAAACACAGCCTGTAACATGACACTTAATCACACTCCAAGGCTTAGTACATCTCCCTCAGAGTAACAAATGGTACATTAAATTAAATAGGCAAAAATTGTGTAACTTTTTTCTTACGTCACACTGTCTTCTAAAGTAGGTTTGATGCACAAGCTTAAAAGTGCTAATTATTTTGGAAAACAATGGCTTAAATTGCCAAACAACTATCATATGACAAAATATTATTTTGAATGTTGTAAACAAATTATTTTTGTATTTTGAATAATGCTAATTTTTTGTTTTTGTCTTATAGGGGGCTGAGTAGGAGGGGGACAAGAATGTCTTGGACACATAGCGCTGCCCCTAGTTCGGGCCCCAAACCTTGGTGAAGAATTAACTTCTGAGGAATTTAAACTTGTGCTGCTTCTGGTGGTGCTACCTCGTGGCTCAGGTAAGCAACCAAGGAACTGGTTCCCCAATGACAATATATTGTTATTTTAGCCCAGAATAGAATTTGTTCGGGACTTATACATACCCGGGAAACTTTCCTGGAAGTGGGTATTGGCATTTGTTTGGGACTCAAACATACATTGGGAAGATTCCACGATACATGTACCTGTATTGATCTCCAGAATGTGATTTCCATTCTCCACATTTGTAGACAGCTGCATGATGGATATATTGGAGCATAAAGTGTGTTGTTGCACCTATGCGGCTGTTTCTGTAATTGGGATACTTGTCTCATTTGAGTGTCCATTGTGGCCATATGTCCATTTTAAAATGCAGCCATGGATTGTGTAGCCCCCTGCTCAATCTATTACTGTTAATATGTAAATTGTATATATGGTATATATACGGTATTTATACTTATAATGTATTTAATGAGTTACCCCCATATATACATGTGATATGTGTGTTATTTACTGGGGGACAAGCTGGGGAAACTTCTGGAGCACCACGCGGGAAAAAAGGACAGGGTGCGAGGCTGGGAGAGTGACCAGTGAGGGGAGCGAGGACGCCGGACCGCAAGCCGCAGGAGAGGATATAAAAAGGGAGAGCCGACGACGGGTGGAGGAACGTTGACCCCCTGCATGGAAACGGCTGGCTCCAGCCGGCGGGACTGAGGGAGGAGAGCGGCAACGGGATGGAGCGCATCGGAGCACAGCTGACAGCGCCCGACAACGCGACCGGAGGCTGACTACGCAACGCCCGACAGCGGGTTTGAGTGAAGCCAGCGCCGGGGGGAGAAAAGGCAGGCAGCGACAAGAAGAGATCACCACTCCAGGACCAGGGCCGTTGCCATCGTAAGGAGAAGTTGGGCGCCCTCACCTCGTCTGATGCAGTGGAGAAGAGGCAAGTCGGTCAGGTCAGGGATCCTGCTGGCAATGCAATGCATGCGTAGTACCGCTGAGTGACAGGTGGGAGTATATAAAGGGGGCGGAGAGGCATCTCTAAGAGGCGGAACACCTTAGTAATTTGATGACAAGACACTGCAGCCTTAGCCCTTTCAGCCTTTCTGGCTTTATATGAGAATATAGGCTTTATTTCAGCAGAATTGAGATTCACAAGCCTATGATCCCTATAATTGCAAGGAGACAAGGAGAAGTGATTGCAAGTGATAAACTAAAGAGTTGGGGGAGTGCAGTGCATTTCTGCGAGCTGTACATTAGGGGAGCACACCACTAGTACATTGGTAAATGGATGAGTAGTGGGTGTAAAATCCTCCACCTGTAATTGCATTATATTATACATCTAAGTACTACAGGACAAGATAGGATTGGTTAGGAAATACAGCCAAACGGAACTATGATCTCTCCGAACTGGGATCTCTCCCCTGTAGTTTTGAACTCATGAACTCAAATTGATATAAAGTATTGTTTCGAGATAAGAGGGAGGCAGAGCTGCGATATCTATCACAGCATTATTTGTCAAGTCAGCGGAATAGACATTTGAGTATATTAAGTGAAAATAGTCCCGCCATAGTCCCAAATTGATTAAGACCTGGTTTGTTACTGCAAACTCAACTTAGATGCAGCTAGCTAGCTCTATCGCATTACAGATGTATTAAATGTGAACTGTGCTGCCGCAAGGGAAACATCTGGAAATCTAGTGCGTGAGCTAATTCAGTTCATATCAGAACGATCCTACAGGAGTGGAGAGGCATTGTTACCTGTCGACGCTACGGACTATAGTAGCAGAGAGGAGTCTCATTTAATGTCAAGGGAGTACAAACAATAATGAAAGTGATGAGTATTCGTTAGCCTTACATAGAAGAGGACTACTACGCTTCTACAATCACCATGCTGAGCAACAGAGAGCGCCACTATAAATTGACTGCATCTATTAACTTATTAGAATGGCATCTAATTTATGGATGTGCGAATAGTATTTATCATTTCCAAGATAGGATTCTAGTCTAATGTCATGATTGCTATCCGCACTAGTGCACTTTCATATTAAGAGTACCCGGGTCACTCTGGCGCACAAAGCGCCCTTTTTGAACACCTTTTGTGTATTGCATGCATCCTAGTTGTATAAGTTTATGTGTAAACAAAAGGAAGGGTTACAAGAGATCCAATGCGTATATATTAATGTTGGAATGTCTATTATTATCCGAAGCACTTGGTATAATATATAAAAAGAGTTAAATTGATAAAAGTGTTATATTTACCGTAATCATTTGTTCAGTTCTGGTTAATAATTGAGCTGGAAGACCGAAGAACCTGGAGTGGGAAAGAAGAAGCAAGAGAAAAGGTATATCATATATAGGATTATTATTGCAATTCATTAGAATAACACAGGTAAGGTACGGCTTACTCAAGCGAGCCCTACCTTGATTAATTACCCTAATTAGCTTGAGTGGAGGCACAGCTGTGGAACACCCTCTCTTGGCACGATACTTACCAAGCTCCCATCTTTTAGTGTTAAGGGAAGGGTGTTACATTTTGGAGGCACTGCTGAGATCCCGAGAAATCTCGCTACTTGGGAAATAATAATGGAGAGATTTACTGAAGAGGATATAAGCGCTTGGTGTTGTAGGAAAGGGAAAGATCCTAAGAGGTGCCTGAGTATAGGAGGGGATTTTACCTAATTTTCTGACGAAGAAATAATGGAGAAATTGGCAAGATTGTATGGCATAATTAAGCCCCGGATAATAGATAAGTGGATAGGGGGACTAGGAAAGATAGCAGCAGTGTTAATAGAGACAGACAGAGAACTGAATGCCGAGGTGAGACCTTCAGTAGTAGTGGCAAATGAAGAGATTGGGAGGAAGTGGATTATTATGTGGCCCAGCACACAGAGTAAAGAAGCGACTAGTGCACCTATTACGGTCTCTCCTCCCAGCAACCCCAACCCCAGTAGGGGCGAAGAGAGTGGTGAAGGAGGGGATATGGATACTCACAACATTAGTGCCAATGCAAGCAACAATCAATTCGAAGCTGTCATGGACAGGGTGGTCACTCAACTGGAGAGGTGGCATTACGAGGGGAGTTACCGACGGTTGCGGATATTCTCCAGAATCATTCCTGTGCCATTGGGAGAAGAGACGTATGAAGCTTGGAAGGAAGCTGCGGTGCAACAGACCGAAGAATAGCAGTGCCCAGACCGTATTAAAAGACAAAGAGTAGTGGAAAGCCTGAGAGGACCCGCTATGGGAATCATTCAAGCCGCCAGGCGCAGTAATCCTAATGCTACCTTGGAGACCTACTTTGAATCATTAGACTACGCTTACGGAATACTTGAAGATGTAGGAGAACTTACTTCTAGACTACATCATACACTGCAAGAACCAGGGGAGAAGTTAAGTACGTTTCTAATTAGATTGGATAAGTTACTATATAAGATAGTAGATAAAGGAGGTATAACTAAAGAAGACGTTGATAAAAATTGGATGAGACAGTTGCTGCGAGGCGCTTCCACTATGGATCCGGTTGCCCAGAAATTGAGATGTTCAGGTGCAAAGGAGCCTCCTCCCACCTTTAATGAGTTACTGAAGGAAATAAAACAGGATGAAGTATTGATAGATATGAGAGAGAAAGTCGTGAAAAAGGTCAAAGTGGTTCAACCGGCAGCTGAAAGTAGCACCTTTGAAGATAAGATACTGAAGATGATGGATGAACAGAATAAAAAAATAGAACAATTTATTGCCGCACAAAATGTCAGTGCCGATGCTTCCCCGCCAAGGTCTAGTGATAACACCCTAGTGAGGGGGTCAGGCCGAGGGAACAGTAACTGGAACCCCAATTATGGACGAGGATGCTTTAGATGTGGAAGGACTGGACACCGGGCTTTCGAATGTAACGCGGCAAGAAACACAAGCCGAAACCCCAGGACTTCAACTAATAGTCAAGACAGAGAAAATCCGGGGCCGGAAAACGGTCGAGGGTGGTCTGTGGACCCCGCACAGGCCCCCTAGAAGTCAGTTAATGTGCCATGGGGAATTTCTGGTGGAGTGGGAGACTACCTGAAGGATTGATAGGACCTGCCCCTTTATTAACAGCAAATATAAATGGGTGCCAATGCCAAATATTAGTAGACAGCGGTTCTCAAGTGTCTATTATATTCGAGATTTGGTATAATAAAAACATCTCTAATGTACCCATCCAACCGTTGAGCGGATTAGTGATATGGGGTTTAAGTGTGGATAAATACTCTGGAGGTTGATAAACATGCCCATGACGGAGCAAGAATGCAAGTGCCTCTCCTTGCTTTAGTGTGTCCTGAGATCCCTGGAGGAAGAGATGAGCCCCCTGTGATAATTGGGACAAACACCAGAATTTATCACATCCTCAATGAATGGCACAAGGAAGAGGGCAAGTGTGCAGCTGCTGCAACTTACCAAGTATCATCTGAGGAAACAGAAAGGAGTAGTTTAGTTGGTCCAACAAACAACTTTGATTTATGTTTCCAGGGAAGTGATATCACCCGAGAAGAGAGAATTGCTCTCATAGCAGAGTTGGAAACTAGGAGCCAGGATTTCTCTTGTGGCGAATGGGACCTCGGAATGGCAAAGGGGAAGGGGGTAGAACATAGCATCAGATTGACTGATGAGACGCCTTTCCGTGAGCGATCTCGAAGAATTGCTCCAGCTGACTTTGAGGACGTGAGACAACACCTTAAGGGTCTGCTTGAGAACCAAGTAATTATGGAATCTAGAAGCCCTTATGCCTCACCTATAGTGATTGCTCGAAAGAAAAATGGAAATATAAGAATGTGTGTGGACTATCGGACGTTAAACCAGAGGACTGTGTCAGATCAATACACGGTGCCAAAGGTGGATGAAGCGCTGGATTGTTTGCAGGGGAGCTCGTGGTTCTCAGTGCTGGATCTAAGGAGCGGCTTTTATTAGATACCCATGAGACCAGAGGATAGAGAAAAAAATGCATTTATATATCCTCTTGGTTTTTTATGAATTTATACAAATGCTGCAGGGAGTAAAAGGAGCTCCTGCTACTTTACAGCGAGCAATGGAAAAAACTGTAGGAGACATGAATTATCGTGAGGTCATCGTATACTTAGATGATATCATCGTTTTTGGGGCCACCTTACAAGAACACAATGATCGACTCCTCAAAGTCCTGGAGAGGTTGATTGAAGCGGGATTAAAATTGTCTCTAGAGAAGTGTCATCTGTGCCAATCTACTGTGAAGTACCTTGGTCATATAGTTAGTAGGGAAGGTGTGGCTACTGACCCTGACAAAGTGGAGGCTGTTCAGAACTGGCCCCGTCCGGTTAAACGCAAGGATTTGAGATCTTTCTTGGGGTTTTGCGGATGCTACCGCCGATTTGTCCCGGGTTATTCTAGTATTGCCAAGCCGTTGACAGAAGCCTAATGAAGGGATATCCCCCTGCTAATAAGAAGAAAAATACGGAACGGAGACTAGAAGGGCCAAAATATAAACTTAGTGAACCCTTTGGGGAGCGATGGACCACTGAGTGTGAGACCGATTTCGTGACACTGAAGCAGAAGCTGACTACTGCCCCTGTTTTAGCTTACATCAATCCAGAATTGCCTTACGTCTTACACATTGATGCTTCACTAGATGGGATCGGTGGAGTTTTATACCAGATGCATCAAAGAGAGTTGAAACCAGTATCATTCATTAGCCGAGGACTTACCAGTAGCGAAAGGCGATACCCGACTCATAAATTGGAATTTCTCGCTCTGAAATGGAGTGTATTTGATAAATTTCACGACTACCTATATGGAACGACTTTCGAAGTACATACGGATAACAATCCGCTAACGTATGTACGAACAACAGCCAAGCTAGACGCGACTGGTCACCGCTGGCTAGCCGCTTTAGCATTGTACAATTTTTCCTTAAAATACAGACCGGGTGTTAACAACATAGATGCCGATTCGCTCTCCAGGATCCCAGGTCAACAACAAGCGAGAGGAGATGAAGATGCATGGATCGAAGTTCCGGCTGGAGAAGTTAAGAGTATATGTCACAACATATTTGTGGATATCATTACTGGGAGTAAACATATAGGTGCATTGGGGATGACCCCCACGGCATTGCCTTTGTCCTACTGTTGGATCAGCCATGTGGAATTAGAAGGTCTTCCCAAGATAAAACGGAGAGAACTATTGCAAGAACAACAACATGACCCCGGGATAAAGTGTTTGTTTCAGGGAGACTTGAGGCAGACCATTTTGCCTGAATTACAGGAGGAAGTTACACTATTGAAAAGACAAGAGAGAAATTTGACCTTCAAGAAGGGAGTCAAGTATCGCTGTACAAAGTTAAGGGATGGACAACAATGATACCAATTGGTACTACCGAGGAAATATCGCTCCACTGTAATGCATGCGTTACACGATGAACATGGTCATCTAGGGTTTGAAAAGACCCTGAATTTGATAATTGACAGATTCTACTGGCCCAATATGAGGAGGGAGATACTGAAGTATTGCCAAACATGTGGGAATTGCGTGGTACGAAAAACATTACCCACTAGAGCAGCCCCGCTGGTGACATTTAAAAGTAGCGGACCCATGGATTTAGTATGTATGGATTATCTCATGTTGGAAGTGGAACCAGGAAGAAGATGTAATAGCTTGATTGTAACTGACCACTTCACAGGGTACACACAAGCATACGTCACCCCGAACCAAAAGTCATCCACGGTTGCGAACACCCTGTGGGATAAGTTTTTTATCCACTATGGACTACCCAACAGGATACATACAGATCAACGGAGAGACTTTGAAAGTCGGTTGATAAAAGAGCTATGTAGGAGTTGCGGAATTTTAAAATCCTGGACTACCCCCTATCACTCACAGGGTGACCTACAACCTGAAAGGTTTAACCGGACTTTGCTGGATATGTTGGGGACCCTGAGTCCATTGAACAAGCAACACTGGAAGAAACACATTAATCGCCTAGTACATGCTTACAATTGTACCCGCAACGAATCAACAGGGTTTTCACCTTACTATTTGATGTTCGGGAGGGAGGCCAAACTCCCGATAGATGTATGCATGGGAACCTCTTCTGGTGGACATCCCTTTAGTTTGCATATAAAATATGTGGAGAGATTAAGGAAGGAGCTGGAAGAAGCTTACATTCTAGCTAAGCAGGCTGCCAATAAGTCAGAAGTGAAGAACAAAGTTTATTATGACAGGAAAGTAAGCAATCAAGTGCTATCCCCTGGAGATAGAGTGCTATTGAAACAACTGGGAACGCCAAAAAAATTCAAGATTGCTACTCGTTGGAGAGAGGAACCTTATGTGGTAATTGAGAAATTTACAGATTTACCAGTATATAGAATACAATTAGAAAATGGACAGGGTGCCGTCCTGACGCATCATAGACAGAATCTACTCCCAATAGGAAGAGAAGTGCGATTGGATAATCAGAGTCGTCATCCTGTAAAGGAAGAAGAAGTCAAGTTAGTTAAAAAGGAATCGATTGATAGTCCAAATAGACAGTTAGTGTTTGATGATACAGAAAGATGGATGGAGGGAGATGCGGAGGAGGACCAAAGCTGTTGGGGATATTATTATACGGACCTGGATACAGAGCTAAGAGAATCCAATAGGAGGGAGAACTTTGGGGAAAGGTCCTCAGAAGTTCAGCAAGAATTTGACCAAGAAATTAATTATACCTCTGACAGCAATAGTAGTAGGTTAGATAACTAGGGCAGTAGTTTGCAGGAGGATTCAGATATACATCCTCATTGTAGTGAAGATAGTGTGGAGAGTGAGCCTATGGGTAGAGCACAGAGGCAAAGACAGCCCCCTTTGATACTTACCTATGACCATTTGGGGTCACCACACATAGTCCCCAGGGCTGTGCACCCTAATATTATATTTACCTGGCCCTATTTTGAAAATTATCATCAGGTGGTAAACAATACACCAGATGGAGGTTATGTTTATTCATGGTGATCAAGCTCAAATGAATTTGCGATGATCACCAGGGGGAGAGTGTAGCCCCCTGCTCAATCTATTACTATTAATATGTAAATTGTATATATGGTATATATACGGTATTTATACTTATAATGTATTTAATGAGTTACCCCCATATATACATGTGATATGTGTGTTATTTACTGGGGGACAAGCTGGGGAAACTTCTGGAGCACCACGCATGAGAAAAGGACGGGGCGCGAGGCTGGGAGAGTGACCAGTGAGGGGCGCGAGGATGCCGGACCGCAAGCCGCAGGAGAGGATATAAAAAGGGAGAGCTGACGATGGGTGGAGGAATGTTGACCCCCTGCATGGAAACGGCTAGCTCCAGCCGGCGGGACTGAGGGAGGAGAGCGGCAACGGGATGGAGCGCATCGGAGCACAGCTGACAGCGCCCGACAACGCGACCGGAGGCTGACTACGCAACGCCCGACAGCGGGTTTGAGTGAAGCCAGCGCCGGGGGGAGAAAAGGCAGGCAGCGACAAGAAGATATCACCACTCCAGGACCAGGGCCGTCGCCATCGTAAGGAGAAGTTGGGCGCCCTCACCTCGTCTGACGCAGTGGAGGAGAGGCAAGTCGGTCAGGTCAGGGATCCTGCTGGCAATGCAATGCCTGCGTAGTACCGCTGAGTGACAGGTGGGAGTATATAAAGGGGGCGGAGAGGCATCTCTAAGAGGCGGAACACCTTAGTAATTTGATGACAAGACACTGCAGCCTTAGCCCTTTCAGCCTTTCTGGCTTTATATGAGAATATAGGCTTTATTTCAGCAGAATTGAGATTCACAAGCCTATGATCCCTATAATTGCAAGGAAACAAGGAGAAGTGATTGCAAGTGATAAACTAAAGAGTTGGGGGAGTGCAGTGCATTTCTGCGAGCTGTACATTAGGGGAGCACACCACTAGTACATTGGTAAATGGATGAGTAGTGGGTGTAAAATCCTCCACCTGTAATTGCGTTATATTATACATCTAAGTACTACAGGACAAGATAGGATTGGTTAGGAAATACAGCCGAACGGAACTATGATCTCTCCGAACTGGGATCTCTCCCCTGTAGTTATGAACTCATGTACTCAAATTGATATAAAGTATTGTTTCGAGATAAGAGGGAGGCAGAGCTGCGATATCTATCACAGCATTATTTGTCAAGTCAGCGGAATAGACATTTGAGTATATTAAGTGAAAATAGTCCCGCCATAGTCCCAAATTGATTAAGAGCTGGTTTGTTACTGCGAACTCAACTTAGATGCAGCTAGCTAGCTCTATCGCATTACAGTTGTATTAAATGTGAACTGTGCTGCCGCAAGGGAAACATCTGGAAATCTAGTGCGTGAGCTAATTCAGTTCATATCAGAACGATCCTAGAGGAGTGGAGAGGCATTGTTACCTGTCGACGCTACGGACTATAGTAGCAGAGAGGAGTCTCATTTAATGTCAAGGGAGTACAAACAATAATGAAAGTGATGAGTATTCGTTAGCCTTACATAGAAGAGGACTACTACGCTTCTACAATCCACCCTGCTGAGCAACAGAGAGCGCCACTATAAATTGACTGCATCTATTAACTTATTAGAATGGCGTCTAATTTATGGATGTGCGAATAGTATTTATCATTTCCAAGATAGGATTCTAGTCTAATGTCATGATTGCTATCCGCACTAGTGCACTTTCATCTTAAGAGTACCCGCGTCACTCTGGCGCACAAAGCGCCCTTTTTGAACACCTTTTGTGTATTGCATGCATCCTAGTTGTATACGTTTATGTGTAAACAAAAGGAAGGGTAACAAGAGATCCAATGCGTATATATTAATGTTAGAATGTCTATTATTATCCGAAGCACTTGGTATAATATATAAAAAGAGTTAAATTGATGAAAGTGTTATATTTACCGTAATCATTTGTTCAGTTCTGGTTAATAATTGAGCTGGAAGACCGAAGAACCTGGAGTGGGAAAGAAGAAGCAAGAGAAAAGGTATATCATATATAGGATTATTATTGCAATTCATTAGAATAACACAGGTAAGGTATGGCTTACTCAAGCGAGCCCTACCTTGATTAATTACCCTAATTAGCTTGAGTGGAGGCACAGCTGTGGAACATCCTCTCTTGGCACGATACTTACCAAGCTCCCATCTTTTAGTGTTAAGGGAAGGGTGTTACAATTGTATGAAGGCTGCAGTTGGATCAGCTGTACAGGGCCATCTTAACAATCAGAAACATTAGGCAGTTGCCCAGGGCCCCACAATTCTGGGTGCCTTCAAGCAGGGGGGTGTGGTGTTTACAAAATCAGAGGTGAAAGGAAACATTCTTTACCTGCCTCCCAGCAGATGTAGCCTTCTTCTGTATTAACAGGTCCACCAGTTGGGTCTGTAGCAGGTGAATGTGGAGCGTCATTTCTGGGATCTAAATCAGAACATTTCTGAAATGTACAAACTAAAGTTTACACGCATTATTCTGCATATTTTTAGTATAGAAGGAAAAAATTACAGCCACCTGTTTCAGTGAATCATCCAAAAATAAAAAAAAATTAATACTACAGTACAGTATCTTACTTGAATGTTTTTGGACAATAAAGTATGTAGGGGTTTTAAATTGTACTAAAACAGATGAAAAAAACCCCATACTTACTGTATAGGAAAAAAAGACCATGAGCCAAAAGAATGTGATGCCTAATGTTGGGAAGTTCCCGCCCCATCAGAGACCTCTGAAGAAGTCAGGTAGTGCTCATTCCCCCTCCCTTTCTCTCTCTCTCTCTCTCTCTATTCCTCCCCCCTCTCTCTCTTGCTCCTCTCTCTCTCTTTCTTTCTCCCTGACAACACTCTCTCTATTTCCCTCACTCTCTTCCTGACATACTTCCGCTCTCTCTCTCCCTGACACTGTCTCTTTCTTGCTCCCTCTTTCTCCCTGACACTGATTCTCTCTTTCCCTGACACTGACTGTCTCTCTCTTTTTCCCTGACACTGTCTCTCTCTCTCCCTCCCTGACACTCTCTTCCTGACACTGTCTCTCTCCTAGACACTCTCTTTCTCTTTCCCTGACTCTCTCTCTCTGACACTGTCTCTCCCTCTATCTCTCTCTCTCCCTGATACTGTCTCTTTCCCTCTCTCTGTCTCTCTCTCTCCCTTACACTCTCTCTCTCTTCCTGACACTGTCTCTCTCCTAGACACTCTCTTTCTTCCTGACTCTCTCTCTCTCTCTCTCTGACACTGTCTCTCCCTCTATCTCTTTCTCTCCCTGATACTGTCTCTTTCCCTCTCCCGGACTCTGTCTCTCTCTCTCCCTCACTCTCTCTCCCCCTGATACTGTCTCTCTCTCCGTCTCTCCCCGACATTCTATCCTTCTCTCTCCGACACTCTCTGTCTTTCTTCCTGACACCCTCTCTTTCATTCTCTTTTTCTCTCTCTCTGTCTCTTCCTCTTTTTCTCCCCGACACTCTCTCTTGCTCCCCTCTCTTTCTCTCTCCCTCCCTGAGATTCTCTCTATCTCTCACTCCCTCTGGCTCCCCTTCCTTTCTTGCGCCTGCCTCTTCTCTCTCTCTCTCTCTCTCTGATGCACTTTCTCTCTCCGACTCCCTCTCTCTCACTGATGCCCTCTCTTTCTCTCCCCTCCCACTTTCTCTCTTTCTTCTTAACACCCTCTCTCTCCCACCTCTCTCTTTTTCTCTCATTCCCTTTTTTCCATGAAACCCTCTTTCTCTATCTCCCTGCCCTCCATCTTTTTCTCTCTCTCTTATTGCTTCTCTTTCTCTCTCTTCCTCTTACACCCTTTTTGTCTCTCCCTCCTGCTTCCCTAAGGGGCATTATAGTGGCAACGGCAGGATGGGGAGCCATTTCAGGATTTTGCTATGGGGCCCACAAACTTCTAGTTACACCACTGCCCATTACTATATGACCAGCAGGGGGCGCACGTAAGTATCATCCCCTAAGACATGTGCATGGACATATATAAAAATAAAATAAGTTACATACAGTAGGTGTCCTAGAAGTGGAATAAACATTTATAGATATTACAAGCCATTATATTTTGCCTTGCCATAATACTGCATTAATTCGAGATACCTATGATTTACACAGGTTCTGTGTCTGAGTAAAACCAGGTGGATTTGCTAATTTTATGTAAGCAGCCACAGAACCTGTGAAAATCATAGGTTCCCTGAATTAAAGGAATACAGTATTATGGAAAGGCATGTTATAATGTTAGTTGACCTACATCATTTCTTATGCTGCAAACAGTCATTAACATGCATATAACAGACAACATGCTGCTAAACTGTATAATGAAGAATGTTGCTGGAGTGCATAGCACACATTTTGAAAACGTAAAGAAAGTATACTTACCAGGCCTGGATGGGGCACCCGCGTCATGCATACTTAAGTCCTGCACAATGTTGGGAGCTATAATGCTCCATAGAGGCTCTTCATACTCCATCAATTCAAAGGGCAATGGGGAGCCGCCACCTGTCTGCCTGTGAGCCTTTGCCTCATTGGTCAACTTCACTTTCACTGTGTGCTTGATGTTGCTAAATCTCTTTTTGCATGTTCCAAATACTTTTTTTTATTCGCCACACAGTTGACTTCTGCCACCACAAATTAAAAAAATGTTGGTCTTTCTTTGGGCACAATTATGGGCAGCTATATGCCCATGCAGCACCCCGTTATGATGCATCACTGATCTTATGAGGGCCACATTTCATCATATGTGAAGTACACATTAAAGGCACTCTTGTTTTTGTGCACATAGTGGACTCATCATCATCATCATAATCAGAAGGGTGTGGATTATTAGATCTACACTAAAAAGGTCTACAGTCAATACTTCTACCACTAATGGTAGACATGCATTAGACTGACAGGGTCAAAAGGTTGACATAGAATAGGTAGACAGTAGAAAAGATCAACAGGGTCAAAAGGTCAACTGGGTCAAAAAGTTCACATGGAAATGGTCAACACAAAAAAGGTCAACAAATTTTTTTTTTTTGGGGGGGGGGGCTGTCTTGTCACTTTTTTGCCACAAAGAATTCCCATTAGTGTTCAACGTCCCCTTGCATGGCGAGCTAAGGTTACTATTCCCAATCGTAGACCACGTGGATGGTAAAGTATGAAAAAGTTGGGGGGGGGGGAATGTGTGTCGATCATATATGTGTCGACCATTGTCATGTCGACATTTTGACCCTGTCAAACTTTTGAAATGTAAACTCCAAAAATAAGCTTTATAGATCTAAAATCACAGGGGAAGAGTATAGCATAGTACAGTTTCTGAATTGTAATTCCACTTATGTTGTGTATTTGGTTGAATGTGGTTGTGGCATCCAGTATGTGGGACGCACAACGAAGAAGCTTAAAGTGCGATTCCTCGAACATAGAAGAAATATATTAAAGAAGTGTCCCCTACATAGTCTATCCAGACATACAAGTTCATGTGAACATGGTGCCATAGCCAATATTCGCATAATGGCTTTGGAACAAGTCAAAATAACTGACAGAGGTGGAGACCGGTTCACTCTGTTGTGCAGAAGGGAGGCATTTTGGATTTTTCGTCTGAGGACCCTAGAACAATTTGGCCTAAACGAAAACATAGAATTGAACAACATCTAATGCGCCCTAAGTACATTATTGCTCTCTTCCCTAACTATGATGCTCATTTTTGGTATGATCTCCTTATTCTCCTACAGTCCTCTCCCCCTTCCATGTACATCCTCTCTTTCTTTCCCCAACCCCCCCCCCCCCCCCACCCCCTCCAACGACATGAGGGTACCTTTGAGGAGGGAGGGGTGGTTATTATCTTTTAATATTAATATTTTTATAATTATTTATTTTTCAGATAGTCCATTCATGGATTGTTCAAATAATTTGTCCACTAACTAGAAATATTTTATTACTATATTTATGATTATATCTAGTACTTTATATCTAGTACTTTAGGCTTATTGACTTTCGAGTCTCGATCCCCACTTAATAGTAGGTTATATCTATATGGGGTCCCTTAGATAAATACCTTCTTTTCTCCTCTCTACTTCTACTTCATGAATGACTGTTGATGTCATAATTATGTGGTAACAGGTTGTATAAAATAAAACATCTTCAGGATTCTAGGAATAGTCCAAATATATTAGGACCTGCTCCGTATATACCTAGTATTAGTATTTAAATACTATACATACCTGTTTTGTAGATGTAGCTCTATAATTGATTGTATCAAACCAATTTATAGAGTCTAATTTGAATATCTAAATTTGTAGAATCAAGTAATGAACATCTCACTGTGGTCTTATAGGCATACACCATATATGTATATATGTGTTTTAGATTGCCTCTTTTTAAAAATATATATTATTGAACTCAAAACTTGTATGAATAATGGTTAATAGATTACATATCAGGTAACAATTTATGTTGCCTTACTGCTGGTTTTCCCTGCAACAACAGTGCATAGAAAGGGTTAAAAACAACCCGTTTTTTGGTAACCAATAAGGAGTCACAAGCTGGTATAAATAGAGACTGCAAACATCCCCAGTCATACCTCTGATGAAACCGCCCACTTTGGAGGTGGAGAAACGCGTCAGATGACCTATCTTTGACTGTGGAACGCAGGTGGAACGCAGCCGGAAGCCGGAAGCCCCAATCCCGGAAGACGCGGAACACGGCATCACAGCGTCCCCTGTTACCCAGGACTTGCGCCTTGGACTCTCTGTCTCCGTCCTCACCCTGGCCCAGCGTTAGCTGTCAGCACACTGCACCACTAACAGCAGGACCTGTGCAAGGGAACCGCCACTGAGCGGTCTGCTATTAAGCTAGCCAGTGGATCAAGTAATCTCCATGGACATTAGACAGATGTGGACCCAGTCCAATTGATATTATCACCAGCCTTTTATTGAACATTCATCATATCAGCTCTGCATCGGTGAAGTATTAACAGGCTCTATCAAGTACTAACCAGCTTTTTTCTTTTTTTGCAATTGAGCTCAATATGCTTTAACCCTTTGTAGCCATTAACAGCCGGCTTATGCATGCAATAACTAACATCTAACAGGCTTTGTGTATAATTACCAGCAAGTTCTGAGCTTTAGGACACAGTCCTTTATTTCACATGTTTTATATTTGTTCAACTGTGTATATGCAATGTTGAGGCATACAGCCATTCAGTGTTTATTTTTAGAAATAACTTTTTACTAATAAATTTGTATATTTACAAAACCAGCAGCTGTTGCACTATCATTCCCTCCAAGCGCCCACAATATTTTCTTTCTTCAAACTTTTGAACTGTCTGCCTTTTACATGTCGATCTTTTGACCCTGTTGACCTAATGCATGTCTACCATTAGTGGTCAAGTGGTCATTAGTGTAGGCCTTTTAAGTGTAGTTCTATAGACCAGGGTCCTCCAGTGCCTGCTGCACTACCCCTCCTTAACCCTGATTCTCCCTCTTCAGTCCTGCTCCTACTACTCGCACCCACCATGATAACAAATAATACAAAACACATAGAGAGAAAGAAAATGGCAAACTAAACAAAACCTACACTAACACTGACCCCAAACTCTTCACACACACACACACACACACACACACATGCCACAGACACAATCAAATACTTACAAGATAAAAAACGAAGAGGGACAAAACGTAGACAAACCGGAAAAAGACACAATTCAACAGATAACACTCACCAATCACTTTTTTAGCAAGCTATTTCCTCTCCATCTCAAGTACAAATCCATCCAACTAAGACCACCACAATGCGTGTGTTTGGATGGTTTGTGGCTTTTTTTTTATAAAGGAGTTGTGATGATACAGATTCATGTGATGCTTTCTACCAATAGGAAAATAATAGAAAATGAATTTCGAGTCTGATGGGTTTCATTGGTTTTTAATGCTTTTCATCACTTTCCAGTGCATCTATTGGTTTGCAAAGTTAATCAAAGACAGAACAATTAAACTGAAATCAACTGAATGTACACATGACAGAAATCGATTAGTATCACCATCGGATCAAAACCGTTAAAAACTCCCTTAAGTAAATTTGTGATTTTGAGTGTCAAATGTTCTGGAATTGTCCATCAATTTGGGTTAGAAGTGAAACTTGATTCATAGTAAATTTACACCTAATAGTATAAAAAGTTTTCCTATAACACAGTAGATTTGGAGAGGGCAAAGGAAAAACATTAAGTACTTGATATTTGTATTTAACATATTGTCATCAATACAAATGCTTATCTGGTGTAGATTTATGTTTTCAATGACAAATCAAGTTAAAAGTATAAACCATATTTTTATTTATTTTCGCCCTTTTGTATATGACTAACAGAGCCATAACAGAGCAGTATGAGAAGTACAGCACCACCCACAGCGTCCTCAGGGCAGCTGTACATGCTGCAGGATACCTACAAGATGGTCAAAGGCATCTTGCTAGCCAGAGGCAAGGGCTTTGGTGTCTAATAGAAATATTAAGAGGTAAATGAATACAAATAAAAATGTTGAAGGGATTTCCTAGATTTTATTGTGGTGTTGCTAATTCTCATTGTTTATTAAGCATGTCTAAATAACCTTTGCTTTAGTTTCTTTACTATAATCAATTTACCTTTTCACTAAATCTCCCTATCACAATTATTCATATGTGGCTTGTTATTTACTGGCTTGCCAAAGCCAGGTCTGGTGTTTTAATACATGTCAGAGAGCAGGCACCAGAGAGGCAGACTGAAACCTCGAAGCTTGCCCTAGAGGCATGCAACCCTTTGTCTAATCTTGACATTTACTTTACCGGGTATAATTAAAACGAATGCATCTTTTGTGAGGAAAGTTAATATTTACATCTTTTAAAACATAACCTCACCAACTAGGTCCCCCTTACCTGAACTGCGGTGGATCCTCCTGTGTGACCACTATGCTCTGCACTGTTATTGCCCCTGGAGAAATTGAGAAAACTGCAGCACTTGACCATGCAGGTCCCACCTCCTGCCTCTGTCATCCCAATTCTATGAGCTGCTTATGTTCACACCTTAGGTCGACACCAATCGGTCGACGTACCTTAGGTCGACATGGACAAAAGGTCGACTTGAACAAGGTCGACCTGGAAAAAGATCGACATTAGTTTTTAATGTTTTTTGGTGTCGTTTTCTTCATAGAGTGACCGGGAACCCCAATTAGTGCACTGTGTCCCCTCGCATGGCTCACTTCACTCACCATGCTTCGGGTATGGTGCCTCGCTGCGCTCGGCACAGGTTATCGTTCTTAATTGTAGTCCACGTGGATTGTAAAGTATGGAAAACTTCAAGAAAAATTTAAAAAACTCATGTCGACCTTTTCTCATGTTGACCTTTTGTCCATGTCGACCTATTGCAGGTGTCGACCTAAGGTGTGTCGACCAATTGGTGTTGACCTGAGGTGTGTCAACCTTTTTGGTGTCGACCTGGAGTCTGGATACCGTTCACAATCCTAGCGGCCCTTTTTGTGCTAGAACCATTTCTTTGGGGACCCAGATTAGCATAATGATAAATACAGGAGTGGGTCATCCTAATGATCTGCTGTAGCTCACTTCAAACTAGGCCCAACTTTCTGACAATCTGGTCACTTCAGGGACTTCAACAATGCAGATGTCAGGGCTTCCATAGAAGGGATCCAAACAGTGCTCATAAGGGAAACAAGAGGTCTGTGGTACTTTCACCCAAAAAGTGTGATTATTATTTAGGCAAAAAAAACCTTAGATGGTTAGAGGGATTATATTTTAAAAGAGGAAAAAAACATATTTGCAATAGTTAAATACTTTAGGATTTTAGGGCTTGCTTCTATTCAGTCATGAAACTATTTATTTTGTGAAATATTATTATGATTCACCATTTATAATTGGTTAATTGCTAATTTGTTACAGATTTGTTTACAACTATCTGAATTATTCCAGTTTCCTCATCTACATAACAGAGGGGCTGAAGTGTTTATTTTACCAAAGACTACAATTAATAGGTAGCTCACACTTTTTTTTTTAATATAACACTAATATTGATGTTTTCAATGTGTTATCATATTTTGTTATCATGCTGATAGATTTATAAAGAATAGAATAAGTATCTTTATCTTCTGTTGCCCCCACTTGTGTTTATGTTTGAAAATTGTACCAATGGCATACCTTTTTTTTAGTGTGCATGAGGGGGTGGGGGGGTGGGAGGGGGTGTTTGTTGACGTTTGATGCTTTATATACTTTTGAGAAAAGAAGATATAGGACATATTAAACTAGATACTAAGCTATCTGCTGTGAGCTGAGATTCCAAACAGAATGTTTTCAATTTAAAACCTAATAGACTGTACCCTAATAGTCCACCATCTTCCATGTTCAATACAATTTAGCAGTCAGACAGTTCTTAAACTGTTGCTGAACATTGCAGAATAGTTAATTGTAACTACATAAGAAACTCACGTTCTCAACATGAACATATTTAAAGTTGGCTGAAGATGAATAGGCTTCCCTTCTCATGGTGTTTCCAATGACTCCTAACCCAATTTGGGAGATGTAATAGGGTGTGAGAATGAGAAAGTGAGAGATTTTGTAAGAATTCTCCTGTTTTTTTAAAGTGGTAATCATTTACATGGCAAAACCAGGGTGATTTTGCCATTTAAATGATTGCCACTTTAAAAAAACAGGAGAACTCTCACAAAATCTCTTACCTTCTGATTCTCACACCCTATTACATTCACCCCAATGTTACTGAATATGCAGTAGAGCCTTAATGAGGTATGTACATTTTATAAATAGATCATCCATACAACATTGAGTCAGGTGACTGTACAAGACACAAAGTAGTCATGAGAATCTCTCTTTATTGTTGTATATATAAGGTACCACATTAGAATTTTAGGATATACACTTGTTTGTGAGCACAGTTACGTCACACATACACACACGCATACGCACACCCACAGGTAACAAACCTTGCACTTTGGAAAAAACTGGACATGATGAATTTCCGCCCCTGTACAAACCCCTTGTGTGTGTGTGTTTGCTCCTCTAGGTGAACCCTGTATCTGGAAAAAAAGATTTCAGTAGGAGTTCACAACTGCAGTATTCAGGTGGACTGTGACATTTGATAGAATTGTGCTTGAAAAACCAGGACACAAGTAACACAGTGGACTCAGGTGAGGATTTTGTTATACCTCCCATAATGTGGTAAGTTCTAAAAATCAACTTCAGAAAACAGCAAGAAATTGCTGCTTGTACCATACACCATTGTGGTTTTCCTAATAATCTGAATTAAAGAATGGCCAATGAGTAAAAGTTGCATGCAGTTCTTTCTTTTCTTCTTAGAATCATTGCTATGCACGTCTCTTTATTGATTTATATATATCTATATATATTATATCCACCATAATGTATCCAAATTAGATCAGTTCTAAATAAATATAATAAAAATAAATTATTTCCCTTTCATTATATAATTATATGTTATGTAAGCTTTTCATTGGGGGAATAGAAAATGCAATCATAACTTATAGTAGGAGCATGTTTTAGCATATCAACTGTCAGAAGATCCATCAAAACATTACAAAGCAATGTATAGATGGCACTACCTCTGGCAGCAGAAAGATTAATGTATATAGCCAAAATGAGGATGTCAGCAGAAACTGATGCATAAATTTTAGTGATGCCCAACCTCACTGTCTTTGCATTAATCCTCTATATTGTATCTAAAGGCTTCTATTAGACCCTCTAGAGAATGCACAAATCCAGAAACACTACAAATGGAGCCAATAACAAAGATGGAAACATCAAAAAAAACATGATGCCACAGAAGCTTTCTCCACTGAAGCTTGAGATGGAAGAGGCTTGGAAGGAGGAAGCAAAGACCAGCTCCTGTGAGGCTGCCAGTGAGACCCATCAAAAGAGCAAAGTGGGGCACATAGATGGCCATCAGTAACGTAAGTATGACTAGGGCACATCTGAGAGTGAGGCCCCAAGACTTCAGTCTCCCATTTTCCCCGTAGCAGTTTGGGAAGAATGACCTAGTTCCCTCCTGGAAAAGAGATCTTTCCAAAACCTCTACTGCAGCAAAGAAGGGGAGTGGGTATGACAGCAAAGCTTTGGACACCAAGAAGATGTTGACCACTGCCCTGATAGTGGAGGGTAGGTTGTCTGTAATGACCTCCTTGGTTTCATCTGCCCAGGTTAGATAAGCCACCAGAGCAAAAAGGCCCTTCAGAATGCAGGCGGCAATGTGGGTCCAGTTCATCATGCAGTGGAATTCTCTGGGGTTATGCATGTTCCCTTCCAGAGAGGGCAGGAAGATCTGGGAGGTATAGCTGAAAACGATTATGCCTATAGAGATGGGGAACTTCTTTACATCTATGTAAAACTTGACTTTGTCCCAAGCCCAGTCTCTGGCTCTGGACAGACAGTAGGCAATCACTAGGACATTAATGACAAAATGAGCTAAAGTGCAGAGCAAGCTGAACTTGGATACAGACTTAAGGTTTTTGAGGAATGCACATGGTAGAAGCACAGCAGTGGCTATGATCGACCAGGACTTCTGAGAAATTGGTAGGGTTGGGAAGCTGTTGTACATCAAGTTTCCACTGACCACCACATAAAGGATGCAAGTCATGACCAGTTCGATAATTTGAGCCACATTGACAATCCTTCCCCCAAGTTTAGGAAACCTTGGCGCGCAGCAGGCATTAGCAATGTCCACATACGAGTCCCTCACTCTCACAGTCTCTCCATCTTCATTCTCTTCATACAAGCAAGCAATGAGTATCTTTCCCGTGTAGCAACACACAACTGCAGCAAAAATAATAAGGAACAGTCCCAGATATCCACCGTGCAGAATTGCGTATGGTAATCCCAACACGAACATCCCCTGTAAGAAACAAACAACACAAGTGAGGGCCCAAGAACCTTATTAAATCTACAATATAATGTTATTTCTGTCCAAACGGTTCATGTTATGGTTTTCTTTCTAATGCCAGATTGCAGTGGAATTAAGGGTTGTCTTCCTCAGAATACAGTATATTTAGGAATGTCTTTGTATATTTGTAGTATATTAAGACATGACTAATCTGACATGATTTGATGTTGTGATCCCTAATTATCAGGGGGTATAACAGGCCCCTCTATCCAGCACATATCATAGTGCCAATACCATGCTGATTGACAATCCCTGTGCTACTATTATTAACAAAATAAGCAAGGTGAATATTCATGTTAATTAATGGGGAACTATCATCAAAACAGATACAATTTTTCAAAATACGAGCAGAATTTTCACTGATTTATGGTTGGAATTGTGTTTTCTCTCTGGAACTGCAGCTGTATGACTTGTCACTTTTCACTGTGCTAAAAAAATACTACGTAGCTTTGATATTGCCAATTAATGCTTGTGTTGTCTGCAGTCAATGTAGATTGTCTGAGTGAATGGAACAAGACTCATCACCAACTGAGAAATGCTGTACAATCATCTTGTAATCTCACGTTGGTTTATATCAATAAAATACAGAACAAAATGATATTACTACTTTGATTTTTTTCTTTAATAAAGAAGATTAAACTATATTTTAAAGCACAAGTATCAATCCCTTTAAATGTTTAATTACTGACCTTGGATTGAATTGTTTTGTACAGGTCTGTGCTGGATGGTTATTTTAATATTATACTGCTGTGGTCAAATTATAGGAAAATATATGTTAATCAAAAGGTTTTTCAGTAGTAGTTGTCAGTCATTACTACTTGGCACTTAAAAAAGTGTGTAAACTATATATGAAACCAAATTATTTTAATGAAAGTATTTTAAATAAATATCCTTAGATATATTTTGCACATAGCCCTACACCCTGATTAACATAGCTATAAGCACCAGCCTCGGTTCTTAACCGAGAAGTTCCCATACCTGGATTGTGTCCATTTAAATGGTCAAATTCTGTCTAGGTGAGTAGATACGTATAGGTCACATGATTCAGAGGAAGGCATGATGTGTACTGCACATGCAGTCAAGGGAATGGGTTTGTTTCACTCTGCCCTTCAAGAGGACAACGGAAATAGAAGGTAATCTGAGCATTATATTTCTCCTTATAACATTGAACTCATAGTACCAGGCAATAGAACATCATATACATTATTATGAATGGTTGTTACCCAGTACATCACGTATATACACAGCATTACATTTTGGATTGAACAAGGACCCTGCATACTTTTCCTTACTTTTCCAGTGTTAGCCAATTGTTTTCACAAATTAATTATAATCCCTTTTTCTCAACTATAGGAATTCCAACAAAATCACAATTGTGTTAGTCATTCAATTAACAACATTATTCATATTTCATAAAAGCTAAAACAGCAACTGTAAAGATTTACTGGAAGAATTATATTGAAATCTATTATTCTTTCCCTCCCAATATAAATGCTCACACTCAGTCCAGATTCAGTGGAAACAGGAATGGGTATGAGGGATGTTCAGTGAAATCCTAACAATGAGAAGCAAAAAAGTAACAAGACAGTCATATGAAGCTGCTCCTTCCAAATAGGTTTGTTGTCAGTGTGTTGGATAAACCTGTAATATCTCTTGATATAAAATGGCATGTGTGTGATCGGAACCATGGGGCATCACATCACCCATCTCAGATATACAGTAGTACCAAAGTACTATATCAGTCCAATATGGCCTCTACTCTAGTCACTTGCTGAATGGTCCAAACAACCAAATGTGTGTTGCTACTGTAGTCTAAGTTTATAGTACACATCATTATTATAGAAGCCATGTACTTCCTGGTACTTATGAAGGTGATCCTAAATGACTAGTGAGGAAGTGACGCCACACCTGATGTCACTTCCTTGTTATATAGGGGATGAAGGTGGAGCTATATATATATGTAGATCGGTCAGCACAGCACTATGGGGGTAATTCCAAGTTGATCGCAGCAGGAATTCTGATAGTAGTTGGGCAAAATCATGTGCACTGCAGGGGGGGCAGATATAACATGTGCAGAAAGAGTTAGATTTGGGTGGGTTATTGTATTTCTGTGCAGGGTAAATACTGGCTGCTTTATTTTTACACTGCAAATGAGATTGCAGATTGAACACACCACACTCAAATCTAACTCTCTCTGCACATGTTATATCTGCTCCCCCTGCAGTGCCCATGGTTTTGCCCAATTGCTAACAAAATTCCTGCTGCGATCAACTTGAAATTACCCCTTATGCTCTTAAAGCTGAATAGAACCAATAATAAGTATCTGAATTTACCATTCAAATATAGTATCTGAGTCTCCTAGACCTCTTCCATTTACTCTATTCAATCCATTAAAGAAAATGCCTTTGCCATAATCTTGCCAAATTTGGTTTCCTGTTGGTCAAATATATTGCATCTTATCCAGTGTTATTGACTATAACGGATAACTGAAATCACACCAGCATCACAGGTGTTAGAACAATACTGATGCTGGAGACATTTCTACAGTCTTCTAAGATATGGAGAGCACCCTGTGACAAACCAATGCAAACATTTCCTTGTTTCATTATGCACAACATATTGCATATAAAGGATAAATCAGGCAAAACAAGCAGGAGCATAATACTGTGACAATGTAGAAATGGGATATCTATTGCCAGATCTGTTACTACCTCATAGTATGATTTATGCACAGATAGCATCCTCTGTCACTGTAAATAATCAATGTACATCAACTTTTTTATCAATGAAAATAAGATTTAAATAGCAGTTACCACTTTTATTGTGAATATTCATGCGATGCTAAACATCAGTGCGGGGAAATCAGTGATGTTTTCTCCAGAATACTGCAACCCTACCCTACGTTCACTTTATATTATTTGATTGGATGCGACATACACATACTCGATCCCTACTACAGTTTCATGCTCTATCTGCTGGACCAAACCGCTCTCATTCACAATGTTGCACG
This sequence comes from Pseudophryne corroboree, assembly GCF_028390025.1. Lineage (NCBI taxonomy): Eukaryota > Metazoa > Chordata > Amphibia > Anura > Myobatrachidae > Pseudophryne > Pseudophryne corroboree. The sequence goes on along the minus strand of NC_086446.1, from coordinate 423,004,647 downwards.
AGCAGATTTAACCTGCAGTTCCCTTTGCATCCATTTGGGGGCAAAGATATCCAAATGAAAAGGTGCGCTTATTGCCACCATAAGGTGTGCAGAGGCATTCAGAACTGGTCTGCCATCTTTAAAAGTGCCCATCTTTTGTCTCAATAAAGCGTGGGTGATTTAAACACAATGGTGATCTAGAGTAATAATTTTCTTTGTGTAGCGAGAACAATGCTTATCGTTGTACCGGGAGAGAGCAATGTTGGCTGGGTACGAGGAAAAACTAGAATTTGTATTTTTGTGACAGAATATTTTTAAAATGTAACAGGAACCAGAGCTATAAAATAGCCATAATATACCACCCTGATAGTATTTTTGATATGTACAATGCACACGTATGCAGCAAGTTTAGAACCTGAGATTAGGGGACTCTAGGCAGCTCATATAAAGCTGTTATCCTTAGATTGCGCCTCAAAGGTTGATACACACTATGCAGAATTTTGCGTTAGCGTTCATTTTTATGGCCAGCCAATAGGGGTCGTTATGTTTTTACGAATTATTAATGAATAAAATGATGTACTAATGCCTGGGGGTAAATTTACTAAGATGGGAGTTCTATTTAAGATGGGATGTTGCCCATAGCAACCAATCAGAGTACAGGTATTATCTTCTAGAAGGTGCTAGATAAATGAGAAGTAGAATCTGATTGGTTGCTATGGGCAACATCCCATCTTAAATGGAACTCCCATTTTAGGTAATTTACCCCCTGGTTTCTTCTTCATTGTGCGTAAAGGGTAGACAATATATTTTCATATACAATGATATAATTATTAATGGCACATATCGGAAACTGTCTTTAAAAAGAAAAGAGAACAAAAAATAGTCAGAAACCAGAGATACAGTACACTGATAAAGGAGTACAGAGAAAGACAGAGTGAGGGAGAAATACTCCGACTGAATGTATAAACACTAGTAAATCCTGACGACTGCAGGATATGTTTTAGTATTGTATACTTAAAAGCAATTCGTTGCTATTTATATATGTGAATAGATGATTGATAGACAGACAGACAGACAGACAGACAGACAGACAGACAGACAGACAGATAGATAGATAGATAGATAGATAGATAGATAGATAGATAGATAGATAGATTATATTGCTGCAGATCTTGGTGCATGGAGTCCGGATTATCTCTTTCAAAAGGACTGCATGCGCAGCTACTAAGGGACATAATTTTTCGATTACCAAATACCTCCTGTATGAAGAAGGAAATGGACATTTGTAAATATATATATATATATATATATATATATATATATATATTAACTATCTTTAAAATATGATTTATATGTTTATACAGATATTTACATTTTCAGATCTTTATGGTCTGACATTTAGTATCATTTAGTTTTTGTTTTTGTAATCGAAATTCATCCATTTATAATTTCTGTTGTTTAACTAGTTCACAAAGAAAAAATATATATTGACCGTGCATTTGTGTTTTAAAAACGTTTAGCTACATAAGAATAAACATAATTGCTAGATCTGAGAGTCTTTTAAATCCTCTAATAGTTTTGTAGTCCTTTTATAGGCACCGATGCATTACATACTGTATATATAGACATACCATAATCGAATGCAACTAAAAATTCCATAAAGAATACATGGCCCGTGTTAGATTTGGATTATTACTCCTACCGGAGTAAAATGTTTATAATTAGCATGCCTTAAATGTTATCAAAGTTACCATTTAGTGATGCAGTCAATTATTTCAGAGGGAGGGGCATCTCAGTATAATAGTGAAGGCTGGTCTCATAAGGGACAGTATTTTTGACCTTGGAATATGACCTCAACAGTCTCTAATAAGAATATCAGAAATTCATGTATCAGTTACCGTATTTAAAGAATATTTCTATGGAATAGAGAGATAGGAAATGACCCTAGTGGGTTGAAGATACCTATGTGTATAGAGGTGTTACCTGGATGGCGTTGGTGACATTCCAGCCGGCCTCCCATGCTGTGATTTTAGGTTTTCCAACCGATGAGAGCTCAGAGCACAGTCCTTCATCCTTAGATGTGGAGGGAGGGGGACCCGTGCCATCTCTTTGGTAATGGAAGTCTCCTTCTGCTGGAGCATCACCAGTAGGGACCTCGGTATTTAAGATGTCCATCTGAAGTCCTTGTCTGTGTTCCATGTCCAGGTCATCGCAGTGAACAAAGCCCACTGCTTCTTCATTAGTGGCCGCCTGGAATCCCATCCTGGCAAACATCCCACTAACCTTGGCCTGGGACTTGTTGGACACCGAAGTGGCCACATTGGACAGTTTGCTCCTGATCATGGTAGCCATGTTGACTTGTCAAGACTTTATATCCACTCAAAAAATTCACGAAGTCCTCTGTGTAGGTCTGCAGTTAGCGCCTAGATGAAGACCGTTACCTCCACTTGTTCAGACTGGCTCTTCTCCACCCCCGAACCCCCCTCAGCATGACACCTTCTTCAAAGGTAATTAGGACCTCCTAGGTATCGCCATGTTGAACACATTCACCTCCTTCCTTTACTATATGTGGGTTCAGGGTTGGGGTATGGTATCAATTGGTGGTGTTATTACCCCTTTTTGTGTGTGTCCTTTCCTCCGTGGAATAACAGCCCAATGTGAATCCTGTGGAGGAGGGGTGATAGAAAAAGGGAGGGGGAGTACAGAATGTTAGCTTTGTGCTGAGCACAGTCAAAGTCTATCTACAGCTAGAACATTCATCTAGCAAGTGGAGATTGGGAAGATTTTTTTTTTTTTCATTTGGGGAGGGTTAAGGGGATGAGGGTGTCTGCGTGACTGCTGCATATCTGGAGGAGGTACTAAGGCTTCACCCCCACCCTTCTTGTCACCAATTGCAGTACCCAAACCCATCCCTCCAACACATTCATCCTCCCATCCTGTCACCCCATGCAGTAGTGAAACCTAACTTTCCGCCACAAAGATTCTCATTCCACCACACTACATCGTATCTATTCCTCACGTTTCCTTAGAATTTCTCTTTCTTAATTTACGTCACCAACATATGTCACCCAAATCTTATACGCCAAGATGGTCCTTTCAGCCATGTCCCAGATCGTATTTTACATTGCTACACAATGGAGCGTCCTCATGTCCTCAGGGTTTTCTCTATACATCATCAAATCTTCTGTCACTTAAACCATCCCTCCAAAGTAACCCTACCCAAACTAACGCCTACTTTCCCCCACTTCTTGCATATTGCACCCATATTTCCGCCATCCATCCCCAATCTTGTCAGAAACGTGACTATTTAAAAGAAATTTCTCACCATAAGCCAATAATCATGTCCTAATATAGTGGTGATGTGGCGAGCAGGGAGCACGGAACTATTTATTCTTATTCACAGAGAAATCACTTGTAATTTGCTTCAAAGGCTTAATTAGTGTAGTAGGGCTCCTCTTTGGGCTGCAAATAGTCACACACAACCTGTAGTATCGGTACACTGCGTGAATTTATAGATTTCCTTCCCTAGAACAAGGAATAGTGATCCACTACAAATAGCAAAATAATAATAATTATTATTATTATTATTATTATTATTATTATTATTATTATTACTACTAATATTGTGGTTGTTGTTGTTATTATTTTTTTATTATTATTATTTATCTCTCTCCCTCTCTCTCTCTCTCTCTCTCTCTCTCTATATATATATATATATATATATATATATATATATACTGTATATACACTCACACACACACACATATATATATATATATATATATATATATATGTTGTATATGTGTGTGTGTGTGTGTGTGTGTGTGTGTGTGTGTGTGTGTGTGTGTGTGTGTGTGTAAATATAGATAGATAGACCTACATCTATCGATCTAGATAGATAAAATGTGCACGAATGTGTAGGAATCTCGTTTTCTCTACATACAGAAACTAAACACAGCAATTTTCCCTTTGGTTTATTTGTTTTTAACTCTCCGCTATTTAAGTCATCGTTTTGTTTTTTGTTTTTTTTACTATATATTTACCTATAGTCTATCTAAAAATTATATATATATATATATATATATATATATATATATAAAATTTTACTTAAAAATGTGTCATCATGGATAATATGAACGTCTTTATATAGCGCAAAATGTTCCAAAATTTATAATCTGTATAAGATCAGCTATTTTGTGTTAGTTTCAATAGCATTGTTCATATGAGTAAGCATTCAATTTATTTTTAGACGCTCTTCTTTATAAGTGTTTGCTTGTTAAAGGACATTAGCCATCAGGAAACGGGAGGGGGGACCGCAGGGCACCTAGGGGCAGAACGGAGGAATGTTTGGGGGTAGATTTTGTGGCGTATGTAACTGGATATGACAAGCTGTATCCCTCCTCTAGAAATCAAATGCTTACATCTCACTGCACAAATAGGTCAACATTTGGCTGATATTAACACAATATCTTCCTGGTAAGGGAATTCCATATTTTCCTACAGGGAATAAATACTAAAATACTATAGTTTTACTGTATTGCAACGTCTGTTTAGCAATCATCCCGCTCAGATTTCATTAAAAGTACATTGGGGTGTAACAATCTAAATCTGAAATTTTGCAACTATAACAGAAGAAGCAAATAGTACAGTAAGGAAGTATATTTATAAAAGTTCGCCTGTGTAAATAGCACTGACATTTTCTAGAAATGACCTACATTGTGAATCTATTATACGAGGGAATACACAGAGGAGAGCACAGTGTTAAACTGAGAGGGCAGCAATATTATTTTCTATAGTGCCTGAGGGACCTTTTTAACATTATTACATGGATGAATAGATTGAAGGGAAGATAGATAGATAGATAGATAGATAGATAGATAGATAGATAGATAGATAGATAGATAGATAGATAATGGGAATTATAATTTCCAGATCTGAAGTGAAGTTATACATAAAAAATTGTGCAGCGGATACTGAGGTATTTTCTTCAAATGTGTACTTTTTATTATACATATATGTTTATCTCTCTCTCTCTCTCTCTCTCTCTCTCTCTCTCTCTCTCTCTCTCTCTCTCTCCCTCTATCTTTGATGAAGATGGCATACTTCTCAATTGAGGATTGCGGTGCTGCTTATATATTCTCCATATAGCTATTACGGTGTATATAAGCATACATTGGATGCTAGTAAACAACAACATAGAAAAACACAGGAGCTTGCCCTCTTATGTAAAATGCATTTTTAGAAATGTAATAGAAAGTGGAAATTAATATTTCTGTAAACTCCTAGAAGTTAAATATGCATAACCAGTGAGTTCTGATTTCTTAGCTCGAATATATAAATACAGTATATTGTTGTATTGTTGATATATACATGATTTAAATATGTTAATACATATAGTAAACACACACAAACACACGCAAACAAACATATGTATATAAACTGTATACTGTATGTATGTATGTATGTATGTATATATACAAACAATTGGCACTGAGTATATTTATATTTAAAAACTGCACAGCACATTATATATCTAACAGTATATAATATGTAGATGTACTGGCAATCTGTACTCTGAGCAACCCTCTTTCTATATGACACACACACACACACACATATATATATATATATATATATATATATATATCCTGTGTATTATTTGTTGTACAGGTGAATTTTTGCAAGTCCACACTGTAGAGATTGTTTGACAACATTTTTAATTCATACAGTATGACTATATAGGAGAGAGGTGGGTTTCTCTGTCAAACGCACAGTACTATAGCATTTCAATGGGCAACACATACACAAAAGGAAGAAGGCCTTTATTTGTGTAGTAACTGCCATGGGCTGCAGTAGCCAGTGGGAGTATCGCTGCTGATTAGCTGTAAGTGAGCAAGGACACAGAGCCAGTCTAATGGGATTGGGGGGAGTATGCCAGGCAGGCATACCTGGATGAAAGGACACAGAAAGTATTCAGGTAATTGTAACTCGGTGTGAAAGTACATCGCAGAGGCATCACATACGAAAGATGGCTAGAAAATATATTAAGAAATGCATTGAGGGACACGACTGAAGTAGAAAGTCCTGTGAAAGGATATAAAAAGAAGAGAAAGAAAGGAAATAAAAAATAAGATAGAGAAAAGTCTGCATAATAGACACTACAAATTGATGTTATTTAAGATCTAGACACAACAGTAAAAAAAAGGTTGTGCTATGTGCACACTACAAAGGGATTTGAGCTACTGTAGATACAACAGTAAAAAAAAAAAAGGTTGTGCTATACACACAACGCTAGGAAGGCATATAGTATAGAGAGTATTGAAAAGTACGTTTTGGATCCTGTAGGTGGTGAGAAGATTCCATCAGTGATCGTTGAGTGCATCTGGTAAGTGTAAATAATGAAACAAGGATCACAGAGAAACAAGAGTCAATAAGACACAGCCATGAGGAAGATGCGGAGACACAGTAAATGATTCAATGAACGTACCTAAAGGAAGAGAAAAGAAAGCATGAGGAGTGGGCGAGCATACAGCAACAAATGTGCTCAGTAAGCAGCGTGGGCAAGAGAAAAACCAGTTGTCCTTTTACCTAGTTGGTCTCATGTCCATCTATGCATGCAGTAACAAGCTCATGGGCAGACTGGGCACTGTCAGCCTGCAGGGAGCTCTGCTGCCGCCGGAGAGCGTTCATCTCACCATACACACACAGTGCTGGGGCTCCCTACTTATATACTGTACACACATAGGGCAGGTGCTGCGCTGGCTGAACCAGCACCGCCTCTTGCCAAGAGCTGGAGTTCAACCGCCTCCCTCAGATCTCCCACTCTCTAAACTACAGTATTAGGCGAAATGTTTTTTTTTTCCAATGTATCATCAAACAATGTTATCAATCACTCTTATCTCTTATCACTCAGTATATTGGTTTCAGCTTTCTTCAGCGGTAAAGTACAATATAATTTATAGTTGTTATTATCAGCAGCAATATATCTTCTGGACGTGGCTCGCAACATTCATTACTGTCAGCACAATATTTATTGATATTGCATTCTATTATATTGCAGATACTTATCTTACTACAGTAATTAAGTAATAATAATAATAATAATAAAATGCTAATTACATTTTATAGAATCATTTTATATATTGTCTTATTATATGTATATCTTCTATCGTATTGATTTATATAAGAATACATTCTGTCCGTCTAGACAAACATGTTTTTGTAAAGGTAGGGTGGGGAGTATTATTCCTTTAAAGCATCTCTATGTGACATACAGTAAACAATGTCATTGTCCAGCCTGTAATGTGAGAGCAGTCAGCTGTTAGGGAAATGAACAGCAATCCATGAGTCCGGCTTTGTTCCCTACTATTAAGAACTTACTGTCTGTGGGACGCCTGCCAATCTGCAAGGAATAACACAAACGTTACAGCAATACATGCACCCATCACATTTCCAGTTTGGATATCTCATTCGAGCTCGTATCCAGCTCGCGTTCCAAGTATAACAGTAATATGACTATTTCTACACTAGAGCATGCCCCCCTTCCCTTTCAGATTTGCTATCACTTTAACACCCTCTTTTTTTTCTATCTGGAATCTCACGGGGGAGATATGACAGAGTAATAAAGAGTTGAACAATACACTATTAAAAGCCAATTAGCTGAATTGCTGGAATGGAACCAGGAGGTGAGTGACAGGGTTAACGACTGGGAAGGGAGTAGCAGCGGTTTAACTGTATGCAATAAAAAAACAGGACCTATCCATGGTGCTGATCTGTACTAATGCTACTGCTACATGCTGCCAGGGACCGTCGGTGATGTGTACAGAGGGCACTGAGCCATGTCCATGGTGCTGATCTGTACTAACGGAAGCTTTTTATGTTGATATGTTCTGAGAGCACTCTATGGGGGTCATTCCGAGTTGATCGCTCGTTGCCGATTTTCGCAACGGAGCGATTAAGGCAAAAATGCGCATGCGCATGGTACGCAGTGCGCATGCGCTAAGTATTTTAGCACAAAACTTAGTAGATTTACTCACGCCCGAACAAAGAATTTTCATCGTTGAAGTGATCGGAGTGTGATTGACAGGAAGTGGGTGTTTCTGGGCGGAAACTGGCCGTTTTCAGGGAGTGTGCAGAAAAACGCAGTCGTGCCAGGATAAAACATGGAAGTGTCTGCAGAAACGGGGGAGTGGCTGGCCGAACGCAGGGCGTGTTTGTGACGTCAAACCAGGAACGAAACTGACTGAGCTGATCGCAGTGTAGGAGTAAGCCTCGAGCTACTCAGAAACTGCTAAGAATTATTTATTCGCAATTCTGCTAATCTTTCGTTCGCTATTCTGCTAAGCTAAGATACACTCCCAGAGGGCGGCGGCCTAGCGTGTGCAATGCTGCTAAAATCTGCTAGCGAGCGAACAACTCGGAATGACCCCCATTGTCCATGGTATAGATCAGTGACATGAAGACAGGATAGGCAAGGAAGACAGCCTCACCTGTTATACCCCAGTACACTCCAGAGTTTCGAGTACAAAAAATATTAGAATAATACAAAGTAGATATTTATAACTTATAAATATCATCTTTTTTATTTTTCATATAATCTTTGTGTTATTTTATCATTTTTATAGTCAAAGCTCACCACCGAAACATGTATGTTTGAGTAAATGTGGCTGTGATATTAGCCAGTGCCTCACGAGCCATTGACCTCACCACCCCTCACGGGTGGTCTTCTGGTTGCCGAATGTCGGGATCCCGGCGCACAGTATACCGGTGCAGATGTGTACTAATGTCCACACTGCCTGTTACATGTAACCAGGGACCGTCTGTGGTATGTACAGATGACACTCAACTATAATCTGTCTGTGGTTCTTTTCTGGAGTAAATCCCGCATAACTATTAAATGGAACCATTGCGCCACACAACCTGCTACAAGTAACTGTTTTCTATTCATGGTCTAGAGACTCCAAACAATCTGATTACATGTAGTCAGGGGCTTTTCATGCTGTTGGCCTGTTCTCAGTCCACACAATATTTATACCAAGATAGATGTTTATAAAGCAGTGTTTGCCCAATATTGAGCTCAAACCTCACCACCAGCTTGTGAGTCCTCCGGCTCCAACAAAGTTCAGAAGCAATAGCAGCTGTCCTATTAATTTGATACATCCAACTGTGCCTTAGACCAAAAACATGAAATACAGTATTGCTGGTATGGTCTGATGAGGGATTGGAAAATCTACATATCAAGATATCAAGGAAATCACCATTTGCATATACAGAAGTCCTCTTCATAGACAATTAATACAAAATCTTTAATTGTCTGCTGAATTTTCCAAGTAACAATTGCATGCTTTCCATGGCAGATGGAAATCACTGCCTTCACATGTTCTGACTGTAGCCATATCCTCTTTTAGATGGCACTTGTACTCACAGAAAGCCTAAAGGATTTCATCAACACGTCTATAACTCAAAAATTAGATGCTGTACTCTTTCATAAAAACAAGGATCCACATTTAGCTATCTTCCACTGATGGACCTGAGATGCCTTAAATACATCCAACATCAGTATACAGTATTAATAGCTTTAAAACTCTGTTCTAGACATCTTGATTGCATCAGAACTTTCTACTTGAAGGGAATCAAACTTAAAACCTACCACCCTATACTCAAATAGTATATTATCATTTAATAGATATTATTTATCATATTTCTCTAACACCACATCCTCAATAATGGATGTTCCATTACTAACCCTGGACTAATAAATCAGTGATTGCTGTCAGTAAACAGAGGGCAAAGTGTGGAATGGCTCAGAGTTCCCCTCTTACTAATGCATTCACACAGTCACATCATCTAGGTGCACAGAAAAGGTGGCTCTTGGAAACAAAAAGAAAATCTTAGTGTACACACTCATATTTATACAGATGCTGACCTTCCAATAGTAAATATCAAACCCTCCATTTCTCTGGGGGGGATATGTCATGTGAGTGAATTAACAGACTGAGGAGAATAGGAAAGGAGGAGGAATATTAAAGTGAATGTTGAATAACTAATATAAGAATACGTATCACAAAGTGACTTTTATGTAGAGGTATAAAACAGGGACCTTTCGCTCATAGAATCATGGACACAATAACCAGCAAAGAAAAAGGTGATATGGACAGGTCAGTCCCACTTGCCACACATAATTCTATAGGAGAACCTTTACATGCTCACATTTTTGTGCTCCTCTTTCATGTGGTGAATGCTTGATGTGATGACGAACAAAGGAAGTAAATTAATGAAGTCATTATTTAGTTAATGTGTTGGTCACGCATGGTTGACAAGCAGTCCTGATTCACTAGATTTTCTTTATAATGTTGTGGATTTCCTATGCCTAGCCAGGCGTGAAATAAGAAATGAGAGATGAACAGACGTGTTCTCACCAACAATAATGCAAAATTCTCAAAGTAAATATATCAGGTTTGCATTTGCCAGGTATATGTATATAGCTACTGATGCCAGCTTTGTGTTTGAAAGTCCTTTTCTTGCTAGACAGAATAATCCTGATTGAGTTGAACAGGATCCTAAATGTGGTCAGCTCTTGCAATTTGTAGCAAACTGTGCAAGTTTAGCAGCCTGCATGTACAACTTAGAGCATTTACAAGCAATTAAAATTTGTATGTGTCTTGCCAGCCACTTTTCATTTATGGCTATGGCTATGGGTGGCAACAATGTGCTCACATGTATGAGAAGCATTCCATTATCATGCGGTGGGTTTGTAAATAGAGTCGCAGGCTATTCCGAGGAGAGCGCATGCAGCAGTGACGTGCGGTGAGGTGAGGCAGGTGAGGAAGAACCTTTCCTGACATACTAAAGTTTGTACTAGAGTTTTGACTGTATAAAGTATATGAACAATACAAAGAATATGTTAGAAATATCATTTCTGATCTCTGATCAAAACTCATCAAATTTCCAGCAGTATATACTGCTGCACCTATGTATAATGCCACATGTATATACTGCTGCACCTGTGTATAATGCCCACATGTATATACTGCTGCACCTGTGTATAATGCCCACATGTATATACTGCTGCACCTGTGTATAATGCCCACATGTATATACTGCTGCACCTGTGTATAATGCCCACATGTATATACTGCTGCACCTGTGTATAATGCCCACATGTATATACTGCTGCACCTGCGTATAATGCCCACATGTATATACTGCTGCACCTGCGTATAATGCCCACATGTATATACTGCTGCACCTGCGTATAATGCCCACATGTATATACTGCTGCACCTGTGTATAATGCCTACATGTATATACTGCTGCACCTGTTTATAATGCCCACATGTACCCTTGGGCTCATAAATTGTGTGTAAATCTGGCTCTGGTACTAGCCAGTGCCTCCTGAGCCATTTACCTCACCGCATGTCCCTGGTATGAAGAGATTCATCCAAAAGACGACTCAGAATACAGGTGTACATTCGCATGGACTTCTATTCCCTGGAAGTAGTCAGAATTGTGTTAGAAGTTTCTGTTTGAACTGTCCTCCAGCTGTGAAGTTACATTTTTTGTTACAGGTATTAATTAAATATTGGCCTATAACATAGTAGTCAAAGGATTCTGTGTGGCTTTCAATATCTCTGATAACTTGCATAAACTATTGTATGGCATCATTTGAATACTACTATTTTGCAAATGAATAGCTGGAAAATAAATGTGGCCTTCTCAATACAAACATTTGCTCTCTCCATCTCTTTATCTCATTTCAGTAATCTGGATTACTAGATGAACCTTGTTTCTACAGTGCTCGGCAAAACTAGCACATATCACAGCACCTACCCTTCACTTTGCAAGAAATGTCCTCACTGTATAAGTAAACCCCTCTACGGCATTCACCAACTTGCTCTGTAAACTCCAATGCACTTTAAGGAAAATCTAGATGCGCTTCCACAAAGGATTCTGTGTTGCACCAAATTACTTCCAGATATATGGACTCAGTAAAATAGGATGACTATATTATTTGAAAAAGTGCCCTCATTCCAAGTTGATTGCTCGCTGCCGTTTTTTGCAGCGCAGCGATCAGGTTACTACTGCACATGCATATGCACCGCAATGCGCACGCGCGTCGTACGGGTACAAACAGCATCGTTGCTGTGCAATGCTTCTAGCGACTAATCCATTCGCACAACCGATCGCAAGGAGATTGACAGGAAGAAGGCGTTTGTGGGTGTCAACTGACCATTTTCTGGGAGTGGTTGGGAAAATGCAAGCGCGTCCAGGTGTTTGCAGGGCGGGTGTCTGACGTCAATTCCGGGACCGGACAGGCTGACAGTCATTCACTGACTGTCAGTCATTCACTGTCTGGCTGCTGGCTGGGAGGCAGGTAGAGAATGCTACCTGGCCGCTCTGATTGTGTAACCACACCCCATCCCCTGCTTGGAGGCACGTAGAATTGTGGGGTCCTGGGCAGCTGACCAGTGTGCCTATACGTTTATATTTACTATAATGGATTTCTATAACAAAGGAAGGACAGCAAAATCACCTAACACTCACTGCAAATCACAGGAGACAGAAAATCATTTTGTCTTTCTTTGTTGAAACATTAAGGAAACAAAAATGAAGACATCTTGCAGTTCTGTACAGTAGGAAAATAAAGGTGATATAGGTGAGTTACAATACTAAATCATAAGAGACAAATTGTGTTTAGATACTGCTCATTAATCAGGTGTGGATCTTGGGTCGACAGTGACTAGGTCGACCACTATTGGTGAACAGTGACTAGGTTGACACGGTCATTAGGTCAACATGGAAAGGGTTGACATGGAAAAGGTCGACTTGAGTTTAAAAAAAAATTGGTGTTGTTTTCTTCGTAAAGTGACCGGGAACCCCAATTAGTGCAACGTGACCCCTCGCATGGCTCGCTTCGCTCGCTATGCTTCAGAAAGGTTACTATTCCAAATCGTAGTTAACAAAGGGAAAAACTCATGTCAACCTTTTCAATTGTCTACCTTTGCCATGTCAACCTAGTGACCATGTCGGCCTAATGACCATGTCACCCCAATGCATGTCGACCAATAGTGGTCGACCTAATGAGTGTCGCCCTAAGTGATGTCGACCTACAGACCGGATACCAACTAATCTGCAACTATTATTATAATGATTTTTACCTGAATAGATGTTTTTTTCCATGAAGACACTTCTGCAAATTCTCCCCTATATAAAAAAATACAGGATCGGTATAATTTACCTACAATCAAAATCCCGACGTTCAAAATACTGACAACAAATGGCTGATGGTCAAAATACTGACAAGATCAAAATACCAACATGATCAAAATACTAAAATGTAGACACAAGTTTTTCTAAATTTTTGGTTGTGTATGTCGACATGGACACTGTATAAGTGTACTGTGTCCCCTCGCATGGTTTGCTGGGCTTGCCATGCTTCGGGCACTATTATATTCTCCTTCCATGTCTACAGGGATGGTAAAGTATGAACAAGTTGGTTTCAATGAAAAAAGCATGTCGATTTTTTGACCTGTCGACATTTTAACTATCATTTTTTTGACCATGTCGACATTTTTAATGTCTGTATTTTGACCATGTCGATATTTTGACCTTGTCGGTATTTTGACCATTGGTCAATGGTTGCAGGTATTTTGACCGTCGGGATTTTGATTGTAGGTAAATTGACTGCATCCCAAAAATACAATGGGATAGCTTTCATTAATGTACAAAATTATAGGTAACCCTGATTAGTTTCACATATACTGTCTGTGTTTTATAGATATCATATATAAAATTGGAATACAGTAGGCCACTTTTGCAATCCAACCAGCGGTTGGCCCATTTAGCCATAGCCAGGTCTCTAATCTGAACTATCCTGCTAAATATGAGGTTGTTGAGGAATATGACTACATTTAAGTAACTTTTAATTTGTCCTAGGAATAACACTCAGTAATGTGAATCCAGATTTACACATCTCATATTTCAATGATCTAAAACAGGCATGTCCAAACTGCGGCCCTCCAGCTGTTGTGAAACTACATATCCCAGCATGCCCTGACACAGTTTTGCTGTCAGAAAATGCTAAAGCTGTGTCTGGGCATGCTAGGATGTGTAGTTTCTCAACAGCTGGAGGTCCGCAGTTTGGACATGCCTGATCTAAAAGGACAGTGACAGAGCAAAACTGTCAGAATTATGTCACCTTGCACTCCATGAGCATTCACATAGACAGACACGTCACATTCACATGTTCACAATATCTTTTAATCAACAAGTGTGTCCAACAAAAACAATAACAATTAGATATTTGGTACGTTACATTCCCAGACATTCCGTTAAAGACTATTATTGCATCTTGTACTACACGGAACAAACAACTGGTTTCTGCTTCTTATGCAGAGATGAACTACAAATTGCTTCACAGGGCGTACTATACCCCTAGACTTCGTTTTTTTTTGACGGGTGCTTCAGATAATTCTAATTGCTTTAAATGCTCTATGCCGGAGGCAGATATAATTCACTGTATGTGGCCGTGCGATCTAGTACAGACCTTCTGGAAGCATGTACAGCATATATTAATGACGAATTACACATTTCCTTTATGGTTCATATGGCATGGGCTTTCTGGAACCACTATCCCTCTTCCACTCCTTTTTCCCTATCTAAGAGTAACCGCCTTCTGTTAGCAAGGGTGGCAGCTGTATCGAAAAAAGACTATCCTATCACAGTGGATTACATGTGACCATGTTTCTTTCTCCCTTATGACTTCCCGCCTTCTTTACTTGTACCAGATGGATTGGTCTGAAAGTTTCCTAGACGTTGAATCTAAAGCCCCCCAATTTTTTGGCTGCCTTACTTAATACTTACTCACTTTGCCTTCTACGACTATTGAGTCGGTGCGGAGGGCTGTCAGACTGTCCACTTGGTACAATTTGGAAGTCCTGGACAAGGGCACACACCCCTTTTAATTTTAATTATATTGGTAATCTGTCTGGTTTATTTACTTTTCTTATTTTGGTTTATGGTGCCACTATATGGCTATATGTTGATATGCCTTTTGTTTCCTATGCCTCTTCTACATGCCTCGATTGCACATTCTTGGCCTATACCCTGCCTTACCTTATTTGACGTCTTAAGCTGTACCACCTTTTATATCCCTGCTATGTATGTGACAATGATATATGTTAGTTTCTTTTGAATAAAAACAATGAAAAAAAATATATAATTAGATATTTGACATGGATAACAAGACCTTATTATAAATAATTAAGGCAAACCTTTGAAATGCATATATGAATGGGTACATTGAGAAGTGATCACTAATCTCCTGTGCATCAGATATCTGCCAGGAGACAGTTTCTCAATTAATTTGACAACTCTTGCGGTTGCTCTCCCAAGACCCTACAACTGCATCTGTAGACCCGGCAGTGTGTGCGTGCATGGGCAGACTAGATCGGCCAAATGGTTCTTATCTGACATCAAATTCTATGTTTCTAGAAGGTGGGACAAAGACATGTGGAAATTCAATTAATATTCCCACCTCAAGAACATTTTTAAAATGTGATTGGGTGTACAATCAGCAGAATTGTTGCTTGAACCAATGAACTAGCTACAAAAGGTCTTGTGCTTCATAGTTTTTATTTCAAGTAATATAACTTATTTGGTGCTTGTGAGTTTCTTTTTGGAATACTAGGAAATGGGTTTTGTTGCACTTCATCATGTTGAAACATACAGTGTATTTAGAAAATCAGGAAGATGGGCAAATGCGGTATGGTAGGTAGGGCTTTAACACGACCTTGTCAATAGTAAGCATACAGTATACCCACACCTAATATACAGTGCATCCGGAAAGTATATACTTTTTCCACATTTTGTTTATTACAGCCTTATTCTAAAATGGAATAAATTCATTTTTTCCCTCAAAATTCTACACACAAAAGAGGTCATTCCGAGTTGATCGCTCATTGCCGATTTTCGCAATGGAGTGATTAAGGCAAAAATGCGCATGTGCATGGTACGCAGTGCGCATGCGCTAAGTATTTTAGCACAAAACTTAGTAGATTTACTCACGTCCGAACGAAGAATTTTCATCGTTGAAGTGATCGGAGTGTGATTGACAGGAAGTGGGTGTTTCTGGGCGGAAACTGGCCGTTTTCTGGGAGTGTGCGGAAAAACGCAGGCGTGCCAGGGAAAAACGCGGGAGTGTCTGGCAAAACGGGGGAGTGGCTGGCCGAACGCAGGGCGTGTTTGTGATGTCAAACCAGTAACGAAACGGACTGAGCTGATCGCAATCTGTGAGTAGGTCTGGAGCTACTCAGAAACCGCTAAGAATTTTCTATTCGCAATTCTGCTAATCTTTCGTTCGCTATTCTGCTAACCTAAGATAAACTCCCAGAGGGCGGCGGCAAGCGTGTGCAATGCTGCTAAAATCTGCTAGCGAGCGAACAACTCGGAATGACCCCCAATACCCCATAATGACAATGTGAAAAAAGTTTTTTTGAGATTTTTGCAAATTTATTAAAAATAAAAAACTAAGAAATCACATGTACTTAAGTATTCACAGCATTTGCCATGAAGCTCAAAATTGAGCTCAGGTGCATCCTATTTCCACTGATCATCCTTGAGATGTTCCTGCAGCTTAATTGGAGTCCACCTGTGGTAAAGTCAGTTGATTGGACATGATATAAGGTCCCACATTTGACAGTGCATGTCGGAGCACAAACCAAGCATGAAGTCAAAGGAATTGTCTGTAGACCTCAAAGACAGGATTGTCTCGAGGCACAAATCTGGGGAAGGGTATAGAAAAATATCTGCTGCTTTGAAGGTCCCAGTGAACACAGTGGCCACCATCATCCGTAAATGGAAGACGTTCGGAACCATCACGACTCTTCCTAGAGCTGGCTGGCCATCTAAACTAAGCGATCGGGGTCCTAGTCAGGGAGGTAAAGATGAATGCAGCAATGTACAGAGACATCCTGGATGAAACCTGCTCCAGAGTGCTCTTGACCTCAGACTGGAGTGACGGTTCATCTTTCAGCAGGACAACAACCCTAAGCACACAGCCAAGATATCAAAGGAGTTGCTTCAGGACAACTCTGTGAATGTACTTGAGTGGCCCAGCCAGAGCCCAGACTTGAATCCGATTGAATGTCTCTGGAGAGATCTGAAAATGGCTGTGCACCGACGCTTCCCATCCAACCTGATGGAACGTGAAAGGTGCTGCAAAGAGGAATTGCTGAAACTGGCCAAAGATAAGTGTGCCAAGCTTGTGGAATCATATTCAAGAAGACTTGAAGCTGTAATTGCTGCCAAAGGCGCATCAACAAAGTATTGAGCAAAGGAAGTGAATACTTATGTACATGTGATTTCTTAGTTTTTATTTTTAATAAATTTGCAAAAATCTCAAAAAAACTTTTTTCACGTTGTCATTATGGGGTTTTGGCCCTCATTCCGAGTTGTTCGCTTGCTAGCTGCTTTTAGCAGCATTGCACACGCTAGGCCGCTGCCCTCTGGGAGTCTATCTTAGCTTAGCAGAATAGCGAACGAAAGATTAGCAGAACTGCTACTAAATAATTCCCTGCAGTTTCTGAGTAGCTCCAGACCTACGCCTAGACTGCGATCACCTCAGTCCGTTTAGTTCCTGGTTTGACGTCACAAACACGCCCTGCGTTCAGCCAGCCACTCCCCGTTTCTCCAGCCACTCCTGCGCTTGTACCTGGCACGCCTGCGTTTTTTAGCACACTCCCTGAAAATGCTGAGTTGCCGCCCAGAAACACCCACTTCCTGTCAATCATACTACGATCACTCGAGCGACTGAAAAACGTCGCTCGATCTTGGGTAAAACTACAAACTTTTGTGTGAAAGTACTTAGCGCATGCGCGCTGCGTACCATGCGCATGCACAGAATTGCCGTTTTTTCACTTGATCACTACGCTGCGAAAATCGGCAACGAGCGAACAACTCGGAATGACCACCCTTGTGTGTAGCATTTTGAGAAAAAAAAAAATTTATTTAATTTTGGAATAAGGCTGTAACATAACAAAATGTGGAAAAAGTGAAGCGCTGTGAATACTTTCAAGATGCACTGTACAAATAATCACAGCCTTAAACACTGTACATTTCACTGCTAGACTTAAAAATAAGAATTTAAATATATATGTACAGTATATATAAATATTAGCAGGTTCTCAGACTTCCACAGTTAAACTGATATAAAAGTGTATACTGTAGCTTCCAGGGGCTTATTAATTCTTGAAGGGGGCCCTTGTGCAGTGGGCCCCCGGCTCTGATCAGCACCCCCCATATCTCAACATCTTACCTGATGCAGGCGAGTGGGTCCTCCTCCAGGATGACATACTCCCAGTGATATTTGGGAAGATAATGCACGCACACAATATAGCAAAGTCTCTAGAACAGTGCCAGAGTCTGCTTTGACTACGCTGAGCCATCTTTTCAAAGATAGTGTGAAGTTGGCACCGCAAAGGAAGGGGGACTCACTTGCCAGCACTAGGTACAATAGGTATACGCTGAGTGCAGGCAATGTCGTAACTAGCCATTTTAGCGCTGTGTGCAAGAAATAGAATCTGCGCCCCCATATTTAAAATAGGGCCAGTATGCAGCATAGGCGTGTGACAAAAAATATAGGGGTGTGGCTTCATGGGGAAGGGGAATGGTTATGAAATAATACCAATTTATATTACGCTGTACAGTAGTCTACATTATTCAAATTAAACCGCACAGTAGTGCTACTTACCCACAGTACACCAGGTAGAGCCCCTTTTACACATTACGCCAGGTAGAGACCCATTTTACACATTACGCCAGGCAGAGTCCCCTTTTACACATTACACCAGACAGATCCTCCTTTTACACATTACACCAGGCAGATCCTCCTTTTACACATTACGCCAGGCAGAGCTTCCTTTTACACATTACACCAGGTAAAGCCCCCTTTTACACATTATGCCAGGTAGAGACCCATTTTACACATTACGCCAGGCAGAGTCCCCTTTTACACATTACACCAGACAGATCCTCCTTTTACACATTACACCAGGCAGATCCTCCTTTTACACATTACACCAGGCAGATCCTCCTTTTACACATTACACCAGGCAGATCCCCCTTCTATACATTACACTAGGTAGAGCCCCCATCCAGATGGATGGACACTACTACTTCAGTGACCGTGTGGGTGTTGCCAGCGGTCTTGCGCCCAAAGTGCATAAGCGCTGTGTGCCAGGCACCACTGGCCCACCACTAGTTACAGACGTGGGACTGAGGAAGTGGTGGAGACACTAATGGTAAAATAGGGATTTAGACACCAAAAAAGGTGGGGCTAAGTGAGAGGTAAAGAAACAGAGAAAAAAATAGGGACTGATAGAGTGGGGGCTGAGGAACAGATGAACACACTATAGAAAAATAAGGACTGAAAAAATTGGCTGAGAGACACAATTAAAAAAATAGGGACTGAGAGAAAATTAGCAAAGAGATTTAGAGGCACTCAGAAAAATAGTGACTCAAAGAGGACTGAGAGAGAGAGGTGAATACACTGTGAAAAAATAGATAATTCAGAAAGAGAGAGGGGAGTAAAGGACGCTAACAGAAAAAGAGGGAATAGAGAGAGAGAGAGAGAGACAGCTGAGGGAGTCGAGATAGAGATACTGTGCAGGAGTTGTGGACACTCACTGGAACGGGGAGCTACTGCTCCTGGGGTCCAGATTCCATGAACTGGGGATAAGGCCAGTGACCGGGCAAAGGAGGCGGGGCCTGGAGCAGGGAGCTAGGGGTCCAGATACAAGGGCAGTGAGTGACGGGGGAAGGAGGCGGGGCCTGGAGTGTGGAGCTGCTGGGGTCCGGATCAGGCAGTAAGGTACTGGTGGAAAGAGGCGGGGCCTGGTGCGGGGAGCTGCTGGGGGAATGGATCCCATGATGCGAGTATGAGGGCAGTTTTTAGGGGAGAGAGTGTCAGGTCTGCTCTCTGCTGCTGGTGCTGGGGACAAAGGAACTGAGCAGGGCTGCTGCGGAGCTAGGGCCTCAGGGCTAATTAGGACTGATAGGAAGGAGAGGAGCTGGTAGAGCGCTGCAGTGCGGGTCGGTGTTGCCAGTGGTCCTGCACCCACAGTGTCACAACTGAGGGCCTGAGCTGACGGGAGGCAGCCTCAGTTGTAGGGGCTGAGATGTAACGGAACCTGGGAGGTTGTATCAGACCCCTAGACATGTAAGTAACATGTAGAATAACTGCCCGAAGGCGTGACCACGACAACCAGGATAAAAGTCAATGATGTTTATTATGACAAACTCCGTAACACAGCAGCAGTAAAAGGAAACATAAAAGTCAACAGAGGATAAATACAATTCCTGGGTACTACAGGGTGGCAAGGGCCACAGGCACTGGTAGTGTGAGACAGTTCTTATAATCTTCTAGTTGGAAAGTCCTTACCAGGCCTGACTGTAGCAATGGAGAGAACCCAGGATCGTACCAGCTGATGTTCCAGGAAAGGCTGGGCTGCTGAAGGTAAAACGGCTGCTGTGGATGCTGGCTGGAACCAGACTGTTGTTGGTACGGAGTGGATACTGGCTGGAACCAGTTAAATAATAAACGAACTTGAGAGCGATGAAATAATAATGAAGTTTGGAGTTTGAGAGCGGTGAAATAATAATACCGGTGGAGAGTGGTAAACTGCAGAAAAGGACACCGGCCCTTTAAGAGAAGCTGTACACTGCTGGAAGCTGAGCTGGAAGCAGGTGATGTTGTAGCTGGAAACAGGTGAGTCCAGAATGGATCGGAGAGTCAGGCTACACCGCAGATGGAATGCTGGTGCGGGTCTCTATAGCAGAAGTCTGGAGACAGGAGCTGGAACCTGAAAGACATTCACAGAAGAGAGACAAACTGGAACTAGGTTTGACAACCAAAGCACTGACGCCTTCCTTGCTCAGGCACAGCATATTTATACCTGCAGCAAGGAAGGGGTTGGCTAGGCAATTATGCAGATTAACAATACAGACAGCAGATTAGTGGAAATGATCAGATGACAAAATCCAAGATGGCTGCGCCCATGCAGACACTTGGAGGGAAGTTTGGTTTGTAATCCATGTGAGAATTGAAACAGCAATGGCGGCGCCGGCCACAGGAGACAGGAGACTCCAGACTGATGATTGCACATCTAAACCACGCGGGCACAGCGGAGGCCGCGGCTGACGTAATCGTCACTCTGACACTCTGTATGCAGGAACTCAGGGACAGCGGCGGAGGCCGCGGGAGACGCCATTCCAGATGTAACATGGTGCCGCGGTGACCGCGTCTCAGAGTGACAGGAGAGGACGCGGGAATGTGCACATCAGGATAACAGATGGGATCCGGTCCTGGAGCGCTGAGCCAGCCTTAGGAGGCATCTGATAGGTAAGAAATGGCGTCCAGATACCCGGATCGTGACAGCACCCCCCCTTTTAGGAGTGGCCCCAGGACACTTCTTTGGCTTTTGAGGAAACTTGGAATGGAATCTCCGGACCAAGGCAGGAGCATGGACATCAGAAGCATTGGTCCATGAACGTTCCTCAGGGCCATAACCCTTCCAGTCAATAAGATACTGAAGTTGACCGTAACGGTGACGTGAGTCCAGAATCTTGGCTACTTCATACTCAACGCCTTGTTGAGTTTGGACTTTCGGAGTTGGAGGAAGTGAGGAATGAAACCGATTCAAGATCAGCGGTTTCAACAAAGAAACATGAAATGTCCTGGGTATTTTCAAGAAGGATGGTAACTGTAACCTGTAGGCAACAGGATTGATGACTTGTTCAATCTTGAAGGGTCCGATGTAGCGAGGTGCAAATTTCATGCTGGGAACTCTCAACCTCAAATTCTTCGTGGACAGCCACACACGATCACCCACCTTGAGAGCAGGAACCGCTCTACGCTTCCTATCGGCAAACTTCTTATACCTGAATGAGGCTTTAAGCAGGGCTGCGCGGACGTTCCTCCAGTTATTTGAAAACTGACGCAAGGTGACATCCACTGCTGGAACAGAAGTTGCGGGAAGCGGTTGGAATTCTGGGACTTTAGGGTGGAATCCATAATTAATGAAGAATGGAGTAGAAGAAGATGAGGAATGGTATTGATTGTTGTGGCTGAACTCGGCCCAAGGAAGGAGTTGAACCCAGTCATCTTGAGAGGAAGACACATATATACGGAGGAAGGCCTCCAAGTCCTGATTCACCCTCTCGGTTTGACCATTGGTCTGAGGATGGTAAGCCGTGGAAAACTTTAACTTGACTTGGAGGGCTTGACACAAACTTCGCCAAAATTTGGCTACAAATTGTACTCCACGATCCGAGATGATCTCTTCAGGAAGACCGTGAAGTCGGAAGATCTCTTGTATAAACACTTGAGCCAACTTGGAAGCTGACGGAAGACCGGTGAGAGGGATGAAATGTGCCATCTTGGTGAACCGGTCAACTACCACCCAGATGGTATTAAACTTGTTGCAGATAGGTAGATCGGAAACAAAGTCCATCGACAAATGGGTCCAAGGTCGACGGGGAACAGATAATGGAACCAGTTGCCCCACAGGCGACTGGCGGGAGACTTTGTGTTGGGCACACTTTGGGCAGGAGGCAATAAATTCCAAAACATCCTTCTTCAGAGTTGGCCACCAATAGGACCTAGAAATAAATTCAAGGGTTTTCTGAATGCCTGTATGTCCAGCAAAACGGGAAGCATGGGCCCAATGCATGAGCTTCTTCCTTAGAACTGGCTTAACAAAACTTTTCCCTGGTGGAGGCGTAGAGTCCATCCCTACCGTGGAGAATGCCAACGGATTAATAATAGGATGCTTGTCTGCAGACTCGGACTCATTTTCTTGCTCCCATGAGCGGGAAAGGGCATCGGCCTTACGATTCTGAGAACCCGGACAGAACTGGAGTTTAAAGTCAAACCTAGAGAAGAAAAGTGCCCATCTGGCCTGACGAGGATTCAGACATTGTGCGCCTTTGAGATATAAAAGATTTTTGTGGTCGGTAAGTATGGTGATTGAGTGGGAAGCTCCCTCCAACAGGTATCTCCACTCCTCCAGAGCGAGCTTGATGGCTAGCAACTCCTGATCGCCAATGGCATAGTTGCGCTCAGCTGGGGAGAACTTCCGGGAGAAGAAACTGCAAGGATGTAGATGTCCATCTTTGGCCCTCTGGGATAACACTGCTCCTACTCCAACGGAGGAGGCATCTACCTCTAAGATAAAAGGAGAGTCGGTGTCGGGCTGTTTCAGAACTGGTGCAGAGATGAACCGTTGCTTCAGAAGGTGAAAGGCCTGTGTAGCTTCCTCGGACCACTTGGACGGATTAGCACCTTTCTTGGTTAATGCAGTGATAGGCGCCACGATGGTGGAAAAGTCTCGTATAAATTTTCTATAATAATTGGCGAACCCTAAGAACCTCTGGACCCCTTTGAGGCTTAAGGGTATAGGCCAATTCTGGATTGCTTGGAGTTTCTCAGGATCCATCTCTAGTCCGGAACCGGACACAATGTAACCTAGAAACGGAATGGTTTTAACTTCAAACACACACTTCTCCAATTTACAATAGAGGTGATTGACACGGAGACGGGAAAGAACCTCTTTTACCCAGAAACGATGATCTTCGAGATTATTAGCAAAGATGAGGATGTCGTCTAGATAAACCACGACATGGCGGTACAAGATGTCCCTGAAAATCTCATTCACGAAGTGCTGGAAGACTGCTGGAGCGTTGCTCAATCCGAAGGGCATGACGAGGTACTCATAATGTCCGTCACGGGTGTTAAAGGCGGTCTTCCACTCGTCACCCTCACGGATTCGGATGAGATTGTAGGCACCCCTCAAGTCCAGCTTTGTGAAAATAGTTGCACCACTAACTCTATCAAAGAGCTCGGTAATCAGGGGTAAAGGGTATCGGTTCTTGACGGTAATGTCGTTCAGACCTCTGTAGTCGATGCACGGACGCAGACCACCGTCTTTCTTCTTAACGAAGAAGAAGCCTGCGCCGGCTGGAGAAGAAGATGGTCGGATGAAACCCTTCGCCAGGTTCTCTTTGATGTACTCTTCTATGGAGTGTGTCTCAGGCAGAGACAACGGATAAGTTCGGCCTCGCGGTGGAACCTTCCCTGGAATGAGGTCGATTGGGCAGTCCCATTCTCTATGAGGAGGAAGGATATCAGCAGAGGCTTTACTGAACACGTCCGTGAAGTCTTGATATGGAGGAGGCGGAACATCAGATGACCTGGGGAAGGAAGAACAAACAGGAAGAACTTTGGCTAAACAAGTCTCAGCACAGGAGGGACCCCATGCCAGTATTTGCGTAGTCGTCCAGTCAATTGATGGGTTGTGGAGACGGAGCCATGGAAGGCCTAAAACCACTGGATGTGTGGCTCTTGGAATCACTAAAAAAGAAATATACTCAGAATGAAGAACTCCCACTCTCAGACGAACTGGAAGAGTCCTTAAGGAAATGACTGCGTCAAAAATCTTGCTGCCATCCACGGCAGTTAAAGAGATGGACGAGGACAGTCTCTCGGTGGGTAGGGACCACCGTTTAACATAAGCTTCGGTTATGAAATTCCCAGCTGCTCCGGAATCAAGGAGGGCAATGACGTTCCTGTAACGTTGAGCAATTTGGAGCGACACTGGGAGGTTACAGTCATGAGGAGATGGAGAGGAGATCATTACTCCTAGCCGGCCCTCTCCTTGGCGAGCTAGGATCTGGAGTTTCCCGGACGTTTGGGACAGGCATTGATAGTGTGCGACGGAGCTGCACAGTAGAGACAGAGAGACTCAAAGAGACGTCTTCGGCGCTCAGCGGGAGATAGACGGGAACGACTAATTTGCATAGGCTCATCCTTGGATGGAGATGGTTGACGAGGAGGAGGAGCAGAAGATTTAGGAGTAGATGATCTTCCTCGCTCGGTTGCTCTCTCTCTGAAACGTAGATCAACCTTCGTGCAAAGAGAAATTAGCTCATCCAACTTAGAGGGCAAGTCTCTGGTAGCTAACTCATCCTTGATGCGTTCTGATAAGCCATGCCAGAATGCAGCATACAGGGCCTCGTCGTTCCATGCCAGTTCGGATGCCAGGATTTTAAACTGTATAAGATACTGTCCCACAGTACGTGTTCCCTGGCGTAAACGGAGAATCTCAGATGAAGCAGATGTTATCCGGCCTGGCTCGTCGAAGATGCGCCTGAATGTAGCTACAAAGTCAGTATAGGAGGATAGCAGGGGATCAGACTTCTCCCATAAAGGTGATGCCCAGTCAAGGGCTGAGCCACTGAGAAGGGAGATGATATAGGCAATTTTGGTACGGTCACTGAAGAAATTGCCAGGTAGAAGCTCAAAGTGGATTTCACATTGATTGAGAAATCCCCTGCAGAACCTTGGAGATCCATCAAATTTTGCTGGCGTTGGAAGATGAAGATGTGGACTGGAAATGGGTAAGGTGGGTGGGGTTACAGCTGGTGTTACTGTAGTGGACGCACCGGACGTGCCAGGTCCACGGAGGGTCGTTTGAATCCCATCCAGCCGTGTAGAGAGATCCTGGAGACAGCGGATGATGTGGCCCTGTGCAGCCTCCTGATGTTCAAGTCGGGCTGCCAGTTCTTGCATCGGCCTGGCCGCTTGATCCTGGTCTCCGGCTGGATTCATTAGGTCAGTGCTTACTGTCACAACTGAGGGCCTGAGCTGACGGGAGGCAGCCTCAGTTGTAGGGGCTGAGATGTAACGGAACCTGGGAGGTTGTATCAGACCCCTAGACATGTAAGTAACATGTAGAATAACTGCCCGAAGGCGTGACCACGACAACCAGGATAAAAGTCAATGATGTTTATTATGACAAACTCCGTAACACAGCAGCAGTAAAAGGAAACATAAAAGTCAACAGAGGATAAATACAATTCCTGGGTACTACAGGGTGGCAAGGGCCACAGGCACTGGTAGTGTGAGACAGTTCTTATAATCTTCTAGTTGGAAAGTCCTTACCAGGCCTGACTGTAGCAATGGAGAGAACCCAGGATCGTACCAGCTGATGTTCCAGGAAAGGCTGGGCTGCTGAAGGTAAAACGGCTGCTGTGGATGCTGGCTGGAACCAGACTGTTGTTGGTACGGAGTGGATACTGGCTGGAACCAGTTAAATAATAAACGAACTTGAGAGCGATGAAATAATAATGAAGTTTGGAGTTTGAGAGCGGTGAAATAATAATACCGGTGGAGAGTGGTAAACTGCAGAAAAGGACACCGGCCCTTTAAGAGAAGCTGTACACTGCTGGAAGCTGAGCTGGAAGCAGGTGATGTTGTAGCTGGAAACAGGTGAGTCCAGAATGGATCGGAGAGTCAGGCTACACCGCAGATGGAATGCTGGTGCGGGTCTCTATAGCAGAAGTCTGGAGACAGGAGCTGGAACCTGAAAGACATTCACAGAAGAGAGACAAACTGGAACTAGGTTTGACAACCAAAGCACTGACGCCTTCCTTGCTCAGGCACAGCATATTTATACCTGCAGCAAGGAAGGGGTTGGCTAGGCAATTATGCAGATTAACAATACAGACAGCAGATTGGTGGAAATGATCAGATGACAAAATCCAAGATGGCTGCGCCCATGCAGACACTTGGAGGGAAGTTTGGTTTGTAATCCATGTGAGAATTGAAACAGCAATGGCGGCGCCGGCCACAGGAGACAGGAGACGCCAGACTGATGATTGCACATCTAAACCACGCGGGCACAGCGGAGGCCGCGGCTGACGTAATCGTCACTCTGACACTCTGTATGCAGGAACTCAGGGACAGCGGCGGAGGCCGCGGGAGACGCCATTCCAGATGTAACATGGTGCCGCGGTGACCGCGTCTCAGAGTGACAGGAGAGGACGCGGGAATGTGCACATCAGGATAACAGATGGGATCCGGTCCTGGAGCGCTGAGCCAGCCTTAGGAGGCATCTGATAGGTAAGAAATGGCGTCCAGATACCCGGATCGTGACACACAGTACATATGCGCTGTGTGCCAGGCACCGCTGGCCCACTGCTAGTTACAGCTCTGGATGCAGGACCTCCATGGATCATGGGGGCAGATGTATTAAGCCTGTAGAAGTTATAAAGCAGGGATAAAGCAGTGATAAGTGCAATGTGATAACGCACCAGTCAGTCAGCTCCTAACTGTAAATTTACATATCGGAGCTGATTGGCTGGTGCGTTATCACCTTGCACTTATCACTGCTTCATCACTTCTCCAGGCTTAATACATCTGCCCCATGTACCTGTTTGCACTGCACACACTGCATCCATTATAGACACCTATGGTAGCTACCCATAACTACTAACAAAACTAACAAATAAACAGCAGTAACAGAGACGGTCTCAATGTTCCATAGAGAGCTGACATTCCATCATTTGTTACCTCTGTAACTAGTGCATATTAGATTCTGACCTTAGAATGTGATGGAAGCACTGACCATCTCTCTGCAGCCTGATGCTGAAAGTATTCATACAGAAGGCACAGTGAAAAGGACTGGAGGAACATTGTAATGTTTTACAGTATTCACTATTTCATAATCCATTTGTACTAAATTGCTATATATATGTCTAAGGAAAGGTGATTGATAGCTGCAGTCTCACTTTAGGTGGAGTTCCACCGGGATCTATGCTTGAAAATGTTGCTACAGCACTGGAATTGATGCCTGAGGCATCAGCAACACAAGTAGCAATTCCCTTGTGCTGCTACATAAATCTGATTATAGATACTGTATATTTCTGCTGATGATGTCAACAAAATCAGTTGACCCCTATTCCATTGAGAATATGTGTGATAAAAAATAACATTAATACATATAATTTGATGGTAACATCAAAGGAGGTGGTGTTGGAATATTACTGTCCAAATCTTACACGCACATCGTTTTACCACCTGTAGGGAACACTCACATTTACATCCTTTGAAGTACACTCTATTAGGATTTTCACCCCTTTCTCTCTGCGTGTTGCAGCTATCTATCGCCCACCTGGGCAACCCAAAAAGTTTCTGGAAGATTTTTCTGCTTGGCTCCCTCACTTTCTATCCTCTGACATCTCCACCATCATTATGGGTGATTTCAATCTCTCTATTGACAGTCCACAATCTCCCCATGCCTCTAAACTACTCTCTCTAACCTCCTCTCTTGGCCTCTCCCAATGGACTGACTCCCCTACTCATCAGGAGGGCCACTGCCTTGATCTTGTATTCACCAGACTATGCTCTGTTTCTGAACTCACTAACTCCTTTCCCTCTCTCAGATCACAACCTTATCACATGCATGCTCTCCTCCATTACTTCAAACTCCATGTCCCTAAAGTCTACAAGGACACCTCTTACCCGCAGAAATATTAACGCTATTAATTTTCAAAAACTATCTACCTCTCTGCAACCACTGCTCTCACCAATTTCTACATTCACCTCTCCAGAGACTGCTGTGTCACACCTTAACCAAACTCTAGTAACAGCACTTGATGAAGTGGCTCCAGCTACCCATCACACTCCACGTAGACTTAGATGTCAACCGTGGCACTCTAAATACACTAGACACTTACAAAAACTCTCATGTAAAGTTGAACGCCAGTGGCGTAAATCTCGTAGTTCAAGTGACTTTCTCACATATAAGACCACCTACCACTCTTATCGTAATGCTCTGGACACTGCCAAACAAACATATTTTCAATCTCTCATCTCTGCTCAAGCCTCTAACCCCAAGCGACTTTTTAATACATGTAAATCACTTCTTGTCCCTCCCTCACCTAACCCACCAGCCACTGTCAGTGCGCAAGATCTTGCTTCCTATTTCAAGGACAAGATTGACAAGATCCAAAATGAAATGTTATGCTCTTCCACAGCAAGTGACCTGCTCAATTCCCTGCCTGAACCCTCTAACACCTTCTCTTCCTTTGATCCTACAAATGAAGATGAAGTATCTGCACTCTTTTCATCTGCCTACTCTAATACCTCTCCCCTTGACTCTATACCCTCACAAATTAGTAAAGCTCTGTCTACTGTGCTCATCCCAACCTTAACGAAAATCTGTAATCTCTCCCTGTCTACTGGTATCTTTCCTTCTCTATACAAGCATGCAGTGATTACTCCCATTCTGAAAAAACAAAACTCTGACCCGAACGCTCTCTCTAACTACCGTCCCATCTCTCAGCTCCCATGCCCCTCCAAGCTACTGGAGAGACTTGCCTACACTCGCCTCACACACTTTCTTAACTCACACAGCCTACTGGACCCACTTCAGTCAGGATTTCGTGCCCAACACTCCACAGAGACAGCACTGACTAAGGTAGTGAATGATTTGGTCACTGCTAAATCTAAAGGACATTACTCTCTACTTATTCTCCTTGATCTCTCTGCTGCTTTTGACACTGTTGACCACTCTCTTCTCATACAAACACTACAATCCCTAGGTATTCAGGACACAGCCCTTTCTTGGTTCTCATCCTACCTATCTAATCGCTCCTTCAGTGTTCGTTTCTCTGATTCCACCTCTCCTTCGCTACCTCTCTCAGTTGGAGTACCGCAAGGCTCAGTCCTAGGTCCTCTACTTTTCTCTATCTATACCACATCTCTTGGCAAACTAATCAACTCTTTCGGATTTCAGTACCATCTGTATGCGGATGATACTCAAATCTACCTATCCTCCCCTGATTTGTCACCATCTGTATTGGGCCGTGTCACTGAATGCCTTTCTGCCATTTCATCTTGGATGACATCTCGCCACCTCAAACTTAATATTTCCAAAACAGAATTAATTATATTTCCACCGGCCAATAGTAGTTTCCAACCTGATATCTGTATCACTGTTGAGAACTCTGCAATCACCCCTACCCCACAAGCTCACTGCCTAGGTGTCATTCTTGACTCTGAACTATCCTTTGTTACCCACATTCAATCTGTCTCAAGATCATGTTACATACATCTAAGAAACATATCCAAAATATGCCCTTATCTTACACAAGACACAGCAAAAACTCTAATCCATGCTCTCATTATCTCCCGCATTGATTATTGTAATAGTCTCCTGACCGGTCTTCCCAAACATAGGCTCTCACCACTACAATCCATTTTGAATGCAGCTGCGAGGCTAATCTTCCTTGCCAGACGTTCATCGTCTGCAGATCCGCTCTGTCAGTCCCTCCATTGGTTACCGGTATTCTACCGTATTAAATATAAAATACTTTTACTCACATACAAGGCTATTAACCAAACTGCACCAACATACATCTCTTCACTCATCTCAAAATATCTCCCTACCCGACCTCTCCGCTCTGCACAAGATCTACGTCTCTCATCCACACGCATTACTTGTTCACACTCAAAATTACAGGACTTTATCCGGGCTTCACGCACTCTGTGGAATGCCCTCCCACGCACAGTAAGACTCGCCTCTAGTCTCCAAACCTTTAAATGTTCCCTGAAAACTCACCTCTTCAGACAAGCCTATCAAATTCCAGACCCACCCACATAACCTTCAGTGCTTCCCTATCTAATTACAACCTCTGTAGAGTATTCATAACATCATATATCTTGTCTTTCTTTAGTCTCACACCCTCCTGACACTTGGATAACTTTGTGGGGTATCATCATACAACCCATTAAGAACCTAGCAATCTGGTGGACCATTATGCAATAGGTAGCATCTATCCTTGTGTATCTATGCCTATTTCCCTATAGATTGTAAGCTTGCGAGCAGGGCCTTCCTACCTCTATGTCTGTCTGTTTTTACCCAGTTTTGTTCTATTACTGTTGTTCTAATTGTAAAGTGCAACGGAATATGCTGCGCTATATAAGAAACTGTTAATAAATACATAAATAAATATATTACATATGTTGATCTTAAAGGACAACTAAAAGCAAAAATAATATTTTCATATATGAACCATGTAGGTAAACATGTACTATACAGTGTTTAACATGTGTGAACGCATTTCTGCTTCTATCAAAACAGATGATATTTCCTGGCACCTTGTATGAAGTAAGAGACGTAAGTAAGGGCCCCATGCATAATGAGCTTAGATGCAAGAATGCACTGATGTTATTATGAGGAAATGAGATATTGATTTAGTATTGTCATTTAAAACATTGTAATTAACCTAGAGCTGTAAAAATCCGTATTTCTCTTCTGAAGATATGTCTTAGGGCAGGGGAAGATGAGACCTGTCAGAGTCTTCTAAAACAAGAAGTGTGTCTGTTTGTTACACTTAAAAAGCTCAGCTGCTTCTCTCATGCTATTGCCAAACTACAAATCACATGGTCCTGTACGAATGGTCTTGTTGGAAGTGATCAGCAGGTTATATAAAAGCTGAAAAGCCCAAGGTGGCAGAGCCCTGGATGAAGTGCCCAAGAAATAGAGGTTAGCGACATCAAGCAGAAACATGTTCTAATGTAGGTAATCCATCCACACATGCTTCCACCCATCCAACATGCCAGTAAGTATGCGCATTGATGTCTCAATATAGTATGGTTTCAGGGTTTTATTTTACTTCTCCTACCAGATTGTTCCTGCCAATTTACCATAGCTTGTGCCAGAGGTCTATTGGCTAAATATATTTGTGTAATCATTGGAGGCTTGGCGAGGCCTGGGAAGCTCAAGGTCTGAAAATATGACAGAAAGGAAGCAAGATACACATCCCTAAATCTACTTATAGCCTGCCCAGAGGGCAACAGGACACTATGGAACTATTGTAACAGTGTTAGAGTTCCCAGTTTCCACTGCAAGATTCTGATATAATAGGTGGGGAGTTAGAATGTGCCTATATACCCGGGCAGTGACTTTTGTCAAGTTTGCGGCTGGTGTAACCTTCAAATTTCTCACCACTCATAACATATGTTGTGCTTGGATTGAAACCATTGAACATATGAGTTGTTCAGAAGAGTTTGACCTCATTAGACCTATATAAGCACAGAATTTGCATATTAATCTCTGGTATTTGAGGGCGAGATTAGTGTAGTGTAGTGCTTGTTGGAATTTCGTGAGTGACAAAATAATTTCTGTGTGAACTGTCTTAGTGGCTTTGAGTGTTTAGTTTATTATATATTTTTCTGCTCAATATGGTCCTTGTATTTTCTGTTTGATTTTCTGTCCTGTCTTATTTGTGTGTGAGTGGTGTGTGTTAAGGTGAGTTTGTTCTGTGCAGGGTAGGACTGGACCACAGGGATACAGGGTAAATCTCTGGTGAACCCTGATTTCTGTCCCAATTACGAGTTTGGGAGGTGTGGTGTAATCACAGGTTGCATGGCTATGCCCTTTTATGCAAAAGACGGGGAAAAAAATTATTTTCAGCGCTGATTTGGGGGGTGCTATCGTGCCCCTCAGCCGAGGGCAAATCAAATCGGGGGGGGGGCGGGCGATCAGTGTGATTGCTAACACCCTACCCCCTGTACATACAGTAGGTAGAAGAGAAGCAGCAGCCTCCCTGTACCGACCACAGCATAGCCAGCACACACCAGAGTGTGCTGGCTGTGGAACGTAGATGCAGACAGATAATGGGGATGGGGGGGATGGCGACGGACCCAGACCTTGCCGGGCACCTCCATCAGACCTGGGTCCAGGTAATTAGTACCCCCCACCTTGGTGGCAGTCATGCTATGTTACAGTCCATGCACTCAAATTATACATTGTAAGTTTATTAGAGTTCGGCTATCTGGTAGAGTGGGAACATAGATGAACATAGTGCATGTTTCAATCAAACTTAGAAGCAGGGTTAACAGATCTACTGTTTTCGTGTGTGAAAATAACAATTAAAATACAGCATCTTGCACACTAAGAATGTCGTTTTAAAAATAAAAGTTACCAGCACTTAAGTCATCCCAGTGGTAATAACTTCGATCAGGAATGGGGATCCTTCGGCCCTTGAGCTACACATCCCAGTATGCCCTGCAACAGTTTTAGCATGGCCACATGGCAAAACTGTAGCAAGGCATGCTGGGTTGTGTAGTTCAACAACAGCTGGAGGGCCGAAGGTTCCCCATCCCTGACTTAGATAATTGAACCATTTTTTTGACAATGGTATGTATTTGGCCTTTACTAGATCTAGTACAGTTCTCATTGAGTTTTTGACACTGGCTGGTCTGTACAGGGGTCCCCTACAGGGCCGTTTATAGGGCACCTGCGGCCAGTGTCACCAAGGGATCGCTGAGGACCGAGGCAAGCTGGGGGGAACTGTCCACCATCCCCTCTCTCACTCAGAAGCATATTAACCGGAAGCACCCGACTGCGTGGTACTTGCAGTTTCCATCCAGTGAGAATAGCAGTATCACTGCGGTAGAAGAGGAAGGAGAGCGAGAAGGAGAACATGTGAGGGCAGGTAGGTGGGAGAGCTGCCGGACACTGAGGCATAACAGTAATACGGGGATATAAGGCCCCATTGTCTCCATTCATGTCAGCTGGAGTGTACATCTATCCCACCCACAAATGGAGCACGAGCACCAGCCTCCATTTTACATTGTCATATGCAGTACCTATCCAAGTTATACAGTAACTACTGAGAGGAACTTCTGCGACCACTTCAGTATCCCATGTTCCTATCCTGTCTCTATTTACAGATTTCTTGCTACCCACTATTGCTTTTTCCCATGCATATCGGATACTTTTGCGGCCAGACCTTGGAACTGGACATTGACCTGCCTCTGTCTGTGCCCCTGTATATTGAATACTTTTGTTACCAGAGTTTGAAACCAGACTCTGACTTGCACCTGCCTTGCCCTGAATATTAGATACCTTGTTGCAAGACTGATAATCAGTCTTGACCAGTTCTTGTTTATCTGCAGTTCAGGACTACCCAGTCATTATTCAGCTCTGGACTGTTTGTCCTGCATCTGCTGCTGTGGATCGAGTTTCACAAAGAACTCCAAGAGCAGCCTCCATTCTGAACCTAGGCCTTTCACCGGCTTTTCCGTTTGATTATACTGGGCAGCGCCATCCATATGACACACTCACATATACTCATTTACATATCTAGGTTTCATTAGGGAAACCTGTTGTCATATGAGGCTAGCTCACACCCAGTGAAGTGCCCATTTTATCCCTCAGCACAACTTAATGTCCATTGTTAAGTGTTGTCTGAGATGCTGTCAGTGTCACCAAATCATACCGGGTGAAATCCTCTCTAGCATGCACTTGGTGGACACACATCAGCCACCCTTTCAGTCCCAGCCTGGTGAGTAATATTTTTACAATATTTTTAGCATAAAATTATTTCATTAGAGATAAAAGTTTAAACTTTTAAACAATATAACAGTATGAAACTGCTTTAGTACACCCTTACCATTAACCATTCACAATCAGTCGGGAGTATGGTCAGTTTTATTATGTTTGCTCTAGAAAGTCCAAACAATATTTATGTTAAGGTCCAGTTTTGAACTTTAGTTATGGCTTCCACTTTTTCACAGCTGCACTAACCATAAAGAAGGTGCCACCCATAGAGCACCAACCAGTACAGGGTGATGGGGAAGTAGCTGGTGACTGGTCCTAAAATGTAAATATTAAGGGGGATATTCAATTGTTTGAAAAGTCAGTTGGGAGTCTGTTTTTCCTATCTAATAGACAGGAAAATACCGACACCCAACCGACTTTTCAAACATTTGAATCTACCCCTAACCATTGATCAATGTTATCAACTCTAGAATATTAGCCAATTTCAATCAGAAAGTAGAAAGAAATAAAATAGTATTGAAACATCCTGTAAATACATAAACATGGATAAAGGTTTTGTACAAATCCAAAGCTTCATAATGGTTCAGTCGATGCACCTACTGTATATGAGAAGGTTATAGATATCGGAAGAATATCTGCCTTACATCATGATTTTACAAAGTAATGTTGCCATCTAATAGGTACTTACCTAAATTTCTGGCTTTTTTATTGTATTATTTTAGGATAGATGTTTGTTTCGATTTTTATGCATAAAATGTAAATGTCACTTTTTTCAAAATGCAACTGATTACTAAAGTTTAACCCTATTAAAAAAGCAACAAATAAATTACAAATGTCAAGTCCATGGTAATAGCAGACTATGTAGCAGTAGTGTTTTTTAATGTAGATACTGTAATATTACTGAATATTTACATACTTGTCTTTTCAGGCCCGTGTCATGCTTTTTACAACAAGTACAACTACACTGTTGGTGGACAAAGAGCTGGAGGAGTCCATAATACTGACTGTAATGGATCCAGCAGACACCTTTGAGCCCACACTGGACTCCCAGCAGGACTTGCCGTCCCAACTACAGACTCAATCAGTATCGGACTGGGGCATGAGGGCCAATCAATCAAAAGGGCAGTAGCCAGCCATTAGAGAGCTTGTGTTCAGCTCATGCATGGCATTAGTTCCATAGCACAATATCTGCTTAATTAGCAGCCCACGTGATATACACAGGGCCATCTTAATGTATGGGCTCAATGGGCCCCATAATTCTAGAGGCCTTCAAGAAAGGTACAGGCTGGGCCAGAGGGCATCTGCACCCTGGGCTGGTGCTTCCGGAGCTTCTAGGAAGGCAGGTAGAGAATGTTGTCTGATCGCTCTGATTGTGAATTACAGACAATCAGAACAGCCAGGCAGCATTCTCTACTTGCCTTCCAGCCTGCATCGAGTCAGTGAATGGCTGTCAGCATGTTCATTGGTGGATGGCTAGAGCTATCCACCAATCACAGTGCAGCATTTTCTACATGTCAACCAGACAGTGAATGGGTGCTTGGTGGATGGCTAGAGTTATCCACCAATCAGAGTGCTGACAGCCATTCACTGTAAGGGGGGTATTCAATTAGCCACAATAATGGACTTTTGTGCGAAAAACTGGACTTCTCCCGCAAATTGCGATTACAGCCCCTATTCAACTATCCAGGAAAATTTATTGTGATCATTTTTTCACAAATTTCACTTCACCTACTCTGAGCAGGTGAACAGTTGGGAAAAAATCCTTATTTTAAGGTAAAATTGTTTGGATATGGTACAGAACTCCTGGGACACCCCTTAATGACTAATGTCATTTTTGGGTTGAAAAAGTACAAAGTGATGGAAATTGCGGTTCAAGGTATAAGACAGGTATATTGAGGTGCTTTATGAGTAGGGCAGGTGTTTTTTTAGGCATACAGATGGTACTCTAAAATGACCCAAATATATACTTATACCCATTTTCATGTACCATAAATTTAATGAGAGCATTTATTTTGCACAAAAAAAGCTTGATTTCTATAATTTGTTTTCTATGTTTTTTTTATGCATATAACAGCTATTTCACACAATTTAAGTGCCCAAAAACTGTTTCATGTTATCTTCTTTTCTGTTATCCTGTGCTAGCATTATCCTGTAGTTTAGCATTTTTTTGTGGTACAGGTTGATTTCCCCATTTTCACCTACACTTTTCGCTGCAAAAATGTTCATGTGAAACCCATTTGGAATTGAATAGGTAAAAAAATGGGAGCGCGCACACCCAGAGCCAGGTAGCGCCATTTTTATCTTAGCGCTAGTCTGGCAGCCAATAGAAAGAGGGGTCAGAGGGATTTTGAATCTGGTGCTGCTTGCGAGTCAATCACAGCTAGTAGGAGGCAGCCGCGGTTAGCCAATTACGGCTTGCTGTGTCATAGCTCACCCACCCATGGTGTCTGACGTCAGTTGCTGATTGGCGAAAGAGCCAGTTGAGTGGTAGCGATTGGAGGAGGAAGATGTCATGTGAAGAACTCCGGTGGCCAGAAGATGATGTGATCAAGAAAAAAAATCAGTGGCACTGGCTGGAGGCAGAACAGAAGAGGTATAGAAGAATGCTGCTTAGGCCCAAAGAGTGCTGCAGTGTTGGTATGCAAGAGAGCTCCCCACTGCAGCCTCTCCCACTATACAGGTAGGCCCACCTGTGTAGTAAACTCTCCCTAGAACACTAGGGATCGAGCACAACGCCCATGGGCACAGTCAGGCCAGTGGCAAAATAGGTGGGCCCCTTGGCACATGCACAATAGAGGGCCGTAGGCCCTCTAAGTTTAAGGGACCCCCCTTCAAGGTGATTCATAATCTGGCACTAGGCCCAAGTTACTTGGTGCCCAATGTGTGATCTGGGCATTAGACCCAGGTCGCTCCAGCATGACCACTGGTTAGTCAGACAATGTTCCTGAGCCCACTATGACTGACTGTGGACATTAGGCCCAGGTCACTGTATATATAGATAGACAGGCCAAAGGGCCTGGACTTTGTATATATTGATAGGCAGGCCAAAAGACCTGAGACTTTACAAATAAAGAGTTCTGGGCATTAGGCCCAGAACACTCTGTGCCCTGAGTTAGGCAGGCCAATGGGCCTGAGCACCATAAATAAAGTTGCTCTGGGCCTTAGGCTCAGGCCACGTCAAAACAGTATTAAACAGTCCAGAGCCCTAAATAAGAGTAACCCTGGCAGTAGACCCAGGTCACTGAAGTGAGGCTGTAACTAAGCCTCCTTTTGGGTTGAGCGAGAAAAAGCGGTCCAGTTCCCCACACTTCCGTAACCTTTTCCTCTAATTTGGTGGGCTTTCTAGCCCTGCCACGTAAACCGAGGCATGTTGCCCCTAAAGGTACACAAACCCTAGTAGGACTGGCCAATTCTATGTAGGCAGGTAAATAATATTTAAAGAGACAGGACAGTGATTTACTCTTGTGTTGTGTACTTGCAATCTGATTGTCATCGGGTTATTGTTCCATGTGGGTAACTGTAAAGTTGATTGTAGGTTGCGTTGCACTACACTCTCTGTTCTCGGAAGTTAGGTCAGTCATTTGAGGACCTTTTTTGCGTGGCTGTGGTGTTTGTTGTCTCCTTACAGGGATCTGTAGGCAAGTGAGCAGACAAAGAACAAGAGAAATGATGGTGAGAACCATCTGTGCAGGGGCGTATCTAGAGAGAAGGAGGCCCATGTGCTCCGTTTGGGTCCCCTCCTCTCTAGCTGTTAGGGTCTCCTGCTCTGTGCTGCCATGTCGTCATGGCAACCGGGAGACAAGTGCTAGCGGAGTAACCTGAGCGTAGCTGATACTCCGGTTCGGGTCTTTTGCTGTGCAGTGGTTACAGGCTCTGTGCACGGCAGGGGATCCGGTGCTGGTTTTTGTGCTCACAGTCTGTGAGGTCTGAGTGGGGCGTGGACAAGCACCTGCTATATATACCCTCTTCTCAGGTTAGGCAGATGCTGCTGAATCTTTGTTGGTTAGTCAGTTCCTGAAAGCTAGCTAGTACTGTGTAAACTTTGTATTTGTTTGTTGCTTACTGCAAATAGGCCTTGGGATTTGGTATTACACTCTGCCAATCCAGACCTAGCAGTAAGACTGGAGTCAGTCGTTTAACCTGCTGGGGTTCTTTTGCTACTCTGTGAACCTAGCAAGTTTGCGGCTGTATTCTCAGACTTGCCTGCCAAAATCCTTTCTCACTGTGCAAGGTGTTCAGGTGTCAGTTTAGTGGCAGTAAGCTGAACCAGTGCACTGCAAGTGAAGACTAGGATTGTGGAGACTCTCCTTGTGTCTATTATTCCATCTCTGACCAAGGAGTTTACTGCCACACCCGTTGGTAACCCTTTAGGGTTTTGCTGTTGCCCTTAGCAACAGCATTTCGGGTTCTCTACGTATTAAATCACAACATCTCGCTTCTTTCCATCTGAGCATTCCTAATACTAGGGAGACACCCAGTTTCTTAGCCCTTGGGCTTCTCTGTTCACTTTGTGTTTATTTTGTTACCCTATCACCTTCTGTGTATGTAATGTCATATTCCCCAGTCTGTCTGTGAGTTCATTTGTTTTGCATCCCTCTCCGTTCAGACACCAGTACATTCCTGCTGGCACTGGTGTGCATAACATATTCAGCAGCCTAATACTCCTGTTGAAATTTTGCGGTAATATGGAGCATACCCCTCAAAATACTTTGCAACAGGTGGTCGATCAGGTGCAGGTCCTGACTCGACAATTTAATGATTTGTCCATTAAAATGCACACCTCGCAGGCCGCTGGCGGAGCTCCCGCAGCAGCAGTACCTTCAGGGGTTAAGGAGCCGAAAGTAAATCTCCCAGATCGTTTTTCTGGAGATCGCTCGCAGTTCTTTTGTTTCAAGGAGAGCTGCAAGCTATATTTCCAGCTTAGGCCTCAGTCTTCTGGGTCGGAGATTCAGCGGGTGGGCATAGTGATTTCCTTGCTACAAGGAGACCCACAGGTCTGGGCATATGAGTTGCAGCCTGACTGTCTGTCGCTTAAAAGTGTTGATGCTTTTTTTACGGCACTGGGCATGTTGTATGATGACCCTGACAAGACGGCCTCAGCCGAGGCTCAGATTTCGATCCTTAAGCAAGGGCGAAGGCCAGTTGAGGTTTATTGTACGGAGTTTCGGAGGTTGGCCCATGATACCCAGTGGAATGACCCAGCCCTGAGACACCAGTACCGAAGAGGTCTTTCTAACCAGTTAAAAGACCAACTGGTACAATATCCCTTGCCTGATAGCTTGGATCAGCTCATGCAGTTATCCATTCGGGTGGATAAACGGCTGAGAGAGCGCAGGCTTGAAAGGGAGACCAAAGTTTCCTTCTTTCCCAAGGGAACCTCAGACTCTGAGGAATTTTCCGAGGAGCCTATGCAGATTGGGGCTACCCGCCTCTCCTCGCGTGAGAAGACGCGGAGGAGACAGCAGGGGTTATGTTTGTACTGTGGAAATAAAGGTCATGTGGTAGTATCATGCCCAGAAAAGCCGGAAAACTTCAGGGCCTGAGGGTGATGGGAAATATCCTGTCAGGCCAGAAGTCAGAATTTCCCAAGAAGACTTTTATCATTTCGGTGACCTTGAAGATCCTCGGTCAAACTGTCAAGACTGAGGCCTTTGTGGACAGTGGGGCCGACTGGGTTTTTATGGACCGCCAATTCGCCCTGAAACACTCTGTTCCCTTAGTACCCTTGGCATCGGAAATTGAGATTTGTGGGTTAAACGGGGAACCATTATCCCAGGGTAAAATTACTTCTTGCACTAGCCAGATTTCTTTGTTTATTGGAGCCACACACTCTGAAAAATTGTCCTTTTATGTGACTGTCTGTACTTTTGCCCCATTGGTGTTAAGTTACCCTGGTTAAGGGCCCACAATCCTCAATTTGACTGGGTCTCTGGGGAGATTCTTAGTTGGGGTACTGATTGTTTCAGGAGTTGCTTGAGCCTTCCAGTCAGGCTTTCGCAGCTAAGTTTGCCAGGATTGCCAGAATGTTATGCAGATTTTGCGGACGTGTTCTCCAAAAGAGTTGCAGAGGTACTACCTCCCCATCGCCCCTATGACTGTGCCATTAATTTGTTGCAGAATGCTAAGCTTCCCAAGAGCAGGTTGTACTCCCTGTCACGTCCTGAGACTCAGGCTATGGCAGAGTACATTCAGGAGAACTTGGCTAAGGGATTTATCAGACCTTCACAGTCTCCAGTTGGGTCGGGGTTCTTCTTCGTGGGTAAAAAGGACGGTTCGTTGCGACCCTGCATCGACTTCAGGGAATTGAACCGTATCACGATTAAAAACTCATACCCACTGCCTCTCATTTCGGTCTTGTTTGACCGGCTTCGTACTGCCACCATTTTTTCTAAGATTGACCTACGCGGTGCGTACAATCTAATCCGAAAAAGAGAGGGGGATGAATGGAAGACTGCCTTTAATACCCACTCAGGGCATTATGAATATTTGGTGATGCCTTTTGGGCTCTGTAATGCCCCGGCAGTCTTCCAGGACTTCATGAACGATGTGCTCAGGGAATATTTGGATAGATTCTTAGTTGTATACTTAGATGACATCCTAATCTTCTCCCATTCCCTGGAGGAACATCGGAAGCATGTACGCTTAGTCCTCCAGAAACTCAGAGACCACCGGCTTGGGGCGAAGCTGGAGAAGTGCGAATTTGAAGTTCAGCAAATCGCATTTCTAGGATATATTATCTCTCCAGAAGGGTTCCAAATGGAGGGTTCCAAGGTACAGGCAGTCCTGGATTGGGTGCAGCCCACTAGTTTGAAGGCGCTTCAGCGTTTTCTGGGCTTTGCGAATTTTTATAGACGATTTATCGCTGGATTTTCATCTATAGTGGCGCCCTTGGTGGCACTCACTAAGAAAGGGGCGGATGTTGCTCACTGGTCTTGTGAGGCCAAAGCGGCTTTTGCCCGTCTCAAAAGGGCATTTGTCTCGGCCAAGGTGCTGCGACACCCAGATCCAGAGCGTCCTTTTGTGGTGGAGGTGGATGCCTCTGAGATGGGTATTGGGGCAGTGCTCTCTCAGATGGGGGTGTCTGATAATCGCCTTCATCCCTGTGCTTACTTTTCCCGTAAATTTTCGCCTGCCGAGATGAATTATGACGTGGGTAACCGGGAATTGTTGGCTATTAAGGATGCACTCGAGGAGTGGAGACACTGGCTTGAGGGGGCTAAGTTTGTGGTCTCAATTCTCACCGACCATAAGAATTTGGCATATTTAGAGTCAGCGAAGCGCCTCAATGCCAGGCAGGCACGATAGGCTTTGTTTTTTGCTCGCTTTAATTTTTTGATAACATATCGCCCTGGGTCAAAAAACATCAAGGCTGATGCGCTCTCGCGGAGTTTTGCTCCAATCCAGGAGACCACCGAGGAGCCATTGCCCATTGTGTCCCCATCATGTATTAAAGTGGGCATTACCCAGGACCTCTTGTCATTAGTCCTTAGAGCACAGGAGCAGGCTCCTCCAGACCTTCCGGTAGGTCTTTTGTTTGTGCCTCCTAGGTTAAGACAGCGAGTGTTCCTGGAATTCCATGCCAAGAAG
Organism: Pseudophryne corroboree; assembly: GCF_028390025.1. Lineage (NCBI taxonomy): Eukaryota > Metazoa > Chordata > Amphibia > Anura > Myobatrachidae > Pseudophryne > Pseudophryne corroboree. The sequence goes on along the minus strand of NC_086446.1, from coordinate 422,962,894 downwards.
TCGGCAGGTCACCTGGGTATTGCCAGAACTCGGGAGTTGCTATCTAGGGCGGTTCGGTGGCTAGGGATGTGGATCAGTGGGTTCGGGCATGTGACATCTGTGCCCGAAATAAGACTCCTAGAGGGGTTCCTGTTGGCCCATTACATCCACTCTCTATTCCATCTAAGCCATGGACCCACATTTCAATGGATTTTGTGGTGGACTTGCCCAAATCCTCGGGGATGACAGCCATCTGGGTTGTCGTTGACAGGTTTTCGAAGATGGCGCACTTTGTTCCATTGCTTGGGCTGCCATCGGCCAGATGCCTGTCTGAATTATTTATGCTGCATGTTGTGCGCCTCCACGGGTTGCCACTTGATGTGGTCTCTGACCGCGGATCTCAGTTTGTGGCCAAATTCTGGAGGGCATTTTGTTCCGATCTCCAGATTTCTGTCAGCTTGTCGTCAGGCTACCATCCGCAGTCTAATGGGCAGACTGAAAGGGTGAACCAGTCCTTGGAGCAGTTCCTCAGGTGTTATGTCTCCAAGTGTCAGACTGACTGGGTTGCTCATCTGTCCATGGCGGAGTTTGTCTATAACAACGCGGCTCACTCTGCTACAGGGATCTCTCCCTTCCTTTGTGTGTATGGGCATCATCCTAAGGCCAATTCTTTTGACCCCCTGGACTCCACGCCTGGTGGTTCCTCTGTGGTTTCGGTCCTTAGAGGTATTTGGAGGAAAGTGAAGAAAGCCCTTGTGTCTGTGTCATTAGTGACCAAAAGGGTTTTTGATAAGCGGAAGAGACCCTGCAGCTTCAAATTAGGAGACTTCGTCTGGTTGTCTACCAAGAATTTGAAGTTGAGACAGCCATCTCATAAGTTAGGCCCCCGGTTCATCGGTCCTTATAAGATCACTAGGGTTATCAATCCGGTGGCATTTCAGTTAGATCTACCCCGTTCTTTGGGTATCAATAAAACATTTCATTGTTCCCTTTTAAGAAGGGCGATTAGTAATCCTTCTTCCAGTGGAAGACCTTCCCCTCTTCTGATACGTGGCCAGAGGGAGTTTGTTGTTGAAAGGATTCTTGACTCCAAGATGGTTCGGGTCGGCTGTCATTTTTGGTGCACTGGAAGGGGTATGGCCCGGAGGAGCGGTCGTGGGTGCGCAGTTGTGATCTTCATGCCCCCAGACTGTTATGCTCTTTCTTCTCACAGTTCCCCGATAAACCCGGTGGTAGGGGTTCTTTGACCCCTCGTCAGAGGGGGGGTACTGTTAGGGTCTCCTGCTCTGTGCTGCCACGTCGTCATGGCAACCGGGAGACAAGTGCTAGCGGAGTAACCTGAGCGTAGCTGATACTCCGGTTCGGGTCTTTTGCTGTGCAGTGGTTACAGGCTCTGTGCACGGCAGGGGATCCGGTGCTGGTTTTTGTGCTCACAGTCTGTGAGGTCTGAGTGGGGCGTGGACAGCACCTGCTATATAAACCCTCTTCTCAGGTTAGGCAGATGCTGCTGAATCTTTGTTGGTTAGTCAGTTCCTGAAAGCTAGCTAGTACTGTGTAAACTTTGCATTTGTTTGTTGCTTACTGCAAATAGGCCTTGGGATTTGGTATTACACTCTGCCAATCCAGACCTAGCAGTAAGACTGGAGTCAGTCGTTTAACCTGCAGGGGTTCTTTTGCTACTCTGTGAACCTAGCAAGTTTGCGGCTGTATTCTCAGACTTGCCTGCCAAAATCCTTTCTCACTGTGCAAGGTGTTCAGGTGTCAGTTTAGTGGCAGTAAGCTGAACCAGTGCACTGCAAGTGAAGACTAGGATTGTGGAGACTCTCCTTGTGTCTATTATTCCATCTCTGACCAAGGAGTTTACTGCCACACCCGTTGGTAACCCTTTAGGGTTTTGCTGTTGCCCTTAGCAACAGCATTTCGGGTTCTCTACGTATTAAATCACAACATCTCGCTTCTTTCCATCTGAGCATTCCTAATACTAGGGAGACACCCAGTTTCTTAGCCTTTGGGCTTCTCTGTTCACTTTGTGTTTATTTTGTTACCCTATCACCTTCTGTGTATGTAATGTCATATTCCCCAGTCTGTCTGTGAGTTCATTTGTTTTGCATACCTCTCCGTTCAGACACCAGTACATTCCTGCTGGCACTGGTGTGCATAACACTAGCTGGCAGCGTTGTAAAGCTCCGGGCACCAGGGTGCCCAGGGATATCCCAGAGCCTAGAGTGCATGCGCAGGTCTCTGGGAAAATGACGCAGCGGCCATTTTCCCAGTGATTTTCCTATTATGGATATACGCAAAACACCAGAAAAATGGCGCCACTCTATTTTCCCAGTGATTCCTGCAGCACTACTGCTGAAAGGTGAGCATTAGAAATAATGGGTGCAGGGGATGCTATGTGGGACTCCCTTGACCCCGGGGCCCCGTGTTCACAGCACACACTGCGCCCATTATAAATACACCAGTGCATCTCTTCCTGAGTGGACAGTGGACCTTGCACACTGGTGCAAAGTTGAATCTTTACCTAGTGCGAGAGTATCTATTAGGTGAAATTCAGGTTCTGTGGCCAAGAGTGACTACTATGACCTTAATTTAAGTCCAGATCCCTATTTATGAAAGATCTCAGGTCCATAGCATGTGTTGGTCTGCTTAGAGGAAGGACGGGTCTCGTATCATTTCCTTATTTTTAGGTCTTCGTGTCCATATCCAGTCTATATACCAGGACTGTCTGTTATCCATATGGCCTGAAGGTGAGAGGATGCAATGCAAGGTAGGCTACAAGACTACACCTGCACGGCACTTCACCCCTATTACACAGTCCTCATTATTATCTGGTGGGACTGCAATCTGACCTTCATGTACCAAACTCCAAAAAGTGACAGGTGCCAACTATACTCCCAGCTTCAGGACATAGGGCCTGATTCATTACCAATTGCAAATGTGAGATTGCATGTAGTGAGTGATTATCAGCAAACTGCACATGCACTGCGAATGCATTGCTCGTATGGCAAAATGCGACTGCCTAATTGTAAAGTGAACGTATTTTGATTGACAGGAAGTGACTGTTTGTGGGTGGTAACATGGCATTTGTGGGGAGTGGTTGGGAAAACGCAGGAGTATCATGGCTGTTTTCAAGGTGTGTATCCGTCATCTGCGAACGCTGCGTTCAAAAAGATGGCGCCTGGTGCGACTGCATTTAATTGATTTGAGTATGCCGGGGTCAGTCGCAAATGTCGATGGTGTCCTTCTTTAGCGTATGCATTGTGAATCTGCTAATGCCTACGCAGATTTGCGAATGCAACGGTGGGCGTCTTTTACCCTTTCTGGGCAGCTCTTCACATGCGATTTTTAGCAAGAGAAGATTTGTGAACATCGCTATCTCAGCCTCATTATCAATCCATAATGAATCAGGCCCATAATCCAACAGTCAAAGGCAAGCAGACAGATTATAGTGATATTCAGAAAGAGCACAAAGTACCTGACAACATTCTCACATGTCCTGAGAAAATCTCTCTCATAGAAGAAGGCAGTGATGAATAGAGAGTATGGCCCTCATTCCGAGTTGATCGCTAGCTCCCGTTGTTCGCTGCTTAGCGATCATTTAAAAAAACTGCAAATCTGCACATGCATATGCACCGCAATGCACATGCGCGGCGTACGGGTACAAAGAGCATCGTGGTTTTGCACAGGTTACAGCGACGCTTTCAGTCACACTGGCGGACGCAAGGAGATTGACAAGAAGTGGGAGTTTCTGGGTGTCAACTGTCCGTTTTCTGGGAGTGTTTGGAAAAACGCATATGTGGCCGAGCGTTTGCTGGGTGGGTATCTGAAGTCATTACCGTGTCACTCGTCGCAGCAATCATCGCACAGAATAAGTAACTACAGGGCTGGTCTTGTTTTGCAAAAAATGTGTTTGCAAACGCTCTGCTGTACAGGCTTTCGCACTCCTGCAAAGCGAAAATGCACTCTCCCGTCTCCCGGCGACTATGTGTTTGCACGGCTGCTAAAAGTAGCTAGCGAGCGATCAACTCGGAATGAGGGCCTATATACCCTTTACTGGCCCTTCCACTTTCTAAACAAACAACTGCTGGAGTTTGCTATGATATACTATCCATATAATACTAACTAGCTGTTTTCGCAGTTGTAAATATAAATAAGTTTTAAAAATTTGGTAAATCTATAGAGATGTAAATTTGAGACGTATTAAAATTTAAGTAAATATTAATCAATGATTCTTGGAGTTACACGCGGAGCACCCGTAGCAGATACGGTAAAAAGTGACAGGAGCATTTTGGTAGTCTTTTCAATTCTACCCACTGGAGGTGCACTCCAAATTTTGATCCAATTGTCCATTTTGGCGTTATCGTTCCCGCAACACAAGCCACGCATCGGTCATGACGTCATTATGTCAACACCCTTCTCATTCCCTCGAGAGGTTTTTTAAAATTCTAATTACGTTATTGTCCTATTTCCCACCTGCAGAATGCCAATGTTAAAATTCATCTACCTAACATATCCACACATCCACATGCATCCACAAATACATTTAATTATTATTTCTTCAGTTTGTGTCTTTAATACAAAGTACATCAATGTCATCTAATGTCAAGTCATTTTTTAAGAATATTTAGCTTATTTTGTTGACATTGTATTTGTTACTTTTATCTGTTTACATCATTATAGACAGATGAGAGCAGTAGAGTGAGTCTTGTTCCAGGTTTCCAATGCACCACAGTCTTTGTTAGGTCCTAAATAATATTTCAAGAGTATTATAGCTACATTGTAAGAGACATATTGCTTCTGAGATGCAGGTGTGATCTGGCTATCCATAATAAGCCCACCTTACCCAGCTGGAGAAAATCACTGCAGTTTTGACTACTGTACATACTGTAGCATTGGACTACTGTACATACTGTAGCATTCACAAAGAACACTGCATTACAGTGTGGCTCAGCAATATATTGTTGTCAAAGCCAGATTCCATTGAAAGCAGCAAGGGGGACAAGCAGGACACTACCGTGGATGCAGTATCAGTAGGCATAACTAAAAGGGAATCAGAGGTAGCAGCTGCTACGGTGCTCAGCAGCTGAGGAGGCTTGCCCAGTTGCCAAGCCCCATATAGCTGCCACCCATGGCATACTGAATCCTATTTCCCTCTGTTAACCCCTCTAAGCATTGCAGTGCTCATGGTAGAGTAGTACAGATTCTGCAGTCAGCAGGGAGCGTAATGAGCATGTGATTTGTCGAGTGTGTAAGGCATTTGAAGCCCCAGAATACATAGTAGTTGGCATTCTAGGGCATTGCATTAAATTATGTCCAGAGAAGGGAACTCTGCTGTTCTATCCCCTTCTAACCAAGAAGTGCACTCAGTATACACTGTATAGAAAGAGGAGGTGGGCACAGTAGTGTAACAGCATGGAGCAGAATGGGGAGAAGGGATGGTAAAACTGAAGATCATAGGAGCTAGTTCTGTGGGTGCAGTGGCCACAGCTTTGTGGGTGCCACTATCCATGTCTGTGCATGGCAATGAGTTTTCAGTCATATGGAGGGACAACCCCAGTCACTTTGAAAAGTTGGCTCCACTGTTTGTTTATAGTAGGTTATAATGATATGTAGACATGCCCCAAAGAATGCGTTACACACTGCCATTTTTATGCCCCTTCAAAACTTTGGGTACCCTTCAAAATTTTGCATTGTGGCTCCTGGCCATATCTGTGCTGTGTGACATTTCATATATACTGCAGTAATTGCTCAACAAGGTCACAAGTTTTGCTCACAAGTCAAAATTATTTAGTATAGTGAAGGTGGCATTATAACAAGTGTGACAAAAATAATTGTTTTAAAATTGGAAAATGTGTGAATATATTGTGTTTTTTAGGTGGAAAGATTTATTTACAACGTATACGATAAATATATTCACAGAAAAGAAAAAATAGGAATCATCATACTGTACAATGATGCAAAGAGATATAAAATCTGCCCATATGGTCTCAGAATCAAAACAATAATAGGAATATACAAGAAACCAGATACATTTAATTTGATTGCTGGACTCACAATGCATGGACACTGGGGCAGATTAACAATAAGGTGGACAGAGCTACATATCCAGGCTTCCACACAACAATAGGCCCATCATCATGACAGCATGATGACATACAGTATCACCAGCTGGCCACTAAATTGGCTATACAGTAAATCATGTTTATTAAAATTGTGCTCCTATTATCCCCACAAAATTATGTATTTTTTATACTTTTACACTATTATACTTTTAGAGAGACATTGGGTCTGATAGTGTAGGGGTGTACACACCCACACAGCACTGACCACACCCACACAGCACTGACCACACCCACACATCATTGACCACACCCACATGGGCCTGGTCACACCCACACAGCACTGTTCACAGCTCCTCTGCTTCTCACAATTGGGCATATGTACTAAGTCTTTGGGGTCTATTTACTAAGCCTTGTATGAAGATAAAGTGCACATAGCTAAAGTACCAGCCAATCAGCAACTACCCGGCATGTCACAGGCTGCGTTTGAAAAATGACAGTTGGTAGCTGGTTGATTGGGACTTAATCTCCATGCACTTTATCTCCATCCAAAGCTTAGTAAATAGACCTTTCTGAGAGAGATAAAGTGGACAGAGATAGTGGGGCAGATGTATTAACCTCCAAGGCCTAGTACATTTCCCCCAATAAGGCCTTGATCTTTTTCAGTCCCAGGCCCATGTGGCCTTTAATACTGCCCTGCATGGACAACTTTGATGATATCAAACACTCAACTGCATTTTACAATGCGATAAGAGTCAGCTCATTCATTTTAGAACAGCCACTAGATGTTATTCTTCTAGTGGTACCATGTTTGCACATATTGCACACACAAAACGTTATGTTATATCTCTGAATAATAGCTATCTTTAATTCAACATAGATCAAGAGTGGAGTTTTTCCTTGGGGGAAGGGGTGACATGTAATTACCTTGGTGTCTCATATGGTTTCCTTTTGTCCAGGAGAAGGACTCCGTTATCTGCTTGAGCAGCCGTGCATTAAATGCGATCAATGATCCTATAGACTTGCGGAGAACTAAGAACAGCGCAGCTCGTGCTATGTTTTTTGTTTTTTGCTGTATTAAACCCCTTCATGGCTGGAGAGTTTGGCTCTGTATCTTACAGACATTTCTATATTTTAGTGATAACCTTTCGATATTCGGAAGTTATTTTTTGAGTACACTGCACACATCATCTGTTTTGATTTAAAAAAAATCTAAATATGAATTATCATATTATATATTTATTCTGATTTCTAATATTCCCATATTTCTTTTTTATACCAGATACGGCCTTGGTAGGGACAAAACAAGTACCCCAGGACTAAGATGTCCTGTTTTCCTGAGAAGTTGTTTATCATTATAATTGTATGTTCTTCTAATTGGAAAGGAAGTACGGGAAGCTTTCTATTAATAAATTATGGGAATTTATCTAATTATCTTTATTACGGGTCAAGATGAATACCAGTCTTATGTCCCAGGCCTTGTCAGTTGCAATTACAACCCTTTTACTAAGTGCTAAAAATTAGATTGTTTGCTGGAATCTGCTAGGATGGACATGACTGGAAACTCCAACATTGAGAGCATAATATGAGAACTATTTATACACATAGACATATCTAAAAATAATTGGTTATGGGAGAACATTCTCCATACAGAAATGGAACAGACATTTTCATCAACTGTGCAAATGAAATCTTTCAGCAGTATCAAATGGTCATGTTCTAGAAAAGAATGTCAGTCAAAGTGATGCTGATTGGCAAGCTTCTGCTCAAGCAAAGAGTTCAAACTTTAGCATACAGTAATCAGCTGTATACTTATACATAATATTAGGCAATGTACTCAGATGCAGGGGTTAAAATATATTAATGTTGTTAAAGTAACAGGTACTATATATCTCTATCTATCCATCTATCTATCTATCTATCTGGAGGGGATACGGTCGTTAGGTCAACACAGCTTAGGTCTACAGTCATTAGGTCGACCACTGATGGTCGACATGCATTAGGTCGACATGGTCATTAGGTTGACATGTCAAAATGTTGACATGTGTTTTTCACTTTTTTTTTCTTAATTTTTTGGACTTTTTCATACTTGACGATCCACGTGGACTACAATTGGGAACGGTAACCTGCCCGAAGCATGGCGAGCGAAGCGTGAAAGAAAACGACACCAAAAAAAGTTTAAAAAACCATGTTGACCTTTTGACATGTCGACCTAGTACATATCGACCTAATGCCCTGGTCGACCTAATGCATGTAAACCTTCCATGGTCGACCCAATGACTGTTGGCCTAAGTTGAGTCGACCCAACGACCCATACCCCTATCGGGAGGCAGTTAATTTACCGCCTGTCGGGATCCCGGCGGTCAGGATACCGATGCCGGAATCCCGACGCCAGCTGCAATACCGGCGGTTGGAGTCCCGACCGCCGGCTGGTTACCCCTCTTCAGTGGTGGTCAAGCGTGGTGAGCGCAGTGAGCTTGTGAGGGGACACGCTGGCTGACAGGCTCCCGGCGTCGGTCTCCTGACCGCTGGGATCTCATACTGATCCCTATCTATCTAATCCAGGCTCCGTCTGGCCCCCCTCCTCTCTAGCTGGCTGTGCTGTAGAATGCATTCACAGATCTCCACTAAAATGTTGTGGTGCCCATTTTCCCAATGATTTTCCTACTGCACATACGTGAAACACCGGGAAAATGCCACTGCGCCATTTTACCAGTGATTTCTGCAGCACTGATTCCAGAGGGTAAGTATAAAAAATAATATATGCAGGGTGTGCGGTGTGGGCCCTCCTGGACCTGTTTCTGACTCTCATTTATGAACCTGCAGCTATATAAGTGTGTGACATAATTGTAACAAAGAAAAACGATATAGCTCCTTGTATCTGATCACACGCCTCTCCAAGTTTCTTATATGTGTATTGTAATCCCATCAGTGCCCCGATGAGCTGCATTTTTGGCACCACTCTTACATTTCATGTTATGACTATCAAATCAACACACTAATAAGACAATTAGCCACTAGTAATGAAACCCCATCACACCAGTAATTTTGAACGCTAGAGCATCACAAACAGCTACACAGTTACCTTTGCCAGGGTGCTAGTGTTGTAGGGGAGAGTTTTACTGATACATTTTTCAAACATGTTTCCAGATGACTAGCTCATATGAGACAAGATTACTTACCAGTTTTAAATGATCCCAACTGGAATCTTTATGGAAGACCTTCACCCCCTCAATGTCCCCCTCACACTGACTCCTCCCCTTTCTTACCCCCTTCCCTTTTCTCTTCATTACTATCAGGATCATATCGCTTGGGATGCCAGAAGTCAAAATTCCAACAGCCGCGTCCTGACGCACAGGATCCTGACACCTAATTGATAAGTAATGCCTAGAATAGACCGGTGTGCATGAGTTGGGATGGGACTTGTAGTGTGGTGGTGACAGGTGAGTCACTGGCAACCCTGGTCTCAGACGCAGACTATGAATTGTACTACATGTATGTGGCAGTGTGATGAGTTTCACTCTTTTACTGTGTGGGCATAATATGTAGGGGGCACTATCACTGTGTCAGCATAATGTACATAAGGAGTACTATTGGGCATAATGAGTAAGGGGCAACCCAATGCCTCACTCTCTGCCTCTTCTCTGCGTCATTATCTCCCCATCACCCTCTCTCTCCTGTCACCCTCTGCCTCTCCAAGGCATCACCCTCTTCCTGTCATACGGATAAGGCATTCCCTTTAAGGCCACGATCCTTGTTGCAAGAGCACACCCTTGTTGTGAGGCCACGCACACTTTTCCAAGTGCGCATGCAAACACCCCACCACAAGCACATATTAAATGTGTGCGTGTAGGGGGGTGCTCCAAAATTTCTTGCACAGGGTGCTGGTAGGCCTGGAGTTAGCCCTGGCTGGAGGGCAAATTATTAATTGTCTGTTAGTAAATGTGTGTTACAGCACCTGAAACACAAAATCAGTTTATTTACTATTTATATTACTTAAAATCTAAATCAGTGAAAATCATCCTTTAGTAAATATACCACTTGGTCTGTATATTATATTCACCAGGTCATTCCACAACATACCAACACACACATCAATTATTTACATATTACTTTTTATGCAGAGGTCAAAATGGAAATATCTTCCATGTGCTGCAACAGAAGGCTGCCACGCACTGGCTACACCATGGTAAGTAGTACCAAACTTCTATCATGTTGCAATAGTTTGCCATGTTGCAGTTTCTGACGATTTGATCTCAGCAGTAGTAATAAAATGACTTGTCCTAAACATAAAGTTAGACTTAACGTTACACTTGCTTATATTAATATCTAATCAGGTCTGTCAGGTGCATTTTTGTTGTTTTTTTACATCATACATTGAAAAACCTTGAAACACTCTTTGCAATGCTGCACTATAATACACTCAATGTGCCCAAAGCAGACTTCAGACTTGGGTACTCCTATTTTTATGTCGGGATGCAGTGAATATACTGGTGTCATGATCCCAGCGATCAGGAGACTGACGACAGAATGTCAACTGCAGGTGAAATTTCGACACATGGAATCCCGACATGCTCTCAGAATTCCCAGTCACTTGGTAGGTCCACACCATCAACCAAGTGGGAATAGAACCTGTGACTAGCACAAAGAGCCTCCGGGACCAATGCGTGGCGAGCGCAGAGAGCCCGCGAGGGGACTTGATGCCTCGCTGCTGGGATTCTGGCAGACGGGATGCCGATGTCGGTATAGTGACAGCCGGAGTCCTGTCTGCCAGGATATTATATGTATCCCGTCATGTCAAGCGTATATGAAGACCGATAGGGAGAATGGAGATAAACAGATAAACTAAAAGAGAGAAAGACAGAAACTGTAGAAAATGTAGGAAGAGTACAGAGAGGACAAGACAACATACAGGAGAAAGCAGTATAGACACATATTTAGTGAGAGAGAGAGAGAGAGAGAGAGAGAGAGAGAGAGAGAGACGAAAAGAAGAAACGTTCTATCAGGCATAAAGAATTATGTGTTAAAAGCTTTCCCCAGTCTCAGTTAATGATGTTTATTGCTCCACTGCCAGCTCATTAAAGGTAAATGGACTTTTCATTACCAGACATTACTACCTGTTTATTATAGTAATGCAGACTAGCATTAACCCCTTCTTCATGAGATAACTTGCTCCATCACTGTGTAGACAATTGTATATGCCTTTTCTTAAATGTTTATGGGCAATATTTATGCACAGACACAAAATTGAACCAATTAGTTGTACAAAACTGAACTGTTATGCTCATTATGTTTACAGACTAGAAAAACAGGTTCATATATGTTTTCCTTTTTTTTTCCTACAGTGGTTGCGATATGAATGCTAGTTATTCATCATTGTTGTTACCTGTCATGGATATATGGAAATTCAGATCTTCAATCATTTTCTAACATACTTGAAATCCTTCATTTATGGTTGTGTTTATGTATGTGCCCCCTTCATTGGCTCATAGTACGAGGGAACAGTTGTGTAACAGAAATATACATACCTGTCATGCTCCTGTGTCCTGTAGTATCTTGGATCTTCTTCATTGCATAATGATACAAATATTAATTTCTGAAAAGCATATTCACCAAGCATGTTCAGTACTTGTATGCCAAACGTACTGTAATGTGCATGCCCAAGTTGACAGAAACTTTGGGATATGCAGGAAGTGGAAGCATTTCAAATTTCCATTTATCCCCTAAAATATATATTGGTTTAGGATCAATTTATTATCAGACTCTGGGGACATCGACACTGTGTTTATTAAATGTAGCACTATGGGCTGATGTAGAGCTGAGTACAAGTCTGTTTGCGGAGCATATCTTTGGTGTTACCATTCTGCCCATGCTCTGGAAGCAAATGTTTGCCACAACAGGTGATATACAGTTGTATGCAAATACTTCTGCACTTGTGACCAAATGGGAGGAACTGGGATGTAAGTGTTGAGTACGATATATTGATATAGTCATAATGTCAACATTGACCATGTCAACATTTATCATGTAAACAGTAATGAAATGTAGACATGTTATATAATATTGTCCATTGTGGCCCAGTCCTGACTTACCTTTTCCTGGCAGCTGCACTGACTCCAGCGGCATCTTCAGGGTCCCTGTGGTCATGTGACCGTCACTTCTGTGTCAGACCTCCGATCCTCCTTGGTTCCGGTACGTATTTCTCTGCTATCCCTAACCTTCCATCTAGTGCCTAACCCTAACCTATGCCTCCTCGCAGACTATCCCTAATGTCGACATTCTGACAATGTCAACATTTCACCTGTCAACACATTGGATGTTGACATTTTAACAATGTCAAAAATGTCTACATTGTGATGTCAACATTATTATAGTTGACCTTTTGACTACATCTTGGTTGTAACATTGAGTTCTCATGTAGGCTAAGTTTAGAGAGAGCATATTTCTGAAACTGAGGGCTATGCAGAGATGTGCATACACATAATTAATCGATTGTTTTCAGATCTTTTACACCTGATATAGGGATGGCGCACGTGTGCCCCGACAATGATGACCGCATATTCTCAAAGAACTTGCGGGAGATTCCTGATTTTTCGGGTAGTCCCCACAACCAGTAAAGCTGGTAGAATGGGGTGATAAATACCATGAATTTACAGTCCATCTGGAGGGGGAGGGCATTATGATGTGATTTTATAGTTTTCATGTCACTTTAGCCCCACCCCATATTCAAATATGCAAGATTTGTGGAATTTCATTGTGAGTGAGCAAGGCCTAATGACGTGCCCCCATCACTACCCACCTGATTCTCCTCTCCGGCCTTCTAAAAAAGTCAGTAAGTATGTATGACAGGTTTCAAACCAAGCATACAAATGGGGGGTGGGTTACAGATGCATAGATGCATACAACACTTCATATAGGAGAATATACACATTTAGTTCCCTGCCACATGGTGGAAACAATTACAGCTGACTTGTGTACAGCTCTGTATCAGCCTATTTATGTGTTTGATGGGGGATGCAGTCAGGATGATGGCAGTTGGGATCGTGACAGAATACAGACACTGGGATTCCAATGGTTAGAGTCCTGATGGATCTAATATCTAAATGCTGGCCTTGAGGTTAGGGTTAGGACATAGAGGGTGGGTTAGGATGCAGGGGTGGGAAAGTTTAAGGTGAGACTGCGGTGGGTGGAGGTTTAGGGTTAGGCTGTGAGAGGGGATGGTTAGGGTTAGGCTGTGAGAGGAGTGGGTTAGGGGTAGGGTAAAAATACTTATTGTGATCCATCAGGATTCTGGCCATTGGAATCCTGCTCTCTGTATTCTGACTGTTGCCAGGATTTCGTACCCAACCCGTTTGATAAATTGTAATTACTTTTGGTGGGAAGCACAGCAAGCCCTTTTACTAGACAGAGAGCATCCCTGTAAATGTGTTCTTCCTGCCTCTTCATTGTGTTAAAATAATCCCATCCTACAAACTGAAATTTTATTAAAAAGTGTACTGTATGTTAGAGTGGGGGTCACTACATGAATAACGTGTCACTGATTACATTGTACACATGGACTAGTGAGCTAATCTTTAAATAAACTTTTAATCCCAGATATTTATTCTAAAACATTTCTAGCATAATATCTTTGATACTTTAACACAAACCACAATCTTGCAAAAGGACATTTTACTAGTGGAAATCTGTCCAAATCGACGGTACAGTTTTTTTTTTTTTTTTTAAGAATAAGCTCATATCAAGCAACAATTTAAAAGCTGCTCAGGCACGCTTCTCCCATAGACTTTACATGGGACCTTTGCCGCTGCATAATGCCCGAACCATTGATCCAATCTCATTTTTCTCTTCGACTGGCACATCTACAGAGTAAGACCTTTATTTTGATACCTCAACCATATTTTTAGTTTCAGCCGTTCTCTCAAAATAGGTCTCACAGTAAGAAAACCTTATAGAATTAATATATAGTTAGAATTTGTGTCAATTTACAATCACCTCCCCCGACACCTATTATTGCCTAAGATAAGGAGATCTCTTCATACTTACTTTCTCTGTCCTATGTCCACATTTCTCTCTGATAATAACTACTTACTGTATTCAGTTCTCTTTTCATAATATTTATCAATATTATTTCCAATGTTTTCCTTTTCCCAAATAGCTCTCCCCCTGCCCTTTTCTCCTGTTCTCCGCTCTGACCATTCTACTAAATTCTCCCCTGCATACACTTCTGATATAGTCCATATAGTCTCAGCCCTCTTACTTGAAGTCCCTTCGCTCGTCCGTTTGCCTGCCTTCCTCCCAGAGCCAGCAGATTATCTGTGCTCTGCCAGCCCTCCCCATGGGACACTAGAACATAATTGCCTCGTTTTCTGTGTCAGAGTTGATAAGAGACTGATTATTTCCCCACCGCCCTGCCTCTCCCTGCCTCCTCGCCATCTCTATTGTGGAGAGATTTCTGGATACAATGGAGGCAGCAACTTGGTTTCTGGTAACAATTTAAAGTACAAAAAATAAATAGATATTTTGAATATTTGAAAGGTCAACATCACGTGAGAAAATATATAAATACTTAGGCTACAGGGCTGTGCTAATGGTGCAAGACAATATACTATACTGAGGTGTTAGAGGAGCTTCTTTGTATATAGTACATGAGCCTCCTTGTACTGTATACGGAGAGTAGTATGTAAGTATAGAAAGGACAAGAATACGTCATATAATACAGAATAGAGCTGTGCACACATTTCATTTATAAGCAATAAACTAAATAACATTATTTTATCCATATAGTAAAATGGTTGGTGTATACATATTCTAGAGGTAGGGATCACAGGGAGCCAGACAAAAGGACAGCAGAAATACATTATGCAATTACAAGGACTAGGGCTGATCCTGAATTGCACGCAAAGTGGCTGTAATTGCAAGTAGCGAGGAAAGCCAGATTTGGCTACCTTATGCTAATGCAGGATTCCGTACAGCAAATGCACGCGGATAGTCGTGATGCCCACTCCTTTTACACCAGCCACCGCAACAGTCATCATTAGTAGCGCATCAGTTCCATGCTATGTGGAAGGGATCCATCAGAAACGAATCGGCCTCCCTTCCCCGTACACGCAGCAGTGACCACAATGCTAACCTATACACACAAACATAGGTTTAGCTGCACGGGACTATCCTAGTCAAAGTCTAAAGGTTTTGCTGAGAAAGAAGTTAATATTATTATAGAATATTTTTCTTCTCCGCATCTCTTACTTCAGATGTGGTAAATGGAGGAACTGAAGATGATTGAAAAGCATTATCATATTGATAGAAGCTTTGCAGATACTTCATAAGGGTGGCCACTTGTGTGTGTATTGCAGCACTGTCTGAGGACTCAGATACGACGGCCATGATGAATCATTTCCAGCAATTTCTCACACTAAATAAACACTTGGTTATGATAATATTAATGTCAATCACCTTAGGAGCACATGTATGACCGTGGGGTATGGATGCCACCTCTGTCAATAGCTCTGGGGTATAAAGTGCCTGCATTTTCGCTGACTTATGCGACAGAAGGGCATGTACACACTGGCACATCAGCCGCACATTAGTCCACATTTCTGAGCAGAAAAATTCTTTAAAGACCCCCCCCCCCCCCCCCGAAAATCAGAAATCAATAAAATTATTGATAGATTGATAATACTTACCATATATATATATATATATATATATATACACAAACAATACTCTCTCTCTGCGCTATTTGAGTATAACTAATGTGGTGATAAAGATTTATGACTGGCAGCCTAATTCACGTAAGTTCCTTGCTGGGAGGAACTGACAAAAGAAATATACAACAATAGGTGAGCTGGCACCTGAGGGTTGAGTCAACACCCTGTGTTACAAAAGGCACTTATGATTCACACCTTTAAGAGTCAAAACATGGTGGCAATATGTTCCATCATAAAATGTATTATATATTAGAGATGAGCGGGTTCGGTTCCTCGGAATCCGAACCCCCCCGAACTTCACTCATTTTACACGGTTCCGAGGCAGACTCGAATGTTCCCGCCTTGCTCGGTTAACCCGAGCGCGCCCGAACGTCATCATCCCGCTGTCGTATTCTCGCGAGATTCTTATTCTATATAAGGAGCCGCGCATCGCCGCCATTTTCAATCGTGCATTGGAGATGATAGGGAGAGGACGTGCAGCGTTCTCTCAGTTGTGTTCAGTGTGCTGCAAATATCTGTGCTCAGTGTGCTGCAAATATCTGTGCTCAGTGTGCTGAAAATATCTACGTTCTCTGCCTGAAAAACGCTCCATATCTGTGCTCAGTGTGCTGCAAATATCTGTGCTCAGTGTGCTTTATTGTGGGGACTGGGGACCACCAGTATTATATAGTAGGAGGACAGTGCAGAGTTTTGCTGACCAGTGACCACCAGTATTATACGTTCTCTGCATGAAAAACGCTCCAATATCTGTGCTGCATTGTAGTATATAGTAGGAGGACAGTGCAGAATTTTGCTGACCAGTGACCACCAGTATTATATCAGTATGGTACAGTAGTCCACTGCTCTACCTACCTCTGTGTCATCAAGTATACTATCCATCCATACCTGTGGTGCATTTTAGTTGTTGTGCGCAGTATATATAGTAGGAGGACAGTGCATAATTTTGCTGACCACCAGTATATAATATATAGCAGTACGGTAAAGTAGGCCACTGCTCTACCTACCTCTGTGTCGTCAAGTATACTATCCATCCATACCTGTGGTGCATTTTAGTTGTGCGCAGTATATATAGTAGGAGGACAGTGCATAATTTTGCTGACCACCAGTATATAATATATAGCAGTACGGTACAGTAGGCCATTGCTATTGATATATTACTGGCATATAATTCCACACATTAAAAAATGGAGAACAAAAATAGGGAAAGATCAAGATCCACTTCCACCTCGTGCTGAAGCTGCTGCCACTAGTCATGGCTGAGACGATGAAATGCCATCAACGTCGTCTGCCAAGGCCGATGCCCAATGTCATAGTAGAGAGCATGTAAAATCCAAAAAACAAAAGTTCAGTAAAATAACCCAAAAATCAAAATTAAAAGCACCTGATGAGTAGCGTAAACTTGCCAATATGCCATTTATGACACGGAGTGGCAAGGAACGGCTGAGGTCCTGTCCTATATCCATGGCTAGTGGTTCAGCTTCACATGAGGATGGAAGCACTCATCCTCTCGCTAGAAAAATGAAAAGACTTAGCTGGCAAAAGCACAGCAAAGAACTGTGCGTTCTTCTAAATCACAAATCACCAAGGAGAGTCCAATTGTGTCGGTTGCGATGCCTGACCTTCCCAACACTGGACGGGAAGAGGTGGCGCCTTCCACCATTTGCACGCCCCATGCAAGTGCTGGAAGGAGCACCCGCAGTCCAGTTCCTGATAGTCAAATTGAAGATGTCACTGTTGAAGTACACCAGGATGAGGATATGGGTGTTGCTGGCGCTGAGGAGGAAATTGACAAAGAGTATTCTGATGGTGAGGTGGTTTGTTTAAGTCAGGCACCCGGGGAGACACCTGTTGTCCGTGGGACGAATATGGCCATTGACATGCCTGGTCAAATTACAAAAAAAATCACTTTTGTGTGGAATTATTTTAACAGAAATGCGGACAACAGGTGTCACGCCGTGTATTGCCTTTGTCAAGCTGTAATAAGTAGGGGTAAGGACGTTAACCACCTAGGAACATCCTCCCTTATACGTCACCTGCAGCGCATTCATCAGAAGTCATTGACAAGTTCAAAAACTTTGGGTGACAGCGGAAGCAGTCCACTGACAACTAAATCCCTTCCTCTTGTAACCAAGCTCCTGCAAACCACACCACCAACTCCCTCAGTGTCAATTTCCTCCTTAGACAGGAAAGCCAATAGTCCTGCAGGCCATGTCACTGTCAAGTCTGACGAGTCCGCTCCTGCCTGGGATTCCTCCGATGCATCCTTGAGTGTAACGCCTATTGCTGCTGGCGCTGCTGTTGTTGCTGCTGGGAGTCAATCGTCATCCCAGAGGGGAAGTCGGAAGACCACTTGTACTACTTCCAGTAAGCAATTGACTGTCCAACAGTCCATTGCGAGGAAGATGAAATATCACAGCAGTCATCCTGCTGCAATGCGGATAACTCAGGTCTTGGCAGCTTCGTGGTGTTAAACGTGTGTCCGGTATCCACCGTTAATTCACAGGGAACTAGAGAATTGCTTGAGGTACTGTGTCCCTGGTACCAAATACCATCTAGATTCCATTTCTCTAGGCAGGCGATATCGAGAATGTACACAGATGTCAGAAAGAGTCACCAGTGTCCTAAAAAATGCAGTTGTACCCAATGTCCACTTAACCACAGACATGTGGACAAGTGTAGCAGGGCAGACTCAGGACTATATGACTGTGACAGCCCACTGGGTAGATGTATTGCCTCCCGCAGCAAGAACAGCAGCGGCGGCACCAGTAGCAGCATCTCGCAAACGCCAACTCGTTCCTAGGCAGGCTACGCTTTGTATCACCTCTTTCCATAAGAGGCACACAGCTGACAACCTCTTACGGAAACTGAGGAACATCATCGCAGAATGGCTTACCCCAATTGGACTCTCCTGGAGATTTGTGACATCGGACAACGCCACCAATATTGTGCGTGCATTACATGTGGGCAAATTCCAGCACGTCCCATGTTTTGCACATACATTGAATTTGGTGGTGCAGAATTATTTAAAAAACGACAGGGGCGTGCAAGAGATGCTTTCGGTGGCCCGAAGAATTGCGGGCCACTTTCGGCATTCAGCCACCGCGTGCCGAAGACTGGAGCACCAGCAAACACTCCTGAACCTGCCCCGCCATCATCTAAAGCAAGAGGTGGTAACGAGGTGGAATTCAACCCTCTATATGCTTCAGAGGATGGAGGAGCAGCAAAAGGCCATTCAAGCCTATACAGCTACCTACGATATAGGCAAAAGAGGGGGAATGCACCTGACTCAAGCGCAGTGGAGAATGATTTTAACATTGTGCAAGGTTCTGCAACCCTTTGAACTTGCCACACGTGAAGTCAGTTCAGACACTGCCAGCCTGAGCCAGGTCATTCCCCTCATCAGGCTTTTGCAGACGAAGCTGGAGAGATTGAAGGAGGAGCTAAAATGGAGCGATTCCGCTAGGCATGTGGGACTTGTGGATGGAGCCCTTAATTTGCTTAACCAGGATTCACGGGTGGTCAATCTGTTGAAATCAGAGCACTACATTTTGGCCACCGTGCTCGATCCTAGATTTAAAACTACGTTGTCTCTCTCTTTCCGGCAGACACAAGTCTGCAGAGGTTCAAAGACCTGCTGGTGAGAAAATTGTCAAGTCAAGCGGAACGTGACCCGTCAACAGCTCCTCCTTCACATTCTCCCGCAACTGGGGCTGCGAGGAAAAGGCTAAGAATTCCGAGCCCACCCGCTGGTGGTGATGCAGGGCAGTCTGGAGCGAGTGCTGACATCTGGTCCAGACTGAAGGACCTGCCAACAATTACTGACATGTCGTCTACTGTCACTGCATATGATTCTGTCACCATTGAAAGAATGGTGGAGGATTATATGAGTGACCGCATCCAAGTAGGCACGTCAGACAGTCCGTACGTATACTGGCAGGAAAAAGAGGCAATTTGGAGGCCCTTGCACAAACTGGCTTTATTTTACCTAAATTGCCCCCCCTCCAGTGTGTACTCCGAAAGAGTGTTTAGTGCAGCCGGTCACCTTGTCAGCAATCGGCATACGAGGTTACTTCCACAAAATGTGGAGAAGATGATGTTCATCAAAATGAATTATAATCAATTCCTCCGTGGAGACATTCACCAGCAGCAATTGCCTCCACAAAGTACACAGGGACCTAAGATGGTGGATTCCAGTGGGGACGAATTAATAATCTGTGAGGAGGAGGATGTACACAGTAAAAGGGGTGAGGAATCGGACGATGAGGAGGAGGTGGACATCTTGCCTCTGTAGAGCAAGTTTGTGCAAGGAGAGATTGATTGCTTCTTTTTTGGTGGGGGCCCAAACCAACCAGTCATTTCAGTCACAGTCGTGTGGCAGACCCTGTCGCTGAAATGATGGGTTTGTTAAAGTGTGCATGTCCTGTTTATACAACATAAGGGTGGGTGGGAGGACCCAAGGACAATTCCATCTTGCACCTCTTTTTTCTTTAATTTATCTTTGCATCATGTGCTGTTTGGGGACTATTTTTTAAATCTGCCATCCTGTCTGACACTGCAGTGCCACTCCTAGATGGGCCAGGTGTTTGTGTCGGCCACTTGGGTTGCTTAGCTTAGTCATCCAGCGACCTCGGTGCAAATTTTAGGACTAAAAATAATATTGTGAGGTGTGAGGTGTTCAGAATAGACTGGAAATGAGTGGAAATTATGGTTATTGAGGTTAATAATACTATGGGATCAAAATGACCCCCACATTCTATGATTTAAGCTGTTTTTGAGGGTTTTTTGTAAAAAAAAAACACCCGAATCCGACAAAAAAATTTCAGGGAGGTTTTGCCAAAACGCGTCCGAATCCAAAACACGGCCGCGGAACCGAATCCAAAACCAAAACCCGAAAAATTTCTGGTGCACATCTCTATTATATATACATAAAAACAAGTTCAAAGTCCATGGTTCATTTGTAAAAGGAGTAATAAGTCACTCCACACTTAGTGTATTTCCATTTAAGATGTCGAGGACAATAGTAGGTGAATCTCTACAGTCTCCTCTTTTTCTTCAATATATAGTCAGAGGTGACATCGTAAAGGAAGAACAAGAATATCCAATGCTTTTCATCTTATTATAAGATTTCATCAGGGGTACATCTTAACTGTATTGTAAGTATTATCAAAAATAAGCGGATATGGATACCCGACACAGCGATATAAAAAACCCTTAGTTATATATATACACAACAATAGTGAAATTGGCGCCCTAGGGGAGGTATACTCCTGACACCTCTTATGTTAGTGTCTCTTTCAATATATCTTACAGAGAGCATAAAATACACAGTGAGTTCCAATATACAGATTTTTTTATTAAAACATTGCTAACATATCAATTATGTCCTTATATCCTTAAATGCATTAACGGATGACAGCCTCCTCTCATAACATGGAGGTTTGATTTCTCATAGATGAACAGATTGCTTCTTTCATGAGATCCTCCTTCCAATGATACAGGTTGGAGGTTACATCAGAGCATAATAGAATTTCCAACACGTTTCATCAGATAGATTTCATCAGGGGTGTATCTTCATCAAAAATATGTGTTCCTAAGGCAATGTTTCTAGACAATATTTTCCATCAAACAGGCCTCACGCAGTTGAAAGGGTGAGTATTGTTGCCTGATTGTGTCTACAAAAGGCATATGAAACTTAGGACGTCACAATCGTGAGAAAGGTTCACAGGAAAAACTCTGATTCATTCAACCATCTCAACCATCTAGCGAAATGAGCAGTGCATCCAAGTATCATGTGTGTCATATATATATATATTTATATAATATTGGTGATGATCCTGAAGCGTTTACTTTCATTATGTCGATAGTGGCAACATTGTAGACCATGTTATTATTGCCAGTGCTATGCTGTGTTTATACCAAGACATTCTGATTTATTATTTAGAAGGACCTTTAGGCCCTTCCTCTTCCTCAGGGCTGCATGAAAAGATAAGACAGCAAAAGAACAAACTGAAGCTATTTGGACAAAAGCCACTTTGCCTCCACTACCTATACAGTTATGCTAATCTAGGCCCAAAAAAAGAAAACATGAAACGTGATCAAATAACTTGTTCAAAGTAGACCCAAATATAGCCAAGTATTCTGTAAGCAAGTTCTGCTAGCACACTTTTAATTAATTTATGCAAAAATGATTTTAAGCTCCACATTAAGTGACACTATCTACAAAATAAATGGATATTGCCTAAAATGATCCACAGACAATTTATACAATGAACAATGTGCCACTGTGAAAGTCTGTATTTAGTAAGGAGGGGAGGGGGATGAGGGTGGCGTAGGAGCACAAATAGTGAAGTTGAGATACTTTCAGATACTTTGGTCTTCAAGCAAGAAATAGAGGGTTTAGAAAGGGAAAATGGAATCAGAATTGTCTATGAATAATCTATTTGACTTCTATTAATTATCTGGGCACAGGCATACACTATACAATTATCTGTCAGATAATCTGCCAGATCTGGTTGGTTGGAAGCTAATCTGGTAAAGGATGAGAGTAAAGCTAGGTACACACTATACAATAATTGGGACATCGGCCAGATTTATTGTATAGTGTGTACGAACTATTGTGTCGGCGTTTCGCTGATAATTAGAGAAAATCTTGCACACACACTCAAACAATCGTCCCAGACCAAAAATATCTGCCATAATCTCCAGATACTGAGCAATGTGTGTGCATTCTCAATAATCTGCCCACATTTCCCATGTTTTCCGGTCACTATGTCATCCGCCTTGTGATCGGACATATGCAAATGCAGTGCGATGTGGCAGAAAATTGATAACTGGAAAAAAAAAATCTTTAATCCCCCTTTTACACCAGCAGCTTTGAACACGGGTTCTTGGCACATGACCTCGCATAACCCGTGTTCCTGTGCGGTGTGAAAGGTACCAGGGGCAATATACCAGGTTGAGCGACCCGGTATTTCAACCCTGCTAGCGAGCAGGGTTGAACTTGTGTTCGACCTGGCTCGCTGTATGGTGTGAATGGGAGCCAGGTCAGTGCGACCCGTTTTCCGTTCACAGTGTGTGGACAGGCGGCGCTTGGAGATCACGTGATCTCCCAGCACCGCCCCGCGCCACATCCCCGCCGGGTTGTAGTCTGCGGTGTGAAATGGTTATTTAGGGGGGTCGCACACTGGGAGCTCCCGTGTCAGGCTCCCGTGTGCGACACACTTTCAGACGGTGTGAAGGTGGTATAAGTGTGTAGCTCAGATATTGGTGCCTACAGTTTCCTGAAAAATCGTCCGATTGTCAGGCAGACCAGTAACTTATTCATACAAATTGGTTAAATCCATGATTTAACCAATTTGTGTGAACAGCGGGTTTTGTCCATTTTCCAGTGTTTGGGAGCAAATGTTCGATTTTCATTACCTCTCATCCATTACCAGATTTACTTCCAACCAGCCAGATATGTCAGGTTATCTGCCAGATAACTGTATAGTGTACACCCAGTTTCTCATACGTCCTAGAGGATGCTGGGGACACTTCAAGAACCATAGGGTATAGATGGGATCCGCAGGAGACATGGGCACTTTAAGACTTTCAAAGGGGTGTGAACTGGCTCCTCCCTCTATGCCCCTCCTCCAGACTCCAGTTTTAGAATTGTGCCCAGGCAGACTGGATGCATTCTAGGAGCTCTACTGAGTTTCTCTGAAAAAGACTTATGTTAGGTTTTTTATTTTCAGGGAGACTGCTGGCAACAATCTCCCTGCTTCGTGGGATTTAGGGGAGAGAAGATAGATCTACTTCCAGTGAGTTAAAGGCTCTGCTTCTTGGCTACAGGACACCATTAGCTCCTGAGGGTTTGGAACACTAGGTACGCCTAGGGGTTCATTCCCAGAGCCCGCCGTCACCCACCTTGCAGAGCCAGAAGTCAGAAGACAGGTGAGTAGAAGAAGATCAGAAGACTTCAGTGATGGCTTTGAGGTACCGCACAGCGATCGCGCTGCGCACCATGCTCCCATACACAGCGGCACTGCAGGGTGCAGGGCGGGGGGTGGGGCGCCCTGGGCAGCATATAAAACCTCATATGAGACTGGCAAAGAGTGGTATGAGTGCCTAGGCACTAAATCCTAACCCCCGCCAGTATAAATATGTTAAAATATAGCGGGGCTGAAGCGCGCCATTAAGGGGACGGGGCTTAGCCCTCACAGCTCTACTCAGCGCCATTTTCTCTTCACAGAGCTGCAGAGATGCTGGTCCTTCTTCAACACTGCTGTACAAGTAACAGGGTGCAAAACGGGGGGGTGGGGGGGGGAACAGTTAATTTGGTGCAATATAAGTAATTATATAAGCACTACAGGTCTGAGGCAATATATAAGAGTTTCAGAACCGGGATAAACGCTGGGTTGTGAGCTGGCAAACTCCCTTTGTGTTTCTCTGACAGGCTTTACTGTGGGTCTGTCCCCTATATGCCCAGTGTGTCTGTAGGTGTCGGTACACGTGTGTCGGCATGTCTGAGGCTGAGTGCTCTTCCCAGGAGGAGACTGTATTAGGGACAGAAACGGCTGTGGGAGTGACCCTGTCGGCACCGCCGACTCCTGATTGGGTAAATGTGTTGAATGCTTTGAATGCTAATGTGGCTCTTATTAGTAAGAGATTAGATAAATCTGAATCCCAAAACCAGGCATGGAAGAAATCTGTGGAGGTTGTGTTATCACAAGTCCAGACCCCCTTGGGGTCACATAAGCGTTCGTTTGCTCAGTTGGCAGACACAGATACCGACACGGACACTGACTCCAGTGTCGACTATAGTGATACCAGATTAGACCCAAAATTGGTAAAGAGCATTCAGTACATGATTGTGGCAATAAAAGACGTATTGCACTGAGGACCCTACTGTTCCTGATAAAAGGGTCTGTATGTATAAGGGAAAGAAACCTGAGGTAACGTTTCCTCCCTCTCATGAACTGAATACTCTTTTTGAAAAGCTGTGGGAAAATCCTGACAAAAAGTTTCAGATTCCCAAAAGGATTCCGGTGGCGTATCCCTTCCCCTCTGGGGATAGAGAAAAGTGGGAGTCACCTCCCATTGTGGACAAGGCTCTATCACGGTAGTCTAAAAAGGTTCCGGATACCATAGAAGTGCAAAGGGCAGTTTTAACGTCCCAGGTCAGATCACCCTCAGTCCCAAATCACCAACTGCTCTAGAGCAGGGTGATCTGCACTTCTATGGTATCCGGAACCTTCAGTGCAGCCTTAAGACCATCTTGGGAGGGTAACTCTGACTACCAGTAACGACAGCACCCCGCATTTCCACTTGCAGTGGATATATGCTTGTTTTATATGTATAAATTGTGAGTTTCTTGTGTAAAATAAATCCTTTGTCCCCTTTAAAGTCGATCTGCACCATGATCTTTTTTCTTTGTTTGAGATAAGGAAATTGACTCACAGAACCAAAGGGCATATGAATTACGGGACTTTTGGAACACAGAAACTTCTTCATTAGGATTACATCCTATTAAGCCTATTAGGATACTTTTCATGTAAGACTCTTTTGATGTTTTGCGCCGATTTGACAAAAATTCTTTTCATTTGTTACTTGTGGAATTGTTAGTGAAGGTTCCTATTGTTTTACTGGCTGCATTATATCTTGGCAGCGCATTTATTTACCCCTTTTTTTGCACTTAATAGAGGAAGATGAAAAGGTAAAAGATCTCCTCCCCGGCTTCTGCCAAATCCACCGCATGACGCTGGGACTCCTCTGCGGGAGTCCGCACCGGTGGGGGCACGTCTCAAACTCTTCAGTCAGTTCTGCGTTCGTTCGGACATGGACCCATGGGTATTAGAAATAGTGTCCCAGGGGTACAAACTAGAGTTTCAAGACGTTCCCCCTCATCGATTTTTCAAATCGGCCTTACCAGCGTCTCTTGCGGACAGGGAGGTAGTATGCGATGCAATACAAAAGTTGTGTCAAAATCAAGCCATTATCAGGGTTCCCCCGTCACAACAGGGAGAAGGCTTTTATTCGAGTCTGTTCGTGGTCCCGAAGCCGGACGGCTCGGTCAGACCAATTCTGAACCTAAAATCCCTCAATTTCTACCTAAGAAAATTCTAATTCAAGATGGAATCTCTCAGAGCAGTGATCTCTAGTCTGGAGGAAGGGGATTTTATGATGTCGGTCGACATAAAGGATGCCTACTTACACGTCCCCATATATCCTCCGCATCAGGCTTACCTGAGATTTGCCATTCAGGATTGTCATTACCAATTTCAGACATTGCCGTTTGGTCTGTACACGGCTCCGAGGATTTTCACCAAGGTAATGGCGGAAATGATGGTTCTCCTGCGTAAGCAAGGAGTCACAATTATCCCGTACTTGGACGATCTCCTGATAAAGGCGAGATCCAAGGACAAACTGGTGCAGGACATTACGATCCCCCTGATGATTCTGCAACAGCATGGTTGGCTCTTAAACTTGCCAAAGTCACAGTTAATTTCGACGAAACGGCTGTCGTTTTTGGGAATGATTCTGGACACAGAATTACAGAGAGTCTTTCTTCCAGTGGAAAAGGCTCTAGAAATTCAGAGTCTGGTCAAACAAATTCTGAAACCAGCGAGAGTGTCAATCCTTCAATGCACTCGATTGCTGGGGAAGATAGTGGCGGCCTACGAGGCCATTCAATTTGGCAGATTCCATGCCAGAGTGTTTCAGTGGGACCTGTTGAACAAGTGGTCTGGATCCCATCTGCACATGCACCGGAAAATAATCCTGTCCTCCAAGACCAGAATCTCACTCCTGTGGTGGCTGCACAGCTCTCACCTCCTAGAGGGACGCAGGTTCGGGATCCAGGACTGGATCCTAGTGACCACGGATGCAAGTCTCCGAGGCTGGGGAGCAGTCACACAGGGGGAAACCTTCCAGGGAAGATGGTCAAGCCAGGAAATCTGTTTACACATAAACGTTCTGGAGTTAAGGGCCATTTACAACGGCCTTCTTCAAGTGGAACATCTTCTTCGCAATCTGCCCGTACTGATCCAGTCGGACAATATAACAGCAGTAGCGCGCATAAACCGCCAGGACGGAACAAAGAGCAGAGCAGCAATGGCAGAGGCCACAAAGGTTCTCCGCTGGGTGGAAAGACATACAAGTGCTCTGTCAGCATTCTTCATTCCAGGAGTGGACAACTGGGAAGCAGACTTCCTCAGCAGACACGATCTCCATCCAGGAGAGTGGGGTCTTCATCAAGAGGTCTTTGCAGAAGTGACAAGTCGTTGGGGAATTCCTCAAATAGACATGATGGCGTCTCACCTCAACAAGAAACTTCAGAGATATTGTTCCAGGTCGAGAGACCCTCAAGCAATAGCAGTGGATGCCCTAGTGACACCATGGGTGTTTCAGTTGGTGTATGTGTTCCCTCTGCTACCACTCATTCCAAAGGTGCTATGGATCATAAGAAGAACAAAGGTTCAGGCGATCCTCATTGTTCCGGACTGGCCAAGGAGGGCTTGGTATCCAGATCTTCAGGAATTACTCATAGAAGATCCCTGGCCTCTTCCTCTATGAGAGGATCTGTTACAGCAGAGGCTGTGCGTATATCAAGACTTACCACGGCTACATTTGGCGGTTGAACGCCGGATCCTAGCACAAAAGGGTATTCCCAGTGAAGTCATTCCCACACTTCTTCAGGATAGAAAAGGAGTGACGGCGAAACATTACCACCGTATTTGGAGAAAATGTGTGTCTTGGTGTGAATCCAAGAAGGCTCCTACAGAAGAATTTCAGTTAGGACGGTTTCTCCATTTTCTACAAGCAGGTGTGGATGCGGGCCTAAAGTTGGGCTCCATTAAAGTGCAACTTTCAGCCTTATCGATTTTCTTCCAAAAACAATTGGCCTCCCTTCCATAAGTTCAGACTTTTGTGAAAGGCGTGTTGCACATCCAACCTACCTTTGTGCCTCCTGTGGCACCGTGGGATCTTAACGTGGTGTTGCAATTCCTTCAATCTCATTGGTTTGAACCTTTACAAAAGGTGGAGTTGAAATTCCTCACTTGGAAAGTGGTCATGCTGTTGGCCTTGGCATCCGCCAGGCGGGTGTCTGAATTGGCGGCCTTATCTCACAAGAGAACTTATTTGATCTTCCATGAAGATAGAGCAGAACTGAGGACTCGTCAGCAGTTTCTGACGAAAGTGGTTTCATCGTTCCACTTGAACCAGCCTATTGTGGTGCCAGTGGCTACTGACGCCTTGCTGGAATCGAAGCTTCTCGATGTAGTAAGAGCTTTGGAAATTTATGTCGCCAGAACGGCTCAGTTTAGGAAAACAGAGGCTCTGTTTATCCTGTATGCTCACAATAAAATTGGAGCTCCTGCTTCCAAGCAGACTATTGCGCGCTGGATCTGTCATACAATTCAGCAGGCTCATTCTAAGGCTGGATTGCCGTTACCGAAATCGGTGAAGGCCCATTCTACCAGAAAGGTGGGCTCATCCTGGGCGGCTGCCCGTGGAGTCTCGGCATTACAACTTTGCAGAGCGGCTACTTGGTCGGGTTCAAACACCTTTGCGAAGTTCTACAAGTTTGATACCCTTGCTGATGAGGACCTCATGTTTGGTCAATCGGTGCTGCAGAGTCATCCGCACTCTCCCGCCCGTTCTAGAGCTTTGGTATAAACCCAATGGTTCTTGAAGTGTCCCCAGCATCCTCTAGGACGTATGAGAAAATAGGATTTTAATACCTACTGGTAAATCCTTTTCTCTTAGTCCGTAGAGGATGCTGGGTGCGTACTGTATCTGCAGTTATTAGTTATGGTTACACTCATGTTGTGTTACGTTTATGGTCAGCCTGTTGCTGATGTTGTTTATGCCGTTGACTTGCGTTGTTGAATGCTATGTTGTACGGCGTGCTTGAGGTGTGAGCTGGTATGTATCTCACCTTAGTTTAACAATAAATCCTTTTCCTCTAAATGTCCGTCTCCCTGGGCACAGTTCCTATAACTGGAGTCTGGAGGAGGGGCATAGAGGGAGGAGCCAGTTCAAACCCCTTTGAAAGTCTTAAAGTGCCCATGTTTCCTGCGGATCCTGTCTATACCCCGTGGTTCTTGAAGTGTCCCCAGCATCCTCTACGGACTAAGGGAAAAGGATTTACCGGTAGGTATTAATATCCTATTTTATTCATTCATTCATTCAATGATCATTGCGTATTAAGGTTTTCTTCATCTTGGTCAGTGCTTCGAAGATAAGAGGTACCATGACTCTAAAGTTACAAGATGATACTGAGATAGAGGTGCTTCCATACTCTAGATCACAGGTTCTCAAATTCGGTCCTCAGGACCCCACACAGTGCATGTTTTCAAGTCTCCTCACAGGATCACAAGTTAAATAATTAGCTCCACCTGTGGACCTTTTAAAATGTGTCAGTGAATAATTAATACACCTGTGCACCTGCTGGGTTACCTGCAAAACACGCACCGTGTGGGGTCCTGAGGACCGAGTTTGAGAACCTGTGCTCTAGATCACAGGTTCTCAAACTTGGTCCTCAGGACCCCAACACAGTGCATGTTTTGCAGGTAACCTAGCAGGTGCACAGGTGTAGTAATTACTCACTGACACATTTTAAAAGGTCCACAGGTGGAGCTAATTATTTATTTTGTGATTCTGTGAAGAGACCAGCAAAACATGCACCGTGTGGGATCCTGAGGACCGAGTTTGAGAACCTGTGCTCTAGATCAGGGCTGGCCAAACCGGTCCTCGAGATCTACCAACAGTTCATGTTTTCCAGGCCTCCTGGAGATCTGTAGAATTGTCAGTTAGGAATGAATGCAGCACATCTTAATTAGTAATGACTACACCTGTGCACCAGCTAGGTGGTCTGGAAAATGTGAACTGATGGTAGATCTCGAAGACTGGTTTGGCCAGCTCTGCTCTAGAATCTAATTTCTTCTTCTTTCCAAAAGCTAGTTTCAAGAAGAGCTAGCTATAAGAATTAGACAAAAAAAAAAATCCACTACTGCATACAGTAGCATCAGAGAAAGCTCTAGTCTTGTTCTGTATGATGTGCGAAAACACTTGCGAAGTGCTCACATGAACAGCTCCTTATAGTGGGGACTATTACGTAATACATATGTAGAGCATACTTGCCTACCTGACCCTCTCCATGAGGGAGAAAATGCTCTGTTCCTAGACTTTCCTAGTAATGTATGATTGCCATCACCTGTGGTGAAACACCTTTCTTATCAATTAACTAGCTCACCACAGGTGATGGCAATTATACATTACCAGGACAGTCCAGGAACAGAGCATTTTCTCCCTCATGGAGAGGGTCAGGTAGGCAAGTGTGATGTAGAGCACAGGTTTTCAAACTCGGTCCACACAGTGCATGTTTTGGAGGTCTCCTCACAGAATCACAATTGAAATAATTAGCTCCACCTGTGGACCTTTTAAAATGTGTCTGTGAGTAATTAATACACCTGTGCACTTGCTGGGTTACCTGCAAAACATGCACTGTGTGAGGTCCTGAGGACCGAGTTTGAGAACCACTGATGTAGAGCACAGGTTCTCAAACTCGGTCCTCAGGACCCCACACAGTGCATGTTTTGCAGGTCTCCTCACAGAATCGCAACAGAAATAATTAGCTTCACCTGTGGATCTTTTAAAATGGATCAGTGAGTAATGAATACACCTGTGCACCTGCTGGGTTACCTGCAAAACATGCACTGTGTGGGGTCCTGAGGACTGAGTTTGAGAACCTATGATGTAGAGCAATTTTTTTTTTTTGTTACCAACTCTGGCAATACTACAATTATATTAAAGCATGGGGATCACCATAAGAAAAGGGTGTCAGTGTGAGAATTGTGCACGTTATGGTATAAATAAATATCAATTAATGTGTATACCACACTATTGTACAGATAATCTTCATTTTATTTGGAATGCCACAAACAAAAACAATGGGGCAGATGTATTAAGCTTGGAGAAGGAATAAAGTGATAAAGCAGTGATAAGTGGAAGGTGGTAACGCACCAGCCAATCAGCTACTGTTATTTTTCAAACCTGTAATGATTGGTTGGTGCGTTATCACCTTCCACTTATCACTTGTAACAAGCAACCTTCCACCAGACAAGTCGCTGACACAGTTGTAGGGAAAAGCAGTCTGTTTACTTCCACAGCACAGTAAACAGGTCTTTATCACAGCAAGTTTACTGGTTACCTTAACCAAGCACTGGTCCATAAACAGTATATAGACAAATCTCAGGCTCCCTGTCTCCAACCCAGTGGCCCGCCCTCTATTGCCTGGCCACTTGTTGGCAACAGGTTTCCTGAGCTCTTGCGCTAATGAGCTTTATAAAAGTGTGGCACAGGTGTACCTGATTGCTGGGAGCACTTGCTCTAACACCTGGACCGGACCTGCATGGATGGGATCTCATGTATGAAATTGTAGGGTATTTCTGTGCATCAACAGCAATCAATAATATAATTTCCAACTGCTAGATAATCTTTGACACAATATTAAAGAGACAACCTGAATGTACCCAACATCACACTGGGGGGGTCATTCTGAGTTGATCGCTAGCTGCCGTTGTTTGCTGCGTAGCGATCAGGGGGAAAAATGGCTAATCTGCGCATGCGCATGCTCCGCAATGCGCATATGCGTCGTACGGGTACAAAGTCCATTGTGGTTTTGCACTGGTTCTAGCGACGATTCCAATCACACAGCCGCCCGCAAGGAGATTGACAGAAAGAGGGCGTTTCTGGGTGTCAACTGACCGTTTTCAGGGAGTGCTTAGAAAAACGCAGTCGTGGTAGAAAAAACGCAGGCGTGGCTGGGCGTTCGCTGGGTGGTTGTGTGACGTCAAAAGCCGCCCCTCCATCGTTAGAATGAACGCACACGAAGAGTAAGTCCAGGGCTACTCTTGTTTTGCACAAAACGATTTTGTAGGCGCTCTACTGCATAAGCGTTCGCACTTCTGCAAAGCTAAAATACACTCCCCAGTGGGCGGCGACAATGCGTTTGCATGGCTGCTAAAAACTGCTAGCGAGCGATCAACTCGGAATGATCCCCTGAATTGCTTCTTATTCACATTACACCACACCATATTGCTCTTAATTCACATTACACCACACAGTAGTGCTCTTTCCATACATTACGCCACACAGTAGAGCACCTTACACACATAATGCCACACATTAGTAATGCATTTGTACACATAATGCTACACAGTAATGCCTCTTACACATATGCTGCACATTATTAATGTCCTTATAAACATAATGCGCCTTACACATTATGCCAACCTTTATTAATGCCCTTAGACACATAATGTGCCTTACACATATGACGCACATTATTAATTCCTGGCGTTAGTCAGCTGGTAGCTCTGCTAATGTCGGGCGCCTTATTTGACGAAAATGTGTATTATTTGCATTACTATGTGGCTAGGATGCACAAGCATTGTGTGTGCGACCGTGGCTGTATCTGCATACGAAATTCTGCGTTACAGTGATTTCCAGGAATACACTGTAATGTAGCATTTCGTATGCAGATACAGCCACAGTCACACACAGAATATAGGCATGCCGCATAGTTTAATCAGCAGAAGCTGCTTGTGCCCCTAGACATACCAAATGCCCTAGGCATTTGCCTGGTTTTCCTATGCCTAGGGATGGCTCTGGATACACTTGGCAATGATTTGTAGGTAAAGTCCTTTTTTATAATAGATAATCTAGTGCAGTGGATCTACTCAGTCCTCAGGACTCTACACAGTTCCTGTTTTCACAGGTGGATATTTGAAATGTAACAGTTGGTCATACACCTGTGCCCAGCTAAGTGCCATGGAAAAACGTGAACTGTGTGGGGTCCTGAGGACCAAGTTTGAGAACCACTGATCTAGTGCATTGGAACAATACTTTCCCCGATTCCCCTCCCAACCCCCAATGGCCAGAGCCAGATTTAGGGGTTTAATGTCTGCAGGTCACATTACACCACACAGTAGTACCTCTTATACACACCAGGAAGAGCCCCTTATACATATTGCACCAGGTAGAGCCCCTATTACACATTACGCCAGGCATAGCCCCTTTTATGCATGTAACACCAGGTAAAGCCCCTTTTATACACGTTACACAAGGTAGAACCCCTTATACACATTGCACCAGGCAGAGCCCCTTATACACACTGAGTCTCTTACACCAGTGGTTCCAAAACTTTTTTTGAATCACGGCGCCCTAGAGTATCAGAATTTCTTTCAGGGCACCCCTAGGCCAAAGGTTCTTAAAATGAAGTACATTTTTTATAATGTCATACTCATACTTAAGTTTAATTATGTGGTGAGGAGCAGGATTCGCTTCTGTTTGTCCACATATCTTATTATTGGCAGACACCAGCACTGGTTTTGCCTATTGCATTGACCATAAATAATTTTAATTGGTCCTCGCTCTGTCACCAACCCGGGTCACCCTGCAAGTGTCCAGAGGCACCACAGGGTGCCACAGCACAGTTTGTGAACCATTGTCTTACACACATTACACCAGGTAGAACCAATTATACGCATTGTTCCAGGTAAAGCCTCTTATACACGTTACACCAGGTAGAGCCCCTTATACACACTACACCAGGTAGAGCCTCTTATACACATTGCGCAAGGTAGAGCCTATTATAAACATTGCATCAGGTAGAGCCTCTTACACACATTGCACCAGGCAGAGCCCCCTTTATACATGTCATGACAGGCAGAGCCCCTTTTATACAGGTTATGCCAGACAGAGCCCCTTATACACACTACGCTAGACAGAGCCCCTTAAACACACTGCACCAGGTAGAGCCCCTTACACACATTGCACCAGGTAGAGCCTCTTATACACATTGCACCAGGTAGAGCCTCTTATACATATTGCGCCAGGTATACCCTCTTATACACATTGGGGTATATTTACTAAGCTGCCGATTTTGACCGATTTGGTGTTTTTTGTTCAGTGTCATCTCTGGAATTTACTAAACTCAAATCTCGGCAGTGATGACGGCATTCGTATTTTTTTTACGGCTGTGTAGTAAAAATACGAATGAATACACCATCGGTCAAACGCAGCTGTTTAGCAGTGGCGCACCCAGGGGGGGGTTTCCGAGCACCCAGAAACCCCCCTCCACTAAAAAAAAAGATTTTTTTTTCTTTTTTTTGCTGCATGAGTATTATTAATAACTGTTTAGCGTCCTCTGCAGCCTACTGTCTTCCTGGTGGCACTTGTAAGTGCAATAAAAGTTTACTTTATTTTAATTATAGTACATATATATCCATGTGCATACATATATACACATGTATATACATACATACATATAAACACACACACACACACATATGATATAGATATATATATATATATATATATATATATATATAAGAGAAAAAAATGGAGGGCGCAATGGTGAGTGTAATCATCAAAAGTGCTTTACTGGTAAAGTATTCACTCACATACATTGAAAGTAAAAGGTAACCAGCGCAGTGTAGACAACTCGTGTAGCCTCCGGATGGCATACACCGATGTGTAACGTTGGTTCAGGGATACCAAAAGGCCGCTCTGGACATCCAGCCGCACGGACAATAAACGGACCTCACACGCCGCTCGTCTGGGCACTGGATCCACGTCACAGGTCCTGCTGGTCACGCCCAGTGCGGCTGGATGTCCAGAGCGGCCTTTTGGTATTCCTGAAGCAACGTTACACATTGGTGTATGCCATCCGGAGGCTACACGAGTTGTCTACACTGCGCTGGTTACCTTTTACTTTCAATGTATGTGAGTGAATACTTTACCAGTAAAGCACTTTTGATGATTACACTCACCATTGCGCCCTCCATTTTTTTCTCTTTTACATGTGCTGAGGAGTACAGGTTTACTCCTGGAGGAGGACCGCAGCAATAATACATTTGGACTGACATATTTTAGAGACTTTATTGTTTTAATGCGCGACTTTATCTTTTCATATATATATATATATATATATATATATATATATATACATATATATATACATACATGTGTATATATATGTGTACTGTATGTGTGTGTGCATATATATATATATATATATATGTATGCATGCATGTTTAATATGCTATGTATATGTGTGTGTGTATGTATGTATATATATATATATATATATATATGTGTGTAGATATATGTATATATATATATATACACACACACACACACACACACAGACACACTAGTTTTACGGACCCAGCTTATACTGGGTCACCTCAGTCCCCACCCCCGTGATTGGCTCCGTCCAGTTCTGGAAACCACTGGTTTAGGTATAGAACTCGGTCATTTACTATGCATTCGTATTTGAAATCTCTACCGTGAAAATGCATTTGCGGCCGTTAAAAAATACAAATCGTAAAAAAAGCCTAAAAAAAAGTAGACCTGCTTTTGAGAAGCGTGTTTACATGTGTTTCCAATTATACATTACTCACACCTGAATTTTTTGACCTTTAAAAGGGACCCAAGCACATTTTTCAAATCTCTCACTCTGAAATGGCTGCTGCCGTGTGTAGTACTGATTTCTTGTTTGCTGGGGGATACCTGAGACTGCTCCATGAGGCTACAATAAACCAGGGCCAGGAAACTGAACATGGTCAGCAGGTTGTACAGCTGCCGCGGAGGCTGCGCAGGCCTAGTTTTTTTAGGGGGCGTTTAAACTTGAACGCATTGTCCGATGACCAGGTTATACAGATGTTCCGGCTAAATAGAATCAACATTTTCCGTCTGTATGACCTTGTCAAACTGGACCTAGACCCTGAGACAGCACGCTCTCGCTCTGTCTCAGGCCTGCACAAACTCCTGGCTGTGTAGCATTTTATGGCTACTGGCAGCTTCCAGGCTGTGACTGGCGATGTAATTGGTATCTCACAGCCCACCTTTTCAAAATATTTAATTCAGGTGAGTTAAAACATACATACACGTCTATGTCTAAGTGGTGCTTCTGTTATGTAATATAACACAGTATTTTATTTATTACAGGTCATGACACTCACCTTATATTTTGTAATGTCCACTCAGGATTTGGATGTCTTGGATCCCCACATAGATGCCTCTATCGGCTTCCCTACCCAGGAGTCGCAGTGGCATGCAGTCAGGGTAGCTTTCTATGAGCTTGCTGGTATGCCGAATGTGCTGGGTGCCATAGATTGCACACACGTTGAGCTGAGACCACCTAGGGGCAGGCAATATATTTATACCAATAGACATCTGGGCCAATCCACTAATGTCCAGGTGGTTTGTAATGCAAATTTAAAAATTGTGAGTGTTGTTGCGGGTTACCCTGGCGTCTGCCATGACTCCTTCATCCTCAGTCAGTCATCCCTCTTTGCTAAGTTTGTTGCTGGACAAATGCCTGATGGCTGGCTGCTGGGTATGTTCCAAGTGTGTTGTGTGTATGTGTGGTAACTTTAACCTCCTCATTGTTTATTTTATTTCCCATAAACCACATGTACTAATGTTGCCTATATCTGTCTTTCAGGTGATGGTGGTTATGGCTGCTACTCTTGGCTCCTTACTCCATTGTCCCAACCTGATTCTCTTGCTGAACACAATTATAATAACGCACATAAGTCCACGCAGAATGTGATAGAAAGATGTTTTGGGGTGCTGAAATCTAGGTTTCGGTGTCTGGATAAGTCTGCAAGGCTTTTGTTGTATAGTCCCTCAAAGGTGACTAGGATTGTGTTCTGCTGCTGTTTTCTTCATAACATGTGTTTGCGCCAACATCTGCCACATGTTGTTGATGAAGAAAACAGTCAGCAAGTAGGTGAGTTAGAAACATCTGGCGACAGTGTGAGTACAGATGTAGGGAGGCAGGTAAGGCAAGAAGTGATTCTGCGTTATTTTAACGGTAAGTATTATTTAGTCATAAATAACCTTGCCTAACCACTATTATAAAATGTTTTATAGGTCTTAATTCTGTTTGTGTTGCGTTATTGTTTGTTATTTCTCATGTTGTTTACAGTTAGCCAATAAAATGTATAACTTACACTGTCACTCATTAGCTAATGAAACAATACACATATTGCGTGTGATTAATTTATTACCTTAAACACAGGCATTTTTAGTGAATCAATTACCAAAACATTATTTTTAAAGTAATATTGTACTTGTTGCTGCAGCCTTCATCATTTCTTTTTTTTGTGTGCGCTGGGTGCAGAGGATTGGGATGGTTCGTTGGTCCTGGTTCTGCTGGAGCGTCTAACTAGGGAGGTAACTGAGGTCTGGCTTGGTGTGGTTGTTCCCGAGCTTGAGGTTAGTTGGTGGGATGCCAACACATTAAGGCTTTGGCTCAGGTTGTTTAGGCTTGCAGTGAGTTGTGTATTAGCGGCAGTGTTGTTGGCAATAATTCAGGAGAGGTTTTCGTTTATCAGTTGGTTGTGTTGGATAATTTGTATGAGGGCTTGTTGCTGCCGCTGTTGGTCATCCATGATTCGTTGTAAATTGGCTTGCATTTGGCTGTTATCTGCCCTCATCTGCTCCATTGAATTTGCAATTCTGCCAACTTGATCTATCAGTCTGCCTAAGTTCCGACTGAGTCTAGGCAGATGATGGGGCAGACTGGCAAGGTATTGGGTGTGGGTGTTCAGACAGGCATAGTGTTGCGCCTGTTGTGTGGCCCAACTGCCCCAAAACTCTGGGGCCATTTGTGGCTGGGGTGGTGTTGGGCTCAATTGGGGGATGTGGGATGTTTGGGGTGGTTGGGTTATGTCCTGCGGCGTGGTTGGCTGGTTTGGATCTATCGCTTGCAGGTGTACGAATCCTGCAAGTCACTTTCCTGCTGGGCATCCTCGGGCATGATGGGTGGTTCTGTATGGGGTTGAAGACAGCCACTATTTAGTAAATATTTTGCATTGGTCTTTTTATAGGTTTACGTCAACATGCATTACTTCTTAATATTCATGTTGGAAATGATAAATAGATTGTGGCCTAAACTTAACAATGTAGCTCACCTTTTTGTAGAAATATGTGGCTTCTAACGTTCCCTACTCAGTTGAAAAAATGTTTCTGGGAATTGTTGGACTCTGAGCCATAATTAATGTGCTAACACGAAGAACTCTAACAAATACAAATTACTACATTAACATATTGTGTATGAAGCTTCCTTTTGTAAAACACACACAATACAATAAATGTGTTGAGCAATACACTCATACATTGTTCAAGGCAGTCAGTGGTCTGCCCAAAACTTTAACAAATATAGTGCAAATAATTGAAAATTAAAAATATGGTCGAAAATGTCTTAAGGTGGCCTATGTTTAGAACTGGTGATGTTGGGCATGCAAAACAATTGGATTAGACTTAACATTTATGTAGCTGTTTCGAGCAAAAAAAAAAAAAAATTTGGTTGCTATGGCCAACATCACATCTGAAAATGTAAAAAATAACTAACGTTACCCCCATGTGCTTGCTGTTGGTGAATATTACAAGGATGACTGTTTATTTGTAACACTTTTTTTGGCTGTGCACAAACAGTGGGGCAGATGTATTAACCTGGAGAAGGCATAAGGAAGTGAAAAACCAGTGATATGTGCAAGGTGATAAAGACACCAGCCAATCAGCTCCAATATGTAAATTAACAGTTAGGATCTGTTTGGCTGCTGCCTTTATCACCTTGCACATATCACTGGTTTATCACTTCCTTATGCCTTTTCCACGTTAATACATCTACCCCAACGTTTTTTAACTTATTTACAATTAATTGTTATGTTGACTCACCAGACAGCTGAGGGGATTGTGGATCCTCGCTTTGTGGACTGGCCAAAATGGCTTGTGGTGGCAGGGACGACACTGTAGAGATGCGCCGTTGTGGTGGTGAGGATGCTGCTGGAGATTCAGCCTCAAGCCGGCGTCTCTTGGTAGGCATCTTATGGAGACTATCCGAGCCCTGTGATGGTCGTCTTAGTGGAGGCGTGTTTGATGAAGAAGGACCTATGTGATAAGATAAACATTAACATTCTGCTTTTCTATGTGTTTTCCAAATATGTGTATAGACTACATTCTTACCTGCATCACCAGCATCTGCATCTCTTGGCAGTGTGGGTTGTGGCCTGGCTGTGCTGCGTCTCTTTCGTACTGTAGAAATATGAAGAATGTCCTTATAAACATACTATTATGTTTATATGTTTATGCAAAATCCTTATTGTGATGTAAACATATGAGGAACCTGATGAGAAGTGAACCAAACTATGCTTATGCTTTTCTGCCTGACTTCATTGGGTGTGTATAGTAAAATTATGAAACAATTACACCAACCAATCCATACACAAAGGTGCAGAAATAACAATATTATACTACTTAAAACCCAACCGTGGTAGCTTAACACAACCAGAATATTGCTCTGTATTTCACATTTTTTTGCTGCTAACAACCAAACACTACCCCCAAATATATGTGCAAAATTGTAAGCATCAAATTCAAATATGCATGAAAAATCACATCAACCACACAAAGGACAACCCAGAACAACACACAATAACCATAAGTCCATTTAAAAAATTTAAAGCAAAAATTTTGGCTAAACACATGACTCACACTTCATTTAAAGACACCAACAACAATTTACTTTTGTATTAAACAAACAGAAAAAGACCAAGGCCACCTGCTAAATTGACAATACAAAGGATAAAAACATAACTATTTGTGATTAAAACTACATCACCAACACATTAGAAGAATGAACCAACTTACAATCACAATTAGCTAGAAGACATTTCAGACAACTAAGGATAAAGCACAGATGTTTTAATTATAAATAAACAAAAATGTTAAACTCACCATCCTGCCTTGGGCGATCCGAATCCCGGACATGAGTCGCACCAACCACTTCTGGCGGAATAAGAGTATGCACAGGCTCCTCCCAATCCCAATATGACGCTCGGAAGGGGTGGCCACCACCAGTTTGGCGGGCTGATTTAGCCTCCTTAGACATCTTAGCCTTGACATGTCGCTTGATGTCGTAGAATCGCTTACGACACGTGTCCTCGGTCCTCCTCACCACACCCTCACTATTAACTGCCGCAACGACCTTCCCCCACAGAACACTCTTCCTGCGTGAAGAAACCTTTGCAGCATCATGGCCAAACAGCTGTCGATGCCTCATCAGCTCCCGCACCAATGCCATATTTTCTGCGTAGCTGAATTTGACATTGCAGCCCGTCTTTGTAGTGGTGCGTGGCTGCGGAGCCACAGCACCATCACTGTCACGATCACTCGAGGCCGCAGCAGCAACCTCCCCCTCCACCTCACTCACCTCCTCCCTCTCACTCACCTCCTCCGCCACACTCACCTTCTCCACCTCACTCACCTCCTCCCTCTCACTCACCTCCTCCACCACACTCACCTCTGACTGGGACATATTCGGGACAAACAACAAATAACACTGAGAAAAAAAACAGTAAACACACTCCTCCACTACCACTACACACCACACACCAAACACACACACACACACTCACTCACTCACTCACAAACAATGACAATAGACGTTAAAAAATACAAAGACAAAAAACTAGACAGACTTTTAAATAACTACACAACAAGTATGACAAGACTACTTACACACACAGTACAGCACTCAACAATCGCAAAGAACCTCCTCAAAACCGCCAAAAACTCCTATCAACTCACCAACTCCAAACACACCTTCCTCTCACCTCTCCGCTAGCTAAACCCACGAGGTGCGGACGGTTTGGGGCGGTTTTATAGTAATGAGCACAGACACTCCTCCATCACGAATCAAACCAATCACGGACGAGTGACAAAAACGAAACTTAGGAAAAAAACGCGTCCGGGAACGGAAAAACACTGCCGTAACTGAAAAATGGCGCATTCGTAAAAAAAACAGACAACACGGCCGCAAAAACACAAAATCGGCCGCATTCTACATTGGAAAAACATGAATGACATCGACATCGAAAAATGGAAATAATCAAAACACGACAGCATAGTAAATGAGGTGTAATAAATTCAAAAAGTTGCAAATTCACACATTCGATGTCATTCTTGTTTAAACTTTAATCTCATTCTGAAAAATACGATTTTTAGTAAATATACCCCATTGTGCAGGGTCGAGCATCTTATACACATTGCGCCAGGTCGAGCACGTTATACACATTGCGCCAGGTTGAGCCCGTTATACACATTGCGCGAGGTAGCCTATTATACACATTGCACCAGGTAGCCCCTTATACAGCACACATTGCTCCAGGTAGCCCATTATATACATTGCACCAGGTAGCCCATTATACGCATTGCACCAGGTAGCCCATTATACACATTGTACCAGGTAGCCCCTTATAGCATTGCACCAGGTGATAAAGAGATAGTGCATGTGTGTGTGTGTTACTCACCACCATCCACGCTGGCTCCTGTCCCTCAGCTCCCAGCTCTTCATGCCCATCAAGTGGGTAGCTGCAGGAAGCGGGCGGTCAGGGGGAGGAATGCGGGCAGTGGGAGGAAGTCAGGGTGGGTGATGAACAGTGCAATGTTTGGTGCGGTCAGCAGGCAGGTGCTGATGGAGGTGGCGGGGTGAATGCCCACCCTGCTAGCCCTGCCGCACTTAAAACCACCATGAAGAGGGGGGAGGACTGCTGTGCTGCTCCTCTGGTTTGTTGGGGGGGGGGGGGGACTGCTGTGCCGCCCACAGCAGGTGCCACCCCTAGGCACGTGCCTAGTGGGAAATCCAGCACTGCTAATGCCCCATTCCTAATTGCAGTCTTATCTGAAACATTTCAAGATAAAACAGGAATTACAGAAAAGGAATTTGACCATTAATTTGGTGGATAAAATGACTCATCGTGACTTGCCCTGTTCTCATTCCATCCACTCCCACTTACTAGCTCAACCTACCATGTCCTTCCTCCAACATGTATTGCATCTTGCCCACCTTGGATTACCACAATCTACCTTTCCCCCAGTCTTGACTCCCAGTTCCTTGATAATCTCTACCTGGCTCCCTCGTTCTCTCCTCTGACCTTTCCTTTGTAGTTCTGGGTGGCTTTAACATTTTTATTCATGATCACTAAAATCCTGCTGCCAACAAACTTCTATCTCTCCAAGTTGTTTGGATTCTCTCAATCAACTCCATTCCACATCAATGGTCATTCCCTTGCCCTGGTTTTCTTCAAATCTGTGTTTTCCCCAAGTTCATCAATTCTCACCTCCCACTCTCCAATCGCCACCACCCTTCCGTCAGCATTTCAATTCCATTTATCCCCTCCCTCTTCTGACCATGCTCACTAGGTGGAATACCCTGAATCCTATCAATTTCTCTTCTTTAGATTCCCTACTACAATCCTTTACTGTCCTCTCCTGCCCTGACCAAGCTGTCTCTTTCTATGACCCACTGTCGTTCGCTTTGTTGCCCCAACTGTCATCATCAACCTGACAATTTCTTTCCCAACCATTACAATCTTACTTGCTTTCCCCAAAATGTCTCAAGTTCTTATGAACAAGTTTGGAGGAATTCACACTTCCTCAATTAACAATTATTTCTTTCCTCCAATAGCTTTGCATGTAAACTCCTAAACAGTACTACTTCAAGTCCCTTATCTCTTCCATGTCCCACAGTCCTCATCTTCTCTTTGCAACCATCAAGTTTCTCCTTTCCTTTCTCCGCTCCAAGGTGCTCTTGACTTTGCTACCAATATTACCTCTAAAATTGGGTCCATCCACCATGACATGGCTTCCCTTCAAGCTCCTTCAGCACACTCTCCCTCCACATCAGTATGGCTGACCTTTGTACTTCTCCCCAGTCCCTGACTTCCTCTTCTACTTGTCCAACTGCTTCTTCTTTCTCTCTACACTCACACTTAATTCTTATTCACATTCTATTTTCATCACGGTCCCTCAAGGCTCTTTTCCTTTGACCTTTCTCATCTCTCTCTACACCTCTTCCCTTAATGAACTCATCAGTTCCTTTGGCTTCTATTACCACCTTTGTGCTAGTCAGGGGTGTAATTCCCAGAGGCAATGGAGATGTCTGCCTCCAGGCTCCAAGCTCTGAAGGGGCACCTGTATGTATAGTAGCACCTGTGTTGTTCAGGTCATGATCCAAGTGTGAATGCAGCTTTTCCAACAGATCTCTTTGGCGTACCTGCTGCTAAATAGTTAACTGGCTCTATCCCAGGAGCCCTGCAAACACCCGCAATAGGGAACAGGACGGCTCCTGTCTGGTACCACACAGCCTGCTGTGCTGCAAGTGACGGTGTACCCAACGCTGCTGCTGGATTGTGAGATGGGACCCACCATTGAATGCTGAATCTGAATGCTGAATCTGACCCAATGGCCATTGTCACACAGCGTAGCTGGAGCCCTGCTAAATCACTGAAGGCTCCGGTCCCTGTAGACTGGCTGAGAGTGCTATCTATATAATTCTATAAGTTGTGTGTTTTATATTTTATATATATTTATGTACACACGGGATGCAGTCAATTTACTGACAATCAAAATCCCGACGATCAAAATACAGACAGCAATTGACCGACGGTCAAAATCCCGACATGGTCAAAATACCTACATTTAAAATACTGACAAGGTCAAAATACCGACATTTAGAATGTCAACAGGTCAAAGTGTCGACATAAGTCCTTCATGATTTTTTCATTGAAACCGACTTGTTTATACTTTACCATCCCAGTGGACCTGGAGGGGGAATATAATAGTGTGCCGTGCGCAGCGAGGCACCATGCCCGAAGCATGGCGAGCGCAGTGAGCCATACGAGGAGATGCGGTACACTTATATGGTGTCCATGTCGACCTATGTTGACATATACACACAAAAACAATGAAAAACTTTTTACATTTTGTCCATGTCGGGATTGTGACCTTGTCAGGATTTTGACTGTCGGTCAATTGCTATCGGGATTTCGATTGTAGGTAT
This sequence comes from Pseudophryne corroboree, assembly GCF_028390025.1. Classification (NCBI taxonomy): domain Eukaryota; kingdom Metazoa; phylum Chordata; class Amphibia; order Anura; family Myobatrachidae; genus Pseudophryne; species Pseudophryne corroboree. The sequence goes on along the minus strand of NC_086446.1, from coordinate 422,919,245 downwards.
TTCATACCGATCTCGTACACTAACATACAGATTCACACACACACACACACACACACATATTTGTTTTCCCTTTTTTTTTTTTTTAATGGGGGACACCAAACACCATCTTGACTCCGGACGACTGGGAATAATTTATGCCCTGGACTACCAGTGATACCCAAATTTACCTCTCTTCCCCTGATTTCTCCCCATTGGTACTGTACCATTTCACCACCTCTCATTTGGACGTCTCCTCCTGCAACATTCCTTCTTGAAACTCCAAACTTCCAAACAGGACTCATTTTCTATCGGCCTGCCAATGTAGCTAATTCAGGTTGGATCACAAGCCGTGATCCAACCGCAAAAAATACAATGATGATGCGGGCTCATGTGCCTGCATTAGAGATGAGCGGGTTCGGTTCCTCAGAATCCGAACCCCCCCGAACTTCACCCATTTTACACGGGTCCGAGGCATACTCGGATCCTCCCGCCTTGCTCGGTTAACCCGAGCGCGCCCGAACGTCATCATCCCGCTGTCGTATTCTCGCGAGATTCGTATTCTATATAAGGAGCCGCGCGTCTCCGCCATTTTCACTCATGCATTGGAGATAAGGAGAGGACGTGTGCAGCGTTCTCTCAGTTGTGTTCAGTGTGCTGCAAATATCTGTGCTCAGTGTGCTTTATTGTGGGGACTGGGGACCACCAGTATTATATAGTAGGAGGACAGTGCAGAGTTTTGCTGACCAGTGACCACCAGTACTATACGTTCTCTGCCTGAAAAACGCTCCATATCTGTGCTGCATTGTAGTATATAGGAGGACAGTGCAGAATTTTGCTGACCAGTGACCACCGGTATTATATCAGTACGGTACAGTAGTCCACTGCTCTACCTACCTCTGTGTCGTCAAGTATACTATCCATCCCTACCTGTGTTGCATTTTAGTTGTTGTGCGCAGTAGTAGGAGGACAGTGCATAATTTTGCTGACCACCAGTATATAATATATAGCAGTACGGTACAGTAGTCCACTGCTCTACCTACCTCTGTGTCGTCAAGTATACTATCCATCCATACCTGTGGTGCATTTTAGTTGTTGTGCGCAGTAGTAGGAGGACAGTGCATAATTTTGCTGACCACCAGTATATAATATATAGCAGTACGGTACAGTAGTCCACTGCTCTACCTACCTCTGTGTCGTCAAGTATACTATCCATCCATACCTGTGGTGCATTTTAGTTGTTGTGTTCAGTAGTAGGAGGACAGTGCATAATTTTACTGAACACAAGTATATAATATATAGCAGTATGGTACAGTAGTCCACTGCTCTACCTACCTCTGTGTCGTCAAGTATACTATCCATCCAGCGACCTTGGTGCACCTCTTTTTTTCATTGCATCATGTGCTGTTTGGGGACTACTTTTTGAAGTGCCATCCTGTCTGACACTGCAGTGCCACTCCTAGATGGGCCAGGTATTTGTGTCGGCCACTTGGGTCGCTTAGCTTAACCACACAGCTACCTCATTGCACCTCTTTTTTTCTTTGCAGCATGTGCTGTTTGGGGACTATTTTTTAAATCTGCCATCCTGTCTGACACTGCAGTGCCACTCCTAGATGGGCCAGTTGTTTGTGACGGCCACTTGGGTCGCTTAGCTTAACCATCCAGCGACCTTGGTGCACCTCTTTTTTTCTTTGCATCATGTGCTGTTTGGGGACTATTTTTTAAATCTGCCATCCTGTCTGACACTGCAGTGCCACTCCTAGATGGGCCAGGTGTTTGTGTCGGCCACTTGGGTCGCTTAGCTTAGCCACACAGCTACCTCATTGCACCTCTTTTTTTCTTTGCATCATGTGCTGTTTGGGGACTATTTTTTAAATCTGCCATCCTGTCTGACACTGTAGTGACACTCCTAGATGGGCCAGGTGTTTGTGTCGGCCACTTGGGTCGCTTAGCTTAGTCACACAGCGACCTTGGTGCACCTCTTTTTTTCTTTGCATCATGTGCTGTTTGGGGACTATTTTTTGAAGTGCCATCCTGTCTGACACTGCAGTGCCACTCCTAGATGGGCCAGGTGTTTGTGTCGGCCACTTGGGTCGCTTAGCTTAGTCTTTCAGCGACCTTGGTGCAAATTTTAGTACTAAAATAATATTGTGAGGTGTTCAGAATAGACTGGAAATGAGTGGAAATTATGGTTATTGAGGTTAATAATACTATGGGATCAAAATTACCCCCAAATTCTATGATTTAAGCTGTTTTTGAGGGTTTTTTGTAAAAAAACACCCGAATCCAAAACACACCCGAATCCCACAAAAAAAATTCAGGGAGGTTTTGCCAAAACGCGTCCGAATCCAAAATACGGCTGCGGAACCAAATCCAAAACCAAAACACAAAACCCGAAAAATGTCCGATGCACATCACTAGCCTGCATTAACTGCAGGCGACCCTCAGTAAATGCGAATGCCTCTGCCTGATTAAACGGCAGAGGCTTTTGTGGGGCGGGAGAGGGGCGGCAATGCTCCATTTCCAAGGCGGAGAAGGAGCGTTGTGGGGCGGTGGCAGGTAAATGGGGGTGGCAGCTTCCGAATGAGGGGCGTGTCTGCTGCATTATCGGGGCAGCTGTGTGACATCACACGCAGCCGCTCCGATCAAAAAGATAGGCTCTGGCCTCCTCCTTTCGCAGCCAGGCTGCGCCAGCAGGGGCCATCCACAATTTCAGCGATCACACTGAAAATGCAGTGTGATCACAGTGGGTGAGCGGTGGGATGCATGCTGGGGGGCCTTGCCCTGTAATGGGCGTCCACCAACACGCAAGCAAAAGGATTGTAAATCCTGCTATTTAGCAGAATTTACAATCCTTACTGAATAGGGCCCAATGTCCCCTCTCCCTCTTTGTTGATAACATCTCTATCAACCCTGTACCCAAAGTCCATTGTTTGGGTCTCACCCTGGAAGCTACTATAATACTCTCATTGACAATCTAATTACTCCTCAGTACTGTAATCAACTATTCTGCTGCGGGGTACACTGGGCTCCACAAGGATTAAGATCTCGGTGTAGAGTAGGATCTTGATCCGAGGCACCAAAAGGCTCCCAAGATGCACAGCGCCGCCTCCTCTATAACCCTGCCTCCGTGCATAGGAGCTCAGTTTGTAAGTTGGTGCCAATCCATGCAGTAAGCAGGCAATCAACAGGAGGGCTGCTCCAGCAGCCCATATTATAAGATATTTTTGAAGAAAAGAAAATCTGAAGGCTTCAAGGGCTGCAGCATTGTTGGATGTAAGTCAGACATCCCCTGCTGCAGCTCCATCACTCCCCCAGCGGCGCTGTATACTCCGGCGCCCTGGTTGCCGGGTAACTACAGCGAAGGCTCCGGTGTACTTCTGGTCAGTCACACACACTCGCCGCTGCCCTCCGGGATCGCGTGGCCGCAGGTACAAGGGGAGGTAAGGGGTCTCTTTGGCCAGCTGTTATCGCGATCCAGCGCGGCCGTGGGAGGCGGGCTGCCCGCGCTGGCATGGACACTGTAAAGGGCAGCCGCTCCACTAGCCATCGGGACACAGGGCACAGGTGGGGGTTTTTCTCTCTCTGTAAACCCTGTTTTTTTTATTATTGCCCCCAACGCCCGGTGGGGAAGCCAGCAGGGGGATAAGGCCTAACCTGTAGCCCCTCCTTCCCCAGCCCCAGGGCACCATTTGGGTAAATGTTCCCGCCCTGGAGCTGCATATCTCTCCCTCACTCCCTGTCAGCCGCCATTACATGGTGCTGCGCTGTTCCTGGGACTGCTTGGGCAATTCCTCCTCTGTAAAGCCGCCTGCTCACCAGCGTTGTGCATTTTACAGGACACTTAAGTATTCTACCTGTCAAAAGACAGTGTTAGTTAAGAAAGAGTGCATACAGTCAGGGTTGTGGGGTACAAACACCCTGTGATATTCATCCAGTACTTACTGTGTTTTGTTATATCTACTGTATATATATATATATATATATATATACACACACTGCTCAAAAAAATAAAGGGAACACTTAAACAACACAATGTAACTCCAAGTCAATCACACTTCTGTGAAATCAAACTGTCCACTTAGGAAGCAACACTGATTGACAATCAATTTCACATGCTGTTGTGCAAATGGAATAGACAACAGGTGGAAATTATAGGCAATTAGCAAGACACCCCCAACAAAGGAGTTGTTCTGCAGGTGGTGACCACAGACCACTTCTCAGCTCCTATGCTTTCTGGCTAATGTTTTGGTCACTTTTGAAAGCTGGCGGTGCTTTCACTCTAGTGGTAGCATGAGATGGAGTCTACAACCCACACAAGTGGCTCAGGTAGTGCAGCTCATCCAGGATGGCACATCAATGCGAGCTGTGGCAAGAAGGTTTGCTGTGTCTGTCAGCGTAGTGTCCAGAGCATGGAGGCGCTACCAGGAGACAGGCAAGTACATCAGGAGACGTGGAGGAGGCCGTAGGAGGGCAACAACCCAGCAGCAGGACCGCAACCTCCGCCTTTGTGCAAGGAGGAACAGGAGGAGCACTGCCAGAGCCCTTCAAAATGACCTCCAGCAAGCCACAAGTGTGCATGTGTCTACTCAAACGATCAGAAAAAGACTCCATGAGGGTGGTATGAGGGCCCGACGTCCACAGGTGGGGATTGTGCTTACAGCCCAACACCGTGCAGGATGTTTGGCATTTGCCAGAGAACACCAAGATTGGCAAATTCGCCACTGGCGCCCTGTGCTCTTTACAGATGAAAGCAGGTTCTCACTGAGCACAGGTGACAGACGTGACAGAGTCTGGAGACGCCAAGGAGAATGTTCTGCTGCCTGCAACATCCTCCAGCATGACCGGTTTGGCAGTGTGTCAGTAATGCTGTGGGGTGGCATTTCTTTGGGGGGCCGCACAGCCATCCATGTGCTCGCCAGAGGTAGCCTGACTGCCATTAGGTACCGAGATGAGATCCTCAGACCCCTTGTGAGACCATATGCTGGTGCGGTTTGCCCTGGGTTCCTCCTAATGCAAGACAATGCTAGACCTCATGTGGCTGGAGTGTGTCAGCAGTTCCTGCAAGACGAAGGCATTGATGCTATGGACTGGCCTGCGCGTTCCCCAGACCTGAATCCAATTGAGCACATCTGGGACATCATGTCTTGCTCCATCCACCAATGCCACGTTGCACCACAGACTGTCCAGGAGTTGGCAGATGCTTTAGTCCAGGTCTGGGAGGAGATCACTCAGAAGACCATCCGCCACCTCATCAGGAGCATGCCCAGGCATTGTAGGGAGGTCATACAGGCACGTGGAGGCCACACACACTACTGAGCCTCATTTTGACTTGTTTTAAGGACATTACATCAAAGTTGGATCAGCCTGTAGTGTGTGTTTTTCCACTTTAATTTTGAGTGTGACTCCAAATCCAGACCTCCATGGGTTAATAAATTTGATTTCCATTGATAATTTTTGTGTGATTCTGTTGTCACCACATTCAACTATGTAAAGAACAAAGTATTTAATAAGAATATTTCATTCATTCAGATCTAGGATGTGTTATTTTAGTGTTCCCTTTATTTTTTTGAGCAGTGTATATATGTATATATATGTATATATATGTGTGTATGTATATATATATATATATATATATATATATATATATTAGAGATGTGCACCGGAAATTTTTTGGGTTTAGTGTTTTGGTTTTGGATTCGGTTCCGCAGCTGTGTTTTGGATTTTGGCAAAACCTCCCTGAAATTTTTTGGGGGGATTCGGGTGTTTGTTTGTTTTTTCAAAAACAGCTTAAATTATAGAATTTGGGGGTAATTTTGATCCTATAGTATTATTAACCTCAATAACAACAATTTCCACTCATTTCCAGTCTATTCTGAACACCTCACACCTCAACAATACTATTTTTAGTCCTAAAATTTGCACAGAGGTCGCTGGATGACTAAGCAAAGCGACCCAAGAGGGCAGCACAAACACCTGGCCCATCTAGGAGTGGCACTGCAGTGTCAGACAGGATGGCACTTAAAAAAATTGGCCCCAAACAGCACATGATGCAAAGAAAAGAGAAAAAGAGGTGCACTGTGGTCGCTGGACGGCTAAGTTAAGCGACACAAACACCTCAATATCACAGGAATTATTCGTTCTAATCAATGGTATTGGTCCAAATCACTGGAAGAAAATGACAAAATCACTGGAATTATTAGTTCTAATCAATGGTATTATTGGTCCAAATCACTGGAAGAAAATGGAATGGATGGATACTTGCAGTGACACAGAGCTGCAAGATACAGCAATGGCCTACTGTACACAACTATATACTGTTGGGTCACCAAAATGCTGCACTGTAATACTATATATACTGCTCACAAAAATGCAGCACAGATATGGAATGGATACTTGCAGTGAGACAGAGCTGCAAGATACAGCAATGGCCTACTGTACACAGCTATATACTGTTGGGTCACCAAAATGCTGCACTGTAATACTATATATACTGCTCAGAAAAATGCTGCACAGATATGGAATGGATACTTGCAGTGACACAGAGCTGCAAAATACAGCAATGGCCTACTGTACACAACTATATACTGTTGGGTCACCAAAATGCTGCACTGTAATACTATATATACTGCTCACAAAAATGCTGCACAGATATGGAATGGATACTTACAGTGACACAGAGCTGCAAGATACAGCAATGGCCTACTGTACTGTACTACTATAAGTATAATTAATTATATACTGGTGGTCACCAGTCCCCACAATAAAGCACACTGAGCACAGATATGGAGCGTTTTCAGGCAGAGAACGTAGATATTTTAAGCACACTGAGCACAGATATTTGCAGTACACTGAGCACAGATTACGGAGCTTTTCAGGGAGAGAACGCAGCCACGTCCCTCCGTTCAATCTCCAATGCACGAGTGAAAATGGCGGTGACACGCGGCTCTTTATATAGAATACGAATCTCGCGAGAATCCAACAGCGGGATGATGACGTTCAGCCTCGTTCGGGTTAACCGAGCAAGGCGGGAAGATCCGAGGCTGCCTCGGAACGGTGTAAAATGGGTGAAGTTCGGGGGGGTTCGGATCTCGAGGAACCGAACCCGCTCATCTCTAATATATATATATATATATATATATACACACACACACACAGTGTATGTATCTATATGTCCTGTATATATACACACACACATCTTTTTATATATATATATATATATATATATATATATATAAAAATATATATGGGATTCAATTAAAATGCTGGCTGTCTACATCCCGGTGTTCGAGAGACCGACATGCCAGAATCACGACAGCTGGTGAAATACCGAAAAAACGGAATCCCGATATCCGCAGGGTATTCCCACTCGGTTAGTTGCTCCAAGCCACCGAGTGTGAATATAACCTGTGGAGAGCGAAGCGAGCAACCAGCCCTGCAGCGAGCCCGCGAGTGTTCTCGCCACCTCGCTTCCGACAAACGGGATGCCACTGTCGGTATACTGACAGTGGGCATCCCGTGTGCTGGTAAAACATAAGGATTCTATATATATATATATATATATATATATATTGTAACACTGTAAGGGCACAAGGTGCCGTTTCCTGGGATAAATGGCAGCCTGCAGCAGCTGAGGAACCACACAAGTCCAGTTTCCGGTACAACTGGCCCCAGCCAGGTTTATTATACAGAAAATAAAACAAACAGCAAAAGAAAATACCTTGCCCGTCCGGCACTAACTAAACACAAGATGTTCCTAACTATCACTAAACAAAAAACACAGAGTTCTCCAGTACACTGTATAGCTCACTTGTATCAGGAAGCGTGTTTCTCTCACAGAGATCCTGCAGTCTTCCCAGGCAGTCTGCACCCCTAATCAGGCCAGCAGCTCTATAACACTCTTACACAGCTGAAAGCCTGCTTAGCCTTCTGTGAGGCCAAAGACCCGAACTGGGCCCAATGTCTGGAACTTGCCCCATCTCTCTTTCAGGGCCCTTACCCAGCTTTTCCAACAAACTGAAAAGGTTCTAACAAAACAAAACATATTCCTAGCAGTTTTCATTTTTCTAATACATGTAAGACAAGAACCTGGGACAAACATACCTGCCCTCAAACACTATCCCAGTGTTCTTGTCACAATATATATATATATATATATATATATACATATACATATACATACACACAGTATATATATATATATATATATATATATATATACACACACACACACACACACACACAGCATATATATATATATATATAATTTATATGCAGTATATATATATATATATATATATATATATATATATATATATATATATATATACATACAGTACATACATAGACATGTGAGTACATACATATATATATGTGTGTATATACAGTTACACACACATACCACACACATTCATGCATAAACAAATACACATACATACACATTTACACATACATCTCCGTAAAAACATACAGTACATATGATACACACACATACACAGTATTGGTGGCATACTGTACACACCACCAGTGGCTGGGAGCAGTGGGAGGCGGGAGCAGACTGGCGGGTCAATGAGGAGGGAGAGAGCTGCTGCGGCTGAGCATGCGCAGCCAGCAGCTCTCCCCGGACTTTGTCTTTGCAGAGAGCTACTGTACGTAGCTCGCTGCTGCTGCAGTAGCTCCGGGTCGCGGTCGCGATCGCGGCTTTTGCTGAGACGGAGACACTGCTGTCTCCGTCTCACAAATAAACATTTGGCTCATCAGGGGGGGGGGGGTTCCAGGTACTCGGAACCCCCCCCCTGTGTGCGCTACTGTGCGTGGCTGCCATCTTGTGTATTTCACTCAGCTTGCTACTCCTACTGTATATTCTGTAGCCTGAGGGGGCTAAGTGCATCAGGTTCGTTGATATAGGTATTTCACAAGATATACTTGCTGTGTATATTGGCCCTCATTCCGAGTTGTTCGCTCGCTAGCTGCTTTTAGCAGCATTGCACACGCTAAGCCGCCGCCCTCTGGGAGTGTATCTTAGCTTAGCAGAATTGCGAACGAAAGATTAGCAGAATTGAGAATAGAAAATTCTTAGCAGTTTCTGAGTAGCTCGAGACTTACTCCTACATTGCGATCAGCTCAGTCAGTTTCGTTCCTGGTTTGACGTCACAAACACACCCAGCGTTCGGCCAGACACTCCCCCGTTTCTCCAGCCACTCTCGCGTTTTTCCCTGAAAAGCCTGCGTTTCCGCACACTCCCAGAAAACGGTCAGTTTCCGCCCAGAAACACCCACTTCCTGTCAATCACTCACCGATCAGCAGAACGATGAAAAAGCTTTGTTATGCCGTGAGTAAAATACCTAACTTTTGTGTAAAATAACTAAGCGCATGCGCTCCGCGCACCTTGCGCATGCGCAGTAAGCGACTAATTGCAGTATAGCGAAAATCAGCAAAGAGCTAACAACTCGGAATGACCCCCATGGCTTTGTGATTTATAGTCACCATATATCTCTTGAATTCCTGGTTTGTGCTGACACACTACACTGGGAGTTCTTGCTAAGTTACAGTTGTGCTCATAAGTTTACATACCCTAGCAGAATTTGTGATTTTGATTTAAAAAGAGTAAACACAGTTGTTTGACAATAAATGGCTTCACCCAACCACTAACTATGAGTAAAATAAAGGTTTGTGAGTTATCATTCATATTCTCTGACAAATGGCCAGAAAATCACAAATTCTGCTAGGGTATGTAAACTTGTGAGCACAACTGTATATCGCTGCTAATATTGTACCAGGGTGCCTGATATTGAGCTTGTCATTATGTCAGCTACACGGGGCAATGAAACTGGGGCTTCTCCCACATTGCGTGGTGGTGATGCTGCAGACACTTTTGAGGAAAACTTGGCAGCAGAGAGTTCAGGTTCAGGGAGTTCCTTACCTCCCAGTGGGTCTGTAGCACCTTGGGCTACCTTCTCCATGTTATTGAATACGCTGGTAACAAAACTTACGCCCCCTGTGGGACCTCCTATGCCAGTGCAGCAGTTTATAGTCCCTGCAGTCAATCCACCATGGGCGGATCAAACGTCATCACAGTTACAGCACTTGAACTGATCGCTGACTGAAAATAAGTCTCACTCTCGCCCGCCTAAGACTAAGGTGTCCTCTAAATGGGCCGCTACTTCCTCACAATCCACCGCTGTCCCGGACACTTCCTCTGAGGAGGATGGTGCATATACTGACCCCACAGACACTGACTCTTATGCTTCTGATGGGGAAGGGAAGTCACTGGTGGATGTCCCTGATTTGATTGAAGCTATCAGGCTCATTCTTCAGGTCTCTGATGAACCTGAGGCTGTCTCTAAAAATCCAGACAGATTTAAACGTAAGAAGGTGGTTAAACAAGTTTTACCTCATTCTCAACACCTGGCTGACATACGTCAGAAATCCTGGGAAAATCCGGGTACAAAATTCACACCGCATAAGAGACTGTTGGCTCGCTATCCTCTCTCTGCGGAGCTATGTAAAAATTGGGAAACTCCTCTGCGAGTGGATTCTCATGTGGCATGCATGGTAGTTTCCTTAGCTCTGCCAGTAACTACCGTCACCTCTCTGAAGGAACAGATGGATAGACGTGTGGAGGGTTGTTTAAAAGCGATTTACACCCTTACGGGGGATGTGCATAGACCAACCATTTCAGCGACATGGGCTGCTGAAGTTGTTGAAGCTTGGGCTCAGGAGCTGGAGGCGGAGCTACCTTCCAACACTTCTGATCATGCCAATGTCTCTCATATATTGTCACGGCATCTCTTTACCTTAAGGAGCGGCTTCTGATGCCGGGGTGCTGGCGGCCAAGGATGCAACTACGTCCATCTTGGCTCAACGTATCCTTTGGTTGAGATCCTGCTCGGTGGATGGATTCTAAGAAAACCCTGGAGGTGCTTCCTTTTAAAGGGAGACATTCTTTTTGGAGAAGACCTCAATAAGATTGTGGCTGATCTGGCTTCTGCTAAAACAGCTTGCCTACCAAGTACGGCTCCTTCAACACAGAAGGCTAAAAGTACTTTCTCTCTGCCCTTTCGTCCTCCAGGTAAAGCAAAAGGACAGGCGTACCCGAAAAAAGCTTGCACTTCCAAACCTGCCAAGCCCAGACCAAAGCGGGCATGGGCTGCCCGTTAGCCTGCTTCCAAAACTGGCAAGCCTGCCGCATGACGCATGACGGGGCAGGCCTCCCCCTGGGGGATCCCAGGGTGGGGGGCCGGCTTCTAGGTTTTGCCCAGGAATGGTTGAAGACCACTTCAGATGCCTGGGTAAGGGAAGTCTTCACTCGAGGTTACACCGTATCCTTCAAGAGACGCCCCCCTCATCAATTTTGCCTGACAGACGTCCCTTTGGACCCGGTGAAGGCAAGAACTCTTCATTCGTTGGTACAATCCCTCCTGACCACAGGAGTGGTAGTACAGGTGCATCTGGCTCAGAGAGGCAAGGGGTATTATTCACCGCTGTTTCTAGTCCCGAAACTGAACGGGCTCATTCTCAATCTCAAGTCCTTGAACAAGTATGTGAGGGTCTCCAACTTTTGTATGGAAACTCTACGCTCTATTGTTCTGGCCTGGGATCCTGGGGACTATATGGTCTCCCTGGACATACAGGATGCCTACCTGAATATTCCTATTGCAATGTCGCATCAGCAGTACCTGAGGTTTGCGGTGGGCAACCTTCTTTACCAATTTCGGGCGTTACCTTTTGATTTGACAATGGCTCCACGAGTTTTCACCAAAGTAATGGCGGTAATGACGGCTGTACTCCACCGTCAAGGGGTCAGGATCCTGCCGTACCTGGACGATTTGTTGATCCTGGCAAATTCCCCAGAAATTCTCCTGCGTCATCTAGATCTTCGTCTGGCCTCCCTCAAGGTTCACATTTCTGCCTTGTCGGTTTGGTTTCAGAGAAAGATTGCTACCCTACCGGATGTTCATACTTTCACTCAGGGTGTGATGAGGATTCAGCCTCCTTATGTACCACCAGTGGCCCCTTGGGATCTGTCGGTGGTTCTGAGGCCTTGCAAGAGTCTCTGTTTGAACCTCTTCCATCTGCAGACCTTAAGTGGCTTTCCCTTAAGGTTTTGTTTTTGCTGGCTATCGCGTCAGCTAGAAGGGTCTCGGACCTGGGTGCCTTATCCTGTAAGTCCCCCTATCTGAGTTTTCACTGTGACCGGGCGGTTCTTAGAACGCGTCCGGGTTATCTACCCAAGGTTGTGTCTTCCTTCCACCTTAATCAGGAGATTGTGGTTCCGGCCTTTAGTTCTCCTGAGTTGTCTTTCAAAGAGCAGTCTTTGGATGTGGTACGGGCTCTCCGTATCTATGTGAAGAGAACTGCCTCCATTAGGAAGTCTGATTCTCTCTTTGTGCTGTTTTGATTTAACAAACGTGGCTGGCCTGCTAACAAGCAGACCTTGGCCAGATGGATTAGAATGGTGATTGCACATGCTTATGTACAGGTTGGTCTGCCAGCTCCTGCTACCATCAAAGCCCATTCTACTCGGATGTTGGACCTTCTTGAGTGGCCCGCTGTGATGCGACCCTTGAACAATTGTGCAAGGCGGCTACGTGGTCCTCAGTGAACACGTTCATTCGGTTCTATGCCTTAGATACTTCATTAGGTTATATGCCTTAGATTAGGTTCTTGTGCGCCCTCTCCCATAAGGAACTGCTTTAGGACATCCCCGATGTTAATCCTTGTAGAGCCCAGTGTACTCCGCAGCAGAAAATTAGATTTATGGTAAGAACTTACCGTTGTTAAATCTCTTTCTGTGAGGTACACTGGGCTCCACAAGGCACCCACCCGGACGCACTTGGCGTCTTTGGGTTGGTATGGCATTAGCCGCTGACACCCTCTCCTGTAGTGAGTGTGTGGTGTATGTGGCTACTCACGATTGTCATCTCTGGTACCTGCTACTGCATTGGACTGGTTAACGAAACTGAGTTCCTGTGCATGGAGGCGGGGTTATAGAGGAGGCGGCACTGTGCATCTTGGTAACAGTCAAAGCTTTGAGCCTGTTGGTGCCTCGGATCAAGATCCTACTCTAAACCCCAATGTTAATCCTTGTGGATCCCAGTGTACCTCGCAGAAAGAGATTTAGCAACGGTAAGTTCTTACCATAAAGCTTGTTTTCATTGGCCTTCCCTTCTCTCATCCCTTTTTTAATGGATCCTTATCTCTGCTGACCTAATTTTTGTGTCTCCTCGCCAACTCTGCAACCCCCATCTGCCAGCCACTTGACCGGCTCCCTGTATTGTTCCACTCAGAATCAAATTAAAACTTCTCTCTCTCACCTACAAAATCCTCAACCATTCTGCTCCACCCTAAATATCCAGCCTCATTTCCTCTCCTGTTTCCTTTGCCCATTTAACTTTACCAACGTCCACCCCTTCTACTCCTCAATGATTACCTTCTCCCATACTCACTTTCAGGACTTCTCCTCATAAGCCCAATGAGTCCTGCCTCCAGGCAGGGCCGTAACTAGAGTGGTGCCGATGGTGCCTCGCACAAAACGCAGATCGCACAGGGGCAAAACTGGCCACCACTGCAATGTTTATTTGCTGGGCGCTCGTTTTTATTAGCAGTGCGTCTGGCTCCTTCTGGTATAAAGCGGTGTCCAGAAAGTCACCCTCTGGGAGCAAGGGAAGCCAGAGGGGAGGTGTACTGGCACTACAGTACTCTCTGTACTAAACTTTCGGAGGAGCACACAACTCAGAAAGGATGAACATACCTCTGACCCTCCGCGCACCTCTACATCCCAGGGAGTACCCACAGGACAGAGGCATTTTACAGGTACAACAGACACTTAGTAATAAGTGTGTATCTATAATCCATGTATCCTCGGGATTCCAGCGTCAGGATTCTGACTGCCGGGATCCTGCCCAGATCCCGTTTTTAGTATTCACTATTTAGATGAATTTTAGATGTTATGTACAAGGTATGCGCTTTGGCATGCAGTTTTTACGTATGACTCTTAAGCTTTTGTACTGCTTAATACTACATGGCAGCAACGTGGTACCTGACCCTTTGTTTAGCGCAGCATTCTGCACCCCTCTTGTTTCAGCACTTCTGCAAAGTCTGGTCGAAAGTGCAAATACAGCTGATTGTAGTACTGTATGGCGTAACGTGTATAATAGGTAGTATTGTGTGGCATAATGTGTATAACAGGAAGTACTGTCTAACGTATAAGGGATACTACTGTGTGGTATAATGCGAATAAGGGGCTCTAGTGTGTGTATAAAGGGTACTACTATGTGGCGTAACAATGTGCTGTCTAATGTGAAAAAGGTTACATTACTGGGTGGCGTAATTTGAATTTGGAAGGGGGGGGGGGTACTAAGGCAATCTGGGCAATGCCAAATGCAAGCACAGACCACAGTGAAAATCAGGATGCATGACTGGAATCCTAGCTGTGAATACCTGGAGCTGTTTGCACAGTACAGAACTCAACCTCAGCTCCAGGCCTAAGGAGCTAGAGCACAGGTTCTCAAACTCGGTCCTCAGGACCCCACACAGTGCATGTTTTCCAGGTCTCCTCACAGAATTGCAAGTGAAATAATTAGCTTCACCTGTGGACCTTTTAAAATGTGTCAGTGAGTAATTAATACACCTATGCACCTGCTGAGTTACCTGCAAAACATGCACTGTGTGGGGTCCTGAGGACCGAGTTTGAGAACCACTGAGCTAGAGGCTGGAACACAATACTGGGAACTCAGGTAAACTACTTGGGAACTCAGAGCAGTATAGTACTGAACCTGAAATCGTAATCACAGAACTCACAACTAGTATTACGCATAGCAACTGAAGAATGGTGTACTACAGGAGATGAATCACCCTGGGACCCAAACCAGAGGGACTAGCCTGAAACTGGAATCGGAGTGTGAGATTTGAATAGTATAAGCCAACTCAGGAATACATATCTGAAGGTAAGCAGCAGAAGATAAGCAATAGAAGATGGCTATACAGCATCTAACATCTGTGAGCGTCTCTGCCTGATTGACAGACAGAGGCATTCGCTTGGTGGGAGGGGCGCAAGCATGTCCAGACCGTTTGCGAGGAGGGCCGCAGTGGCTGCGTGACATCACACGCAGCCGCTGTGACCCGAAACATGGCGGGCAGCCGTCTGCCTTAGCAGCTAGGCTGCGTAGGCAGAGGGCTACCCTAAACATGCGAAAGCATTGCCGCTGTGCAATGCTTTTACAAGTGTGCGGTGGGAGGTTGGGGGCTGGATCCGGCATGCGGGGCAGACTTGCCCTGTGCTGGGTGTCTCCCCGCACGTTCGTGTAATGGATTGTAGATGTGCGATTTTTCGCACATCTACGATCCATGCTGAATTAGGCCCTATGTTCCTGACAAGTAGATCACAGGATCCGGCAGAAGTTTTTGTTACACAAGAAGCCTCCTATGCATTGGCATATTTTTGCACTGTAGCAGCGTTAAAAGACGAAGATGCTGTATGTTCGGTGCCCTGCTCTATACTAGGGAGTATAAAGTAACATAATCGATCAGATTTAGTACTTGTGTGGTGATCAGTAACATACAGTAGCATGTGAAGATTTAAGTGTAGGGAGTTGAGAATGAGCCCTTGGCTAGAGTATAGAAGTCATAGAGTACATAAGCATAACAGGGTTGCCAACCTCTTTTACTTACAATAGTAACTGTTCCTTGTCAGTTAGCGCTTCTGTGGTAGTTTCTTAGTCATACACCCGAAACCGTTTGCAGACATAACTACAGGAGGAGGAGCTCCATGGCTGATGTGGATTAGCTGCAACTCCTGTCCAATCAGGAGCTCCATTAGATAAGTCACAACTCAGTATTGGGAAGGTTTCACTATTTACTTGCCCAGACTGGGCTGCTGTAATGATAGAGATTTACTCCTGCTCCTTGAATAATAGACTGTAAAAACGTGTACTGGCCCTCATTCCGAGTTGATCGGTCGCAAGGCGAATTTAGCAGAGTTACACACGCTAAGCCTACGCCTACTGGGAGTGTATCTTAGCTTCTTAAAATTGCGACCGATGTAATCGCAATATTGCGATTACAAACTACTTTGCAGTTTCTGAGTAACTTCAACCTTACTCTGCCTGTGCGATCAGTTCAGTGCTTGTCGTTCCTGGTTTGACGTCACAAACACACCCAGCGTTCGCTCAGACACTCCCCCGTTTCTCCAGCCACTCCTGCGTTTTTTCCGGAAACGGTAGCGTTTTCATCCACACGCCCATAAAACGCCGTGTTTCCGCCCAGTAACACCCATTTCCTGTCAATCACATTACGATCGCCGGAGCGATGAAAAAGCCGTGAGTAAAAATACTATCTTCATTGTTAAATTACTTGGCGCAGTCGCAGTGCGAATATTGCGCATGCGTACTAAGCGGATTTTCATTGCGATGCGATGAAAAATACCGAGCGAACGACTCGGAATGAGGGCCAATGTGATTAACAGTGAACCCAAAAAAGACGATAGTGGGGACTAAAAGTGGATAACTCCATTAATCAGTCAATGCTATTATTATCTTTGATTACAATAAAAAAAATGTATATTTCAACACATTGCTGTATAATAAAACAATGAGCCAGATGATGTACTGTGGAATGTTTAGTCTGTCCTTCTCACTTCATGCTGCAGCACTGACACAATCAGGAGAGCCATGGGACACTAGGTGCATTCTTAGAAAAGTCATTTTTTTATTAGCAAAATAACAATTCTACCTGTTATTGCCCTGAGGTGACAAAGCAGAAAGTGACAAAAGTCATTTGTGTTTACAAGGAGGGAATTCTGTATTGAACACACATAGCTGTGGGCCAATCCCCCTCCTCTTTTCACGCTCCATCTGAAAATGTGTGTGGCATTTTGTTGGCATTAAATTTTCATTTTATTTTTAAATAGGCAAGCTGCTATTTTCAATGCTCCCTGGTAAGAAGATGATTGGCGGTGGGAGGGAGGGAGAGAGAGACATACAGAGGGCTGGCAAATAAAGAGAGTGAGCAGAGAGGAGGGGAGAGAATGGAACTAGACATTCAGATGGATGATAAATTGGAAGAAGGCAGGCACTGTATTTATGCCGCTACTTCACCAAATAGTAAGTCTTACATCAGAGGCAGATAATGACTCTAATTACACCCCCCCCTCTTCTGTCACTGGCGAGACAGATTGACTCTTTCCATGCCACACCTGACTCTGCTCTGTTGTATCTCTAGCAGAGTAAGGGTTACAAACATCAATAGGGTAATGAATTTGACTTTTCCTGCTGAGTGTTTAGTAGCCTAAGGGCAGCCAAAATCAGTGCAGGGAGAGCAAAAGCAGAAAGGAGCAGAGCACTCATGGCAGCTGGATGTATAATAGTCGGGGACATTTATGAAAATTGCTGCACAGGAAAAAAAAAAAAAGTGATGTTGCCCTTAGCAACCAATCAGACTCTTGCTTTCATTTTATAAACTGCTCTGGAAAAATGATGCTAGAATCTGATTTATTGCTACTGGCACAATTTATTAACTGCAGAATATATGGCTGAACAGAACATTTCATTTTGCTTAAATTCCCATTTAAACGTGAGGGCATGAACAGGTGCACACACCATTCTACTTTTGGTAACCCCAGCAAAGAAACATAGAAACAGAATTTGACGGCAGATAAGAACCATTCGGCCCATCAAGTCTGCCCAAGGCACACGTACACACTGTAGGCATACCCCCCAACTGTACATTTTTGGCAGGTACAGTACCTTTTTTTTATGGTCTGTACCTGCCAAAAAGGGCTTTTTGACTCTCCAAATTAACATTTAAAGTATAAGAAAGGGGATGAGACCACGCCCCTTTTGCTCATGGCCATGCCCCCTTTCCTAATTTTTACCGGTTTTCATGTGTAAAATGTTGGAGGGTAGATGTAGGGTTCATTTTTGTTGGGAGCCAATTAAGGTACATTTTTGGATTGTGGGAGGAAACTGGAATACCCAGAAGAAGCACAGGGGGAATATACAAACTCAACACAGTTAGGGCCATGGTGGAAATCGAACCCATGACCTCAGTGCTGTGAGGCAGTAATGCTGACCATTACATCATCTGTACTGCATGGTCGTCTAAATTATCTGGCTTCTTGGGTATCAGTGAAAGGAAAGGTGCCACATAATGCCACAAAACCATTCAGTGGAGAAGTGGGCAGGATGTCAGAGGATTGCCTATTGTTCCAGTAGCGGGATCAGTATGAAATGCCTACAATTAAAATTCCGACGGTCAAAATCCCGACAACAATTGACCAACGGTCAAAATCCCGACAAGGTCAAAATACTGACATTTAAAATACCAGCAAGGTCAAAATACTGACATTTAAAATGTCAACAGGTCAAAAAGTCGACAAGTTTTTCATTGTTTTTTGTGTGTATGTAGACATGTCGACATGGACACCGTATAAGTGTAGTGTCCCCTCGCATGGCTCGTTGTGCTCACCATGCTTCGGGCACAGTGCCTCGCTGCGCTCGGCAATTTATTATATTCCCCCTCCAGGTCCACTGTGATGGTAAAGTATAAACAAGTCGGTTTCAATAAAAAAATCATGAAAAACTCGCGTCGACTTTTTGACCTGTTGACATTTTAAATGTCGGTATTATTACCTTGTCATTATTTTAAATGTCAGTATTTTGACCATGTCGGGATGTTGACCTTCGGTCAATGGTTGTCGGTATTTTGACCGTTGGGATTTTGATTGTAAGTAAATTGACTGCATCCCCCAGTAGCTGGATTCGCTCTCCCAACTTCCAGAAATTCCAGAAGAGTAGGCAACTATGCTCTTCCCTAAAAATGGGCAGCAAAACCCTTTTGTGGAAATGCAGGTGTCAAGAGTGAAAACATCATTTCAGAGTTCTGCTATTTATCAATTTAGTGTCACTCCCTTCATAATGACAACTTTTCCATTCTTCTCCTACAATACTATTTGACCTTCATTTACTTCGGGGCAGCAATGGGAAATCAAGATGGTCATAAAGGGTCGGGATTGATATGCCGGCAATCGGGATGTCGGTGGTCAGAATACCAACTGCGGAATCCCGCCATGAGCTAGGTAAGTATAATTACCTTCCCCCAATGCCCCCCTAACCCTCCCCACCCTGCAGCCTTACCCTAACCCTCCCTGATGGTGCCTAAACCTAACCACCCCCCCCCAGCCAAACCCTAGCCCCCCCATCCCCGCAGCCTAAACCTAACCCCTCCCCCCACAGCCTAAATGTAACCCCCCAAATGCTCGTTCGGTATCCTCGCAGTTGGGATTCCGATGTCAGTTCTGTGATCCAAGTCGGGATTCCGGTGCCGGTATTCCGACTGCCGGGATCCAGACCGCCAGGTCCTGACTAGATCCATTTATTTCATAGGTCACATTTTTGTGCTGTAAGGTACAACTTGCAGATGTTTTGGTTGCTGATAAACTGAGTTTACAGAATTAAAGTATTTCCAAAATGAATCTTAAAACACATCAGCATGCACACACAGAGAGACACAGACCCCTGGAGCTGTGTTGGTTATGGTTTTTATATGCAGGCCTTTCAAGCACAAGTGTAAAAAGGCAAAAGCATTGTCTGCCTGATTTTCATTTCTAATTTAAGAAAATAAAAAAAATCTAAGTTTTAGTGTAATATGCAAGGTACAGTAGTACCTAGTATCCCAATTACCTGGGATCAAATTAAATGTGGTGCGAATTAACCAGGCAGCTAAAAATATTTATTATTTTAATCCTCCCTGGTACTATGTAAATACTGTACAATAGTGTTAACTAGGCTTCAAGTATTCATTTACAGTGACCACACACTCCAACATAATCCACAATGGCTCCATGATGACCTATGACCACATTAACAACTAAATATAATACAGGTACTGTGCATGTATTTTCAGATTAAACGTAATTTAAATTATCCATGAAACCTCTCTCGTTTAAATCAGATAATCCAGTTTCTACTCTATAACAATCTGTCATTCTCAAGGTGTCTTACATTAAAGTCATGTACAATCCATGTAATCGAGGACAATAATCATGGCAGCTGCCACCTGGCGGAAAGTTGTGAAACACACTGTTTTCGGTATTCCAGAAGACCCCATAAATACTCATTTTGAGGTTGAGGTTCAGGAGTCTTTCATCCAGAAGGTCATCAATCATGTATAAAGATGATTTCTATTGAATAAAAGTGATTCTCAACTGTCTACTATGCAATTCTTCTATTGGTGATGATCAATAAGCTATGTTCCTTTTACGAAGTTACCAAGCGAATACGATTCATTTTAAGACTAATGCCCCGATCAGTGACATTGTAACTGTTGAGTTAAATCTTTGTTACGGTGATAAATATATATATATATATATATATATATATATATAAAACCTCCTGTGTAAAGCACACTGTTGAAAGCAGCCTATCCACATAGAGACCAGCACACCAATTAGATGCAAAAATATTTTAGTGAAGAAATTCAAACAGTTCATCAATAAAATTCAAAATAGCAGCAGTTGGTGAAAAATATTGTAGATAAATACATGATAGCAGCTTCAAACCAAGGAACTTATCTGGTCAGCTCATGGATGCATTGTCCTGTAGTGATAAGCCCGACAGCTGTTTCGGTGTATAACCACCTTCCTCAAGGGCTCCACAACAATAAGCCACATAGTTGCTGCTTAAATAGCCAAGGTGCCCGTTATCAATATCCTGACACTCCGCACATGTGACGACTCTCTCATCCGTCCACCCGTGCCTCACCATCTCTCTCAATGGCGCCGCCGTGAACCGCACGCCATCCGGCTATGGAACGCACTTCCGGTTCCGGTCTAGGCGCTCACAGTGTTATCCGTGGAGAAACACTGCCGTTTGCATCGCATGGTCCGTGCCACTTCTGTAACACGCCAGCAGATGCTGCATAGCAGGTCTCATTACACGGAGGCTAGTCAGTCACTGGACTCAAAATGCATTTACATCATTCACACCGGGGGAATGGTTCCAAATCTGGGTTCCATTGCAATTTCCCCTGAACAACTGCTGACATTAATTTGTATATCCAGACAATATTATGAAAGAGAATTCAGGTTGGCAACCAGGGTTTTTGGATTACCGGGTCATCACACAGTGACAGATGTCAGTGATGCCTGACAGGCACCATATGGCTATTATATAGATAGGAATCACTTGATAAACAACCATCAAAGGGAACATTGTGATATGACAGAGTAGTGTAACCACAAGGAAAAAATTATTATCATTATTGTATGATCAAAGTATTATGATTAAACGCTCATAATATCCATAGCTCAAATACACATGAGGACAATCAAATGGGCATACACATCAAATAGAGTCTAGAAAATACAAAAAAACAATTTTGCAAAAAAATCAATATAAAAATATCAATGAATCAATCAATCACGGCCTCCTATGCAAGCAGTCCTCCTCTAAATCTTATAGAAAGACATTCAAATTTAGTTCCTCATTGAGGCCTCCCGGGTAAACTGTATCAAATTTGTATATTAGTTCACACTCCCGTTGGAGTAAAAGTTTATTGCGGTCTCCTCCCCTCTTTAGCGGTCTCACTTGGTCCAAGGGCATGAATTTGAAGTCCTTGAGTGTGTGGCCAGCTTCAAAAAAATGCTTTGCCACTGGTGGTGTACTCTGGTCAATTTTAGACATGGCTTTTTTGATGGAAGAACGATGCATTCCAATCCTTTCTTTTAGCATCCGGATGGTTTTACCAATATAAATTAATTGGCAAGGGCAAATAATTAAATAGATCACATATTTGCTGTCACACGTCATGTGTTGCCGTAACAGATGTTTAACGCCAGTCTTTGGATGCATAAAGAAATCTCCTGTTAGTAAGTGTCTACAATTGACACATCTCCCACATTGGTATGAGCCTGTCTTGAGGGATAACCAATTCTGTTGAGCTGCTGTCGGGCTTATATCAGAGAATGTTAATTGATCTTTTAAATTCCTGCTACGTTTATATGCAAACAATGGTCTGTTTTTACAAAAGTCACTCATGATGGGATCAGACTCTAGTATATGCCAATGTTTCAATATCGTGTCTCTCAAATGCCGAGAAGCTATTGAAAATGTGCTAGGAAAAATCAATCTGTTGATTTGTTTATCCTTGTTCCCACCAGCCAACAGCGTTTCCCTATCCAGGGTCAGACACTTTCGTATCGCGTCGTCCACATCACTTCTATTATACCCCCGTTGGACAAAATCAGACCCCATTTTATGAAGAGCTTCATCCAAAAGAGCAGGATCAGATGTTATCCTGACAATTCGTGACAGTTGTGCAAAGGGCAAGCCCATTTTTAATGGTTTGGGGTGAAAGCTTTCTGCTAATAGTACCGTGTTTTTATCAGTGCTTTTCTTAAAAATAGAGGTCTCAAATTTTCCTTCCCGGATAGAAATTGCTACATCAAGGAAATCTATATTGGAGGAGCTGCTTGCACAGGTGAGCTTAATGGTGCCCGTAAGACTATTGAGATGTGAAACAAACTCATTGAGGCTTATTAGATCCCCAGTCCATACCATAAAGATATCATCAATAAATCGAGCGAAAAACGCTATATATGAAGAAAATTTGATGTTATTTAAAAAATTAATCTTTTCATATTCATGCATGAATAAATTAGCGTATGCTGGGGCCATATTAGACCCCATCGCTGTTCCACGCAATTGTAAATAAAATGTATTCTCAAACAAAAAATAATTTTTGTGTAAAATTATATCAATCAACAATAAAAAAAATTCAATTGCGGGACCTTTATAGTATGGACTGGAAACAATGGATCTCTTAATGGCCTCTATACCCTCTGTATGACCTATATTTGTGTACAAGCTTACAATATCACACGTGACAAGAAGACATCCTGGTGGAGGATTTCCAAAAGATCTTAATTTGATCAAAAAATCTGTTGTATCCTTCAAAACAGTGGGGGTATTGAGAACTAGGGCTTGGAGAAAAAAGTCAACATACTGTGATAAACTTTGACAAAGGGAGCCTCTTGAAGAAATAATAGGCCTCCCTGGGGGCTTTTCCAAAGATTTATGAATCTTGGGCAAGATGTATAATAATGGAGTAATGGGATTATCTTGTGTCAAAAAACTAGCTGTATTCTCATCAATCCAACCATTACCCAATCCTAAAGCTATAACAGCATCTATCTCCTTTTTGTATCCAAAAGTAGGATCATATAATAACTTTTTATAACAGACAGGATCCTCCAGTTGTCTGTTCACCTCTGCAATATAGTCAACACGATTAAGAACCACCACCCCTCCTCCCTTATCTGCGGCCCGAATAATAATTGAGTCATTACCTCTCAGACTCAAAATGGCTTGTTGTTCCTCCTTGGTGATATTATTATAGGAGCGTTTTTGCTTTTTAATAAAAGGGATGGTGTCTTGTTTGACCAACCTCATAAAGGTGTTAATTGACGGATTAGTACATGGGGGATCAAACGTACTCTTGCCACGAAATGGTAATTTAGGCTCGTCTGTCTGTGTTTGCTTAGCAAAAAAGTTTTTTAATTTCAATTGTCTGTGAAATTTATGTAATTCAACTTCACAGTCAAAGGCCCTTTGTCTGTAGGTCTGTACAAAAGACAGACCCTTGGCCAATACATCAGATTCGGCCTCTGTCAGTGTGTAATCTGAGAGATTAAAAACTGTCATTTCCTTTGACCTTTGCCCACAGCTTCTCTTGCTATGCCTGTTCTTGTACCCGCCCCTCCTGCAGCGTTTTGATATTTTTTGTTCCTGGTTCTGGCCAGTGTACCGTCCTTTAAAAAAGGATCACTATTCGATGCAGACTGGTCAGAATCAGATGTGTGGGATTCAATATCCGTGTATGGTCTATCAAACCTTTTTCTGCCCTCCATTCTAGGTTTCCACTGTCGTGTATTTCCCTGGTGAAACACCCACGGGTAAACTCTAAGTTCCTTGTAGTCTTCCCTAACTTTTTTATATTTTTTTTTTTTTAAAAGTTAACAATTCTGTTCTAAAAGTAGATATATTACTCTCTAATTTACTGAGCCATTCTGAGGTTGAATCAGATTTTAACAATTCTAAACCCCCTGTTTCACATCTCAATATATCCTTCTCCAGGATCTGGATGTCATTGTTGACCTGTTGAATTACAAGCACCATTAAGTCCAGACTACACTGATTTAAAATGTGGCACCATTGTTTACAAAAATCTTTGTTATTCCTGCCAATGGTTGGCTGATTCTTTATCCTAAAGCCACGAGGAATACATTTTTCCTTGTGGTATTGTGAAAGTGTAAGGCCATGAAGTTCAAGCTCCACTTGTCGCTTTTTCATTTTTAGTAGGTCAACATAAATCTCAGCTGGACTATCAACATCAAATTTCAGAGAGTCTGTGTTGGAAAATAGGATTTTAGTAATATCCTTTTCTAAAAAACGTTTTGTGCCTGCCAAGTCACTTGCATCCAGATCCATATTGCTTAATAGTGACTCCAACAATTAATTTAAGCTGTAAATGTGTATCAAAGACCAAGATTTTCTTTGAGAGAAAAAAGAAAAAATGTTGAATAAATTCAAACACTTAAGGTGCAGGTTTCACGTAGTGTAATTACATAAATGTCAGTGGAAGAAACCGCACTCATTTCCTTGTAAAAGTCAGGTGCTGCAATCTCATATTGCAAACATAAAACCTCCTGTGTAAAGCACACTGTTGAAAGCAGCCTATCCACATAGAGACCAGCACACCAATTAGATGCAAAAATATTTTAGTGAAGAAATTCAAACAGTTCATCAATAAAATTCAAAATAGCAGCAGTTGGTGAAAAATATTGTAGATAAATACATGATAGCAGCTTCAAACCAAGGAACTTATCTGGTCAGCTCATGGATGCATTGCCCTGTAGTGATAAGCCCGACAGCTGTTTCGGTGTATAACCACCTTCCGCAAGGGCTCCACAACAATAAGCCACATAGTTGCTGCTTAAATAGCCAAGGTGCCCGTTATCAATATCCTGACACTCCGCACATGTGACGACTCTCTCATCCGTCCACCCGTGCCTCACCATCTCTCTCAATGGCGCCGCCGTGAACCGCACGCCATCCGGCTATGGAACGCACTTCCGGTTCCGGTCTAGGCGCTCACAGTGTTATCCGTGGAGAAACACTGCCGTTTGCATCGCATGGTCCGTGCCACTTCTGTAACACGCCAGCAGATGCTGCATAGCAGGTCTCATTACACGGAGGCTAGTCAGTCACTGGACTCAAAATGCATTTACATCATTCACACCGGGGGAATGGTTCCAAATCTGGGTTCCATTGCAATTTCCCCTGAACAACTGCTGACATTAATTTGTATATCCAGACAATATTATGAAAGAGAATTCAGGTTGGCAACCAGGGTTTTTGGATTACCGGGTCATCACACAGTGACAGATGTCAGTGATGCCTGACAGGCACCATATGGCTATTATATAGATAGGAATCACTTGATAAACAACCATCAAAGGGAACATTGTGATATGACAGAGTAGTGTAACCACAAGGAAAAAATTATTATCATTATTGTATGATCAAAGTATTATGATTAAACGCTCATAATATCCATAGCTCAAATACACATGAGGACAATCAAATGGGCATACACATCCAATAGAGTCTAGAAAATACAAAAAAATAATTTTGCAAAAAAATCAATATAAAAATATCAATGAATCAATCAATCACGGCCTCCTATGCAAGCAGTCCTCCTCTAAATCTTATAGAAAGACATTCAAATTTAGTTCCTCATTGAGGCCTCCCGGGTAAACTGTATCAAATTTGTATATTAGTTCACACTCCCGTTGGAGTAAAAGTTTATTGCGGTCTCCTCCCCTCTTTAGCGGTCTCACTTGGTCCAAGGGCATGAATTTGAAGTCCTTGAGTGTGTGGCCAGCTTCAAAAAAATGCTTTGCCACTGGTGGTGTACTCTGGTCAATTTTAGACATGGCTTTTTTGATGGAAGAACGATGCATTCCAATCCTTTCTTTTAGCATCCGGATGGTTTTACCAATATAAATTAATTGGCAAGGGCAAATAATTAAATAGATCACATATTTGCTGTCACACGTCATGTGTTGCCGTAACAGATGTTTAACGCCAGTCTTTGGATGCATAAAGAAATCTCCTGTTAGTAAGTGTCTACAATTGACACATCTCCCACATTGGTATGAGCCTGTCTTGAGGGATAACCAATTCTGTTGAGCTGCTGTCGGGCTTATATCAGAGAATGTTAATTGATCTTTTAAATTCCTGCTACGTTTATATGATAGCCATATGGTGCCTGTCAGGCATCACTGACATCTGTCACTGTGTGATGACCCGGTAATCCAAAAACCCTGGTTGCCAACCTGAATTCTCTTTCATAATATTGTCTGGATATACAAATTAATGTCAGCAGTTGTTCAGGGGAAATTGCAATGGAACCCAGATTTGGAACCATTCCCCCGGTGTGAATGATGTAAATGCATTTTGAGTCCAGTGACTGACTAGCCTCCGTGTAATAAGACCTGCTATGCAGCATCTGCTGGCGTGTTACAGAAGTGGCACGGACCATGCGATGCAAACGGCAGTGTTTCTCCACGGATAACACTGTGAGCGCCTAGACCGGAACCGGAAGTGCGTTCCATAGCCGGATGGCGTGCGGTTCACGGCGGCGCCATTGAGAGAGATGGTGAGGCACGGGTGGACGGATGAGAGAGTCGTCACATGTGCGGAGTGTCAGGATATTGATAACGGGCACCTTGGCTATTTAAGCAGCAACTATGTGGCTTATTGTTGTGGAGCCCTTGAGGAAGGTGGTTATACACCGAAACAGCTGTCGGGCTTATCACTACAGGACAATGCATCCATGAGCTGACCAGATAAGTTCCTTGGTTTGAAGCTGCTATCATGTATTTATCTACAATATTTTTCACCAACTGCTGCTATTTTGAATTTTATTGATGAACTGTTTGAATTTCTTCACTAAAATATTTTTGCATCTAATTGGTGTGCTGGTCTCTATGTGGATAGGCTGCTTTCAACAGTGTGCTTTACACAGGAGGTTTTATGTTTGCAATATGAGATTGCAGCACCTGACTTTTACAAGGAAATGAGTGCGGTTTCTTCCACTGACATTTATGTAATTACACTACGTGAAACCTGCACCTTAAGTGTTTGAATTTATTCAACATTTTTTCTTTTTTCTCTCAAAGAAAATCTTGGTGTTTGATACACATTTACAGCTTAAATTAATTGTTGGAGTCACTATTAAGCAATATGGATCTGGATGCAAGTGACTTGGCAGGCACAAAACGTTTTTTAGAAAAGGATATTACTAAAATCCTATTTTCCAACACAGACTCTCTGAAATTTGATGTTGATAGTCCAGCTGAGATTTATGTTGACCTACTAAAAATGAAAAAGCGACAAGTGGAGCTTGAACTTCATGGCCTTACACTTTCACAATACCACAAGGAAAAATGTATTCCTCGTGGCTTTAGGATAAAGACTCAGCCAACCATTGGCAGGAATAACAAAGATTTTTGTAAACAATGGTGCCACATTTTAAATCAGTGTAGTCTGGACTTAATGGTGCTTGTAATTCAACAGGTCAACAATGACATCCAGATCCTGGAGAAGGATATATTGAGATGTGAAACAGGGGGTTTAGAATTGTTAAAATCTGATTCAACCTCAGAATGGCTCAGTAAATTAGAGAGTAATATATCTACTTTTAGAACAGAATTGTTAACTTTTAAAAAAAATAAATATAAAAAAGTTAGGGAAGACTACAAGGAACTTAGAGTTTACCCGTGGGTGTTTCACCAGGGAAATACACGACAGTGGAAACCTAGAATGGAGGGCAGAAAAAGGTTTGATAGACCATACACGGATATTGAATCCCACACATCTGATTCTGACCAGTCTGCATCGAATAGTGATCCTTTTTTAAAGGACGGTACACTGGCCAGAACCAGGAACAAAAAATATCAAAACGCTGCAGGAGGGGCGGGGGTACAAGAACAGGCATAGCAAGAGAAGCTGTGGGCAAAGGTCAAAGGAAATGACAGTTTTTAATCTCTCAGATTACACACTGACAGAGGCCGAATCTGATGTATTGGCCAAGGGTCTGTCTTTTGTACAGACCTACAGACAAAGGGCCTTTGACTGTGAAGTTGAATTACATAAATTTCACAGACAATTGAAATTAAAAACTTTTTTGCTAAGCAAACACAGACAGACGAGCCTAAATTACCATTTCGTGGCAAGAGTACGTTTGATCCCCCATGTACTAATCCGTCAATTAACACCTTTATGAGGTTGGTCAAACAAGACACCATCCCTTTTATTAAAAAGCAAAAACGCTCCTATAATAATATCACCAAGGAGGAACAACAAGCCATTTTGAGTCTGAGAGGTAATGACTCAATTATTATTCGGGCCGCAGATAAGGGAGGAGGGGTGGTGGTTCTTAATCGTGTTGACTATATTGCAGAGGTGAACAGACAACTGGAGGATCCTGTCTGTTATAAAAAGTTATTATATGATCCTACTTTGGATACAAAAAGGAGATAGATGCTGTTATAGCTTTAGGATTGGGTAATGGTTTTATTGATGAGAATACAGCTAGTTTTTTGACACAAGATAATCCCATTACTCCATTATTATACATCTTGCCCAAGATTCATAAATCTTTGGAAAAGCCCCCAGGGAGGCCTATTATTTCTTCAAGAGGCTCCCTTTGTCAAAGTTTATCACAGTATGTTGACTTTTTCTCCAAGCCCTAGTTCTCAATACCCCCACTGTTTTGAAGGATACAACAGATTTTTGATCAAATTAAGATCTTTTGGAAATCCTCCACCAGGATGTCTTCTTGTCACGTGTGATATTGTAAGCTTGTACACAAATATAGGTCATACAGAGGGTATAGAGGCCATTAAGAGATCCATTGTTTCCAGTCCATACTATAAAGGTCCCGCAATTGAATTTTTTTTATTGTTGATTGATATAATTTTACACAAAAATTATTTTTTTGTTTGAGAATACATTTTATTTACAATTGCGTGGAACAGCGATGGGGTCTAATATGGCCCCAGCATACGCTAATTTATTCATGCATGAATATGAAAAGATTAATTTTTTAAATAACATCAAATTTTCTTCATATATAGCGTTTTTCGCTCGATTTATTGATGATATCTTTATGGTATGGACTGGGGATCTAATAAGCCTCAATGAGTTTGTTTCACATCTCAATAGTCTTACGGGCACCATTAAGCTCACCTGTGCAAGCAGCTCCTCCAATATAGATTTCCTTGATGTAGCAATTTCTATCCGGGAAGGAAAATTTGAGACCTCTATTTTTAAGAAAAGCACTGATAAAAACACGGTACTATTAGCAGAAAGCTTTCACCCCAAACCATTAAAAATGGGCTTGCCCTTTGCACAACTGTCACGAATTGTCAGGATAACATCTGATCCTGCTCTTTTGGATGAAGCTCTTCATAAAATGGGGTCTGATTTTGTCCAACGGGGCTATAATAGAAGTGATGTGGACGACGCGATACGAAAGTGTCTGACCCTGGATAGGGAAACGCTGTTGGCTGGTGGGAACAAGGATAAACAAATCAACAGATTGATTTTTCCTAGCACATTTTCAATAGCTTCTCGGCATTTGAGAGACACGATATTGAAACATTGGCATATACTAGAGTCTGATCCCATCATGAGTGACTTTTGTAAAAACAGACCATTGTTTGCATATAAACGTAGCAGGAATTTAAAAAGATCAATTAACATTCTCTGATATAAGCCCCGACAGCAGCTCAACAGAATTGGTTATCCCTCAAGACAGGCTCATACCAATGTGGGACGATGTGTCAATTGTAGACACTTACTAACAGGAGATTTCTTTATGCATCCAAAGACTGGCGTTAAACATCTGTTACGGCAACACATGACGTGTGACAGCAAATAAGTGATCTATTTAATTATTTGCCCTTGCCAATTAATTTATATTGGTAAAACCATCCGGATGCTAAAAGAAAGGATTGGAATGCATCGTTCTTCCATCAAAAAAGCCATGTCTAAAATTGACCAGAGTACACCACCAGTGGCAAAGCATTTTTTTGAAGCTGGCCACACACTCAAGGACTTCAAATTCATGCCCTTGGACCAAGTGAGACCGCTAAAGAGGGGAGGAGACCGCAATTAAACTTTTACTCCAACGGGAGTGTGAACTAATATACAAATTTGATACAGTTTACCCGGGAGGCCTCAATGAGGAACTAAATTTGAATGTCTTTCTATAAGATTTAGAGGAGGACTGCTTGCATAGGAGCCGTGATTGATTGATTCATTGATATTTTTATATTGATTTTTTTGCAAAATTATTTTTTTGTATTTTCTAGACTCTATTGGATGTGTATGCCCATTTGATTGTCCCTCATGTGTATTTGAGCTATGGATATTATGAGCGTTTAATCATAATACTTTGATCATACAATAATGATAATAATTTTTTCCTTGTGGTTACACTACTCTGTCATATCACAATGTTCCCTTTGATGGTTGTTTATCAAGTGATTCCTATCTATATAATAGCCATATGGTGCCTGTCAGGCATCACTGACATCTGTCACTGTGTGATGACCCGGTAATCCAAAAACCCTGGTTGCCAACCTGAATTCTCTTTCATAATATTGTCTGGATATACAAATTAATGTCAGCAGTTGTTCAGGGGAAATTGCAATGGAACCCAGATTTGGAACCATTCCCCCGGTGTGAATGATGTAAATGCATTTTGAGTCCAGTGACTGACTAGCCTCCGTGTAATGAGACCTGCTATGCAGCATCTGCTGGCGTGTTACAGAAGTGGCACGGACCATGCGATGCAAACGGCAGTGTTTCTCCACGGATAACACTGTGAGCGCCTAGACCGGAACCGGAAGTGCGTTCCATAGCCGGATGGCGTGCGGTTCACGGCGGCGCCATTGAGAGAGATGGTGAGGCACGGGTGGACGGATGAGAGAGTCGTCACATGTGCGGAGTGTCAGGATATTGATAACGGGCACCTTGGCTATTTAAGCAGCAACTATGTGGCTTATTGTTGTGGAGCCCTTGAGGAAGGTGGTTATACACCGAAACAGCTGTCGGGCTTATCACTACAGGACAATGCATCCATGAGCTGACCAGATAAGTTCCTTGGTTTGAAGCTGCTATCATGTATTTATCTACAATATTTTTCACCAACTGCTGCTATTTTGAATTTTATTGATGAACTGTTTGAATTTCTTCACTAAAATATTTTTGCATCCTAATGGTGTGCTGGTCTCTATGTGGATAGGCTGCTTTCAACAGTGTGCTTTACACAGGAGGTTTTATGTTTGCAATATGAGATTGCAGCACCTGACTTTTACAAGGAAATGAGTGCGGTTTCTTCCACTGACATTTATATATATATATATATATATATATATATATATATATATATAGTGTGTGAATGGCTTGTAGTGATGGGGGACAGCCCTCTGTTCCCATGAGACAAACACAGGCGGCACTCCACGGACTTGAACAAATGGTGATGTTTATAGATAAAACCACAGCATGAAGAGTCCGACGTTTCAACACCAGCGCAGTGTGTTTTTTTCAAGGACACATGGTGAGCATATAGATATATAGATATATACAGTGAAACAAAGGGATTGCATGCGCCGCAAATAAAGGGCCTGGCCTCGAAAAGAAAGGGGCGTGCTCACCCAATAGTATCCCCAATTCAAATTATGCCGCACAGTAGCACAATGTTATTCTCATTACACCACATGGTAGTGTCCCTTATTCATGTTATGACACACATTAGTGTCCCTTATACAAAAAGCCCACAGTAGTAGCACCCCAAATACACATAATGCCCACAGTAGTGCCCCTTATGTCCCCAGAGTGATGCCCCTTATTAAGTGCCCCCTATGCAATACTCTCCTTAGTATTGCCCCCAGTAGTAATGCCCCCGTAGTTATGCCCCCAGTTGGTTTGCCACCAGTTGGTGTACCCCCAGTTGGTGTGGCTGCCTAGTAGTTATGCCCCCAGTTCCTCCCTCTAGTAGCGCTGCTTAGTGCTTACACACACAAAAGAAAAAACAAACAATACTCACCAGCCCCGCTACTGCTTCCAGACCGCAGCCTCTTTCTGGTGCCCGCTCCTCGCAGCTATGGGAGAGACGTCATGACCTGTGTGTTCCGCCCCGTTCCGGCTCACTTTAACCTCTGGATGGTTATATATATATATATATATATATATATATATATATACATACATACATATATACATACATACACACACACACACACACACACACACATATGAGGGAAATCATAGATGGGAGCGATTGTGAGCTTGATTCAGGATTATATCTAAGTGTGGTACTCTGCCTTTATTCTGAAACAGGCATATCAATATGACCACCACCAATCCTGTCGCTTGTGAAAGCAACCATCGTACATGCACACAGAACACTTCTCCCACATATGAAGATCCCATTGCCTTCCAATTACACCTACTCTGCTGCAAGTAGGGATACAACTAATGGCGGGTACACAAAGGTCAATATATAGTTCATTATATCGACAAACGATATACAGATGTAGCCATTCTCATTTTAGTGCAATGCGGCATGTTGCTCACAGCATGCTGCATGGCGTGCCAGGCTGCAACTATTCACAACCTGCGATCACTTCACTAATTCCTAAATAATGGAGCGATCGGCGGCTACGAATAGTCAAAAGCCCCACACAATGAAAGCCTCACACCATAATCCTGTGGATCGCCATCTGCCATTGTCCAGTGTACACCTTCGTAAAACAGCGCGATTACCGCTCTGTAATCTTCTCTGCATCTGAAGACAGAACAGCAGATATAACAGCTCTTAGCAATATCGTACTCATGACATGGTGATGATGTAATTGCCTGTCAAAGGGACTGCGAGAAGCTTTAAGCCGTGTAAATTGTGAGGTGAGGCCTCCCTCTATGGCTCGGACCTATTATT
The DNA here is from genome assembly GCF_028390025.1 of Pseudophryne corroboree. Lineage (NCBI taxonomy): Eukaryota > Metazoa > Chordata > Amphibia > Anura > Myobatrachidae > Pseudophryne > Pseudophryne corroboree. The sequence continues at coordinate 422,886,200 of NC_086446.1, read as the reverse complement.
CGACCACATCCCACAGATGCCCGATCAAATTGAGATCTGGGGAATATGGAGTAAAAAGTCAACACCTTGAACTTTGTCATGTTTCTCAAGCCATTCTAGAACAATTCTTGCAGTGTGGCAGGGCACATTATCCTTCTGAAAGAGGCAATTGTCATCAAGGAATACTGTTGCAATGAAGTTGTGTACTTGGCCAGCAACAATGTTTAGTTTAGGTGGTACGTGTCAAAGTAACTATCACATCAATGGCAGGGCCAAGGTTTCTTAGCAGAACATTGCACAGAGCATCACACTGTCTCCGCCAGTTTGTCTTCTTGTTAAATGACACACATGCACCCAGCCACACAAATAAATGTGGGTACAGGTAAGTATAAGCACTACATTGATTTTACTTCCCTTTAGCAGTTGGTAGTGTTTTATGAGGGAACGGCAACTTGCATTCCTTAAGTCACAATAAGGGCGGGAGTCTCTTGAATTCTCAGACCAAATTAGATATGGAATAAAAAAAAAAAGGTATACAATGGTGTTGATAGTCCCAGTGGTATTTTCTATGTAGAGTGGTGTGTTGATAGGAGACCCTTCCCCTTTTCAGTAGCCAAAAAGATGGTAACATACCATACTTACAAAGAAAGTAAATCAATAATTCATATAAAGGTATCTTTTACTTCAGTATAATGTGGCATACCCAACTCACAATAAATTGTTATCCAACGATTATATAAAGGTATCTTTGTGTTCCTATATACTAGTGCGTACTGCAACTCACATTCTAAAGAAGGATGTACACATCAAGGAGTCTTCAAATCCCATCACCATGTAAGTGAAGTATCTATTACTTAGCATAGAGTTCAGGATAGGTGTACCCCATTCACAATCAGAAATGCTGTACTTCTCCCATAAAGGTATCTGATGTAGAGCGTCCAGACCTCTCATGCACCAGTTAAGCAAATGGTCTTAAACTCTCCTTAATAGTGTGTATGTCACAGATGAAGGATCCCCTCTGCTGCCTGCCAACGCATTTCAATCCTGCTGGATCTTCCTCAGGATTGTGTAAGTCACAGTATCACTGTCTACGAGACAACCAGGTCTTTAACTTGCCATCATTCACACATACCGCAAGGTAGCCATGCAATAAGACCCGGTGGTGTTACTTTATAGGGCTGGCATGTATATTCCATTTGGAAACTATTAAAGTGGCACAACATCAAAATAGACACTGTTACACAGGCACTCATATTCGTAGTTCTTGCCCATTCACTATTTGGACACTTGTTTCATAGTGGAAGCTTTTGAATGGGTGAAAACTTCATTATGGGCCTGATTCAGAGGCAGATGCTATTGCAGCCACAACTGTAGCCAATGGTGCAGTTAATATGCTTCCTAATGAGGCGCCCACCGGTTACGGAGTTAATCTGCTGATGTGCAAAACATTGTCCGCTTTCATCTGATGTCATAATGGGGTCCACCTCTGAATCAGTCCCTGTGTGTGAAAGCATGTTCGTTGCTTAATACTTGCAATATTAATTATGTATGTCTTTCTATATGGCCATTGTGGGTTTTTATTGATTTCTTGTGCTAAATATCACATATCAGTGCATGTTAAAATATTTTTTCCTATAAAACCGGACGATTGTTGGCCACCATGTCCAAACTGAGCGCCCCAAAGAGATTGATCACTGC